>NC_056626.2:164773166-165444833 GCF_002870075.4 Lactuca sativa | reverse complement strand
TTTTAGTTTTTGCTATACATTTTGGTGTCAAGTATACAATGATTTGAATACAGATGTAAAAACTATACATTATCAACATGATGTTTGTTGTACTTTGATTAGTATTATTCAATTGTTGTGATACTATACATGACGTCATCTGCCCTCGAACGTTTCCGCCATTCTGATTTGGGGGTGTGACTTGATAAAAGAATCTCTTGATGACTTTGAACCTTTTTTGAAAGATACAAAAATCCAGAAGCCATAATCACAGGATCGGAGTTCCAATTACAAAGAGAAGGACATAGTTTACTTGATCAATCCAAAGAGAAAACAAGGTTCAACGTCGGTTACCAACCGAGAAGGATGGAGATATGAGAAATTAATGGGCTTAAGCTTCAGAAAGTGATAGAAATCAAAACCAGAAGCTAAATTCCCCGTACATAAATATGGTTAATCATCAATAAAATACTCAAAAATTTCAAGTAAAACTATAAAACAAAATGCTAGACGACTTAACTTTAAATCTACACTTAAGAAAAGTAGCAACCAATTTCAAATCTAGAGGCAGTTACTTGTTGGAGCAATTGACTTGTATCGCCAAAAATATGGGATTAAGTTATTAATTAGTATACTAAAATTATTTAAATTTAATACGAGCGTCATTTTAATTTTTAGTTTCTAGGTTATATATGTGCGAGAAAATTATTTGCTGATGGCCTAGAAAATTGCCAAGCGACAAAGAAATGATGTAGAAAAGAGACATGTTGCTAATGGTGACAACTGGTGACACGACACGACGTGACAAAAATACACGACACAAAAGAAAATTTGGATGAAACTGAAATTCGAATTCATGTTCGTTTCATGTTCATGTCAAGTGTAAAAAACATGATATAATGTCGTGTTCGTGTTCAAGATTCGACACATAATTGACACGATTTAACATTTGTCTGTCGTGCTTTTCGTGTTATATATGATTAAATATTAATTAAATTAATTAATTGTTATTTTATGTCATATTTGTCGTGTCGTGTCGTGTTTGTTGTTTTTTAATTGGTTTGTTTTCATATTAGTTAAAAAACACGACGTCGTGTCGTGTTGTGTTCGTGTTATATAAAATCTTGTCGTGTTTCTGTCGTGTATTACACGCGTTTATTAAAAAAGATAGATATAAATACATTTATATATAATTTAATTAGGTGTGAGACCCATGTATTATACGAGTTTATTAAAAAAAATTATATCAGTCATCGTAATTAGACAATGTAAACTTTTGTAAATAGCGTCTTACATTTAATAAAATAAAAAAGAATGAACGAATTTACAATTGTTGTTAACATTACTATTTTAACGAATACAATGACATGACAATTAAATGAAAAATGGAAAACACAAGAGGCAATTGAAAAAAAAAATAATTTTAAAAATCATAGAAAAATGACATGTGTCAAATTCATTGAGACGTCGACACTTGGAAAAAATGATTTTAATTAATTGTAAAATATGCAGAAAAGTTCCATTATTTTACATTTTTTTGATAAATTCATATTTTTTTGAACAAAAATATCATGTTTAATTAATATTTTGTCGAAATTAATAAAAAATTATTTATTTTTTATTATAATAGAAAATAACTGATCATCGTATAAAATTATAAAATTGAATAATGATGATTTTTTTATTTTAAAAAAATTTAGAACTTTATTAATTTTTTATTTTATTTTTTTTAAAACTTTTACAAATATTGCCTTTAATTTACTTTCAAATGATGATGATGGGCCGAACGTTAACTCTAAGGCGGTAAGACCCGGGTCGTTAGACATTTATATTTCGTCTCTAGCTTACGCACAAAATGTATTTAATGCTATTCTTACTCTTAAACCCTAAACCCTTTGCCCTGGCAGGAAGAACACAAGTCACCTACTACAATCCATCGAGTCTTGTCCACTTTTTATGCTCTTTTGATTCCCACAACAATCGAGAAGTTGCATATTTACCCGATAGGAGAAGTTTGAGTTCAGTTTGTAAGCAGGTAGAAGCATAAATGGCGATTGATGGGAGTTTTAGTGTTGAATATGAGTTGCAAAGGTTTCTTCTTCGGTGTCCCAAGCTTGCGGCTGCTCCCCAATTAGATAACTTAGTCAAGAAGGTATTGAGGAGTTCATCTTTTCTCCAAGGACCTTTTTTACATGTTGCTCTTCTCTCGCATCTAATTTTGGGTTTTTTCATATATGCTATCTACAGGGGAAAATTTTAACAGAGGAAGAGTTGGTTGATGGAGTAGCTGAGTTACTTTTACATCCTCGATATACAATTCCATTAGTGGGATGCTTTCGTCCAATTGCACGTAAGATAGTTGATCGGGTTGTGGCTTTACTACATTTGGTGCCTGATTTGACATCAAATTCCCATGATTCAATGATTGAGTTCGATGATGGAAGATTATTTAAGGATGCTGAAAGTTCAGATTATGAACGAGATATTTCTGTTATTAATTTGTATGTCAAATATGGGAGAGGTCTGGGACTTCACGAGCTTTCCTGTTTGGCATTTTCACGAACACTTGATATGCTACCTTATCTTTCTGGGTAAGTTCACTTTTACACTCTCCCTTCTCTCTCAACTATGCTCCACACTAACTTACCCTGGTTACTTTATTCAGGTCTGTAAGGGATTACTTTAAGTTTGCACCTCCCCCATTCAAAAGGATAATGGAAAAGGAATCAATGGCCCAGTCATTAGTGCAGGTACTATTTCTAAAGCTTACCCTGTTCTATTTCCTTTGAGATTATGTCAGTCATTGGCCTATACAGGTAAGCCCTCTTATGGCAATTGCCTAATTTTGCTTCTGATTTTATCAGCCAGGAACACATCTATTAGATGCTGTGCGAGTATCATATCGTCTCCTTTTAGCAGAGCCTGAGGTTTTTGCTAAGCTATGGGATTGGTCATGTTATATGGACCTTGTACATGAAATCACTGGTTTTAATGGAGAAAATACAGAGCTTTTGATGGACATAAGATGGTGTGCAGTGCAAACATTAACAATGGTTTTGAAGATGAGTGACAAGTTTATTAGAAAAAGTAAGACGAGTGACATGGCAACTTCAGAGTTTGGGTTCGATGATGAAAAAGCATATGGGTGTTTATTAAGGTTAGTTTTTTCATCAGTGACAGAGTGAATTTATTTCTGATTTATTCACTTCTTATATTATTTATGTTTATTTGTTTATAGGTGGAAGGAATTTCTTCAGGACGTATCTTTAGAGAAGGCTAATTGGTATCTTGAACCATTTAGGGAAAACACAAGTGTAGGGCAACCAAATTGGAGCAATATGGAGGCAAAATGGTAAAGCATTATTATTATTAATCTAATTATTTTATATGCAACATATCTTCCTCTATTGTTCTTTCCTTTTATACTATTTGAAGTTATTTTGTTATGCTATTAGGGATACGCTTAAAACTGGAAGTCCTTTTGTTTTAACATCTGCTGTGAAGAAAAGTTTTGAGATGGTATTGTTGGCAGTGAGTCAGAGGTGGCCTGTTCTTCTTTATGGTCCAGCTGGCGCAGGCAAAACTGCTCTCATTAGCAGGTTAGCCCAGGGTCATGGGAGTCAAGGTATGTTCTTTTTGTTTATACTATTTGAATTTCTTAATTCTTTCACAGCTTTAAATATTTCCTTTTTATATCTGATGTTTTCCCCCTTTTAGTTCTTTCTATTCACATGGATGAGCAAATTGATGGAAAAACACTAATCGGGAGTTATGTATGTGCTGAACAACCTGGTGAATTTAGGTGGCAGCCTGGTTCCCTTACTCAGGTTAGTTAGTTCATTTTTTTTTGTACTTGATTAGTTATCTGTAGTGTAACTCTAATATGTACGTTTTTGTTTTGCTACTTATAGGCTATCATAAATGGACTTTGGGTTGTTTTTGAGGACATTGATAAAGCTCCTGCAGATGTACAATCCATCTTGTTACCTTTGCTAGAGGGTGCTACTTCATTCTTAACAGGCCATGGGGAGGTTTGTTGTAGTTAAATCCTTAAAATAGGCAATACTAAGTATACCTAGTTTATACAAAGGATTCCTTCAAGGATACACTTTGAGTCATTTTCCACTGTATGCAGGCAATAAGGGTTAGTGAAAGCTTTAGGCTTTTTTCTACAGTATCGAGCTCAAGATTAGATGCCTCATCTATGACAACAGGTCTGTGATCACATATTTATAGTTAATTCCCTTTTGTGGGTGAAGGGCTTAATGGTCAAGATTTATTTTTTCTTTTTCGTCATTTGATATGTAGGTAGGAACTCCCTTGGTGCACTATGGAGGAGAGTAATGATTGGTTCATCAAGTAGTAGTGACTTAGAAAGTATTTTGAAAGCCTGGTACCCAGATTTGGAATCTCTTTGTGGAAAACTTATAGGTGCTCATTAAAGTTTTTACTTTGAAAGCTTCATCCTTTTTGGCATAAACCAATATATTAAAATCTTTTTCCATCTTGCAGAAACCTTTGAAAAGGTTAATCATCTCACAGGCTTTCAACTAGGAACTTCTGTTACTCTCTCATCTGCTGGCAGGTTTTCACTGAGGTATTTAGCCATGATTGTAGATTACTAGTTTCTTATTTATGGATAGTGATTTACTTATTTACCCTTCTGTACAGGGATCTTTTGAAGTGGTGCAAGAGAATTGCAGGGTTGGGTTTTCATTTTATGGGTGAAAGGCTGTCAGGTCATGTGGCCAAGTGCATCTATCAAGAGGTTTTAATAAACTCTAGCTCTTCTTTTTTCCCATATTTCTAACTTTCTTGATTTATTAATATGATGTTGTTTTGTAGGCTGTTGATGTTTTTGCAACTTCTTCAAGCTCAGTGGAAACACGAATGAGAATTATGAGAGAGTTGGCAGAGATTTGGGGAATACCAATTTCAGATGCTGAGACTTTGTTTCCTGTTGATAAGCCTGTTGTTCAGGTTTCTCTTCTTATAATATGAGATATATTGATACCAGAAAATCTAGTTACTCTTATTAATTTAATATCATACATTAAACATCTGCAGGACTTGAGGTCTGATATACGTATTGGCCGAGTAACTCTTCAACGCACACGTATACCTGTAAGTTATACTATTTCGTATAATTATATTTAAAAAAATGTATAATCATACCTTTTGCTTCTTTTAATTATATATGTGTAATGTGCTTTTATAGACATCTTCTGTGAACAAATCATTCGTTGAGATTCGTACTTCATTGCATATCCTTGAAAGAATAGCTGGATCTGTTAAGTATAATGAGCCTGTTCTTTTGGTTGGTGAAACTGGTACTGGAAAGACAACTTTAGTACAGAATCTAGCTGCAAGACTTGGTCAAAAACTTACAGTTTTGGTATGTTTATTAACAAAATCTGATTAAATTTTCCTCAATGAGATAAATAGCTTATAATATATTTTTGCTGAAATTTATGTTGCAGAATTTGAGTCAGCAAAGTGATGTTGCAGATCTGTTGGGAGGTTTTAAACCTATGAATGCACAATTTTTATGCCTTCCGCTTTATCAGGAGTTTGAAAGTCTTTTTAGAAGTACCTTCTCTTCAAAGGTAAAGTCTATCTAAATCCTAAACCCTAAGCCCTAAAAACCCCAAAGTTAAACACGAAACCCTGATGTCTTTTGGTGTTCAAATGCAGGACAATGAGAATTTTCTTGCCATACTAAGAAAATCAGTCAGTGACAAGAATTGGAACGTGTTATTTAGTGGTTTACAAAAGGGTGTTCGTACAGTGGTCAAAATTGGAAAGCAGAAGCCTGGTGTAAAAAGGAAAAGACCTTTAGGGGAAAACCTAATAAAATCATGGGAAAAATTCTCTTTAAAACTTGAAGCAGCTCAGGGTCAGATGAATGCTTCAGATGGGATGGTTTTTTCATTTGTAGAGGGAGTTTTTATCACAGCTTTGAAAAATGGTGACTGGATATTACTAGATGAGATCAATTTAGCCCCTCCAGAGACTCTTCAGAGAGTAATTGGTGTTCTTGAAGATGAAGGTGGGTCCCTTTGTTTAGCTGAAAGAGGAGATGTTGATTATATATCTAGACACCCGAATTTCCGTATATTTGCTTGTATGAATCCCGCAACTGATGCTGGAAAAAGAGATCTTCCATTGTTTTTAAGAAACCGGTTTACAGAGTATTTTATGGATGATGTGTTGGAAGATGAGGATTTGAAACTGTTCATCAATCGGTTCATGGAAGCAGACAATTCAGTCAAAGATATCACTACCAAAATCTTGAAATTTTATAAAATAGCAAAAAAGGAATCTGAAGAGAGGCTACAAGATGGGGCGAATCAAAAACCGCAATACAGTTTAAGGTCTCTTTATCGTGCAATGGAATATACAAAGAAGGCAAGGCGAGCTTTTGGATTTTTAAAAGCTATTTATGATGGTTTTTCAATGTTCTTTCTTACAATGTTAGATCCTCCAAGTGCCAACTTAATGAAGAAGTTAATTACAGGATACCTTTTAGATGGAAAAGACCCTACACATGTGTCATTCGATAGGTACATTGTGGTTGGGAAAAACACCAAAAATGAAGAGTTTTTAGAGAATTATGTTTTGACAAAAAGTGTGAGAGATCAACTTAGCAACTTGGCACGTGCTATTTTTATAGGAAGGTATCCGGTTCTTTTACAGGGGCCCACATCTAGTGGAAAAACTAGCCTTGTTCAGTATCTTGCTGCAATCACCGGGCATGAATTTGTTCGAATTAACAACCATGAACACACTGATTTACAGGAGTATTTGGGTTCTTATATAACTGATGCAAGTGGGAAACTTGTTTTCCAAGAAGGGGTGTTGGTTAAAGCGGTTAGAAATGGTCATTGGATAGTTCTTGATGAACTTAATCTCGCCCCTTCTGATGTTCTAGAAGCATTAAATCGGTTGCTTGATGATAATCGTGAACTTTATGTTCCTGAATTATGTGAAACTATTCATGCACATCCAGATTTTATGCTTTTTGCCACTCAGAATCCACCGACTTTTTATGGTGGACGAAAGATGCTTTCTAGAGCTTTCCGGAATCGGTTTGTTGAAATCCATGTTGATGAAATCCCGCAAGATGAATTGAGTACAATTTTGGAAAACCGTTGCAAAATTCCGGGTAGTTATGCGAAGAAAATGATTGAAGTCATGATAGATCTGCAAAAACATAGACAAAGTAGTAAAGTTTTTGCGGGAAAACACGGGTATATTACCCCGCGTGATTTGTTTCGGTGGGCTGATCGGTTTAGGATGTTTGGGAAATCCTATGAAGATTTAGGGCGCGACGGTTATTATCTGTTGGCTGAAAGACTGCGTAATGATGTGGACAAGGAAGTTGTTCTAGAAGTTTTGAAGAATAAGCTGAGGATTAAGCTTTGTAGAAGTGTAATGTACAAGGAGGATGAATCTCTCAACTTGCAAAATTCGGTGGCTACTCCCCGTGATCTTGGAAGGCATGTGTTTCATATTTGTTTATGTTCCTTATTTTTCGCTAACTTTGTCTTACTTTTTTTTTTTTTTGGGTAATTCAGGGTTGTGTGGACTGATAGTATGTGGAGGTTGTACTTTCTTGTTGAGCGGTGTTATAGGTTACGTGAACCGGTGCTTCTGGTTGGAGAAACTGGTGGTGGGAAGACAACAGTATGC
Source organism: Lactuca sativa (assembly GCF_002870075.4). Lineage (NCBI taxonomy): Eukaryota > Viridiplantae > Streptophyta > Magnoliopsida > Asterales > Asteraceae > Lactuca > Lactuca sativa. Next base: position 165,437,162 of record NC_056626.2, on the reverse strand, counting down.
CAGCTGTTAAGTATTGCCTTGGGGTCCAAGTTACACATATTGAATTGCCATCAATACACAGAAACTTCTGATTTTCTTGGGGTTAGTATTATTCTCTTTTAATAAGCTTAATGGGCTCTAATCACTTGATCTGGAAAGCTATACATGGCTGTTTCTTTTTGACTTCACTTGAACAGAATGACTTAATGGGCTAATTCAAAAACCTAGGTTAATGTATGATGACTCTTAACTTTTTACCTATTAGCCTATTCTTTTTTTTTCCTCATAACTCATATCACATTAAATTGGATGAAGATTGTTAGAATTGATGAACATTGTACTTTTTTTGGCATGTAAGGGTATAATTGTCATTTAGTTTCATTCATATGGTTTATTCGGTCTAGAAAAGAAACATACCTTATGTATACAAACATTTTGTGCATACAAACATCATTACCCATTCAGCCACTTTAATCATACATGACTTACCAAGTAAATAAAGAAACGACCTTTAAGTTCTCTTTATTTTTGAATTTAAGAAGCTTATTGGAATGTTTGAGTTGTTTATAATGTACATATTCTTATGCAACAGGGATTTTATCCTGTTCGAGAAAGATCAGAAATATCTTTGGACTACAAAAATTTGTGTGAGGAATTGCAGGCTTCAAAAGCTTTTAAGCACTTCCCTCATGATGCTGTAAGTTTTAACTTTAAAACATTATATGATTTTTTTGATGTATTTATGGTCCTTAACAATACAATTATATTGTTACAGACGATTTCATTGGACATTAATCAAGCTTCAACAACACTTGAGCAAGTGACTAAGATGATAAAATATTACAGGGAAGCTCAAGTCCATCATGCTGATGTCACCCAAAATGAAGTTGATACTTTTGAAGAAATTAGGAATCGCTTATCTTTACTTCATCAGAAGTGGGGCACAATCTTCACTTGGCAAGATGGTCCTCTTGTTGAAGCAATGAAGAATGGTGACATGTTTCTTGTGGATGAAATTTCATTGGCAGATGATAGTGTTCTTGAAAGATTGAACAGTGTCTTGGAGCCTGAAAGGAAACTGGTATGTTTTTCTTTCATATATTTTTTCTTATTCAATCTTTATTGAAACTAATTTCTTCGGTTCAACAGTCTTTGGCTGAGAAAGGTGGATCTGATCTTGAGAAGATTATAGCACACCCAAAGTTTTTCATACTCGCAACAATGAATCCTGGGGGCGATTATGGTAAAAAGGAATTATCCCCTGCACTTCGGAACAGGTTTACTGAGATATGGGTCCCACCTGTGACTGAGATGAATGAGCTCAAATGCATAGCATTAGAAAAGTATGTGATTTATTTATATCTTGTGTGCAAAATATTTTGTGAGTACTTGTTACAAGTCCCTAATGCATGTCCCGAATTGCAGGATCTCAAATCCTGAAATCTCTTTCGTGGTGGATGTTATGATAAGTTTCTGGGAGGTATGATAATTTTAGGAGTACAATATTGTAACTGTTTTTTATAGTTGGTTAACGAGTGTTTGGTTTTTGGTGTTTGCAGTGGTTCAATCAGTTACAAACTGGAAGAACCCTTACAGTGAGAGATCTCTTGTCTTGGATAGATTTTATTAATGTGACTGATGGAAGTTTAAGTCCGGAAGTTTCCATGTTGCATGGTGCTTTTCTTATTTTGCTTGATGGATTAAGCTTAGGTATGATTTCCAATGATCTTTTCACCTCTAGTAACTACTGCTTTTATGATGGTGTCATTTGTTTTCACTGAAACACTCTTTAAGATAATATTTGTTCTTCATTCTATTTCTTATGTTCATATGGTGTTTGCTTTTCTTATTATTTATTAGGTACAGGAATTTCGAAGAAGGAGGCTGAAGACTTGAGGGAAAGATGCTTGTCATTTCTTATGGAGCAATTAAAGGTACTGTTCAATATATTAATCACTTGTGTTATGTATTTTGACTATTTTCAAATCTTTTTATTTATTGTTAATTAGTTACTGAGTAACTGATAATTATATTTGCTGCATCAGGAGAGCAAACTGAGATTGAATAAGGTAAGTGTTTTGACGGATGAAAACTATGGTTGGTCTGATCTTCTGAAATCTGGTGAGGCACTGTCTAGTAATGGCATGGAAATCGACACTCATTTTGGAATTCATCCATTCTACATTGAAAAAGGTTGACCATTAATTTTGATATATGTTGACCTTAAATTGCTATTAAGATACTTATATTTAATACGAGGTATTTTTCTGTACCTTAGGTGACAACCATTTAGAGACTAAAGGATTTGACTTTCTGGCACCAACCACCCGCAGAAATTCCTTGCGTGTACTCCGTGCTATGCAGCTTAAAAAGCCTGGTATTTTTTTTTCCTTCTTTCTAATGATGTGTTTTATAATTTGTGACACTATTTACTGTGTTTACAATTACATGATGTTCTTACTTGTCTCTATCTTATTATGCATTGTAGTTTTGTTGGAAGGAAGTCCAGGTGTTGGAAAGACAAGTTTAGTCCTTGCTCTTGGAAAATTCTCTGGACATTCTGTTGTTCGGATTAACTTATCAGAACAGGTCATTAAATTTCTGCCATTTTCCTTTTTTTTTGGCTGTGTATTTTGGATATTTCTAAATACTGATGTTAATATGTACGATGGCTAATTAAACCATAGACTGACATGATGGATCTACTGGGATCTGACTTACCTGTTGAAAGCGATGAAGGAATGCAGTTTGCTTGGTCTGATGGCATCCTGTTGCAGGTAAAAACAATATTTTATCCATTTTCCTAGTTTTTTCTAGATTTTATAACCAACTTTGTGAGTATGATACAGGCTTTGAAGAATGGATCTTGGGTTTTGCTGGATGAACTCAATCTCGCTCCTCAATCTGTTCTAGAGGTTTGACTTTGACTTATATCCTATTAATTTTCCTGTGGAGTTTTAAATTTTGCCAATATCTGTACTAACATATTTGTTGAAATAGGGTTTGAATGCCATTTTAGATCATCGAGCAGAAGTTTTTATACCTGAGCTTGGTCATACTTTCAAGTGCCCTTCATCTTTCAGAGTTTTTGCATGTCAAAACCCTACCAGTCAAGGGGGTGGGAGGAAAGGCCTTCCTAAATCTTTTCTCAATCGCTTTACAAAAGTATATGTTGATGAATTGGTAGAAGAAGATCATAAGTACATCTGTGGGACTTTACACCCATCTGTCCCAGAGGATTTGCTTTCAAATCTGATTAAGTTCAACAAGCGTTTGCATGAGGACACAATGGTAAATCATAAATTTGGACAAGATGGATCCCCATGGGAGTTCAATCTTCGAGATATTATTCGTTCATGTCAGATCATAGAAGAGGCTCCTGAAGGCTCAAAATCCGATTGCTTTCTCAACACTGTATATATCCAAAGAATGCGTTCATCCACAGATCGTCAACAAGTCATTCAGATATATGAACAGATTTTTAAGGCAAAACCTGTCATAAATTTATACCCGAGGGTTCAGGTTACTCCTGAGAATTTGATAGTTGGAAACACACATGTCAAAAGGACTAATATGCAATCATCAACAGTATCTTCTTGTGACCTAAAAATCCTGCCAGGTGTCCGACAAAGCTTGGAAACCATGGCACAATGTTTGCACCATCAATGGTTGGTCTTGCTGATTGGTCCAGCTGGATCTGGTAAAACTTCTTTGATAAGGTTAATGTCACATCTCACTGGAAACATCCTACATGAACTTAACCTTTCTTCTTCTACTGATATATCTGAGTTACTCGGATGCTTTGAACAATACAATGCTATTCGCCATTATCGCCTTGTTATTGAACATGTTGAGCGTTACATAAAGGCATACAGTTGTCGCCAGTTTGAAAAGTCAACCCAAGAGTTTACAAAACAGAAGGATTTGATTGGGCGATGGCTTGCATTCTCATCAAGTTTAGATAACAGTTCTGTGAGTTTTGTTACCAATGAAAATTGGAGTAGGGGAGTCTTCCGTTCTCTTCCATTGTTGGTTGATATCATTGAGAATCTACTACTGGATTTGGAAAACGATAGTGAACATCTGAATAGATTGTTGAAGACTGTTAAGAAGTTGCAGGATGATCAAAGGAAGATGCTGTATCCTGCAAAGTTTGAATGGGTGACTGGATTGCTAATTAAGGCTATAGAGAATGGAGAGTGGATTGTTCTAGAGAATGCAAATCTTTGCAACCCTACGGTATGTAAATCTTTTTAAAGTTTGATTATTAGTGTGATTTCCTTGATTAACCTTTTTTGGTTTTCTCTTAATATAGGTTCTTGATAGAATCAACTCTCTGGTTGAGCAATCCGGATCGATAACAGTTAATGAATGTGGTACCATAGAAGGAAAACCAATGGTTCTTCATCCTCACCCTCAATTTCGGATGTTCCTCACTGTAAACCCTACATATGGTGAAGTATCAAGAGCAATGCGAAATAGAGGTGTTGAAATTTACATGATGCAGCCTTATGGTGAGAATGAGCTCATAGATGTGAAGAGATTTCTAGCCCTTTCAGACATACCTGGTGAACATTTAGTCAATGCAATGGCTAAAGCACATCTTTCTGCTAAAAGAGACGGGTTGAAACATAATGTTAGCATTTCAAACCTTGAGCTTATGCGGTGGATACAGTTATTTCAACGGCTTGTTACAAATGGAAATCAGGCAATGTGGAGTTTGAAAATTAGCTTTGAGCATACTTATCTTTCTTCTTTGGGAGAAATTGAAGGGAAAGATATTATTAATGAAGCAATTGGTTCTTACTTGTCAACACCCGAACTTCACAATTGCAGTTCTCTATGCTTACCTGGCGGGTGGCCCACAACCTTGAATGTATGTGATTTTGTATGGTACTCAAGAGAAACATCTGTAAAACAAAATTGTATGTATCTGGAGTATCTTGGTGCTCAAATGGCCTCACATTCATTTCGGGCTTCTTTGGGTCGAATGGATAATGTTCAATGTCCAAGTGATTCCATGAGGGGATACTTGGTGGATTTAGAGACATTGCATGCCATGACATTTCCAAAAGCTGATGTGGCAGGGTTGGACAAAGTTAACCAAACAAGATTCGATTTTGCATTCACGAACAAAAGGCTTTTGTTTGCAGCAAACTGGACCATGGAACAGGCTACTGAAAGTGACCTTAAGTTGTATCTTCTATGGTTCGGGTGGTTAGGTGATCATTTAAACAGACATTGTTCATTCTTTTCTTCTTTCCGGAAACTTCTGGAAAAAGAATTGGATCATTCTATTTGGAACTACATTAGAACATCTCATGGATCACAATCATCACCAATGCTTTCACTGGATTTTGGAACATCAACTCCATCAGAATCAGAGTCTATTAGCCGAAATCTTTCTAATGCAGTGAAGTGTGTTGGGTTGTTGAGGGTTAGTTATCAACAGTGGCATAATGAGAGTGAGTTTAAGTATAGTGAACAAACTCGGTGTTTCATTCCTGTCTTGCAATCTTTAAAAAGGCTTGAAGAAAGAATCCTTGATATGCTTGTTGAGTCTCCTTTCTTTGATGTGCTTTTTGTACTTTATAAAGAGCTCATTAATGATCACTTATCTGCTTGGAATGGGTTAGTTTCGTCTCAGTATGATTGCATGTTAATTTCATGGAGGTCTTTGGTGAAAGATGCTAAAAAGCTGAAGGAGTTTTGTGCAAACGAAGTGGAAAATTTTCAGGTACACTTTCTTAATCTTAAACCACTTCACCCTTAATATTCTTATTCACAATTTTCTAAGAATGGACTTAAAATATTGTGTAGAATGAAATGAAGAATTTGGAAAGAGTTCTTTCTTGGGCTTTGAGCTCACAGAGGTCATTACTGTGGGCATATGGTGGTCATCCGTCTTCACCTTCATCTGTTGAGATATATAGAAAGCAACAGCAGCTTGTCAATCTTTGTCATTCAATTTGGACAAAAAACATCAACTTGCAGGAATTAGGTACATCTTTATTTTTTTCTTGTAATTGCTACGAGTCTATTCTTATCATTATTGTTATTTATTCTGCATGTGTTTTTGTAGACCATAAAGGCTATATTGAGGCTGCTGTTGCTACCAATCCTGAACTACGCTTTCTTGCCATGCAAGGTAAAGTATTAACACTTTTTGGTTGTAAATTTTCTTACTTATTGTATGCTACACAATGAAGCAATCTACCTAGAAGCATTTTGTACATTCATCATGAACTATTATTTTTTTCTGTATGAAGGTGTTTGCATGTCTGCATTTATCATGAGCAAAGTAGATGAAGACGACCATGATGTTTTAACTCAGTTGGAGGAGATGTATCAGGTATTATCATGCATGAAATTTCCATTTTTCTCTTCTGTATACGAAGATTTGAAACGATAAAAAGTGGAGGCTTATGTTAATTTTGCAGGTGCTTTCGAGTAAGTTCCATTACGAAAAGGACAAGATGGAAAGAAATGCTGGGACCAATGACATAGCTTCTCTTTTTGGTGCTCTATCTAGTTGTTGCACAATGAACCCTGACATGTTATGCCTACCTTCTGGTTTCAACTGTTGGCTTGATACTCTGCCTTTAAATGACAACAATAGTTTTGGTCTTGATATGAGGCTTCTTCAAGAGCTTTCCAATATCATCACTCTTGATGGGAAGGAACTGGAATCCGTAAGATTCAATGCCATCTTTTATTGCTAGTATCTTCTTGCAGTGTTTGTGTATCCATCCAATATTTACCTTCTTACCCTTGGTCCTCTTCAGTGTGGGCTCATTTTTTTTTTCTTATGGGACTTGGGTATTGTTGTTGTTGTTGTATCAGATAAAAGGCTTTTGTGTTTGTGAATGTATCTTGATTTGGATTTACGTTTACTATCAATAACATGACCATTACTTTGTTTTCTAGGGTTTGTCACGTTTACGTTGGCTTCTAGAATCTACCTTGAAGTTTTCACTAAACTCTTCTTCAAGGCCTCCAACCGATTTCTCTCCTTATCAAAAAATCTCATGGGTTCTTGAAGCTTGGACCTCTGTCAATAATGGTCAGTGCAACTTTCTCCCTTCAGAGGCGATTTCAATTCCCCTTAAAATACCTAATTTATATGCTTATAAATCTTTTTACAGCACATGCAAGCATTTCTAGTACTGTTCTTGAAATGTGGTTTAATTGGCACACATCTTTGTGGAAGCATCACTCGAATCGTGAGAAGGTATGCATCGATGCATTGCAGTTTAAGGGCGATTTAGTCATTTGTTCAGGCAGTTACTTTTTGTTGTACTTGTTGCAGAAAAATTCAAGCCAACATGGGAATGCAGATCTGGTACCTGATATGCTTTTTGAGCCTGTGGCAACACTGGCTCTAGACAAGATTCTGTAAGGATTTATATACAAAGATTGTGTAAAGTTATTAGTCTCAGTTGGTAGTTCTTTCTGCTTACCACATTTAATTTGTTAATTTTTTTATGAAGGGGGAATCCAATTGGCATCAAGGGTCTTAATGCACATAGCTTGAAACTTGGAGTGGCTTCCTGTAATCTTTGGCTAAGTTCTCCACATGTTGCTGATTCCCGTAGTTTCTTTCTGTCATCTGCTAGATCGCTCTTTCAGCAGGTATATATTTTATTAAGAAGTTTCATGTTGTTAACAGGAGTTACCAAATTCCTAATCTTGTTTTTCTGTTTTCATCTAGATAATACTTGCTCACGAGAAGTCCTTTGAAGCTGATAAATATTCTTTGATCAAATCTATATTCTTTTCAGCTCAGGTAAATTTTCTTATGGTAAAAAATATTTTTGTCTGAAAACAAGAGTCAACCGTATAATCTTCACATTTTCTTCTTCTATAACAGCAAGCAGATGTGCGTGTGATTATATCTCTTCTAGAATCATCAAACCACAATGTTTTGAAGTCCTTAATAAGTCCATTTATCAAGCCATTGCTTCATGCGCTATATGTCAAGAATTCCACAGGTAAGCAGATAATAATTAATTGATTTGTGTTCTATTATATTAGTCCATTACATAACCATTTATTTTTGTGTGTAGATTCCTTGTTTGATCTTGGGTGTGCTTGGCTACGTATTGGGGGCTTACGTTATCATCTTCTACTATGCTGTGATGATGTGGATCCAGCTGTCAAGAAAAATTTGAAATATTTTCAACTGACAGAGAGGATTGCATCACTTGAACTTGATATAGAAGTAATTTTTTTTCTCGCATAAATTAATATGATATTAGTCTTTTTATCTTCAGATATTTTACAATGTTCAACTTCATACAGGTGCGTAAGGAGTGTGTCCAGCTGGCAGGATGTTTCTCTTTAAGCGAGGCTGACAAGGACAAAACAGAATTACTAAACGATCTTAAAGCTGAAAGAACCAGACTCCAAAAACAGGTAATGTTTAGTTGTTTTTCAAAATTTTCTCCATCTGTATATAAATATGCTCATACATTTGCATGATGTGGTGCTTTTTTTTATCTTTAGGTTGTATTTCGATCTGATCCTAGGAAATTTAAGAAGCTGAGATCCGAATGTGATGAATTTATGAAATTGGTTGCAACACCATTTGATCTTTTAAAGAACATTGGGAATTTGAGTATGCAACGGGTTGCTGACCAAGTGCATAATTGGCAGGTATTGATGACTTATCTGAATGTAATTTACTTGTAAAGGTGAATCAACATCTACCACTATGGAAATTTTCTTATGTACGTGTCAATCTCCTATTTTTTGTAGGAAACTGCAACACGTTTTGTGGATCGATTATCCAATGAATACTCGGAGTATGTTGATATTGTTCAACCTGTTCAGATTGCAATATATGAGATGAAATTAGGCTTGTCATTGGTTCTTTCAAACAGCCTACGTGATCAGTTTTTGGATAGAGTTGGCCAAAAAGATATTGATGTTGTTTTGGTAATATATAAATCTTTTATCACATTTGTCAAAACAATATTATTGACGTAATCGGTGTGTTGATTCTTGATACTGACTTCATGAATGACAGGGGGTGATTTATTCGTTTATGAGGTTCCCTAGGGGCATATCGGGAAAAGTTGATTCTTGTGTAGACAACAACAGTTTCCATGCCAAACTTTCATCCTTTGATAAAGCCTTCCCTACTTACATTGGGGAAGCTGACGTGGCCATGGTGGAAACCTTGGTTACTTCTGCTAAAGACAATAATAGTGATGAAGTGGTCTGTTAATGTCTTAATTATACATCTTACAGTATAATATACAATCTAATTTATTTTTTCCATGGAATCTAAATTGACAAATGCATGTTTCATGTTGTAACAGGCATCTGCTTTGAAACTAAAAGCTTCAATTCATCAAAATATTCTTCATCGCGTGGTGCATTATGTTGCCCAAGCCCATTTTCTTGATGATGTATCTTTTAAGGTAATAATTTCTTGTTGCTGGAGTGTCAATATTTTAAAGAACTCTTACATTAGGACATATGCAACCATTCTTGTGTACTTACTATTTTATGTTTCTCAACATCAGCTCATGGATAGGATGTTTGATGAGTTTGCAAATCTCTGGATGAAAATGAAGATTCAAGTTAGAACCAAAGAAGAGCTTGATTCAAAACAGTACATATTCAGACCTCGTGCTTTTGACATTAAAAATGTCATTGAAATGGACGTATCTACCCTCGAAAGTTCGATTGCCAATGAAGCTTTCTCGGAGTGGCAGGAGTTGGCTTCAGAGGAAGCACCTGTTGAAATTGAAAAGGTAAGATTTCTATATGATAGAAGCATTCCCCTTGCTAAAATTTGTTAATTCAGTTGTACTAATGGAAGAAGTTGCTTCTTGTAGAAAAATACTGATGAAGAGGATGAAATGTTAGAGAAAGACTGGAGTCTACTGCTGGAATCCGCATTGAATGACATGATCAACGTCTATACTACAGTATTTGGCTCGGCAGATCTCCTTCAACCTGTCAGTTGACTTGATTGACTTTTTCTTCTGAGTTCTCTTCTATATATTCTTCATTTTCTTCATCTAGTTCTAACTTTTGTTTCTTTTATTCAGGCTGGATTATTTCAAGTAGCTGATTCTGATAGGCTAGGCTCTTTCTCGGACTCGTATGCCATGGGTACAAGAGTAATTAAAGGTGATTGTTTTTTCGGATTATAGGGTTTCCTTTTTAAGACACACAATTACAAATCTCATTATTATTACTATTTTCAGATATGGAGGGCTTATTATGTTGGAATTTGGACTCCAAGCTTATTCCAGAACATGTACTACGCCTTTCCTTGGAGCATGATCGGAAATCAATGTCATCTCATCTACCGAAAAATTCTTACAATTTCTACAAGGTCTTGTGTTCTATTTCATTTTTTTTGTTTGTTAGATTATACATATATATTTTACTTTTTTGTTGTTAATTAACTTCTCTTGGTGGTGATATAGGATTCAAATGCTTCCATGTTGGCCAAGATGGTGGATCCAGTTATGAATCTTCAAAATCGGATTCGTCACCTTCTAAGCGAATGGGATGATCATCCTGCTCTTCAGAAAATTGTGGATGTGATTGATATGATCTTGTCTATACCTATGAACACCCCTCTTGCTAAGGTCATACATTAAACTGATAATCAGGGTTATAAATAATATAATTTAACTTCTACATCTTCTCATATATGTATGTTGTTCTTTTGTAGGCTTTGTCAGCCTTGCAGTTCTTACTTAACAGGGTCCGGAACCTTCAAGAAACTGTTTCAAAGTTTCCCCTTTCTGGTAAATATTTGATCTACTTCTTTTAGATTCACATAAACACTCATATTTATAGCTTTAATTTCTATTCAATTTTCGCTACCTTTTCTCAGTTTCCCATTTTGCAATTTGCAGATCAGTTAGATCCGATTATTGGTCTTGTGTCCTCATGGCAAAAATTGGAGTTTGAATCATGGCCTGCTTTACTTGATGAAGTTCAAGCTGGATTTGATACTAATGCTGCCCAGGTAAAATATCTTAATTTGTTGGAAACAATTATGATTTACAAAGATAAAAAGTAAAAAGACCAAATTGACACTTTTTGAATTCCAATGTAGTTATGGTTTCCACTATACTCGGTTCTTAGGCAAAGTCAGTCTACTGATACTGATGACTATAGTCAGTCCACCATTGCGAGGCAAGTGCTTGTAATTTTATGAAAAGTATATATTAAAAAATAAATCAAAAGATTTTTAAACATATCTACTTTTTAATACAGCTTGGACGATTTTATTCGGACTTCCAGCATTGGTGAATTCAGAAAGCGTCTTCAACTTGTCTCTGCTTTCCATGGCCACATCAGCACTGGCATTAGTCAGGGATCAAATTTGAGGTTCTTCTCTCTTTCTGTAAAGTTGCTTTATTCTATTATTGTATGTGCTTTTTTACCTTATGCATTCTTTTATTATACACAGTCGTGGCCATGAGGACAATGTGAGGATTTTGTACAATACATTCGGATTCCACATTCAGTTCCTACCTATGTAAGTGCTATTCTAACATATTATTATATTATTTAGTTATATATTATTTATTACATTATGTTTTGTGTTAAACGATCTATGTTCCTTTGTGTTTTAGTATTCTGGAGAGGTTAGCAGATAACAGAAAGAGCATTCAGGTGGAGTTGAATGAACTCATGAAGCTGTGTAAATGGGAACGTAATGAGTGGTTTATGACAATGGAAACATCAAAACGGACACGTGAGAAATTTAAGAAGTTGATTCAGAAGTATACTGTGAGTGACGATTGTGGATTTTTTGTTGTAATTTTTTTTTCTTATTTGTGCATTTTTAAGAATCAATAGCGTGTTTGAAATCACAGGATGTTCTAAAGCAACCTGTGGTGCTTATACTTACACAAGAAGCTGCTCGAAGTGGAATAAAAACAATAGCAGTTCATACTTCTGCTTCATTTAGTGATTCTTTTGAGAAATACAAGCAAGTTCTTGAAGTTTCTTGCAATGAAACTCAGTTTAAAAACAAAAAGAGGTTCATATGGCCTTCCACTTGGAGAAATAAAGTGGATCTTGCATTGGGAGATATACGTGTTGCAAAGGGTATTATAAACTCTGACTACCCATGTGTGCCATTGGAAGAAGCTCAAGGTTCATTTCTTCTCTTACACTGTAATTATCCATCTTCACATGTTTTTTTTTATATTCATGTTTTTGTTTTTGCTTTTGCAGGCAATATAGATATTGTGAGCAAGTTGATAGGTTTAGAATCATTGAGTGGTGTTACTAAGGAAGAGTGGAGACAAGTGAGGCACACATTTAAAAAGATCAGCACAAATCTTGTTTATTGTGGGGAACTTTGGAAGGATGAAAAAAAGAAGAGTTTAGGAAAGAGAAGGGCTCTCTCTGAACTACTAAAGATGTTGGATAGTTTTGGGTTGTCTAAGCATAGATCTACATCCATGGAGGTATCATATCCTCACAAATACTAGCTATTTTTCTAAATGCATTTTGCTTTTCTAGTTTGGAATAATACTTACCTTGTCCTTTGTCCATGTCGAAATCTGAATATTTTATAGGGTTAAATGCAGGAAATAGCAATTTACTTTGATTCATTTGTTTATTACAACATTGTCTTATTAAGAAACACATTGAAAGTACAATGCTGTATCTGTATCTAATGTTTATTATTCTGGTGGTTGCACAATATAGGATAAAGCATGGTCACTCCAACCATCATATGTGATTGAACATTTGCTACTTAATGAAAGTAGATTGCCCTCTGGGGACCTTGATGTCAAAGCTTTAGAGAAGGTCCAAAAGCTTCCCATGGATAATAATAATAATCTGGAAACAGACTGGAAAACACCAAATGAATACTTCTTCAAAAGCATATCTTCCCTAAACCATCTTCGACAAGTCAGCGTAAACTTTCACAAAGATTTTACAACTGAACAGGTAATGTTCGATTCCACTTTTTTAATTAATTTTACTCATATTTTCATTTTAACCCCATGAATGATTGTTATTTTGTTTGTAGGTTGGTAGGTCTATTTCTTACCTCGATCATCTTGTTGAGATACAAAAATCTCATAGAGCTGCTGCCTATGACTTCTCCAATGGCTTGGATCGCTTAAAGAAGCAAAGTGTTCCACTACAGAATCTTTCCTCAAGCTCATATTCTCACAATCAGGACGTCGTTTCCAAATGCATGTGGCGACAAAAGGTTGTTTTTTAATTTTTTATGCTTACTATCGAATCTTATATGATGATGATGATGCTAATATTTAAATTTTACTGTTGCAGCAACTGTTTGATGCTATGTGTGATATGTTAAACGATGAATGTTTGTTGCTAAAGAGTGTTGAAAACAACCATCTAAACAATTGCTCAAGTGTTGGAGTGGGTGCTGGGCGAATTCGTCTTTTCCTAGAGAAATTTGTTCCTGAGTTCAAGAAATCAAAGGAATTGTTGGATGGTTATCTTTTTGGTGATTGTGGTGGTGTGTTAAGCACTGAAGTTGTACTTCATCCTCATGGCATCACCAAGCAAATGGAACAGTTTGTCCAACAAAATCTTTTGTTAGTTAAGGATTTTAAGGAGCAATTACGCGCTATTCGTAAGCAGGATTTGACTTCAGGATTAGCTAAATATGTTCTTCTTGACCATTTTGAGGAGATCTTTGCAAAGGTATGTTTTATATTTTTAGTTATAATGACTTTTTTGGGTACAGTTTAAGTAATGTACTTTATCTGTCACCTTTCAGGGTAAACTGTTAGATGAATACTATAATTCTGCTATGGAAGCAAGGGTTCACATTCAAGATGTCAATGATGTTTCGAAAGCTGAAGCTGAGTTCACCGAGTCCCTTAGGAAAACATGCAAACATATTGTTGATGGTTTTGATCGAGTCAACTCGGTGAATAACAAGCTTGATTCTACGGAAGATTACCTGGGAAATATCAATACCTGGCAAACTTTGTTTGCTTCTAGAGTAGAGAATCTCCAGTTGAACAGCATACATGATGAATTAGTGAAAACACTCGAGTTTGCTGTAAATTTCTTTCTTTTTCCATGTTAATTACTACTTAATTTGGATCATATTTTTCATTTTTTAGGCACTTATCTAATTTAATACATATTTACCCAGGGACGACTTATGGACCTCTATGGGAATGGAGAGACAAATGTATGTATTGTTGAGGCACAACTGAAGCATCTGTATTCACTATTGGACCTAATGATAACCTTTGGCAATGGTCTTCTTAAGGACTTTATGGTGGCTAACAGAACTGTAAGTTTGATCTTCTATGAGTTTTTCTTATTTGGGCATTGAACTTTAAAAAATGTAACAGGGTTGGGCATTTCTATAAATTGGGTTGATAGATAATTCATAGAATAATGTCTTAATAAGAAAGAATTTGAAAGGTGTATTGCTATTTCTTGCATTTAGGATTATCCCTATAATGATCTTTTACATTTGGAACAGTTGTCTATGGTTACTCATGCTCTTGCGGAGATTTTTGCTTCATTATACTCGCAAGGTTTTGGAGGCCCCACAGAAACCCAAGAGGAAGAAAATGGTGGTGATGATACAAAAGATACTACTGGAACTGGTATGGGTGAGGGTGCTGGGATTAAAGATGTCAGTGAACAGATAGAAGATGAAGATCAACTACTCGGAACCGAAAAGGTACCTAGTCAATTTCCAAATATGCCCTTACCTTGTCATCTTGTTTCCCTTTTTTGTCGACTTATAATTTCTTTTTATGTTGTTAGGGTGAAGAACAAGATGCCTCGAATGATGATCCAAGTAAAAATGATAAAGGCATAGAAATGGAACAGGATTTCACAGCTGACACATTCAGTGTTAGTGAGGATTCAAGTGATGATGAGAATGATGATGAAACCGATGAGCCACAGCTGGATTCTGCCATGGGAGAGACTGGAGATGACAGTGAAGTTGTTGATGAGAAGCTTCGTGATAATAAAGATGATGAAGATGTTGAAAATGAAAAGAAGAATGAGAAATATGAAACTGGACCTTCTGTAAAGGACAATGATGAGAGTGGAAGAGAGCTTAGAGCTAAGGAAGATGAGGAAGATGATGTCAACAATGGTGATGAGCCTGGAGAATTAGATCCTGAGGAATCTAACAAAAAGAATGACGAAAATGACGATCTCGTCCCTGATGAGACTGATGAGGTTGAAGATATGAATATAGATAAAGACGAAGCGTTTTCTGAACCTACAGGATTAAAACCAGATGAAACTAATGTCAATTCGGATGAAGATATTGACATGGATCAACAAGAGGGAGATGATGATCAGAATGAAGATGGTGAAACGGAAACGGTTGATGAGTCAGCTGAGATCAACAACGGTGAAGATGAAAACACGAATTCAGTTGAAGAAAATGCTGACATGGAGGCTGAAGAAGAAAACCAAGAAAAGAATGGCGACGCTGACGTGGATGAACAAAAGAAAGATGCCAACAGTACACCTATCACCACTGATTTTGGCAATGAAATCCAACCAAACGCAGACTCTGCCACTCAGGCAAATGGTGGGTCAAACGGGGCATCCATGGGAGATGTTGCACCAGAAGCCACATGGTCAAACAGCAATGATATGCAAAGTGACATGGCGCCTATACGCGGTTTACCTAATTCTTCAGAAAACGAAGTCACTGTAGCTGATTCTTCAAAAGGCGGGAAACTTAATGATGAACATATAAGTCAACTACCAGAGGTTGACCCTTTGTCTAGTCAAAAAAGTCAACCGAACCCGTTTCGTAACATTGGCGATGCACTTGATGGGTGGAAAGAAAGGGCAAAAGTGTCAATTGACTTGGAGGAAAAGAAGGACGAAGCCATGGATGATGAAAATGGAGAAATAGATGCAGACGAATACGGGTTTACTTCCGGGTTGGAAAAAGGATCCGCTCAAGCTCTGGGACCCGCAACCGCAGACCAAATCGATAAAAACATGGATGGAAAAGAACCCAATGATGGAAAAAACACTGATGGCGAGGTTACAGACAAGAAAGATGATTCTGAAATGGAGATTGATGAAGAACAGCATGTTGAAGCTCGACCCATCAAGAATCATTTAAGCATTGGGAATAATTTAAATGAGAAAACACAAGTTGAAGAAACCGAGATTCCAGAAGAAACCCTAGAAGTTGATAGCAATGGCGAACATGATGAAAGTAGGGAAACAGAGAGTTCCGTGGTTATGAAAAGATCTTATATGACTGAAGGCATAAATCAATTAAGTAAACTTTCTGTTGGAGATGATGATATGGGAATCGCACATGACCTTAAAGATGTTTCTCATGATATGAAAGATTCTGCTACTGCTTTATGGAGAAAATATGAACTGCAGACAACAAGATTGTCACAGGAGTTGGCTGAACAGTTGCGTTTGGTCATGGAACCAACTCTTGCTAGCAAGCTTCAAGGGGATTATAAAACCGGAAAACGAATCAACATGAAAAAGGTATAATAATTTACATTTTTGGTACTCGACTGTAGCTGATTTTTGCAAATGTGGTCCCATAAGTAAAATATGGTTGTTATGTTATGACAGGTGATTCCATACATTGCGAGTCATTATAGGAAAGATAAAATATGGTTGAGGCGAACACGACCTAACAAACGAAACTATCAAGTCATGATTGCTGTGGATGATTCTCGCAGCATGTCAGAGAACAACTGTGGGAATGTTGCTATTGAAGCTTTGGTCACTGTTTGTCGTGCAATGTCTCAATTGGAAGTTGGGAATTTAGCAGTTGCAAGTTTTGGGAAAAAGGGAAATATTCAATTGTTACACGACTTTGATCACCCCTTCACTGGTGAATCTGGAGTCAAGGTTTGTTTTTCACTTAATAATCAATCAATATTAGGACATATTGTTTGTTATCAACTTATTTAATATATATTATGCTTTGTTGAGTGAATCAGATGCTTTCGAGTCTGACATTCAAGCAAGAGAACACGATAGAGGATGAACCCATGGCTGATTTACTGAAATACATAAACAACACGTTGGATTCTGCTGTAATGAATGCAAGATTACCATCTGGACAAAATCCATTAGAGCAGCTTGTTTTGATCATAGCTGATGGCCTTTTCCATGAGAAGGAGAAGCTCAAGCGTTGTGTTAGAGATCTTTTGAGCAAAAAACGAATGGTTGCTTTTCTCATTTTGGATAACAACCCAGCCGAATCAATAACACAAGTTCTGGTAATTAATTAATCACATTAATGAATCCCCTTTCTTAATATTTACCATTTACACCCCCATGGTATTTCGGGATTTTTTTAATATGTACTGTGTGTGTTGCATGATATCTTTCAGGAAGCTACATTTGAAGATGGGAAGTTGGAGACTGGTAAATATATGGATTCTTTCCCGTTCCCATACTTTGTCATCTTGAAGGATATCCAAACACTTCCAAGAACTCTTGCTGATTTGTTAAGACAAGTAAGCCATAACATAACTTTTTTATTTTTTTATATCTTATAGATTCTCATTTTTGGAAATGTTATTAACCACCTTGTTTTCTTACCCAATTGCAGTGGTTTGAGCTTATGCAACATTCAGGAGCTTAATGTCTTTTGTTTGGTGGGCCCTTGCACGGAAAAACTACAAGTTTGTTTATAGCATGTGAAACTTAGAGAAAGAAATGTAGGTGTGGTTTTTGAAAATGGTGAGGGAAGGAAAACATGCAGAATTTATGTCTTTTAGAAGAAGATAATTTGTTGTGTGTTCTAGCTTTTCCTCATCTGAAATTTTGTATTCGTCTTACATATATATGAAAAATACTGCAAGAGCTCCATTCTTTCACTTTCACTTGCTTATATTATTGTCTACTACATTACATGCTTTCTAAGTGGGCCCATGCCCATCCTGTAACTGATATAAAAGGCCAGGTCCTATAAAATCCAATTGGTGAAGAATTTTCAAAGTTAACCAGAAAGGTGGGATTAGCTATCTAACAATATAAGCATGTTTTTTACAAACAAAGGGGATGCAAAATTTATTTTATAGGTGAAAGATGTAAAGAGGGGATGCAAATCTTATTTCATAAATGAAAATTGCAAGTAATGCTCGAACAATATTTAAACTTCTCAATGACCTATTTTTATGCTTCATGATGAAAATCCATGCCATCCATAATAGGACCCAACAATCCACGTGACATGAAAGTAATCCTTCGTTTCCTTTATTTTATGCACCACCACTTTTGAGAAGTGAACCCAACCCAGTGTCGCTTCGTACAATCATTACAAAATCTAGCGTCATGACTTTATACCTACCTAGAAGCTACTAACTTATCAATATAACCCATTTCTCTCCAACGTGGCTTTATTCACATGTTCCATAACAGTGTCATGTCTAAGTCAGCCTCTTCAAAACATGTTTGGGATAATAGGCTCAAATACTCAAATGTTTTCTATAATTGATTAGCTGTACATGGGTCGATTACAATGAGGAATACAAAGGCCAATGGGCCGAGAGCTATATAACTCAAGATAAACAAATATGAGTACTAATCTGTCCCCACTGTATGAGGGGGAGATACATGGATTACTCGAGATATACAAAGCATGAGTCTACTAATATGTCCCCACTGTATGAGGGGGAGATACATGGATGCTAACTAGACCGAAACTCTGAAAACAGTGGACATGGTAGAACTTTAGTTTACACTCGGTTTAAAACCAAAGTTTACACTCATTTTAAATCTGTCATCACACCAATAAAAATTGAAAACACATATAAAAACCACAAACTGACAACTTCGCTGACTACACCTCGATACTCAACCTTGATGTTGGATTGAGAAACTATGATGTTGTTTAGATGACCTACAGACGAGATTGACCCTAAGAAAGACACAATGTCTTGAAATAGACACAATGTCCTGAAATATCCTTAAATATGTTTCTTTTAATTTTGTGAATTTATTATGATACCTTGATGGGAAGAAAGATTCCATCTTGGGAGCTTATGTCTTCTAATTCATTATATTTTTTTTTTTGGAGTTTATGATATGACAAGACCCGTATGATAGATCCACTATAGATCGCGGGGTATCCCTAAATTTTTTTTAGTAGTGTTAATTTTTTCGGAAAAATTCGTTTTATATTGGAAAAAAATTGAAATTTATATCTAATGAAATTGCGTTTTTTTTTCTTATTGTATATTACACAAAAGAAATTTCCAGGATACCCCTTTACTTTGACCCTGGCTCCTCCACTGCCCGTATGCTTTAGTTTGAAATGTAGAATTGTTTGTGAATTCGAATAAATTTAAAATATTTGTTTCAACTTGGTGATTTGTTTGGTCTAAAACCCATGTATCACATGATTCTTTATGTCTTACGTAAATAGTTATGTTTTTAAATTGCTATGTACCATATGATCAAGAGAAAAGGAGTAGGAGGTTAGAGCTAGAAGTAAAATTTCAAAAGATCCACCTTCAACCATGAATTTCATATATCTATTTCCTTGGCTATGGTTGTGATGTGTATTGTAACACCAAATATTTGTAAATTCTAATGTAACTTTTGAAATTTTTGATAAACCAAATATATGATACATGACTATAAGTCTTGTAAGGTGTATAACCATGGTTTAAAAAGTTTCCAATAATGAGGGTATTATATATAGTAGGAGGTATGCAACATTATGCCCATATCTAAAAAACAACTACGAGTAAGTTTTTCTATACACAAAACCAAGTGAACATATGAATGAATCATTTAAACTAGGCTCTAGAGGCCTGTTTGAGTCCATATAGCGACTTTTGTAATTGACAGACATGATAGCATCTCAGGATGAGTGAACCCTAATGGCTAATGCATAAAAACAATATTTATAAAGTAATCATCAAACAATTAACCCAATTTCTCATCCCCCATTATCTTTTTTATTCTTAAGGATCTACCCTAAGAATCATATATTCTTCATTTATTTATTCCTAAGGATTGTCCTAAGGAATAGGCATGAAGTCCATCGTTATCAGGGTTTATCCAACATGCACTAAGTCCATAACTTTCGATGTTATCTATTAGGCACAACTGCCAATGTTCATTTGTAAGGCACTAAGTCCATAGCTTCCAGGGTTTTTAGAGTACATTTGGTGAACATGTCTTTCACAAACACCTACAGGTTGCAAGCCTTCTAGCGTTCCACTAGACTGTCTAGAATAGTCTGTGGTCGTCATCTATACTCTGCTAGATGACTGGATCAACTCTAAAGTCAAGGCTTCTCATCATCTTTCACCTCTCATCATCTATATAATCTTTCATCTCTCATCATTCATCTACCTATCTTTCCCAATATATTTATAGATATAAAAATACATATACAATTTAAATCACGTACAACATGTATAAATCGTTCAACTAACATAGATATCAGGTACACAGATAATAAGCACATATAGCATGTATTAATATTAAATATTTCATATCTATGTGTAAGATGAAAGTAACCATGCACTCACTTTTTAAAGTGATGACTCAAAATTCGGGCAACGCTTCGCTTCTAGCAACTGTCTTTTCCTTTGACGTAACCTACTGTCGTTATCATTACGTCTTAGTTTATTATTTTTTGTGACTAATTATTAGTCTAGATTCATCATTAACTCAAAGTCTACTTCATGATCTATCAAGTAAGGATCAGCCAGGTAGGACAGTTAGGAGGCATGACCATTTCGGCATATAGCTTTTCTGAAATCCAACAACCAAGCCAGCGTGACCGTTCTAGACACCTCTGCCGTAAGTAGATCAATCAGTATAACGACTTTGAATCACTAATAAATCTTGTTTATAATTTCATAATAACAATAATGAACTTAAACATAAGTTATACTTAGAGTACGACAAGCATAACTCAACTTACAGACGGTTTAGCGTGAAACCAGGCTCTACGTGGGCATAACTTCTGAGCCGAAAGCTCTTCTTCTTGGGGCCTTCTGGCACTCCGAGACTCGCTACTAACTCCTATAGAGGGCTAGAGAAAAGGTCATAAGACCTTGGGAGGTTTAGGAGAGAATTTGTTGAAGAGGTGTGGGAAAAAGAGCGAAAAACGCCTTCTATTTATAGGCTCTAGCAACTTCGTACGCGGGGTGTACGCGAAGAGTACGCTGGGCGTACTCATGCTACATATCACGATCTTGTGTAAAGCTGTGGGGAAGAAGGTATGGCCTAGATCTTGCCACGTATCACTCGCTGGTTAATCCCAAAAATTAATTATCTTCTAAAATTTGTAACTTTTCCAGCTCCGTTTTTGACGTTCTTTATATCCATGCGTAGGTAGCGATGTGATCTACAACTTTCGTTTAGACTCCATCAGCTAATTTTGACTTTATTTTTAAAGTTATATTTTAATAAGCTTAGACATTTAATGTCCATTAAAAATTCATAACTTTGTCCTCCGACGTCCGTTTTCGATTGTCTTTATATCGTTAAGCTCCTATTAATGAGATCTTCAATTCTCGTTTAGGTTGTGTCGGCTAATCCGATCGATCTAAAATTCGATTTCTAGGCTATATACTGCTACACTGAATCTTAGAAAAATTATAACTTCCTCAAATGAAGTCAGATTTGAATGTTCTCTATATGCACACTCTCAGTTTAACGTCTACTACGACTTTTGTTTAGATTTATAAGGCTAAAAGGTATTTTATCAAAAAATTACTTTTTACGATACGCAGAGTCGTGTGTTTAATCGCGAAACTTCGACGAGTCATAACTTCTTCGTTATAAGTCGGATTTCAGCGTTCTTTATATGCACGAAATCCTTTTGACATATACTATACCTTTGGTTAAGATTATTTATCCTAAATCATCTTCTATCAAAAAGTCATTTTTAACGCTTATTATCTCTAAATTGACTAACACAAATCTACGGACGCTACAAATAGATTTCTAGTTTCAGTCTTTTAGAGATTAAATATGAGTTTTAGGTATGGTAGATAGAGATGAGGTATCTAGATTGATTCTTTGAACAAGTTTGGAAATACCGAGTCTCGATCAAGTAGTCATCGAGTGTGATGGAGTAGGATCTTCAAGAGGCATCAAAACAACAAGGGAAAGAGGTGCGGCTAATGGAAGATAAGAAGATGGTGTGTTTGAAGGTTACGAGGCAATGATAGTTATTGGGGATGTGGTATTAGTAGTTGTCAGAGTCGGTGCTGAGGTGGAGGATGATTATGATGACAGTGTATCGGCAACCAAAGATGGGGGAGAGGAGGAGATGTGACATCCCCATTTTCACGGCCAATTTAAAATTTTTTATTTATGCTTATTTAATTAAGAGTATACCTTTTTTTGTAGAATTCATTCCCAAAACATAATGTATTTTCGAAGAAACATTTTTCATTTATATAAAACTTTGGGATGTCATCATTCGATGCATACAACATAAGCATAAACAATTTATTACAAGCCTTATAACGTTTATTTATATTAATGGCCTACAAAATCCTCAAATCACTCATCATCCTTCTACCTTTGTAACGATACCTGTGATACAAAGAAACTAAGTGGGTCAGGCGTGGGAGCCTGGTGAGCACATATGGTTTTCAACCCACAATAATTAATTTCTTTATTTATATAACTCACATCAAATAATTTCACCCGATTAGCCTTTCCTGTTATTCTCACTTTTTGATCCTAAAATATTGATCTCAAGGGACCTATCTTAAGGATCATTATAAACAACGAGTAAACATTACTCATTCGGTGATTCCTTTAGCAATATATGTCAATAAGGCAACCATGGGGGGATATAGTACATCAAATGAACAGATAGTTCATTAACACTTACAGGTTGCGAGCCTACCAACGTTTCCACTGGATTGTCTAGAATAGTCAGTGGTCGTCAACTATACTCTACTAGAGGACTGGTTTATCAATCGTCATGGCCACTTATCATCATCTCATCTTTCATCACCCATGGCTACCCAATATATTTTACATATTTATATGAAAATACATATATGATTAAATCAAGTATAAATCATAATATTTCATCTAACACAGATATCAAGAACACAGAAAATAGGCACACATAACATTTAATCATGTATATACTTTAAATCTACGGTAAGCTGAAAGTAACTATGCATTCACTTGTTAAGGTGGATGCTTCAGAATTTGGGCATCGCATCGCCTTAGCACTTAGTTTTTCATTTAATTTGACCTAGGTTTAATTATCATTAAGTCTCAATCTAATATTCCTCATGAATAATGATAGTCTAGATTCATCAACAATCCCAACGTCTACATCGAGATCTATTAAGTAAGGAGCAACCATGTAAAATCATAGCAGAGGTAGAGTCCGTTTGGTATACAAAATATACTGTTTAGAAATCTCACTTTAAGCACCTCACTAAATCTTAGCCTAGACATCACCCCCGTAAGTTGACCAATCAATATAATGACTTGGAATTACTGATAAATCTTATTTATAAATTTATAACAACGACTATGAATATAAATATAAGTTACACTAAAAGCAATATAAGTGTAGCTTAAATTACAGAGATTTTCCTGAAAAAAGTTGGAAATTGCACTGGAAAAAATTCGGCTTGCTAGCTTCTAATTGTCGGGTTCTTAGAGACCTCATAGATTCGCTAAAAACTCAAATCTAAAGAGAATTTTGGACCAAAGTAGAGAGAAATTCGAGTGGGAGTGTATGGAAGGTGTGGGGAGAAGAATGGGGCTACATATCTATTTATAAGACAATCTTGATTTGTTCACCGTGGCATGTTGTGGTCGGCAATCCTTCCTCCCAGAGTGTGACACGTGGCGACTATCTACTTGTGCAGCGTGGAAGGAGGGGTAGGTACGACTGAAACTTCAAAAATTCATATCTCGCTCATACAAGCTCTGTTTTCGACGTTCTTTTATATCCACATGTAGGTATTTCTGAGTACTAGAACTTTGATTTTGACTCTATCGGCTAATTCTCGCTACATTTTGATTTTAATAGTCTACGAAGATTACACTGCAAATGATTGTGTAACTCTCATTTAGATTGTTTCACTGATAATCAACCGATCTAAATTTCGCTTTATGTGTTAACACAACTATGCTGAAACTTCGAAAAATCATAACTTCCTCATATGAAGTCATATTTAAGCATTCTCTATATGCATGCTCTCAGTTTTAGGATTACTACGACTTTCGTTTGGATTGCTTAGGCTAATAAGCAACTTATCTAAAATTTACTTTTTACGACACACTATGTCGTATTGGTGTTAATGCAAAACTTCAAAGGATCATAACTTCTCCGTACGAAGTCAGATTTATGCGTTCTTTATATGTACAGAATAATCATCACGACTACTAAAATTTTTGTTTAGATTATTTTCCCTAAATAATCTTTTATTTTTTATGCTTATTTTAGATCTAATTATTAAGTTATTTTATAAACTTATGTATACACATAAATCATGAATATTCAAACAAATTTCTTTCATTTATTCATGTAAAGATTACAATTGTTGACTAACGTCGGTTACATATTCTAATAATGCCTAGCGAGAAACGCGGGTGTTACAATTATCTCCCCTTAGGATGATTCCGTCCTGAAATCATGCATCAACAAACAAATATCGATAGAGAATCCTCATTTCGCTTTCTGTCTCCCAGGTAAGGTTTGGCCCTGCCGTATGTTTCCATCGCACAAGCATTAATTCCACCATCTTATGTCGTAACTTCTTCGTCTTATGATCAACAATCGCTTCGGTCTCATCAATTAACTGTAGCACCTAGTTCCTGGTATGAAAATTTTATCTAAGTATTTTGCATTTTTAGCCTTGGACTCGTCGAGTTGTAGGCCCGACTCGCCGAGTAGAGCCGGGATATGGAACACGTTTAAGTTGGCGACTCGGCGAGTCCATATTCTGGACTCAGCTAGTCCCCGTTGTCTGGTGAAACCCTAATTCCAAGGGTTTGCACCATATTTAAACCAACCTTATGCGCTCCAAGCTCGCCCCCTTCACCCTCAGAGCCCTCTATATCGTTCTAACATCGTTCCTTGTGAGATTGAAGTGCTTGGTGTGATTTCTTGAAGACTTTGAGAGAGAAAGGGGAGTAGATCAAGAGGAGAGGAAGGAGGCCAGGCATCTTGGTGTTATTTCAGAGATTTCCTTGAGGTATAACTCAGTTTCCCTCTGTTTTCATGCTTATAGTCCCTTAGAGCTCCATTAAAGTCCTTCTTGAGCCATTTCCAAGCTTGGGTATGAAGTAGGGTCTGTGATAAGCTGATTAACCTTTAGATCTAGGCATGATTGAGCTCCAAGAGCTCGGATCCACTGCCTTTATGAAGCCATATTGCATGAAAGCCCTAGATCTACTCTTTTAGTGCATTTTGAGCCCTAAAACCTTCATTGGTGTTTATTTACACATAAAGTTGGAAACTTTACGTGTTAATTAAGCCCTAAGAACCCAGATCTATGTATGGAATGAGCTGGATCCAAGCAAAATCGAGTATATAGTAGTTACATGTGGTAGACTTGGCGAGTCGTTCATCGAACTCGGCGAGTCGAGTCGCGAGTCCCCGAGTTTTCCCCCTTTTTGTGCTTACTGAGTGGAGTCGTGAGTCATGGGGGGGGGTGACTCAGTGAGTCGGAAGCCAGACTCACTCATGGAGGGACTCGGCGAGTCAATGCCCTGACTCGATGAGTCCAAGGCAATCTTCTTGCCTCAAGAACAGACTCGACGAGTTGTTCATACAACTCGGCGAGTCTCAGCATAGAATGTTCTTCGGATAAAGATGATCTCGACGAGTTGTTCATACAACTCGGCGAGTAGGATGAAGGACTATTGGTCATCGATTTAGAAGGAAAACTCGTCGAGTCAATGCCTAACTCGACGAGTAGAGACGGGATTATGGTTAATCGAATGGATAGGGACTCGGCGAGTTGGCAAGCCAACTCGGCGAGTCGGGCCAATTGGAAGTTGACTTTGACTTTGACTTTTGGCTTGGTTAGGGGTTAAATGGTCATTTACCCTGAGGTCGGTTAGCAGTATTTGACTGAGTGTTTTGTGGGAGTTATAGTCGGAGGATTTCCGGGGCAGCAACAACAGAAGACAGTCAGTTCCCACACAGATCAGCAGCTACTTTGAGGTGAGTTACCTTCCAGTAGCGGTGGGTTTATGGCCACAATGTCGGCCCACCAGTAGGAGTTGCATGTTAGATGATTGTCTCTGTGATATTCATCTAGGGTTGTTACTACCTGTGATATGTTTATGTGCCAGTATGATATGATGCTATGTGTAAGTGACAGTAGGGGGAAGATCGTCCCCAGATTATCGGTCGATAGGGCCGAAGGGGCGGTCATGCCCAGCCATGCTAGATAGATTATGTGATATATGTGTTATGTGGTAGTAGTAGGGGGTGAAATAGTCCCCAACACCCGATCGAGAGGACCGAATGGGAGACCAGCACCCATATATGCTAATCAGTATCCGGTCGAGAGGACCGAAGGGGAGGCTAGCTCCCAGATATGCTAGATAGTATCCGGTCGAGAGGACCGAAGGGGTAGGTCGGGCACCCAGATATGCCTGACAATATATGTATGTTATGTAATTGTATGGTATGTGGTATGATTGGGGAACTCACTAAGCTTCGTGCTTACAGTTTTCAGTTTTGGTTTCAGGTACCTCTTCTTCGAAGGGGAAGGAGCTGGCGCGGTAGCGGCACATCACATACATGCTTTGTATTCCGCACTATGAGATCTTTTTGGGGATTTGTACTCTGACATTATTATGTTTTATAAAATGGTTTTCCAGACACGCGATATCTTTTATGAAATGATATGATCGGTGAATGTTATAATTCTAATGTTTTGCTAAGTATATGTTTTAAAAATGAAATTTTTGGCTCGTATTTTTGGGACGTTACATTAACCTTTTATTTTCATCAATCCTCATCTCTGAGAGTGGAATCACATCGAGAACTTCTCCAGTTGATTTCATCAAATAACAAATATGAAAGGTGTTATGAATACCTTCCAGTTCCTCTGGAAAATGTAGCTTGTAAGCTTGGTTCCGAATTCTCTCAAGAACCTTGAACAATCCAATGAACCTTGGACTTAGCTTCCACCGATTACCGAATCTGATAAGTCACTTCCATGGAGAGACTTTAAGCAACACTTGTTTTGTAACTTCAAAAGTAATTGAATGTCGCTTCTTATCTGCATAGCTCTTTTGTCGGTTCTGAGCTGATATCATCCTTTCTCTGATTACTTTCAATTTCTCAACGCTTTGATGGACAATCTTAGGACCCATAAACCACTTATTGCCGGCCTCGAGCCAACAGACGGTATACGACACTTCTGTCCATACAATTCTTAATAATGTGCCATCTTAATGCTCGAATGGTAACTATTGTTGTCAGAAAATTCGATCAATGGTAGATGCTCATCTCAGTTCCCCATAAATTCTAAGGTACAAGCTCTTAACATATCTTCTAGTGTTTGAATCGTTCTCTCGATTTGACTATCTGTATGAGGATGATAAGTTGTACTCAAACACAATTTTGTACCCATCTCTTCATGTAGACTCTTCCAAAATCGAGAAGTAAAACGAATGTCACGGTCTGACATAATTTTCAAGGGAATACCATGAGTTTTCAATATCTATTCTATGTAAACTTTTGCAAGTTTTTCCATATACCATCCCTCATTGGCTTCTATGAAATGTGCACTCTTTGTTAATTGGTTTATGATTACCTAAATCATGTCGTGACCTCCCTTCGTTTTGGGCAATTTGGTTATGAAGTCCATGGTGATATCCTCCTATTTACCCATGGTACCGGTAAAAGTTCCAAATTCCCATACAATTTCTAATGTTGCGCTTTAACTCTTATGTAGGTCATACACTCAACTACTTAGCAATATCAAGCTTCATCTTTGGCCACCAGTGTAATGACTCAAAAATCACCACAAATTTAAACTTTTAGAAACAACCCGTAGTCATAAAATGTTTACAAAATCATTATTTCTAAATTGTTTATCCATATCAGAGTATCCTAAAATCATAAAGCCATAGACAAAGGATGTGTACGGTCACGTCTTCGCCTTCCCGCGATCATCAGAAGTATCTGAAATAATAAACTAAAAATAATAAGCCAAAGCGTAGTGAGTTCCCCCAAAGTACCACTACATAAAACATATCAAACAAATAACATGCATAACTAAGCCTTCAGCTTGAATGGACCGCCTCGTAGGTCCTATAGCCTATCCGGACCGCTCCCGAGCCTTCGGCATGACTGGACAGCCTCGCAGGGCCTATAACCTCTCCGGACCGCTCGCTGGGCCTTCGGCCCGGACCGCCTCGTAGGGCCTTCGCCCCAGGTATATTATCCTTCAGCACAAAGCAAGACCGCCTCAACCCAACCAACCATAACATGTCGACATATACATAACACATAACCAGTCAACAGAAATAGACAGATACAGATCACTATCGCATGCTAGCATCCTATATACCAGGATACCGATCAGATATATCTATACAACATAATTATATACTATCATATAATAGGATATCCAATCCATTGGGTCGGTCTTGGTGCCTTCGACCTACAAGTACAGTGAGGAAGACTCACCTCAAAGTCTGAAAAAAATTGATCAATACTCTGATCCCGAATACCGACTCCACCCAAGTCCTAAATGTCCAAACATTTCCCATTAATAAAATAATCATAATTTCCTAAATTACCCTTGGTTGAACTTGGTCAGAACTAACAAGTCAATTGAGTCAACCCAACCGAGTCAACACAGAACGCGTACACGAGGCGTTCTTAAATCTTGACCGCAGACGGGAGGCTTGACCGCGTACACGATGCGTACTCCAGGTTACACAGGGTGTACGCTCAGACTTCTCAAAACTTCATTGAGAGCTTAATGCCTTAAGCTCTTACGTCCAACTTTCAGATCCAAGGCTATATTATCCTCAAGAGTCATAAAGTTTCCAACTTTATGACTTTGCATGTCCATTAAGTGCCCCAATACCCTAAAGTACAACATCTTAATGCATTAAGACCCTCTAAAGAATGCATGAAACAAAACTAACCATCAAAACCACATTTTTATGACTCAAGACCCCGTGTGGCCGCACCTCCAGCACACCCCATGGTCGCCACTGACAGCGATATATGGTTTCCATATAGGAATATGTTAGTGAATAATGCAATTCTTATTTGCTTTCTCATAATAATCAATTTCATTAAACCATACCATCTATTTTGAATCTATAAATAATCTAATAAACTTTTTTAAACAAAATAATATTGTCACAGCATGAACAATTAATTATTACAATTTACAATCAAATCAAACACTATATAATCTATTCAAAACCAAAGGGGTTTTAGTCTATATAATGGTATCCGATGTTGTCATCCTTCCTTGAAGTCGAAAGTTTGAATATCAAAATAGATATAGATGAAATAATTTAGGAGTAATTTAATATATTTGCCGTTTAAAAAAAATTATTATTCATTCAAAACATAGGTGCAACCGTGCAAATAATTCATAAATATTGTATCTTATATTACCAAAAATACAAGAGAAACGATAAAAAAATTCTCAATCTCCGTGAATTTCTGATTATTTCTAAAACAAAATTGTCAAAGGAAGGAGACAATTTTTTCTGTTAACGATAACCGACACGTGTCAGCTTCCAGGTTGTCTGTTTTTATCCGCTTTTCTTCATTTTGGTCACCCTCAAATTCGCATGAAAGCTCTCACTCCCCACCATCCGCTCTCTGTGATTTCCAATTCCAATTCCAACCTCTCTCTGATTACTCATTCTTTGATCTACAGAAGGCTATTGATTCATCTGATACCTCGCCGGATAACACCGATAATGGCTGCAACTTGTTCCACAGACGATTATTTGATGACAACTTTATTTTGGTAAGAACGATTTCGACATGTTAGATCAACTTCGACGTTATATTGGAAATCTGGCTTTGAAGGAGAATTGAAAGCTTGTTGTATCAGGAATTCAGGCGTAATTTCACTTTCGATGTTTGTTCGGAATTCGATAGTACGATGATCAGATCGTTCACTGTTTATCGGCTTTAGGTAATTAGCTTGGTTTACGTGTTTCATTAATCGGTGGTGTACTGGTGTTATCAGAGGAGTTTTGGTGTTGATTATTGTGAGATTGTTCGTGGCTAGACCTGTGAATAGAGTCTGTGAAAAATCATCTAAAGTGGCGAAAATGGATTTGAGTACGGCGGAGGAAGAATCTAATTCAGATCAAATCGTGCATACACCGCCGGAAATCGATTGGGAAATGCTCGATAAATCAAAGTTTTTCTTCCTCGGCGCCGGACTTTTTTCATGTGTCTCCGCCACACTTTACCCCGTCGTCGTATTGAAAACCCGGCAGCAAGTTTCTTCCTCCCATTTATCAAGTCTTAAGACGGCGTTCTCGATTCTCCGGTATGAAGGTTTCCGAGGACTCTACAGAGGCTTCGGGACTTCACTGATCGGAACAATTCCAGCTCGAGCTACATACATGACAGCACTAGAACTCACCAAGAGTAACGTCGGAACGAGTATTATCAAACTAGGGTTTCCTGAGCCTACCGCCGCCGCCATTGCCAACGCGATGGCCGGACTCAGCGCAGCATTAGCGGCACAACTCGTTTGGACACCGGTTGATGTGGTGAGTCAAAGACTCATGGTCCAGGGAAACGACTACAGCAATCAGAAAATCTCCACTTCTGATCAGAAATCAAACAAATACATGAACGGGATCGATGCTTTTCGAAAGATTCTCAACACCAATGGGCCAAGAGGTTTGTACAGAGGTTTTGGCATATCGATAATGACATACGCACCTTCAAATGCAGTTTGGTGGGCCTCATACTCTGTAGCTCAAAGACTTGTGTGGGGTGGAATTGGATCATATATGTGTAACGAAAACGAAAACGGTGGTGTGGTTGCATTTACACCTGATTCAAGAACTGTAATGGCAGTTCAAGGTGTGAGTGCAGCCATGGCAGGTGGTGTTTCAGCTTTAGTTACAATGCCTTTGGATACAATCAAGACAAGATTGCAGGTTCTTGATAGCAGTGACGACAACAATGGGAGGAAAGTCCCAACTATTGGTCAAACCGTGAGGAATTTAGTAAGAGAAGGTGGGTGGATGGCTTTTTATAGAGGATTAGGTCCACGATGGGCTTCCATGTCTATGTCTGCAACCACCATGATTACAACTTACGAGCTTCTCAAACGTCTCTCCACTAAGAATCAAGAAAACTTGATACGATGAAATAAGAAATACAAAATTACAAGGTACCCAAACCCTCTCTGGATCTTAGAAATTGCACTATCTTGATTTCATTTTGTCTGTCCTGCTCATAATTTGTTCTTAGTTTTATGCATGTTTATGTGATTACAGGATTAGACTTGAGGTTCTTCATATTTTGTTCATATGAGATTATGATATATACAATGTCACTATTTACATAATTGAAATCCAAACTAGTTTGCCACTTTGTAGCATCTTTTTCATTTTTGCGATTTTAGATAATGGATTAGGAAATGGGAATCTGAAATAATATTGTATCTTGGTTGGTAGGGGTCCGGGACCTCCTTTGGGGGGATTGAGATTGGGATTTTATACTTTTATTTATGATATAAGTATTAGATTACATTATCCATAAAAAAGTTGAAGAAATTTTGGAATTTTGTACCTTGACAAATGAGTTTGGTGGGAGTGGGACTAGCTGTCAACGGGAATTGGGAACTGTTTTTTTTTTCTTTTTTTTTTTTTTTTAAAGTTTGTATATCACAAGTGGGATGAATCTTTATTAAACTTTTTTAATATTTAAAGTGGATAACTATCTTGCGTCGACATCGAATTTTTATTTATTTAAATTGTAACTGGAAAGTCTGAAATAATAATATAATAATGATTTTTAAAATTATAAAAGTAAAAATTAAATAGAAACGTCCACATGCAACCACATGGACATAATATGTAGGGATGTGTATTTGGAACAAGACAGTTTTTTTTGGACCACTCCTATTTGGGAAAAAAATTTGGACTTTAGACCGGCCTGTGTTGAGGATTACTAGCTCCAGGTTTGGGTTTTCCGATTCTTGTATCCGTTGGACTGATACAACATTATATGCATACGGTACAACTCGTTGAAGTCATACTCAAAATTAGTTTACCTGTTACGACTATAAGGGTGAACATTTGGACTGAAACACAAAATAAACAACTTTGAAGAAACATTTAATATGGTTGGAAGAGGGACAAAATAGAATACTATGCACTGTATTTTAGTTCCGATTGGAACAAAATAGAACAAAATTTAAAATGACAAAAAAAAAAAAAATACATATTAATATCGCATGTAACCTACGATTTTGCTCTTTCTCCTTCTTAGTTTCCTAGTTATTAAATACTTTCACACGATATGAGAGTTTTACGTTTTTTTTTTCTTTTTTCAATTATAACCATCCACTAACTTGGAAGATCTCGACATGAATCTGTTGATGATGTGAAGAACACGAGGGGGTAACCTCTATTCCCTTTTTGATTATATACATAAAATTTATTGAAATATATGTGACATGTATCGTCTATAACAAAAAATATGGAACTCTAGGACAATATGGTAATTTGGACATCAAGTTTTGTTCTTTGTTTTGTGCTAACCTTACCAGACACTTTATAAAAATCAGTTCAGTTGTATTCTTCTATTATGTCCGGTCCATATCCCAAACACTACCTATATGTGAACAATATCAAATTTCTATACTAGTTTATTGATCTATTTAATACAGTCATAAGTTGAATGACTAAAATATCAAATTGTATAAATATTGGTTGTCTTTTTTATACATTAATCCAAACAAAATATACATATAATAATCTAAAAAGTTAAATTTACTTTTTAGTTTGCAAGGCAACATTCTTTGGACAAAATGTTTCAAATTACTTTCTCTCTTAATGTTAGACAGGATAAAACGAAACTGCGTTTGACACTAAGACTAAGACTGCTATCAATCAAATGGAAATCTTTTGTTTTGTCTCACCAAATACAAATACAAGATGGAACGTGTTGATCCTTTGTTTGTGCAAAAGACATATCATCGCCCCCATGTTTACATACAAAAACCTAAACATAGTTGTATTTTAAAGAAAGATTAAAATTCCTAAAATCAGACAAGACAGATTGGTTTGAAAACGAGATTACTGAACTGAATTATACACCAACTGAGGTCCCCACTAAAACATCATCATCACCAACAATTTTCAACAACAGAGTTAGAAAGAGAGAGAGAGAGAGAGTAGTAAAAAGTAAAAAGTAAAAAGTAAAAACAGTAAGTAAGTAAAAGTAATAGAGATCAAGGGCGAGCTCTTTTGTTGCTGCAAGATGGACACTTGTACTGCTTAATGTGTTCAGCTCTAGCTGGAGTGATCTTGACACACTTTCCATGAAACCACTTCTCACAAATATCACAGCATATCCAAAACTCATCCGATGCATAATTCTCTCCACATGCTCCACACAATGTCTCCCCATGCTCATCCTCATCCTCTTCATCATCCTCTTCATCATCCATCTCCAATCCCAATCCCATTCCCATTCCCATTCTCATCCCCCCTTCATTTTCATCTTTCAGTGCTGCTGCTGCTGCTAGGGGATGTTGCTTTGGGTACTTCCCATGAGACTCTGGCTCCCGCTGCAATGACTAAATTCAAAACGGTCAATACAATAAATAGCAACCTACTTTCATTTCTTTATATTAATCTAATGTCCTAATCACAAATTTTTTTAAGAAAAAAAATATATATGGAAGTGTGTTGCTATCTTTTGCATTTAGCCCTTTAATTTATTGTATGCACAAAGAACAAGTTGAGGTAATGATTTGTTTACCATTTTTGAGTTTGACTTGGATTTGGTGCTACTGTGATTAGAGACTGCAGTTTTTTCCTTCTGGGCTTTCTTTGCGATACCACTTACAATTTCAAATATTGTCGGGAGATCATTTATCATGTTAAACAATCGCTTCCTGCATATCATTAAAAAGGTAAAAAATTGAGACATAAATCTAACATTATCCAAGATTTTCAGTGTTACAAGATCTCCATATTAGATAAAAACTCCGTTTTCCATAATAAAAAAAACACACACTTTCTTTTTACGGATGATAAACCTTCGAAGATTATGTAACAGCACAATCTAAACATTATTTTGCATAAATTGTATTATATTACTTCTAATAAAATATATTAAGTACAAGTAACTTTGTTCCACTTATACGTATCGGAAGAAAAATACAAACATGACATGGTAAAAAGATAAAAGGTAAGAAAACAAGAAAGTAAAGTAGGTTGTGTAAAAACAAAAAAGGGTATAACTATGATTTACCTATCAGCTTTATCAAATCCAAATCTGGCACCAAAATAGAAGGCAACAGAAAGCAACCAAGCATCGCTATGAACAGCAACCAAAGATAACCAGTCTTTTTCTTGCATTCCATCTCTAGCAAAATTAATACCCAATGCTGGTTCTGGGAGTTCTGGTGGCACCTCTTCAGCAGGCAAATTCACCTCCCATTGCTCACTAGGAAAACCATACAAACACAAATTCTCCTTTTCTGTACAACACAAAAACAATAATTGTTCACATCAAAAGAACAAAACGAAAACAATAATAAAAACGGAAAAACGAAGCCTCATTGATTTTACACATAGCATGAATCTTTTAGTATGATAATGCTTATGTAAACATTAATATATGCTTCTTAAACAGATCCTGTAAACATTACTCAAAGTAGTTGATGACAATTCATTAGGATACAAATGTATTTCCAATTAGAGTAACATGATTCATGAACACACCTCATTAAGATACCAATCTTGATACCAAAATCCCTAAAAGTGACCTAAAAGAAGTAAATTATATACAGCTTTCATACAACTGAGTCTTTGAACCATAGAGGCGTAGACCAAACCTCCGTTGCATATAATTGGAAAATATAAACCACTAGATTACATAATTTAGCAAATTTGTAGATAAAATCGCAATAATCCATTGCATAATGAAGGTGACCTAATTTACAGTTACAGGTAATGATGTAACAGTAGACGCTGCAAAGTGCAAAAGATTACCAAATACGGATAAGATGCAGACAATTAATCAACGAGTGATGTTTTTTTTATGTGATTAAGCGTCTGGATTTTTTTTTTATTTTTTTTTAGCTCGGTGCATGAAATTGACATGCAGGAGAAAGGATTTAATAGAAGTAAAGTGACGCGCAAGGATAGCGATAGAAAGAACCCTAACCTGGATCACACTGGTGGTAAAATTCTTCAACATCTGCAAAATTAAGTAGAGAAGTTTAGATTATTTAAACGAAAAATCGGTGAACGAAATAGATAACCGATAGAAGAAAAAGACAAAGCATAATCTCACCGGTGGTAAGAGCTTTGATCATTCCGGCACGACGACCTTTGAAATCCCTAAAAACCTCCTCCACTGTGCGAGGATTATACGGCGTTGCTCCTCCTCCCTCCATCTTCTTCTATGAAGATTGCAAGAAATTTAAAATGTAGAAATCGAGAAAAGAACTCTTCGGTGAAACCAGTAGCGAATTACAGAGAGAATACGAGTGTCGAGTAGCAGAAGAACAGTGTCTTTATGCAGAGAGGTCCAGCACTTCCCCCCCTTTGTGTAGTTTAGGAGAAGGAAAAGCAACACGTACGAGAGAGACGAGAAGAAGGCGGATTTGAATCTAATGATAGAAGAGGTGTTTAACTATATTTGATTTATGGGTGATGAGTCCGAGAAAACAAAATCCCAATTTTGGACTTTCTTCGTCCTTTTAAGCGGTGCCCTAATTTGAGAGGGGAATAGGAAGACCTTTTATAACTCCCCAAATGGGAAAAAAAATATATTATACTTTTGTTTTAAAAATAAATTTAATGTTTTAATGAATACTGTTTAAGAAAATATTTAACTATTAATTCAAATACTCAAGGACAAATATCTAAAAAAAAGAAAAGTTGGTCTATCTTCGTAAAAGTTCATTATTAATATTTGCATAATTACGTGGCATATATTAAGTATCTAGTTTTTTGAACTCTTAAATTTAAAAAAAAAAAAAAAAATCATTTTATAAAGTCTTAGTTTTTGGATCAAATAAAAAGCTTTAAATCCAAAAGTTTTTCAATTAATCTTTTTAGAAAAAAAAAAACTCTTTTAGATTTTAATAAATTGATTTAAATATCATTTAAAATAAATAAATATTGCTCATACGTTTTGTCAATTATCTTATATGATTAAATATAAATGCATTTTATATATTTATTTGAAATAACTATATCAACAGATTTTATAATTTATTAATGTTCATCTAACGAGATAATAAATATTTATTATATGAATTTATAACCTAAGATTAATATTTACAATAATATTGATTTTTATTTAAAACTACGAAACACTTGTAATATGTAAAAAGTATTTATCATGGGTTCTTACAAAACTTAGAAGTCTTATTTATTTTATTTGTAAGAAAATCATCATTTACTAATATGTATAAAAACTTTTTTTACTAATTGAGAAGTTCAACCGGCATATATGGTATTAACATTTGAATGATTTTTAACTTCTGATAATTATAGTTTAAAATAATTAATTTATCATCATTAATTTCAATTTTAGTTTATATATATATATATATATATATATATATATATATATATATATATATATATCATTTTATGTAATTTTACTATTTCAAAAGTTTCTAACTATTTCTGTTGAACACCTTATAAAAATAAAAGTTACAACTTTCAGCTTCCAATTTTCAGTTACTTTGGTCAAACACGTCCAAAAACATTTATAAAGTTTTTATTTGATGTTATTTACTTTAAATTCGATCAAAATGATGTGAAAAAAATGGTAAAACATATTTTAATTTAATTTTGAGCTTATTAATTAATTAAAATATGATTTAAAAGTCTTTTTTTCTTCTAGATAAATATTATATAATAGTAACTGATTAAGTTTATTTCATGATGTTATCTTAAACTTTTTTTATTTCATTAATATAAAATTGGATTATATTAAGATGTTTACGCATTTAGTGTATACCTAGATAATGATATGATGGTGACATACAATTATGTGACGATATATTTGAACAACTTTCTTATATAATAGTCAAATTTTAATTTAGGAAGGTTACAAATTTGGTTAAGAAGAAGGAACTTATAATACTGTAGCTGCTAATGGTTATTTTTGCTGATTAATCTTCTATCTTGAACATTTATCATATTCCATGAATATGATTATATCTAGTGTGATGTATGTAATAGAAATGGTTTGTGTATATACTTTCAACGATATATTGAGCCACTTATCCGTTCTCATTCAATCACGGCGCCTCAATTTTTTGAAGACATTTAACCATTACAGTTTAAGTTTTGTTTCATTATGAAACTTTATATCATTGTATAAACCAATGAAACGAAGGTTGCTATATAAGATGGCTCATGTCCTAAAAAAAATTCAAACCTAATTTAAATTTGATGCATTTGTCGATCTCAATCTTTTATATCTACATGTTAGTAAGTTATATATTCTGATGAAATATCATGTTGAATAATAAATAATGAGGAGTCTTCTATATTACAACTTTGTAAATGAAAAAGTTTAAGAATATAGGGTTTCAATTTTTCTACATGGCATCTCTATCTTTTCTCTTGTATCTTACTCTTTTTCTATAACATGTTATATATGGGTATTATACAACATATCATTGAGGATCTAATGAACATTTAGTATCCTCAATATTTAAAATGGTTTTAAGCCTACCAATAAAAGACTTTGAGATCCTTTGTCAGATTGTTCTTCTAGTCTATATAAGACAGTCAGAATCGAATATTTTCACATAGTTCCATTCTCTCATGTCTAACAACAACCACATGAACTAAGCATGCATGTTACACGCATCTTCCAGGCATTAATTGTGTTTTTAGTCGATCAACTAATTCCAAAATGATTAAATCAATTATTAAGTTAACATATAAAATTTGGGAACCTAATTGCAACCGATAGATTTCATATATAGTCATTATGGTAAAATATCATCCCAACATCCTACCATGTCTTAGCTAAATCAATATCAATAAAATGTTTGTATTGACAATGCACAAATCAAAAACGGTTTATACATGTAATAAATTATAATTAATGAACTTAGATTATAATTTAGGGCAAAATCATACTTATTGAACAAGTCTCAAATAACTTGATGCAATCATTAATGGAGGAAATATTTCCCAAAAACTACTACATAATAAGATATTAAAGGTCAAATTTAACCCTAAATATAT
Source organism: Lactuca sativa (assembly GCF_002870075.4). Lineage (NCBI taxonomy): Eukaryota > Viridiplantae > Streptophyta > Magnoliopsida > Asterales > Asteraceae > Lactuca > Lactuca sativa. The sequence goes on along the minus strand of NC_056626.2, from coordinate 165,398,789 downwards.
GTAAGTACTTCGATTACAAGAATAAATATGTATTAATCAATATGTAAGTATTTCAATGATGAGAAAGAAGTATTTATATATGTATATCTATATATACATGTATACATACACACACACACACACACACATATATATATATATATATATATATATATATATAATTTTATCTACTATAAATGATGTATTTCTACCTGTACTATAGTCATTTGAAATATTCATAACTTTTTACTTTCACTTAATTAAAAACAAACCACTCAAGAATTTTTCTTTTAACGTATGATACTTAATGTTAATTATGAGACCAATTGAGAATTATATATATATATATATATATATATATATATATATATATATATATATATATATATATATATATATATAATTCATATTGATAGATTATGTTTGTAGGGTTTAGAGAGTTGTGGGTGGTTTTATGGTAGATTAGATACTTTAAACAAAGACATAATGTCATAAAGCCTTTAAGTTTGACAGAAATGTTTGGTTTTACCCTTTTGCGTATTTATGGTTCATTAAATCTAGAATTTTACAAAAAAAAAATGTTTTACCGTTTTGTGTATCTTTGGTTCATTAAAGTCCTTTAGTTTAGAAAAAATGTTTGGTTTGTTTGGTTTTACCTGATAAACTTGCAAAAATTATTGAATTTGAAAAAAAAAGTTGCAAACCTCCAACATTAATAAACCATAAAAACACAAAAAAGGTAAAACTCAATATTTCTACCAAACTTAAGGATTTTTATGTCATTAGTCCTTAAACAAAAGAAGATTGTTGGTTTGAAAAAGCATACCAAAAGATATGATGCCAAAGATGCATAAGAGAATATATGATGTCAAAGATGCAACCTAGATACATATAGATCTATAAAAGTTTTCTAGCTGAATTTTCTCAATTTTTTATTAGTTTTTTTATTATTATTTTATTGGTTCATGATTTATTTATGAGAAATAGTTGGAAATATTTTGTTTTGATCACACAATTTGTAGTTCTAACTTCCACATTAAAATTCAAATATTTAATTAATTAATATTGATCAACAATGATGCATTTAAATTTATATTTTTAAATATTATACTAATATATTTATATTAAAGTGTTCATCGTCATAAACTAAATGCAAAAACTTTACAAAATAAATAGAAAATGTTGTTTGTTTTTATCCATCATGTTTGGTTTTCTTAACAAAAAAGTTTCAAATATTAAACTTATATATTTCATGTATATGAAAGCATTCGTGTAACATCTCAAAATCACAATAAAAATTTTCATTTTTAATTAAAGAAAAATCATTGTTTCCAATCAAACCCAAGTAATAAAACCCAAGATCAAGTACAATTATTCCAAAATCAATGTATCATAACATCTCTAAAACATATCACCAAAGGATGTGTACGATCACGCCTTTGCTTTCCTCCGATCATCTGAAGTATCTGAAACATAAAACTTAAACGATAAGCTAAAGCTTAGTGGGTTCCCCCAAAGTACCACCAAACAAACATATAACAATATGCATACTGGGTCCACAACCATCGGTTTGGATTACCCCCGAGCCCACAACATGAGTTTAACATGCCTTTCTGACCCACAACTTATGTTTGGATTGCTCTCGAGCCCACAACATAAGTCTGGCTTACCTTTCTGGTCGTCAACTTATGTTTGGCTTGCTCCTGAGCCCACAACATAAGTCTGGCTTGCCTTTCTGGCCATTAGCTTATGTCTGGCTTGCTCCCGAGCCCACAACATAAGTCTAGCTAGCCTTTCCGACCCACAACTTATGTCTGGTTTGCTCCTGGGTTTGTTGGCTTCCACACAGAGCACTATTGCCTCAAACCAACCATACTATGTCGACATATGTAACAGATAAACATATAACCAGAAAACAGATAATCATGCAGATCTAACAGATCACTACAACACAGCAACATCCTATATACCAGGATATATAATCTAATGGGTCGACATTGGTGCCTTCGACCCACAAGTACGGTGAGGAAAACTCACCTCACAATCTGAAAAGATAGCAGAAAAGAACGACACTCCAAATGTCAACTCCACATGTCACATATACAGAAAATAGTGACCTAGAATCAATTCATAGCTCAAAATACCCAAAATGCGGCTAAGTCAAACTTGATCAAAATTCTGGTCAAATGTCAAAAGTTAAAGATTCCTTCTAGGTTGGGTACGCCCTGAGTACTTCCCTCTACGCCCAGCGTAGAGGGTGCCTTCACAATCCACGGTCTCGAACCCTGGTACGCGCAACGTACCTCCAGGTATGCCCAACGTACCAGAGTTGAATCTCAACTTTTCCATTAAGCTCTTATTTCGTTGAGACAAAGCACTACTCTTCATATCCAAATATCAAGGGACGTCTTAATGGAAAAATTCTTTGACTTTATTCATTTGCATGCATTCAAGAGGGTAAAAACTCAAACCCTTGGTCCAAAAAAGTCGCCCAAAACTCCCAAACTCTTGCATTGCTTAATGAGAGTGTTCAAGCTCTCATTTTTATGAATCTAGAAGCTCAAAATTACAACAAACTACATTTCAAGGGCTTGGAGTAGCTCATACTCCATTAAACTAAATATAGGACCAAAATGCATACAACCTTTAGACTAACAAGATCTAAGTAAATGACACATCAAGATCCAAGCTTTATACCTCCAAATAAAGCTTGAGGGCAAGATACTTTTGGATCCAAGATGCCTTGAGCTTCCATGTTGATTCCACTTCTTTCTTCTTCCTTCAAGTTCACCAAAAGTATAATTTCAAGCTCAAAATGATCACACAATGGATTAGGATTAACAAGGAATGATTTGGGAGATGGAGGCTGATGATGGAAGAGGTATTGGAAATATAATGATTCTTATAAAAGGGACCAAGCCCTAAAATTAGGGTTTGACCCTCAGTTACTTAAGCCCGACGTAAGTTGAAGTACGCCCGACGTACTAGGCACACATGCGATTTCCACTTAAGGATCCAAGGGACCAATTTTGCAAATAAATTTCATATTAATGGTATAAATGGAAAGTACATGGATCAATGGTGTTACAATTCTCCCCCACTTGAATCAGACTTCATCCTCGAAGTCTGGTGCTGCAAATAAATCAGGGTAATGCTCTCGCATCTCTGCCTCGGGTTCCCAAGTCCATTAAGAACCCTTCTGATGCTGCCACTGGACCTTAACCAAAGATACCACATTGCTATGTAAGACCTTCGTCTTCCTATCTAAAATCGCCACTGGTCTCTCAACATAGTTCATGTGATCATCAGCCTGAATATCATCCAAATGAACAACTGGTGAGTCATCAGCCACACACTTCCGAATTTGAGAAACATGGAAGGTGTTGTGAATAAGCTCCTCAGGCAAATCCAATCGATAGGCTACTTGCCTATCCTGGCTAATGACTCATTTTATTGACCATGCAACGTGGCGTACACTTTCCCACATTGTCCTATTATACTTTGAAGATTTTTCTACACCACATCTATTGAAGATTGAAGTCCCGGTTCCAATTTTTGTCGGAACATTCACATATGTCACTTATTGAAGATCCAAGTTCCATATTTAAAGAAGTCCACGTTCAAGATGTACAAGTTATCCACACGTTCAGAATTTGATCTTGCCACTACTACCCCAAGGGAGTTTGTTCCTTTTTCTTCCTTTTTATCGCTTTTATATTATTTTATGCATACAATGAGGGAATTATATGTAATAAGTGTGGGGTAGGGGGGTCAAAAAGTAAATTACTAGAAAAATTGAAAATTTTTAGACATAGATTTGGAATAATAATCTAAAATTTAATTTTAGTAATAATAGTTTAAACTTAAGTTGCTAGTGTTGCGTGGGATGATCCGATGAGAGCTCAAATGTTTAATTGAGCCAACATATGTTATATATAATATATTTATGGCTTCCCATTCCTAGTGAAAAGTCATGAGTTATGAATAAAGGTTGAAGTTAAGCTCCTTTGCTTAAGCATGTAGATTTTGAGAGAAAAAGAGTTATATATATAAAAAGAGAGAGAAATTACCAAAAAGTTGAAGAATTTTGGAGCTATCAAGTATGAAGATCGAAAGATCAAAATTCAAAAGAATAAAAAATTGAAGATACCGAACATCAAACAAAAAGGTGGTGAATTCAAAGAAATCAAAGATCAAATTTTAAATCCATTGTGGTATCTAAAGTTGTAATTTATAGATTATGTATGATTTGGTAGCTTAACCAAAAATACCTTGAGGTTAAGAAAGATTTATGAGGATTGATTCAGAGGGTTACAGAAATGAGTATCATATAAGCTAAGGGGTGAAGCTTCATAAGGAATGTGAGTATTTAGGATTGAGAAGTTACTAAGAGAATTAGACATAAATATACGCATTGAGGTCTTGGTATAATGCCTGAGTTTAAAATGGATTGTTCTATGTGATGCTAGTGATGAAGGGTTTAAATTAAAAATAATTAGTTTTGCTTGAGGGCAAGCAAAAGATAAGTGTGGGGTATTTAATATTGCCATATTTTTACATATTTTTAGGCAATATTTAATTATATTTTTATTAATATTTTGGTTATTTGCATAGATAAATGGTACTTATAAGATTAAATTACATTTTGCAACCAAAAGAAGACATCTTGAAGAATAAGGACTAAAAGCGACAAGATTGGAACTTTGGAGGTTAAAAGCTTAAAAGATGAAGAATTCAGCTAAAAACGTCCTCACGACGTAAGCATGGTTATTCTACAAGATAAACATCCGAAAGTAAGAATTCGTGTTGGATACGGATTGCTACCGAGCTCACGACGTGAGATACCTTGCTCACGACGTAAGTAGGTTTATTTCGGAAAAATATATATATCCTTGATCTTCACGATTTTAGGAGGTTGGCTGGATTAGAGAGAGTTTCTAGAAGACGATTTTCATAAGTTTAGAGGCTAGAAACTTGGTAATATACCTAGGAGGAAGAAGAAGAACATACTTTACTTTTTATTTGGTACATTACTATGCTATTGATTATGAAGTATAATTGCTTGTTTGTTAGTATGAGTAGCTAAATATAGCTGCTTTTGTTAGCTAGATGAAGATGGAACTCATGAACTAGTAATTTGATTATGGATTCTTTTAGTTGGTTATTTGCTTGTGTTTGATTGTTTATACCTAGCATGTTAGAACTTGATACTTAGGATTGCTTAAACTCATGTTCTGTGTAGTTAGTGAATATTGAATTGCATGAACTTAGACACCTGGTAATTTAGTGACCATTCAATTGCTAGAGCTAGGATTAAACCAATCTTAGGTAAGTAATCAAAGTATTAGTTTTGGTTGTGCTAAAGAACATATATTGTGATTATAATATTGTGTTTACCTAATCAATCTACATAGCTCCAATCCATTTAATAATTGATTATATGTTAAATTATGTGTAACTATGCATAGATCTACATGAATTAATTCAACATTAGTAAATTTGGACTTGAATTGCTAATAAAATATTAATTGGTAACCAACGAGAATTATCCTTAATTTTAGCTAAATAATGAGGGAAAGTGGATTCGAACTAACATGAGTGCTTTTCGTACTTGATTGAATTAGTTGTTAATAATTTAAGTTTATCTAAACTTGCAAAATTAGATATAAACCAATTTACTTTGCTATAGTTTTAGGTTAATTTAATAGTGAGTAGATTAATTAGTTAAAACCGTTCCCTGAGTTCGATACCCGAATTTTATGCTATACTATTTGCGAAGGGGTACACTGCCCTGGGTCGAATAGCTAGTAGATTAGGAGGTAACATTAGGTGTAGCTGTTTCAGATGCATCACCATCCGACAAGTCAAGCACCTCTCTGTTGGATTAGTGTCTAAGTCCATAACTATTTTGGTATGTACTTGACCCGATGGTGCATGGTCCTTTTGGGTTGCCTTCACCAAAACAACTTGATAGGATGAATTATGGAGAGAAAGGATTAAATATGATTTATTTATATATTATGAGAATAATATATTAAAGGAGAAATCATATTGTTTAATTAATATTAGTCGAGAATTAATTGGTAATTAGTTTTGTGACTAAAAGAGATTAATTAAACTTAAGGGACTGGAATTGTAATTATAAGATAATTGCAATTTGGGCTATGGATTGCCTTATATTAAGGAGTGGACGAATTCTATGGGGAAACCCATTAGAAATCGTCCAAGGCCCTTAAGGAAAGGAGTCCATGGGTTGCTTAGGGCTTAAGCATCCAAATTAGGGTTTCCTTGTTAGATAACCCTAATAGCCTCACTATATATAGAACCCTTATGCCTCAAAAACGTGGACAAGCTTCCTTCTAGGGTTTCCACACGTTTTTGAGAGCCTCCTTCTCTTCTCTTCTTCATCCTCTTGCTCTTGGTGTTTGTGAGCCATTAGAGGAGTGACACTTGTGACTCTAAGCTTTCTAAAGTCAATACAAGAAGGAATTGTGATTGTTATTGCAACATAACAATCAAGGTATGATCTAAACCCTAATTATATGTTATATTGATTATCATATGCTAGATCTAGGGTTTATAGTCTTGGATAAATTGCATGTACAATAGAGAAACCTAGATCCAAGCATTAGGGTTTGTATAAGCACATATGATGTTCTTATGACCCAAACCCATCAGTGGTATCAGAGACTTGATTGGTTTCTATTGTATTGATGCCTTGTTAATTTGTTCATGCTTGAAAAAATCATTTTTTGCCTCCTACCTGATGTACTCGGCGAGTCCATAAGGGGACTCGGCGAGTTTAGCTGTCAGACAGGCGGATTTTCGGGATTTTTAACTATTTTGACTTAGGATAATTGCCATAATTGTTTAAACTTAATAAAATTCGAATTTTGTTAATCCCTTATGATTATCCTTGTCAAAATAAAAGATTTTGGTCATCTAATTAGATAATTATTACCTTATTTGATATATGTTAAGTTATGGAAATTATTTGATCATTATCTTGCAAGAATTTGAACTAAATCTAATTAGATAACCACCAATTATAGTTAATTGCTTTATTTGAATTATGTGATCTAGAATATTCTTGACAAAGTTTGGAAAAGTTTCAAATTAATCCCTTTAGGTTTTATAGTTTAAATTAGAACTCAAAAGTTTAGTTTTGAAATTTAAATAGTTGAAACCCTAATGTTTTGAAAAGGTTTCAAAACTTGCGCTCAAGTTTTGGAATTTATTTTTTGATTAAAAGTTTAATTTTGATGTATATTTAAATTCTAAACCCTAAGTTTTTGAAATGTTTCAAAACTTGTCCTCAAGTTTTGGAATTTAAATTTTGATTAAAAGTTTAATTTAGGAATGTTAAATTCTAAAACCCTTGTAGTGTTTTGAAAAGTTCATATCACACCCTTATGGCTTTATTAATTAATTAAGGTGTATAATTAAAAGAGGTTTAATAAATCCATAAAAGTTTTGGTTTACAATTTAATTGAATTAAAAATATAATCGTTAAATTTGACCACCTAGTATTTTAAAAGTGTAAAATACACCCTATACTATATATAACATTAAAAGTCTAACATTATATATATATATATATATATATATATATATATGTATGAGTAAAAGTCAGTCTTACCATTAGTAGGCCTCATTCACGAAGCTGGTCTATAAGGGGTGTTTAAGGAAATTGCCTATAAAATGGCGATTGAATGGGTATCCACTCTTACCCACCGCACTCTTGACTAGTGGAGGGTCGTTAGCCGAACGGGTAGGATAGGACAAAACCTTCCATTATAAGTATAATGAAGTACAAAAGTAACTAAATGTTTTACAAATTCCTAATCTTAGTTACTTAGGCAAAAGTGAATTGATGCAATTCCATGAAATTACACTTTGTGCCCTTGCGAAGACGTTAGTGGAGCGTGTGTGGTTTAGCGGCACACTAAATGGTTCTAAGCAAAGGTAGCAAAGGGTGACTCAATGTTTGTCATAGTTCGGTGGAGCGTGTGTGGTTTACCGGCACATCGAATAGGTGACTGTAACATGTGAGGGCACCATGTAAGTTTGCATGGTTATTCACACCCGCTTTGTGATCCTCGGTATCCCAGTCACAAACTAGAGGGGCATATCGAGATTTAAACATGCCATTGAAAGATCAATGAATCTCAAAGGATCTAGGAGTTTTCATAAATTTAAAACTTAAATTTCTTTTTCATTTTTCATGGTGGAAATTGGTGAATCGTCATTCTCTTACCTTCAAATATTCTGCAACTAGATTACGGCATCCCTTTTCTAGGTGGTAGCGTATTGTGTTGGGTCCTAGCCTTAGTATCTCATTTGGGTAATTTACTAAGGACTCAATCAATCAACTAAGTTGAATTCGTTTTCTCCCATTTTGTAGATGTCAAAGTACGACAACTATGGTCTTCCCAAATCCCGTGGAACAAGCTTTCCACATGAAGATGATATTCCACGATTCGATCGAGGAACAAGAAATCATGCTTCAATTCTTCCACCTCCTCCAATTATTCTCCCTAACCCACAAGTTCGAAGGCTTGAAAAGTTCAAGCTCACTCAAACCCTTTTGACAAGTAAACATGAAGAGGGAAAGTCGGTGTGTGCACACGTCCTAGGGATGAAGTCACACATTGATAGGTTAAGAATATTGGGATACGTTGTCTGTGAGGAGATGGCTGTTGATTGGGTTCTTCAGTCACTTCCTAACTCGTATAGTGAGTTCGTAAGAGAGTACTATATGATGAACTGCGACGTGACCCTTATAGATCTCACCTATATGCTTATTGCTGCTGAATCAGCAATGGTTTGGCGCAATAGAAAAGCAAAGTTGATTGGTGAATCTGCCTTCAAGACCTCTATGGATATAGATAATGACAACGAAAGACATGCTATGATCGAAAAGTTTGATCATAAGAGAAAGGCAATGTCTGAAGTAGTTCCATGTTCCGTTCCAAAAGAGTAAATTTGCTTTTATTGCCAAGAGAAGGGGCATTGGAGACGAAGCTGCCCTATTTACCTAAGAGATCTAAGAGATGGGAGAGTCAAAACGTATGGCTTGGCTCTAGGTAAAATCCATTGACTAACTCTTTTAAGCTCCTATTCTAGATTCTTAATACATAATGTGATAAGATTACAATTGATGTTTTGTAGGATCGAAGAAAAGAGAGGAAACTTAAGGGAAGAAGTGAGCAGAATCTAACCGTGAAGAAATGGATTTCGATCGCATTACTTGAAGATTAGATTCTTGAGCTACTACTTAGAATTAGAATAAGATTGCTAAGAAATATGTATTAACATAGTTTTTCAATGAATTGCATTGTAAGGACAAATTTTTCCGCAATAAAATAAATTTTAATTTTATTTATTTATCCTTGCAATGGCGTGGATGAAAAATTGATGTTTGAATGTTCTAATATGAGCAATAATGGATTTGATTCTTAATTATGTTGTTTGTGGAAATGTCGAGAATTTACCAAATAGGGAAAGTTTCTCATCGCCCAAGTTTCCATTGGACATAAACTTGGAATCATGCAACTTGGTTGCATGATGAATGAGAAATTTCATATTTGGAAATTAGACTAATTCATTGGCAAAGTGTCAAGTGAAGGACTAGGAGATCGAGTACACAAAGTTGCGTGTTGATCAAGTCCACCATAAGAGTAACAAAGATATTCGTCATGATTTACTAAAGGTTTAGTAAATATGATTATACTTATAAGATTAAGTGTAATTCTGAATTGATTGAACAAGTTTAAATCAATAGCAGAACGAATAAGAAGAATCAAGTAGGCAGAAAGATAAAAGTTTTTCCATTCTAAGAAGAAGGGAGAGTACCTTTTATGCTTTATGATAGGTCTTAATGATTAAGAACCATATCTCAATTGATCCTCTAAGTGAGTCTTAGTACAATTGTATGTCTAAGAAGAGGAATCAAGAATTGAAGAAATGGTTAAATCAAGAAGTCAATCATACTTCGTTCCAAAACAAGTCTTAGAGTTAAGATTATGACAATGAGTGACAAGTATTAAGAAGGTTTATAACATTCATCGAATGAGGAAAGTTGTGATGTCTTGGATAAGACAAAGACCAACTAGGACCAATTTATGAAGTGTTTTGATAAAAACTACACTAACTCTTGAATATTTTCTTGTCAAGAAATGTTTATTGGCAAAAGAATCTTATATGTCAAGGAGTCAGTGGGAGTCTTAATGGTCTTGAAAGGTTTCAAGAACAAATCAAAATAAACCTTATCGATCATCATTAGCACACGAGTTGAGGTTTACAACCTATCGTGTTGACACTATTTTGTTTCTGTGCCATTCCAATTGAGTTAATTATGCATGTGAGTTCTATGAGTTCTCATTTGAATGCATAAAAGGCAGGCACCTTGATCAATGGAAAGTACATTGATAGGAAAGGGTGAGCTGTTTAACTACTTGGAAGACATGGTGGGCAGCTGTGTTACCATAAGGCAAGAAGTCAAGATTAAGAAAGTTCGGTCCATATGAGTTTGAATTTGTCGTAAACTTTGGTTTTGACGAATTCACATGGATAGGAACACATACACCATTAAAATCTAAGTGTCATAAGATTCCCTCCTTCATGAAAATGACTGTGAGGAAAAGCTTTCACTAATAGAGATTTTAAGAAGATAGTGATTGTGAAATTGTATTCTCAAATTCGATTATGGTTACGGTATCCCTTTCCATGATTCGAATTGTGAGATTTGGCAATTAGTCTGAATTGTTTAGACACACATATGAGTTATCTAAAGGAAAGGTGTATAAGCTTAGATAAAGGATTATCAAAGCTTTAGGTATTAGAAACATGAACTTAAGAAATTCAATAAGTATTGTTTTTCTGAAAGTTAAGCTGTTTCTGAATAAATGTCAAAGCTAGTAGGAGCATAAGTGTTATGTTTATAATAATCATCATGATAGTGGGAGCATAAATGTTATGATTGCATGATTATTAAGGTAAGTATTGCAAGTTAGCAATATTAATTATAGAAAACAAGAGTTATACTTTGCAAAGTCGCAATGGTTGTAAAGTGGTTTTGCTATAATTAAGGGACAAAATACTATGCTTCATTTCAAGTTTAAAGGTTTAGGTTGTGAAATGTTAATAAATTTAGTCAAGGAAACATAGTGTGTTCTCAAATTTCGATTATGATTACGGAATTCCTCTTCATAGTTTGAATTTTGAGAACGTGGCACATAAAATATTATGGCAGAAGATTGATAAAGTATCTAATCTTTGTGTAAGACATTATGCATCGTGTCCCATACGCTCCGGGTATAGGATTGATTGCAAATGCTATAATATTTGACCATTCTAAAATTTTCCAAATGTCTAGCGCATTTAGAGGGAAAAAGGACAAGAATCGGTTTTGACTAAGATAACTAAACAACTATCAAAGGACGATCCAAAGTTCGCCGGGGATTGGTCGCTTGTGAGTAGTTGGAAGTATAGTATTGGATGGAACACATCGACATTATTATGAATAGATACGATTCTATTAAGAATGAGTTGTCATATGGAAAATATGGAAACGTTTCCATATTGGGAGTTGGAAATTGAAAATCTATTTCTAGATTAGAAACTTTTATGCAAAAGGATGTTCAAAGGAATGTACTTTGAGTGAGAGACATCATATCTAAGGAATTGTATTGTAACAATGTCCAATAGAGGACTTTGTAATATCGTTGGCAATAGTCTTTGTGACTTTTTGTGCTATGACATTACGAAAAGGATCACTGCATAAAATGTTAGAATCTAACATATTCTATAAATGGCAAGAATTTGATATTCTTTCACTTATGAAAAAGGATTTGGAGTTATGAAATGAGTATGATTGGAAATGTGTTCATTTGATCTATTTCACAAAGTAAGAACCATAGGTAAACATTGTGTGCATGCTAAGAGCATGGGACGAGTGTTGTAATAATTCAAGCAAGAAGTTGATTACCCAAAACAACAAATAATGAGTAATCGATATGGTGATAAATAAAAGGTGTTTTATTTATACTCAAAGGTTTGAGGCCATATAGGATTAGTATTATCCTTGTGTTTCACTTTGCATGTTTTGACTTCCTGAATAATTTAATTGGTTTAGAACAGTCAAATTATTCGAATGGGCCACAGTCGTTCATATGTTGGAAGTAGGTATGAATAAAGACTGTCATGAATTGGTGTGTGGATTGTCTAAAAGGTATTAGACATAAGCAAATGTTTGCTGCAACGTTCATGAGTGCTTATGAATATGATTTGAGCATTGGATTAAACCCACGCTTACTTGGATCACTCCATGGATTTTATCACGAGTGATTGGTGAGACGATAATATCTTATATTCTTGAAACCGAGATGTGTGAGTTGTATCTTGCAAATCGGTTGCACATTGATAATATGTAAACGCACCAGTAACTTGGTGTCATAAAACATATTTTTGTGTGTGATTCGGTGAGTGAGTGCAAGCGAGCATTGAATCAAAGTTTATCCGTTCTTTTTATCCAAAGTAGTATAAAAGCGATATCTTTGGGCCCCTCGATGATTTAGTGATGACAAACGTAAATGCTCGGCCGGGATAGGGCTAATTTGATTTGTTCAATTAGTCAGTTGTCATAAATCGGAGGTCGAGAAATAGTACAGAGAGAATGATTAGAAATCATGTCTCACGATATCTAGAATGGAGGAATATATGATCCCTTATCTAAAGGACACGCGTATCTGATAGGATCAGAGTTGATAGCGGCTTTGGAAAGCTACGATTGCAGATCAGGATCTGAAGTCATACGCATAATAGTTATTAGACTTATCCAAGTGGGAGACTGTTGGATTAGTGTCTAAGTCCATAACTATCTTGGTATGTACTTGACCCGATGGTGCATGGTCCTTTTGGGTTGTCTTCACCAAAGCAACTTGATAGGATGAATTATGGAGAGAAAGGATTAAATATGATTTATTTATATATTATGAGAATAATATATTAAAGGAGAAATCATATTGTTTAATTAATATTAGTCAAGAATTAATTGGTAATTAGTTTTGTGACTAAAAGAGATTAATTAAACTTAAGGGACTGGAATTGTAATTATAAGATAATTGCAATTTGGGCTATGGATTGCCTTATATTAAGGAGTGGACGAATTCTATGGGGAAACCCATTAGAAATCGTCCAAGGCCCTTAAGGAAAGGAGTTCATGGGTTGCTTAGGGCTTAAGCATCCAAATTAGGATTTCCTTGTTAGATAACCCTAATAGCCTCACTATATATAGAACCCTTATGCCTCAAAAACGTGGACAAGCTTCCTTCTAGGGTTTCCACACGTTTTTGAGAGCCTCCTTCTCTTCTCTTCTTCATCCTCTTGCTCTTGGTGTTTGTGAGCCATTAGAGGAGTGACACTTGTGACTCTAAGCTTTCTAAAGTCAATACAAGAAGGAATTGTGATTGTTATTGCAACATAACAATCAAGGTATGATCTAAACCCTAATTATATGTTATATTGATTATCATATGCTAGATCTAGGCTTTATAGTCTTGGAAAAATTTCATGTACAATAGAGAAACCTAGATCCAAGCATTAGGGTTTGTATGAGCACATAGGATGTTCTTATGACCAAAACCCATCACTCTCAACATACCATGTTATCTCCCTCTTCATACATGGTCACCAATAGCTAAGTCTAAAATTCCGATACATCTTGGTGCCTCGAGGGTGTATCAAAAATATGGAACTATGTGGGCTCTCCAACACAGTATGCCTGATCCTACCAAACTTGGGTACCCAAACCAGACCACACCAGGTCAATAATCCACATCCATTAGTAGGAAACTTGTCAATCTCACCCTTGATCCTCTCTTGTTTCCAATTTTCCTTCTTGAATCCCTCGGCATGAGCCTCCCTGATCAAGTTCAAAGCGGTGAATCGATCGAAATCCTCATACATAAGATCCCAACAAAAAAAACTAGCCGGCTTGCGGCTCAAAGAATCAGCGACCACATTCGCCTTCCCCAGGTGGTACAAAATCTCGCAGTCATAATCATTGACTACATCAAGCCACCTACGATGCCTCATGTTCAGATTCGGCTGATCCATGAGATACCTCATACTCTTGTGGTTAGTGTAAATGGTACACCAAACCCCATAAAGATAATGCCGCCAATTCTTGAGGGGAAACACCATCGCCCCCAGCTCCAAATCATGCTTTGGATACCGAACCTCATGCGACTTCAGCTTCCTAAAAGCATATGAAATAACCATTTCTCGTTGCATAAGAACTACCCCCCAAACCAGTGATGGATGCATCATAATATACAACAAAGTCCTCAACACCCTTCAGAAGAGTCAACACTAGGGCCTCACATAACTTATGTCTTAGTCTCTCAAATGCAGCCTGCTACTCAGGCCCCCATCGAAAATCCAAGCCCTTCCTCGTCAAGCGAGTGAGGGGTACAACCACCTTGGAGAAATCCTAAATAAATCTCCAATAATATCCTGCTAAACCCATAAAATTGATGATCTCTAAGGGAGACTTCGGGATCTCCCACTGTATAACAACCTTAATCTTGGCCGGGTCGAACAAAATCACGTTTTGGTTAACGAGGTGTCCGAAGAACTATACCTCCCGTAACCAAAACTCACACTTTGAGAGCATGACATATAACCGTTCCCACCTAAAAAACTCCTAGAAGCTCTCAAAGGTGCTCCTCATGCTACTCCCTGGTCTTGGAGTAGACTAGAATATCATCCATAAAAACAACCATTGATCGATCGAGCATCTACCCGCATACCCGATTCATCAAATCCATAAATTTTATAGGCCGATTAGTGAGTCTAAACGGCATCACCATGAACTCATACTGACCATAACAAGTTTGTAACGCTTTCTTCTCCGCATCCTTCTCTCTAACCTTCATCTCATGATACCCTGGCCTCACATCGATCTTGGATAACTAAGATGCACCCTACAGCTGATTAAAAAGATCATTAATCCGTGGAAGTGGGTAACAATTATTCACTGTTAACTTGATCAACTCCTGATAATCAAAACACATGCGGTGAGACCCATCCTTATTCTTCACAAACAAGATCAATGCTCCCTGAGGCGAACTACTCGATCTGATAAATTGCTTGCCCAACAGCTCCTGAAGCTGAGAGGACAACTCCTGCATCTCTGATGGTGCTAATCTATACGACGCCTTAGCAATCGGGGCGACATTAGGAAACAAATCAGTCCTGAACTCAACCTTCCTCTCAGGGGGGAACACCAGGTAATTCCTCCGGAAACACATCTGGAAACTCCCTAACTACGGGTACATTCGAAATCGAAACCTCCTTCTCGACCCGAGTGTCAATCACATATGTGAGGTGTAACACCCTTGCTCAAGTATTTTCCTTTTATACCCTTAAGTATAAAATTTATTTGCAAAATTGATCCCTTTGTCATTTAATGGTTGAAGCAAATTCCTCCAGTACATTGGACAAAGAGTCATTTCTCAGGTAATTGTATATGTTTCAATATGGTGATTATGTGTTTCAGTTATTTATCAGTGTTACTTGCAGCAAATGCAAGAATAAGGGACACAACTATAGGACCTGTAAAGGTCAAGGTGGGAATCTGTAACAACGTAAAAATTTAAAACAAAATTTTTTTATTTATTTATTTTTTAAAATGCATACTACTCATAACACTTTGTATAACAATCTCATTTGTTCAATTTTCAAAACATAACTCCATATTTGATTAATTAGCAATCCAGGATCCTCAAAACATAACTCTTCCCCTGGTGTGTACAATCAAGCTGGTGCCGTCCCGCTATCCTGAGAAACCTGAAACACATATCACATAACACGGTAAGCACGAAGCTTAGTGAGTTCCCCAAAATACCACATACAACACATACGCCACTCAAGGCTACAGTATGACCCTCCGGTCGATGTGTCTCAGCGGGACCCTCCAGTCTCGTAGCTCGTTGGACCCTCTAGTTCGGTCATAGCTCGTTGGACCCTTTGGTCCGGTCTGTATCGTTGGACCCTTCGGTCCAGTCTATATCGTTGGACCCTCCGGTCCGGTTTATACAACACATAGCATACATATATCACAATGCACATAACCTCATACATACATATATCACACAAGACCCTCCGGTCTACGCATAGATACCACTCTAGGTAATATATAGCGAGAAGACTCACCTCGGATGATGAACATCTCCTATAGACACCGCTGCTTCGCACCGGCCTCTATCTCTATGCCAAACCCACAATTATCTCAATTTGGAATTAAGTCCAACCTCTCACTTATTAGGTCTAACGATAGACCACTTACCAACCCATCAATGCCCTAAACCCATTAGGCCCACCAAGGCCCAATAATAAATGGGCTTCCCCGAGGCCCAAACCTCAACCTACATGACAAGCCCAACTCAAGGGCACAAGGCATGATTATATTATTTCTCTGCTCATAGTCTCAAATACACAGGCAAAGATTTAGGCTCAACACTTAAGGCCCAACAATAGAGTCTAGCCCAAAAGCATACAGAGAGATTACGCGGGGAGTACCTCCTTGGTACGCTCAGCGTACTCAAGCGCGCATGAAACTGATCGGGGACCTCAACCCACTACGCGGGGTGTATTGGAATTACGCTGCGCGTACTCTCAGTTTTGCTTAATCTAATTTCTGGGTCTTAACCCGTTAAGACCTTAACTCATCTCTTGGATCTGGACTTCCTAAAATCTCTTACTCCATAAAGTTAACGACTTTAGGCCCTTGCATGGCTGATAAGGTCACAACACATGAAACTCTTACTTTCTTAACTCAAAATGCACATAACTCATGCATGGGTTGATTCTCACGATCAAGACCTCATTTTTATGGTTCCGCACCACTAGAAACACTTAAAAGGACAAGTTATTAAGCTCTGGAGTTCACCAACTCACAAAGTTCCCATCTTGGGACATAAAACCCTAAAAATGGACCATACTAAGCATAGATAAAAAAGAATGGGAAAGATTTGAGCTTTATACCTTCAAATGATGCTCTAGCCCCAAGAAAGCTCGTATCCAAAGCCTGGACTTCAACTCCATTCTCTTCCATGCTCCTTCTTTACTCCAAAGAGCCCACAATAACACATAAAAGCTCAACATGGCCACCCACAATCTCAAGAACGGATATTAGGGTTTGAGAGGGTTTATTGACTGAGGAAGGTGGCCAGAAATGAGACCATCTCATTCTTTAAATAGGGACACTACTCGAATTAGGGTTTTCCCTCTGTGCCTAGTACGCCCAGCGTACTAGGTGGTCCTTGCATCCATTCCACGCTCATAGGTATGCTAAGCGTAACCTTACTTACGCCCAACGTACCCGATGCCACCCATTTCTCAATAAGGACCAAACTTGCCATAACTTCCAAACTATCATAGCTTTTTTGATATAACTCAGATTCCAAAGATCCTCATATCTACGGAAAGGTGATGAGATGCCCTACGCTTTGGCAACTCATTGCAACCCGAGACCTCCTCATGCCCGGCTCGTGGCTCACAAACCCTAATCACGGACAATCCGAAAACAGGATGTTACAGAATCAGTCCAAGAAGTGATTTTGGTTGATTGTTGTGGTGCAATGACTATTTGGTTGTTTGTTGTTAAAAACTGTTGTTTGTTTTTGAATACTTTTAGTTATGGTTTGATGATGTGGTTATGTATGGTGCACATACACTTTTATGCTTAATTTGGTAATTGTTTTTGGTTTCACTCATGTGGTGTCCAAGTCGTTTTCACCAAAGCGGATCAACCCACATTAGGGATGGCAAAAAGCCCCATACCCAATGGGAAACCCGAAACCCGCACCCGTTTTGACCGGGGAATCCCCGGATTGACTGGGGATGGGGACAGGGATGGGGAATACCCGAATAAAAAAAGTGGGGATGGGGATGAGGATGGGGATACCCTTAATCCCCGACCCTGGACCCGCCCCGACATATATTAATATATAAAAATAATACAGAACATATATTTATAGTATAGTTTATAATACATAAAATTTGATCTAACTAACCTAACTCATTAGTAATTATTTGGTTGAAATTATACTTTTTGCTTTTGCTTTTATCTAATTTAAACTCGTGTGTATATATATATATATATATATATATATATATATATATATATATATATATATATATATATATTCTCTTTGGTTGATCTATTTTACCTTAAATATCAATCTGATAATCTTTTTCTACTTGATTTTTCATGTATGTATTTAAATTTGCTAGAAAATTTATTTATATTTTTTCTGCAATTTATGGGTACTTATATATTTTATAAAATCTTTAGACTTATGCTGTTAAAATTGAAATATAGAGTTTTTTCTTACATAAAAGTTTGCATGTTAAAAGAGAAAAAGAAATTCTCGTTTCCCTGTTGAGAATCCCCAGTCCCCGTTGGGGGTGGGGATGGGGGTTTATTTATATTCCCCGATGGGGATGGGGATGAGGATGAAGATTGGGGTCCTTTGTATTCTCCGCCCCCGTTGCCATCTCTAACTCACATGATAAACCCACAAATAAAATCCTTAACACGACACGCATAAAACCCCTTTCCGGGATTCAGTGGTGTCAAAGACGTTTTCACCAAAGCGAGCTTTCCACAAAAACAAACCAACATTGTTTGATTGTAGGCCAGGAAGGAGAAATGAAAGAAAATAGTCGTTAGGGGAAGAACAGTCGTTGGGGGAGAAGATAGTTGAAAATAGAAAATGGTATATAAAAGGGGTTTTATTTATTCTTCCGCAAAAATGGTTCCTAGAAGTAAAAAGACGGAAATACCCACACGTGGAGGACGCATGAGGGGGCTAATGGAGTTAACTACATAGACCATTTTCACAAACAAACCAATACAAAAGGACCATGAAACCAAAAAATTCATGGTTGAACCAAAACTCTAAAAAAAAAAAAATCCTCTAGGAACCATTTTTAAATTTTAACTTATAGTAGATGACACGTTAATAAATTATTTTTTCATACCTTAACTCCTCTAAATTATTAGCTTGTAAATCAATAAATTAATAAATTAATATGCTGTAACAAACTAATAAGTAATAATTTTTTTTTCCGAACTTCCCTGAAACTGAACCAATAAAGAATCATAATCCGAACCAGGAGCCACATAGGGATTTGTCCTCTTCTCCTTCTACAGTTCATATACACTATACACAGAATCCCTATGCATCGGTGGACATTGGAGGAAGAAAACGCCCTTCGCGCCGGAGTAGACAAGTACGGAACCGGGAAATGGATGAAAATACTCACCGATGAAGACCTCGCTCCTTGCCTCATTGCCCGGACCAATATTGATCTCAAGGTAATTTATATTTTCTCACCTTTTCCGCTTTACAAACTTTTCTTGCTTCAATCGTATATTCCTGACTTTCGATCCTGCCATTTTTTTTGCGAATCTTCGTACCTTTTTAAGTAATATGTAACTAAAACCTTCAGCTAACGTTGAAATACAAAAGTTACACACTGCCAACTGCTATTGGCATTGGGCATTTGCAGAAAAAAAAAAACGCTGCTCACCTTAAACTCAATGCAACCACATAACTAAGGACATTTAAGATTGAACTGTTAAATGCTGAGAACACGCATTACAAACGAAAAAGATGCAGCAGAGAAATACACATTGCAATAATGTCATTTATCTCTGGTCGCAAAGAGCGGCTGCAATATGTGTCGATGAACACCTGTTTTCTCACAGGGACATTACATCGAACACTTGGTAGGCAGAAGATCAATAGAGGCAGTTTTAGTTGTGAAATTGATTTACCTGATGTGATAAAGATGAAAGATGAAAGCAAAACATTTTTCTACATCTCATCTTTGCTACCTCTCAATCTCCTTCTTGGTCTCAAATATACTCCCTTTTCTTCTACTTGGGGAAATTGAGAGAGGTTAAATTGTCTTTGTATGGATGATAAAGTATCTGTCAAGATACCCCCAAATGGAGCCTGATTGTATTTGGCTATCCTAATCTACTATTGATGAAATTGCAAAGTTTATAAATCTCAATGTCATTTCCAATTTCAGGACAAATGGCGTAACCTATGTGGTAATGCTTCTAGAAGAGCTGTGTCTCTTCGGTGCTCAACAGATAAGAAAATAGGTTCTGGGTATGTTTTTGTCTTCTCTGAATCCCAAGATAGTTTTAGTTTTTGAAAATTAATACTTCTATAAATAACAATTAGCATACATCAAGTGCTCAAAATGGTACTCATTATATTATGTGCTTAATATTCTACTAGGTATGATGCTAAGAATCTTAAAGCACTTCCATTTCCATCCACAAACAATTCAGATGGGCTTCATGTTGTTGCAGATCATAGCTACACCAAGGTTAGATCTGATTTGCTAAACTCAATGCATTCTGTGATTAAATAGACCACACTAGATGTTTCTTTTTTCAGAAAATTGATATTCAAGAATTAGTTGATGAAGAAAATCAGAATGTTGAGGTTGACATTAAAGAAGCTATTCAATCAATGAAGGAATCAGGTTATAATACCTATGAAGTAGTTGTTACACTTCAAAATTTAGGAGTTCAACATCCATCAGTTGAAGCAGTTAATGAATCCAAAGGAGAAGCAATAGAGTTTGGTTATACTGGGGTTGTTAAGAAAATCCAAAAACAAAGAATCAGAAGATATTCAGAGAGAATTGTCAAGAAGAAGCTGTCAAAGAAAGTATACCGAAAGGATGGAAAAGGAAGTTATGCTACAAATCCATTAAACTTGGACTAATGTTATAAGTGAAATAAACACTTTATAATTTATGCATAACAAACCCCTCTAACAGACAAAAATAGCAAATGCATGTGTCACTACAAATGTGGATTTCTTGTTAATCTCATCACCTTGTTGGGAATTAAGATGCTGCATGACTTGAGGTGGATCTTTCCAACTTGAAAATATGTTGATAAAAATGTACAAGGGATAATAATTCCATATTAAAGACAAACTAAAACTAGTAATATCACTATCTTAAGGCTGTCTCATTTAATTTTCCAAGAAACTCTTCTCATCTCGATACCTCTATAAAATCTCAAATGTCACTTTTCTTAAAGTGTAAGTTTGTGTGGAAAGATGAATGGGTTACACATAGATATGACAACTTATAGAATTAACAATCTTTATAAGACTCTTAGGGTGAAAGCAATCCATAACCAAAAAAATTTAATGTGTCGTTGATGTGATGGAAATGTCTTTCTCATCCAACAAAGTTACAAAATATAACATATGGAAACCATCTTTCTTATCTATCCCAATCCGATTCACTCAATGTTTTATTTTTAAAATTTTTAAGCTAAACCCACGTTAATTTAAAACCAAAAAGTTAAAATAAAATTAAACACAACATTTTTGTATTAAAACAAAAACTAGTACAGATGAAAAAAAAAAAGATAAAACGAAAATTAAAATTCAACCACCATAATTAAAAATCCTAAAACGATTAACTAAAGCCCAAAAATGAAATTCTAATACTCTCGACCATATTTTGTTGAAATTTGTCGTTTTTTCTCAATCACAATTTACATCAAACATCCGTTCAAATGTTAAATGTTCATGCGCCTCAATCTCCCACTCGAAGAATTCAATTTGTCACTCAGTTTCTCGCATAATGTACAATTTTCATCTTGATATATATTTTTTTCTCTTCCGCCTCCACTTTGCTTATATTGTGGATGTTAGCGAATTCATTGACTAGATCAACTGTATTCGGAGGTTGTTGATGTTGCTTTCTTCTAGTTTTGGCTGCGAGTCAACAACATGAATCGCTTGAGGGTGTAAATTGTGCATCTGAAAATGTTTTTGTTTTTTATGGAGGCAAGGAAGTCTTCATTGGCTTTTGCGACACTCAATCATTTCTTGTGGAGTTTCAGAACATCCCAAGTTGACTAATGAGGAAAAACTTTCATTTTATAAAGCTATTTATATTCGCTTTGTGCCGATTTTATAACATCTCGGATCTCGCGCTTGTCTGTTCATCTTTTTGTTGTTGGTGTTGTAGATGCAGTTACAATCATTGCATTTTTTTGAAGATCCTTCAATTTAGAGTTTATTTGGCGTCTTGTCCAATCCAAACCTTCCATTTATCAGAGAGTAAGTTTTTCTGGAAAACTTTCTTCTTCCGATAATTGCACATTTTTGGAAATTGGTGTTCACAAATCTACAATTTTGCATATGATTGTCAACTTAGAAGAGAAAAGATACTTGAGAGAATGAAGTTTCATTGTGTAAATTAACCCCTATTTCTTTGTGAGTTTTGAAATCAGAAAATTAAAATGAAGAATTCATGTTCTCTTTGATCGATTGGGTTGGATTCGAATCCAGTAATGGCAATTTGGTTCCCATGTATAATCTATAGTGAAATTGTTATAAGCTATTCATCGATCTTCGATCTTTAATCCATTGTGGTGGGAAAGCGGGAACGTTGGTGGAGTTTGAGTTAAGGTGAATGAAAGAGGCAATTATGGGGAGGAGTAATCATATAGCTATAGCCTATAGGCAATATTGGCATAGCTATAGCCTATAGGCAATATTGGCAATCTTCCAACAAGACATAGTAACCCGCTGCATCTGATAAAAACAATAAATGACAAAACCTATCCGAATGTCAAACATTAATGGACATAAAATCCTACCTAGAGTAAAACCGTTGGTTTTTTTTTTTGCCAAACTTAAAGGTTTTTAATGGACATAAAATCCAACTTAGGATAAAATCCATTGGTTGTTTAACTAAGACAACTATTGTTAAAAAATTTTAGAACCACAAACACATACTCTCTATACTACTTCTAAACTACTCATTTTGTCACCAACAACAAAACTTGAAAATTAACCTTTGGCTGAATGACACATTTCCATCAACACCTGATATTTCTAGGCTACAAGCCCTTTAGTGACTACTATTAAATACTAATACATGATAATTCTATTTTGTTCATCTCATTCAACCAAGCACCCCATGAAACAAACTTAAATTTCAATTCGATCATATTCTTGTGAACCAAACACGCATTAAGATACCAATAAATAAGCAATATTATCAATACACAGAATCTGACGAACAAACACTTGGATATATAGTCTTAGTTTTTGCATCAATACTAACGAGTAAAACAAGGCACACAAGGTACAATAGCCCTAGCTACATGTACAACTCCCACAAGTCATAACATGCTCTTGTAGCCTTGTTTTAACAAATGTTAGCAGAACCCTCATCAAACAGCTAAAACATAACTACATACTCAAATCACCTTAACCAACATGTAACATTTCAATTTTTAAACCATCACAGAATTACATTTTTGGTCCCAAAAAGTCCTTTTACAATTTTGGTCCTTACTTGAGATTTTTCTAACTTTTTTAGTCCATATTCCAAGTAAAATGACTATATCTTTGGGACAAAAATTAAAATAGTCATTTACTTGGATCAGGGACCAAAAACATTACACGAACCTAAAGTAAGGACCAAAAATGCAAAAACCAACTATACACAGGGACCAAAATGTAAGGGTTCATACCAAAATCGGATCTATACTGCCATTTTCATTTCTATTTTCTGATGAGGATTATATCCTATGAGTTTAAAATCATCAGCCACAAAACCATCTATATCCTTCTTCTCTGAATTAATCTTCAATATCTGCAATTATATAAATTTAAAAATCAAAATAACATATATAACTATAACATATGCCATGTTTCTTTTTTTTTACAATATAAGTGTTGTTTGGATAAAGTTTTGTACAGATATATGATGATTAAAAAAAAAACCTTATTTTGAGCAATTTTGCAGTTTAACCACTTGTACTTTATTTTTTCTAATCAATCCATAAAAGTTTCAGACACTTTTTCCAAATTAACTATTTTTACCATAGAAATCTAATATAACAAAACGGTTAATTTGAAAAAATGTCTGAAACTTTTATGTTTGATTGGAAAAAAGAAAAAAATAAAGTATTAATGGTTGAAACGTATAACTGCCAAAAACATAATGGCTTTTTTGTAACTTTCCATTATAAATATTTACAAAAAGGACAACATTTTATGGAAATAGAAGGAAAAAGTACACAAGGGCAAATTTGTAAAAAAAAAGAAAAACTTAATTCTGCTTACAGGAAAAGGTTTAGGCAGCTTTTGAAGCTGATCCTGCAAGGGTCTGACATGAGTGCTATAGACATGAGCATCACCAAGAACATGGACAAAATCACCAGGAACAAGATCTGTCATTTTATTCAAATAAACTTTTATAAAAACAATTTATCTAAAATTAATGGAGATTTTTTTTAAAAAAAAATATTCATACATACCACAAACATGTGCAATCATGCAAGTCAACAACGCATATGAAGCTATGTTAAACGGAACACCAAGTCCCATGTCAGCTGATCTCTGATACATTTGACAAGATAACTCTCCTTCATTTACATAAAACTACAAAAATAATAATAATAATAATAATAATAATAATAATAATAATGTTATTTACAGATTAATGGAAGGAAAGAAATTAGAAATTAGAAATATAAAAAAATAAAAGGAACCTGTGCAAACATGTGACATGGTGGAAGTGCCATTTGTTTGAGATCTGAAGGGTTCCATGCTGAAAGAATGATACGTCGATCATCTGGATTATTTTTTATTTTGTTAATAACATCTAGCAATTGGTCAAACCCTTGACCACTGTAGTCAGCATGCATGTTAGTATACCTGTAAATGTTTTTTTTTTTTTTTAAGTATCAATTAATTTGTTTACATATCCAAAACATCACAAGGGCATTTACGTCTTTTTCACAAGACAACTAACCTTGCACCAAAGTGTCTCCACTGAAACCCATAAACCGGACCCAGATCACCTTCTTCTCTATCCACTAAGCCAATACTGAAAGTATGAATGAAATATTTTTTTTAAAAAACATATATAAATTATTAAAAAAAATAATCATGCTAATTACCTGTCTAGGTAGGTTCTTGATGCATTACCATCCCATATATGAATGCCCTTATCTTGTAAGACCTGATAACAATATAAACCAAAAACTAAGACAAAAACAAACATTTTCATTCATTATTTATTAAAAAGTAAAAACTAAGACAAATAAAAACATTTATTTACTATTTATGTGGTAAGTGAAATAGATTCAAGATTATTCATCGAATCAAAAACAAGATTTACATTTACCTTGGCACTTGTTGACCCACTTATGAACCACAAAAGTTCCTCCACAACTCCACGCCAAAACACTTTCTGTAGAACAAATAAAAGGGTATATAAGTCATTAATTAAAATAGCATGGAGTCAAATAACTTTAAATATGATTTAAAGAAATACACATGCCTTGGTTGTAAGAAGTGGAAAAGACTTTCGCAGATTGAACCTCATCTGTAAACAATAAAAAGTGAGAAAATAACTTTAATTACTGGGGTTAAGGGGAAGGGTAATATGGTAAATATGAGGTTGAAAGTACCTGACAACCAAATTTTGACAAAGTACCAGTTCCTGTTCGATCACCCTTCAAAGCACCATTAGAAATTATATCTTCCACTAGTTTTAAATAAAGGTACTCTTCATGCTTTTCAAATATCTTTTTGGGCAAAAAAGAGAACATTCTTGAATCAAATTTTGGTGAGTCTGAATGACATTCAGACAATGAACCATTAACTTTGGGGGCTTCGATTCCGGAGTTTCTCACACGAACATATGTAGTGAAGGAATGGCGGATTCCATTCTCGAGTAGTGGGAATGACGAATACCATGGTTGGAAGTCTGAAATGTTGATGGAAGGTATGAAAGTGTCGCAATCAATGTCTGTTTCAATTTCAGTTATATGGATTGCATCACATCCAGGAGCATTGAGTGATTCCCTGGAATCATAAAGATTGCAATCAAGTACTACAAATTAGATACAAAGAAGCCGAAAAATAAGAGCTTTTTTTTTTATACTTTTGCCACATCAGTTTTCCACTAACTTTTATCTAAACAAAAACCCATTATCACAAATTATCTCCAATCATAAACCTTTTCAAAGTCAACTAACTTATAAATAAGAAAAAGCACCACTTTCCAACAGTAAAAAGTTATAAAAAATTACCATTAGAGATGCTCTAAACATAAAACATTGGATACATACCTTAAGATTTCACCACCACCAATCACAAACACCCTTTCAATAGATAAACAATAGGGTGATGAAGCTAACAATTCCAAAGCTGAAATCATGCTTCCACACATTAAAACATTTTCAGCAGTTGCAATATCAAAAGTCCTTGAACGAGTTAGAACAACATTGAGTCGACCAGTGAGTGGCCTATGTTCTAAAGGTATGCTTTCCCATGTTTTTCTTCCCATTATAATAGCATTCTTTTTCACTGGATCTGATGTTGTCATGGTGACATCTTTGAAAAATTTGAGGTCTGAAGGTAATCTCCATGGTAATTTTCCATCTTTTCCAATACCCATTGCACGTGTGGCAGCAACAATAACTTGGTATGTTCTTTGGGGGTCTGGATGTGTACAGACAATGCCATTGCATGCACTTACTAGTGTTTCAGCAGTAGCCATTAATAGATTGAAAGCCTGAAACAAAGTTAATGATGATTAGTGAAAAGAAAGTCTGAATGCAAACATTTAAAAGCTACTTAAACTGTTTAGTCATTAATGGGTGATTGTATTTGTATGCAGATTGCAGACACCCTAAAAAGAATGCTCTTTAACTTCAGTTAAAGGCAAAATGGTAGAGTGAGTTAGGAAAACTAGTAGAGATTATTAGCTATATTGATATAATTAATGTGAACTGATACAAATACACTTAACAAAACAGCTAAGTACTAGAAAGAGCTGTTAATTGAAGCGAAATGTCCCAAAGGCCTTGAGTTTATCACTCACAAAAAGGTTCATGAAGTAGGGATGCATCAAATATGCCCTAAAAATATCTTTCCCCTAAAAAAATTGAAGAATATGGTGTTTTATGGACATGATTACGTATATTGAACCGATAACTACAAAATCATCCAGGAGTTTTATAGCATCAATATATAGTAGGAAGTTTAGGGTTTATAAATTAGAATGAAATAATTAAAACCCAAACAAAATCGATGAAGGAGAAGAGAAAGAGTAATGAGTTAAGGGTACCTGTCCGCTGTGTCGATTTGAGAAAGATCTTAGGGTTCTTCTTGCATGCAGTCGCCGGCAGAACAAAAAACACTGAGCTGCGAATGCGTTGAGGGCATGATGCATACAGAAAATGCGATTAGCCCATTTTATGGCCCATTACCTGTAGAAACTTTTGAGGCGTTGAGGGTATGTTTCCCCCTACCCTTTTCATACAAGAACCATATAGACGAGGAACTAAAGTCAGCAAACAGCCAAACGCACAGAACTAGTTCGATGAATGCTCAGTCGATACTCGACATTCAGCAAATTCACATAATTAGAGCATTTCTTACGTGGTTTTCTCGAGCAGTGGATGCAGGAGGATGGATAGCAGTCCAGAACTAAAGCAGAGCAAGGCTTTGCTTTGATGACGGAAGATGCCGATAGTCGTAAGTCTCGTGTAGTCGTCACAGTCTACTCGACACAACGAATCAACGATAGAAGTTTGAGTACGTTCGAGCGTGGACCGGAAATCATCCTTTTATATCCTTTTATTTATTTTTTATTTATCAGTAAACTCTTAATTATTTTAATTTTGTTTTAGAAATTTAAACTTTTTAAAAATTTATTTGATGAATCTTATTAGTTTTTAATAGTTTTTTATTGTAATTATTTAAAACAATAAATGTTTTTTTTGTTTTTAAAGATAACATTATAATTTTTTATATAATATTATTTTTAAGTAAGTTATTTTTAAATTATTTATTTGAAAATGTTTAATGATTATAAAAAATAATTTCATGATTTTTTTTGTTAATTCAGGATTACAATTTCGGTTTAACACTATAATTTATAACTTTTAACTATTTATAAAACAGTATTTTCGATTTTTTTCAAGTTTAATTGAAATTTTGATTTAAATTAACTATTTAACATTATATTGAAATTAATAATTTAAATATTTTGCATAAACTCATAAATTATACAAAACTTGTAACTTTAAACCGACAATTGCTCACATACGACAACATAACCAAACTAATAAGTTAACTATAATATGTTAAAAAGTTAAAGTCATAATTTTATAAATAGAAGTAAAATATGATATTTTAATATTGTAGTTTAGTTAATTTATTATTATAATTTATTTTTTGTATTAATTTAACATTATTAACAAATTTATAATAATTATTAGAAAGAAATTGAAAACTCATGGAGGTTTTAAATGCATGTGGTGCATGTGTGTGTGTGTGTGTGTATATATATATATATATATATATATATATATATATATATATATATATATATATTCATTTGTTTTTTTATATAAAAAATTATTAGATTTTATAAAAATTAAAATTTCTTAAAAATAAAATATGAACACTTTTAAAAAAAATCTTTTTACAAAGTCACTAGTATAATGAATAAAAATAACTAGGGATGTGTATGAGACGGTTTGGTTTTGTTATGACCAAAATCAAACCATAACCATTACAATCGGTTAATAATGATTTTAGTCGGTTAATGATTTTGCTTATTGATTAATATTGGTTAACAATTATGGTCTAAAATGACATAAAAAATAAATTATGATATAAAGATAAAAAAATATAAAGTATATTGCCATAAAAATGAGAATCATAAAGTTTGTTTTAATCCTAGTTATAGATACATCCTGCTACACAATCCACAAGTGTTATCCTCAACATACTCTCTTAACTAGCAACTTTATTTGTCATCATCGCATTTTATATTACCATTGTCATTAGGCACTACTACGTATAAAAATAATGTTGTTTTAATCCAAGATTCATATTTTTTTCAGATACATTATAACATATGAATGTATTTTGGGAAATAACTTCCTAATAAAGTGTAAAAAATCTAAAACAATAAATTGATTAAAAATATAACAATAAAAGTAAAACTCTCAAAAGGTCGATATTATTTGGTTCGAAAAGAAAAAAAAAATCAAACCCAATCAAAATTGAAATTATACCAAAATAAATTTTAAATTCAGTTTTTGGTTTGGTTTCAGATCAAACTGAATTATAAATTTGGTTTATAGTATAAGTTATGGTTTGATAGAATTCAAACGATATCAAACCAAATTATTAAACTTAATTAATGAGTGTTTATTAACTGAATAGTATGTCTTTCTAATTTAAAAATTAAATAGTAAAATAGAAAATATATTATTGTATTTTATATTTTATGGACACATCATCGATTTTCTGATTCCAAAATTCGGAAAGTTTTGTTATTTAATTCATTCTTTCCTTCTTTTATTATGTTTCGTTTAGATCTTTATATTTGATTATTTAGACTTTAGATATTTTTATTTTAAACTTTGGATTTTAGGTTCGGAAAATTTAAACTTTATATTTAATTTTTCATCTTAAAATTTATTTTGGTTGGGTTTTCAATTTGGATCTAAAAAGTTTTCAAACCGAGAAAACCAACCAAATAGACATAAAAAATCATAAATCAAACTCAAACTTAAGAATTATAAAAGTTATATTAGAATTTAATATAGTTTACCCAAAGTAAATCACGTGAATGGTCCATGTGGTTTTGGTAATTTACACGTTTCTTCCTTAACTTATTTTTTTTAACTAAGATTGTCCTTTTTATATGTTTTTGTTGCGTATGAGGTCCTTATAACATAAAAAGACTATATTGTTATTATTTATTTATTTATTGTCTATGTAACTTTTTTGGATTTATTGTTGTCTATTTATGATTAATCTAGTAAATTACACACATATACCCTTAATCCCTTCTAAACTCCTACCCATTTGGTTGCTCTGCTGCTGCTAGAGGAAACTGCCATCGAAGTAATTCACCACAAACTCTACCACCGAATAATAAATAAACACCACATTTACCACTAGATGAGAAGAAATAAAGAACGTTTCAGTTCGTGGTGTGCATGTGACGATGACAGATGCGAAAGCGGATGTCCGGTTACGTATATGGGGTGTTTTTCCGCTAATTGACATATGTGAAAGCGACGATGTACATATCAATGGAGTAGATGATCGATGGTGATGATCGTGACTTTTGAGTGTGCAGATCGACCTATGTGAAAGTGACGACGTTGCAGATCAATGGAGCAGACAATCAATGACTTTTAAGTGTGCAGATCGTTTATGTCCGTAGGTTTCCGACGACTTTAGAGTACATATCAGCGACGTACAGAGTCCGACGACGTTTGATGATTTAGATGGTTTACAATAGTCCGACGGCGTTTTATGATTATGGTGTTCTTCCTTTTGGTTTAGAGAATAGATAAAGTTTCTATAAGAGATAAGGTGAGAGGAAATATAACGTATTTTATAAGGAGTGGGTGGGGATGTGGGTGAATGTGAGGTTAGAGTATATTTTAATTCATTTCATTTTTTTTTAAATATATAATAAATAAATACATAATAACAATGTAATTAAAAAGGTAATAAGTGAGGGCAAAATAGTTTTTTCATGCATGACATACCAAAGACATAACAAAAACATAAATTAGGGTCCCGTCCGAGTTTAAAAATTAAGTTGAGCACCGAACATGTAAATTACCCCAAACCACAAGGACAATTTTTGTAATTTATTCATATTCTAATTATTATGTTTAAAAGTTGTATTTTATTATTAATTGAAATTTAACTATAGTTTATAATATATTCTAATTATTAGTTTTAATAAAAAGTAAAAGGATGCCAGTGCTCCGCGCACATTGGAATGGTTTTCTCTGACTTGAAAACTACATTCAATATAGACTTCTGAAACACCTTTTTTTTTAACCTTAAATCTCCTCATCATCAACCGGAGCGTGTTTGTCAAAGTTAAACATCTCCCATCTTGATCCCATATCATTTGATTCATCCTATTTGGTTGCAAATGATATAGTAGTTAGCATGACGTGATGCTAAAATGTTTTTTTTCCTATATACTCTAACCTCACATTCACCCACATCCCCACCCACTCCTTATAAAATACGTTATATTTCCTCTCACCTTATCTCTTATAGAAACCTTATCTATTCTCTAAACCAAAAGGAAGAACACCCTAATCATAAAACGTCGTCGGACTATTGTAAACCATCTAAATCATCAAACGTCGACGGACCATTTGATTCATCCTATTTGGTTGCAAATGATATAGTAGTTAGCATGACGTGATGCTAAAATGTTTTTTTCCTATATATATTCTAAGTAGTTTCCAAAAAAAAAACAGACAAAAAAATTGTAAACATAGTCCCAAAATAACAATGTACTTTCATGAAAGTTAGAGTTGTGCTTATTTAGTAACATAAACAACATATGCAAATCATTAAAATTTTATTCTAAAATTCAATTTTCTGCATATATTTAAACTCTTGTAAACATATGCCAAAAACATCAATGTACTTTCATAAAATTCATATTTATGAATATTACTAACAAAAACATATGTAGATGATTGAAATTTCATTCTAAAATGCAATTTCATGTATATATTCCAACTAAGCACATTGCTACAAGATATCGATGTTGACCGGCTTAAATTTGATAAGTGTGAAGATCATCTGCCTCTTGTGTCGCTCGTGGAACATTGTTCAAAAATATGCAGCTCATGCTCGCCCAAAATTCTTTGTTGCTACTAAATTTCAGCTAACTATCATATGTTTGTTTTATTACATAATGTTTGGATACATATTTGAATAGATTTGATGATGCGAAATATATGCATAATAGTTATAATTTATCTCCTCCTTGTAGGCAGTCAGTCTTGTCTAAGCAAGTGTAAATGATACACTTAGACAAGCTGATTTGTCGAAGTTTGTTTAGTTAGTTAATGTGAAGATATGTTGATTGAAGTTCATATGTTGAAGACTGAAGATCACCCCCTTATGACCAAAAGACATTGAAGACACTATAAGCACCAAAGGCACGAAGAGACCATTCACTAAAGACCTGATCCACTGGTACTAACCAGTGTGTTTATACACTGATGTCATAACTGATACAAAACTTGTGAAAAGTTAAAAACTAACTTGAAGATTTATTAGATCTATAAAACAGGTAAAGAAATAAGCAAGTAAACAGCAAGAACACAATAATGGATCAAACGATGTCGAATGATTAATAAAACAATCCTCAGGAGAGCTCGATAAAGAACTACAACTGTAGAGGATTAAAGGGTTTACAAGAACGATAAAGAAATCTGCAAAGCTATCGTAATGCTATTAATCGTATTCTAGATCGTTTTCTTTCGTTAACCTAACATGCATGCAAGCACATTATTATATAGTAAACCCTACAAGCTCACGGTTGGACAGGCCCAAACCGGAGTGCAAAACTTGGACTATAAACCGAGCCCAATGACGCAATACAAAAATAAATCCTACGCTACCCAACAATCTCCCCCTTTGCGTCAATTGGAGCGAGATCATTACTTCTTGCTTGGGCCAGCAGCAGCAGGAACCTTCTTCTTTACAGTTTGAAACAGACGCGAGATAAGGGCGAGTATCGTCTGTCTGAATCGGATGTACCACTGAATCATGTCATCAAAGTATTTGATATCATCCGCTGTATTCTCTTTACACCTGTGGATGATCCCCATCACATGCTCAAGACAAGCAGTGGTATAAAGATGTTTATCCGCTAAGGCAAAGAGACATTTCTGTCCTTCATCCCTAGTGAACATGACCGAGTTTCGCCTTGGGTCAATCTTTCCCATCTTCATCTGGTTCAGATCACTGGCCGAGCCAACAGGAGAGATCTTCGGTTTCTTCTTGAAGACATTGGCAATCTCCTGATCCATCAGGGCTACCTCCATGATATAGCATACCAACATCCTTTTGAGATGGTCTATGATCGGACCATATTCAGCTTCATTCGTCAAGAGGATGTTGTGCAGAACGATCCAGTCATGGGGGTTGAGGTTCGGTAGATCTGCTAAAGAGATGATATGTTCGGTTTTTGCAGACCCTCTGATCACCCTGAACCGAACGTTGATGAATCTTCCTTCCGTATAAGGCTTCAGAACCCGAACGTTGACGATCTTCTGAGCGCTCCATGTTTGATACTGTGGTTGAGCGGCCTTCAGATAGAACTCGATTAATTCCCGATCAACCTCCGGATGAGGATGAGGGACTTCAGCAACATTGGCGAAGGCGTGGAAGATAAACGCCTTTCGGGTTAAGGGCATGTCGAACTGCGAGTCGACAGAGTTGTAGCAGTCGAAGGAGATCACCGGTTCGAGCCATAGGATGCTCGGAGTATCGATAGCCTCCTTTATCATTCTCTCTCGAGTCCAAGCAGGGAAAAGAGTCTTCCTGCTCTCGAGGAGATCGTGGGCTTCTTTTTGTTTGCGTTCAGCTTCTTCAGCTTCTCGCGCCACACGAACATGGTCATCATCAACATTGCGACGACTTTTGCGTTTCAGCAAGTCGGCAATGGTTTCTTGATCATCTTTCTCTTCTTCCTCCGCTATCTTCTTTCCTTTATCCTTCACACCCGAACCCGAAGTTTGACCTGTAGGAGGAGGTTCGGTTGTGTGAGCAGCTTTTGAGGAAGGAGGTGGTTTCGATCCGGACTTCACTTCTCCCCCTTGTTTCGGAGTGGACACGAAACTAGGTAGCCCTTCTATTTTACTGAGCAGATCAAGGGCAGGAGCAAGTTTTTCAGCAAGGGTTCGCCTCACCGAATGGTTCAGGATCGGATCGTGTGCTTCCAGGATGTTGGATATGGCAGAGTGTACATCCGAAACACGCGTCTTGATGACCTCCCGTTCGGATCGAAGAGCGTCAAGTTGTTACTGAGAGTTGGAAAGCTGAGCGCTCTTGACCTTAAGGGCAGTGGTTTTGCTTGCAAGAACGTCCATCAACGAGTTTTTTGCGGCCAGATCCTCTTGGAGTTTAGAGAGGCGCTCGTCGATGGAGGCACGAAGGGCCGAGTTGTCGTCATTGATTGATTGGCGAAGGGTAGCAAACGACTTTAACTCCGTGGAGACGAACGTGGCCAACTGTTGAACAATTGGTTCCAACGTTGTCTTGGTAGCATCGGCACTCTCCTGTAAGGACTTTAACAGGGAAGAGGCGTCAGAGAATAGTTTATCGACTTTTTCGGTCGCAGCCTCACATGCATTCGTCGAGGCGTCTATGGTGGCAGTGGAAGAAGCGACTGAGTCTTGCTGAGCCCTGGAGAAGGCATCAACAATCTTCTGAAGAGCAGTTTCAGAAAGAGATGATTGAGAATTGGAGGAGGAAGCAATGAGCAAGTCAACCTTCTCATGCAACTCCTTGAGGTGCTTCTTTATAACTGGAGCATCCTCATCATCGTCGCTTTGCACCTGAAACGGACTAAAATAGACCGAATCAAACTGCATGTTCTCCCCACCAAGGAAAGGATTATCTCCGTCAGAGGCATGACCGGGAGATGGGGGTGGTGGTGAAGCTGGAGGTGTAGTGGTTTGGGTAGGTTCAGGTTGAGTGTGAGTTGGGGTAGGTTCGGGTTGTTTTTGAGTGTGGGTAGGTTCGGGTGGTGGTTGGGTTTCGGTTGTGTGTATGGTTTCGGTTACTGGTGGTGGTTCGGTTGCATCGGTATGAACCCCCGTATCAGATACGTTGGTTGTAACCTTTACAGTGGCTGTGGTTGTATCAGTGAAAATGGGTGGTGGTATAGTGAAAGAGGTTTTAGGAATGTTGGTAGTGGGGTTTATGGTGGGAATGGAAGTGGGAATTGTTTGAATGGGAGAGGGAATGGGTGAGTTATGGATTTCCATGTCAGGGGTAGGTGATCTGGGTGGGGTATTGCCTCTTGGAGGGGTGTCGCCTCTTTGAGAGCCGTCCGAATCCGAACTCTCACCCTCCGACTCACCGGAAGAGGAAGCGATTATCAGCTTTCGCTTCGGTTGAGTCTTGCGCCTCTTCTGCTGCGGGGATTGAGCAGCTTTAGAAGCCTTCCTCTTTTTAGGAGAAGGGCCTTTAGCCCCTTTGGCCACTTGCTTCCCTTTGTCTACCTTTTTGCCTCTTGAAACAGGCTTATCGGCATCATGAATGGACTCGAGCATCTCCTGCGTGAGTTCCCTCGGACCAGACTGCTTAAACTCCTTATAAGTCCGGATGATCCTGCTGTCACCTGGAACATCACCGTACATGGTCTTCGGAATGGAACCAATGAAAGAGAACTTCGATGCATCTGAGACGATGATCTTCGTGATATGGAATGTACCAATCGAAGACATCGATGCACCATTAACGGTGGGGACATCGTGCTTATCCATCGCCCACTTAGTAATGATTGTCCAAAACCGGGCATACGACACCTCAGAATGTCGTGAAGAGGAGGATAAACTCTGGATGAGTTGTTGCCAGAGAACCAACCCATAGTCGACGTTGACGCCGTTGTAATCTCCGTACATGATGGAGAGGAAGAGTCGACTGGAGCCGTCTGAACCTGAGCTTCGTTCTGAGAGACCCTTGAAGAGTACAGTGAACATGCCGTTCCATTGTGGCGGCAAACACGACTTTTTAAACTTTGCGATGGAGGTGAGCGCCTCCGTGTACCCCATGTTATAGAACATGTTGAAGAGATGGCCCAACGGAATTGTCTCCGGATTAACCCTAGAAGGGTCAGTAGCAAACCCTAGCAATGAGCCAAATCGTTGCCTGGAAATCGAGGCTTTGTGATCAGAAACCTCGAAGAAGATTCTATCGACTGCTTTATCATAATGTGCAGTCACATAGATTTGTGATAAAAGCTCCATGGGCATTGATTCCACCCGTGAAAGTGCAGGTGCGATTGGGGAATACTTCAGGCACTCGATGATCGGGAACATGTAGGAGTCGTACGCCTGAGGGGTTAAATCGATCACCAAACACTGTTGAGGGCGAATGGGAAGGATGTGGGAAGTAGCGTGAACAGACGATGATTCTGCCATTGTTGAAGTTGGGAAGAAGATGATGAACAGTAAGGGTTTCAGGGAATTTTTGCTCTCTTGGAAATTTGGACGCAGTAAAGAGGTAAATGGGAGAGGAGGTCGCCTTTTATAGTGGTTTGCAGGAGAGAGAAAAATCTGTTCAAATTCACATGACTGATGCGTGACAGTTAAGGTAAGCGATGATCACGCATGAGAGAGAGTGTCAGATTCCTTGGAACGCGCCGCCCAACAAGCGCCATTTCTGAAGAAACCGTTTCAAATTCACACGCGCCTTGCTGTGCCAGAGAGGAACCGCTTCAAATTCGCACACGCGTCCACGACGTCAGTTAAAGAGTGGACGTTTCAAATTCGCATGCGTTCCCTTTTTACCGCCGTTTGAAATTCAATCCATTAGACTCCCGCCTGAGTCAGCAACCCTTCATCTTATCCTTGTAACGACATCTTTTGAATGATACGCCCACGTGGATTAATTTTGACCATGTCTTTATAATTAAGCACCGATCCAATGAAAAAGCCTGTAATTATTAGAACCAGAATTTTGGAAAATCAAAGATTTTCGTGCTAAGGGTGTAAAAAGAAAAGAAATAAAGCAAATCTTTTTAGGAATAAATGTGATGTCAATAATGACACGAAACAAATGATCCCGGGCACGAATCTCTTCCTTCAAAGTCAAGAGAGACCTTAAAGTGTTAGTGTGGTTTCCCGTTGAATAACGATCAAACACTTATTAAGAAGTGTTGAAAGGCTTCTTTTAATTAGGCTTTGTAGGGTGGTTTTAGCTTTGATTCAACAGTCCTAATCTTGAAATAAGATAGAAAGTGAACAAAGTACTTGTGAGACCGGTGTAGTCTGTTGAACAAGTAGGCATGAAATAATTTTAAAGTAACTGGTAAATATAAAATCTCAACAAAAAATTAAAACTGAATCCCAAGGGAAGAAATGTTATGGTGTGTAACAATTTCATAGGAATCACACAAAAGAAAAACTTGAGATTTCATGAGGATACGTCCGTTAATTCATTAGTGAAAACTTGATCAAATTAATTGTTCACCGTCAATTCAGATTTGGTATTGAATTTTGGGT
This sequence comes from Lactuca sativa, assembly GCF_002870075.4. Classification (NCBI taxonomy): domain Eukaryota; kingdom Viridiplantae; phylum Streptophyta; class Magnoliopsida; order Asterales; family Asteraceae; genus Lactuca; species Lactuca sativa. The sequence continues at coordinate 165,361,636 of NC_056626.2, read as the reverse complement.
TTCACTCAGCTCGTAGTGGCACGAAACTAAGATCATAAACACAGTTTTTGAGTAATCATAAACCTCAGTGGTAATTTCTGAGAGTCTCAAGGGTTACATTGATGAAACGAATTTAATGGAGAAATGTAATAGAGATGGTGTAAGAAAGAATAGTACCTCTGCTGTAAAAGTAGGACCAAGCAGAAAACTCTTATCTCATGTGAGAAGAGAGTTAGGTAGCTCTTGATTAGAATAAATGTGATAGCCTAATTGGGAAGACAAGGATTGTGTATACCAAGTCATTAAGGCTGTTATTCAGAATCTGATGAGACTTTAGACACATACAGCAGCATGCTTCTAGGGACACTTAACTAATCCATCAAACATTTCCCCATAAACGAACGAACACACAAATAAAATGAAAGACCAAAAAGTAAATAAAGAACAGAATATTTTTGGAGTTTTTGATATATATATATATATATATATATATATATATATATATATATATATATATATATATATATATATATATATATATATATATAAGAAAGTAAAAAAAATAAGACTCAGAAAGAAATTAAAAAGAGTTAAAAAAAAAAAAACTTTGGAAAAATTTGGAACCAAACCCGAGCGCTCGGTTGGTTTCGGTTGAGAAAAATTTTGAAAAACCGAACCCGAGCGTTCGGTTGGTTTCGGTTTTGAAAAATTTTGGAAAACCGAACCCGAGCGTTCGGTTGGTTTCGGTTTTGAAAAATTTTGGAAAATCGAACCCGAGCGTTCGGTTGGTTTCGGTTTTGAAAATTTTTGGAAAACCGAACCCGAACCTTCGGTAGGTTTCGGTTTTGAAAAATTTTTAGAAACCAAGGAATTTGGACTTTCAAATAGGAAATACTTTAGACGAATAGATAAACAACTTTATACATGAAATTTACAACCAAGAAAACTACCTTTGAAATGATGAGCGAGTGCAGATGATTCAACCGAACCCGAACGTTCGGTCTATTTTGCTTCTTACGTTTGAGATCGAGAGGTAGTTTGTGGTACTGATTCTGATTTCATCATACCTAGCCCTTGTAAAATTTTGTTGAATGATGCTTCAGGAAGAGCTTTGGTAAAGACATCAGCCAGTTGATCAGTGGTTCTAACAAAGTGTACTTCAACGTTTCCATCTTCCACATGATCTTTGATGAAGTGATACCTCAGTGCTATGTGTTTGGTTTTGGAGTGTTGCACTGGGTTATGACAGATCCTAATTGCACTTTCAGAGTCGCAATATAGTGGGATCTTTTTCATATTGAGTCCATAGTCTCTGAGTTGACTCTGGATCCAAATCACTTGAGAGGTACAAGATACAGCTGCAATGTATTCTGCTTCAGCTGTAGACAAAGACACACACGTTTGTTTCTTCGATTGCCAGCTAACCAACTTCCCGTCAAGAAATTGGCAGCCACCAGTGGTGCTTTTCCTGTCTAATCCACATCCTCCAAGGTCTGCATCTGAGTAGGCTTGAACGAAGAAGCCTGAATTGGATGGATACCATAGACCTAAGGAGGTAGTTCGCTTGAGATATCGTAGAATGTTATTCACTGCAAGCATGTGAGGTTCGCGAGGGTTTGCCTGAAATCTAGCACAATAACAAACTGAAAACATTATGTCAGGCCTGCTAGCAGTGAGATACATCAATGAGCCTATCATCTGACGATAAAGCGTAATATCAACAATCGGTTTGTCTAGGGATGGGGTGAGCTTGGTGCCGAACACCATTGGAACTTTAACTTTGGAATCTCCCATCATGCCAAATTTTGCTAGGAGAGTCTTCGTGTAAGCTTCCTGATTGATAAAGATGCCTTCGGGTTCCTGTCTAATATTTAAACCAAGGAAAAAGTTAATAGGACCCATTGAGCTCATTTCAAATTTAGTCTCCATCAGCTTTCTGAACTCAGCCGTTAAGCTGGGATTCGTAGAGCCAAAGATGATATCATCGACGTAAATTTGAACGATCATAAGGTGGTTACCTTCCTTCTTGCGAAAGAAGGTTGGGTCAACCGAACCTTGTTTGAATTTGGACATCTTTAAGAATCCAGTCAGCGTTTCATACCAGGCTCTCGGAGCTTGTTTCAGTCCATACACGGCTTTATCCAAAATGTAACAATGATTTGGATACTTTTCATTTACGAAACCAGGAGGTTGCTCCACATACACAGTTTCTTCGAGTTCACCATTGAGGAATGCACACTTGACGTCCATTTGGTAAACCTCAAAGTTTTTGTGGGCAGCATAGGCTAGAAATATTCTTACAGATTCAAGTCTAGCTACAGGAGCGAAAGTCTCTTCATAGTCAATGCCTTCCTCCTGACAGTATCCTTTCACTACCAGACGTGCTTTGTTTCGAATTACGTTTCCTTCCTTGTCCATCTTGTTCCTAAAGACCCATTTAAGACCAACAACCGAGGCATCTGGAGGAGTTGGAATAAGGCGCCAGACTTTGTTCCTCTCGAATTCGTTCAGTTCATCTTGCATGGCTTGAACCCAATTGGAGTGATCAAGAGCAGTATTAACTGTCTTTGGTTCAACTTTTGATACGAATGAGTTAAACATGCAGAATTCGACTTTTGAAAACAAGGAAGTCTGTTTTGCCTTGAGTTGTGATCGAGTCAGAACCTTTTCAGATACATCACCAACAACTTGAGAGACAGGATGATCTCTGATCCATTTGGTGAGAGGTGGGTAGTTTGGATCAAAGGTTGGATCTAATTCAGCATTTATCATTTCTTCTGGTTCGGACTGGCTTTCATAGTCGTAAGACATATCAGCATGCTCCCCCTTGACAGATGAGCTTTCAGGAATGCTTTGAGCTTCAGAGGTTTCTTGTGGTGTGGAGCTTTCGGGCGTTGATGCACCTTCAGATGGTGTGGCAATTTCGGTTGGCAAAGTGCTTGGCTCCCCCTCAACTTGTGAGCTTGGCTGGGATGATGATGGTTGATCCTCCCCCTCGACTGAAGCATTGTGTGGTGGAGAATCATCAGAACCTGATCCTCCTTCATTCATTCTTCTTGCAGCATCTTCGACAATTTGCTTCATGTGGTCTACCTTGTTGTCTGCTGCGCCTGCTTCTGAGAGAGTGGCTTTCTCTGGTTCATCAAAGAGCTCCATGAACTTCTCGAATAGATTAGCGATCGAGACTGTGACTTGGCCAGTTTGAGGAAAGATTTCCTCAGCTGTGTCTTCATTGGCCTTTAGCTTTTTGACATAGCTATCATCAAAAGTCACGTAGTAAGTCTCTTCGATTTTCCTCGAACGCTTGTTTAATACCCTGTACGCTTTAGAAGTGAGAGAATAGCCCAGAAATATTCCTTCGTCGGCTTTTACATCGAACTTGTTGCGGTGTTCTTTGGAATTGTAGATGAAACACCTTGAACCGAACACATGGAAAAACTTCACATTGGGCTTCCTGTTGTTGAGAATCTCATAAGGAGTGAGCGTGAATCGCTTGTTGAGATATGACCTGTTCTGTGTAAAACAAGCAGCAGAAATAGCATCAGCCCAAAAATAAAGAGGTAAGGAAGCGAAACTTAGCATGGTTCGGGCTGCTTCACACAAAGATCGGTTTCGTCTTTCGACAATCCCGTTTTGTTGAGGTGTGTAGGGAGCTGAGAAGTTGTGACTAATTCCCTTTTCTGCCAGGAATTCTTCGAATTCTCTATTTTTGAATTCCAGACCATTGTCGCTCCTGATGTTGCGAACAACCTTTTTCAGCTGTACTTCAATCTGCTTGATGAAAACCTTTAGCTTATGAGTCGCTTCAGATTTAAGCTTCAGAAAGAACACCCATGTAAAACGCGAAAAGTCATCAACAATAACAAGAATATACTTGCTACCACCGATGCTTTCGATAGATGATGGACCACACAAATCGATATGAAGTAATTCTAGTGGTTCAACAACTTTAGTGTTTATTATAGATGGATGACTTTGACGACTCTGCTTCCCCATTTCACATGCAGCACACAGATGGTCTCTATCGTACTTGAGCAATGGAAGACCTCGAACATGACCTCCAGTGACAAGTTTGTTGATGTCCTTAAAGTTAAGATGAGAGAGCCTTCGGTGCCACAGCCAGCTTTCGTCAGATTGCGCTTTTGATAACAAGCAGATAGCTGGGTTTCCTTTGATGGGTTTGAGGTTTAGAGGAAACATTTCACCTTTACGTTCGGATTTGAGAATAACTCTTTTCGTCTTCTTCTCAATTATTTCAGAACCCTCATCGTCGAATGAGACTTTGAGACCGGTACCTCCAACAAGCTGAGATACACTGATGAGGTTGTGTTGTAGCCCTTCCACGTATGCAACCTTCCTTATCGTGAAATCACCGTTAGTAATCATTCCATAGCCTTTTATGGTGCCGGAGGAGTTGTTCCCGAACTTGACGTTTCCACCATTTGAAAGAGACCTGTATTCCCTTAGCTCTTCCTTCCTTCCTGTCATGTGACGCGAGCAGCCACTATCAATGTACCATTCTTCGTCAAACTGCTCGTCACTGATAACCTGCAAAAATTAAGCAGATTTAGGAACCCAAAGTTTCTTGGGTCCACGTGAGCCTTTCACAGGAACAGGAATAGTAAGAGAGATATCAACAAGGTATGTTCTTTTAATTAGTGTTGTTTTGTCTTTCTTTTTTATGGTAAAAACTTTAATTTTATTGGGATTTGTTACTGTTGGTTTGGACTTTGGTTTAACTGTTGAAGCCTTCTGTTTTCCTTTTTGATCAGCTGATGATTGAGATTTTTGAGAAGAAACAGAATGGATTTTAGAACGAGGTGGAGAAGAGTTAGAAGGGTTTGAGGAATTGGAATGAGAAAGCTTAGATGGAGATGACTTCTTGGCTGGAGACTCTAGGTGACCCTTTTGCTTTTGATCATTAGTGGGACCGACCCTAGAGTTTTGATCTCTTTTGATTTCAGAACCGAACCTTTGCTTTCGGTTGTTGTAGTTCTCTGAACCGAACTTCTGCTTTCGGTTGATATCATTTTCTGAACCAAACCTTTGCTTTCGATTGATATTTTTCTCCGAACCGAACCTCTGCTTTCGGTTGTTGTATCTCTCTTGCGATTCAACGGGATTTTTCTCAGACTTTAGGTTCTTGTCTTGATGTGAGAAATAAGCATTCTGGGATTGCCAGAACTGTTTTCTCTCAGAGAGATTCTTCCTGTATCTCTGATTCCTTTGACGTTTTTGATCTCTCATCTGCTTCGGTTGATGATGGATGTTAGCTTTCGGTTTCTGTTTTTCTTTGGCTGGTTCACTCTGAATTGAGGAAGTTTCACTTGAAGATGTGACTTCTTTTGCTGGAATTCCTTTTTCTTGAGGAATGTCTTTCGTATCGCTTGTGCTTGGCACATCGAAGTTATCAGGTTTATTCAAGGGTTCTGGTACGTATCTCCCTTTGCTTTTCCATGAGGTCCTTTCAGACAAACCTACTGTTTCATCAGCATTATCGATTGGAGCTGACCAGAAGAACTCATCGCAGCCATCAGCATTGTCTTCGTTTACAATAGCTGTGAGTTCAGCAGTCTGATGTTCGGTTACGCCTGTGACCTTGTATACCTGATTTGGAGTGGTTCTAACCTTTTGATATACTACGACCTTCTCTGCAAGAATCGGGGACTTTTGTTGGGACAAACGAGCGAACTCCACTGAATTTTCTGAAATTAGATTCTTGTGGTTTTCAGGTTCGCTTTTTACAAATTCTGAACAGTCAACCGTGTCCTCTACAGAAATTTCACTCATATTGTCGTCCTCATTAAGCTCAGATGCATTTTCAACATCAATTTTATTTTCTGAGCTCAAGTTGGAGTTTAAAGAATCAAATTTTTGTATAGTTTCGGTTCTCAGTTTCAGTGTATCATTTTCATCCAAAAGGTTTTTAAGCATGTCCTTATGGTCCTTGGATTTAATGAAAGATTCTATTTTGTCCAGTCCATACATATAGGTCGGATTAACGTCCTCAGATGAAATAACACTCTCACAATTATACGCTTCTGCATCAATTTCATCCTCCTTAAACTCAAGGAAGGGTAAAATCATGCGATGAATCTTTTGTCCTATTTCACAATCCAAATGAAGCTGAGTAATATTAGAGTAAAGACGTTTAGCAATCAGACAAAAAACATTTCGCTGTTTCAAAAGCTTTAAATTGTCTCTTTGTAAATAAATGTTTTCATCTTTTATTTTGATTAATTCCGACTCCTTCAGTTCGATCCACATGCGCCGTTCCTCACTCTTCGAAGACACCCTGCTTAATTGGTCAGTTAGGTTAGAATTGGTGACTCGAGTTTGAGTTAAACTACTATCTAGATGAGAGATTCTTGAATTAACACTTTTTAGTTCTTTTTCATATGAGCTTTGTGGGACTTTAAATGAGACAAAGATGGATTGTACCTTCTTGATCAGTTCGTCGAGCTCGTTGAACTGCACGCTGAGCGGCTTAGCTGTAAAGCACATATCCTGTTGCTCCTTCGGTTCATTACTCCCACCATCAGTATTGTATCCCCTCATCTGAGATACGTCGGATACCATCAAGCATCTTCCTCCACTTCTTTCTTCTTTAGCCACATAAGCCTTTCCATGAGAAGGCTTCCTCACTTCATCATCTTCAGAGTCGGTTGACCAAACCTCCACGCCACCGAACTCGTCATCAGCTACCGAACCCTGCACAATTAGAGCATTCATAGAGGGATTAGCAGTAGATTTCTTCTTCCTAATTTCATCCAGCTTTTTCTGCAACAAAGCCTCTTCATCCTTTTCCTCATCCTTTTCAGCCATCTTTTTGAGGACACAATCCTTTGCATAGTGGGTCTTTCCTCCACAATAGTAGCAGCTTACTCCAGAATCACCCTCAGCCTTCGGTTCCTTCTTTGATTCTTCAGCCTTCGGTTCATCTTTAACCTTTTCAGAGCTGTAACTCCCCTGCCAATTTCGGTTTTTGTTGGTGGGGAATCTCTTTTTGATGAACCTCTTGGGGTTAGACACCATCATAGCATAATCCTCAGACGTGAGGTCATAATCCTCCAAGTTGAGGTCTTCGTCCTCCATCACAACTTTACTTTTGGACAAGAGAGCTAACGAACCTAAGCTTGAAACCATATTCTTCTCCTGCAACACGATCTTCTCCTGAGATTTCAAGATGCCCACCAGTTTCGCCAAAGAGTAGGATTTAAATTGCTCGTGCGCTTTAACTGTGGACACAACTGCTCTCCACTCGGATCTGAGACCGTTCAAAAATGTAACCTTCTGCTCAATAAGCTTCCTTTCGATGTCATGTTTGATCATCTTGCTAAGAAGATGATTGAAGCGATCGAACGTTTGGGTCACAGTTTCTTCTGCTCCTTGCTTGAATTCACCAAACTCAGACAAGAGTAAGGTTTGAATGGAGTGTTCGAGATCTTCGTCTGTAGAGTACAGTTCACGTAACCTGTCCCATATCTCTTTTGCCGTCGTGCATGAACTCACCAGCCTGAAAGTGTCGGACTGAAGGGTGAATCTGATCAATCTTAACGCTTTGATATTGCACTGAAATTTATCTTTTTCATCTTGCGCAATATCTTTAACGTCTTTCAGAAGATCATTATACTCCTTTTGAGTTTTAATAATCCTTGAAGTTGCTGAATGAGAAAAAGGTCCATTAATGATTGCTTCCCAGATGAGGTATCCATTATCCTCAGATCCTATAACATAATCTTCAAAGTGATGCGCCCAGACTTCATAATCATGGGTGTACAGGATGGGAATCTTCGTTGTTGATCCAATGCTGTTCGAAATATTGATGGGATTCGATTGCGACTCGTCCATAATGATCGAATAACCTGTTCAAAGATCAGACTTGTAATAAATCAAATTAGGGCAAAACAATAAATATCGAGATACGTCAATAATGAGATGACGGCTCAATAAATATCAGTAATTGCGGAATAACCCTAATCGAAACCTTTTTCATAGAAAAGAAGTGTATCGATTACACAACCTCCTGCTCTGATACCAATTGAAAAGTTAAAAACTAACTTGAAGATCGATTAGATCTATAAAACAGGTAAAGAAATAAGCAAGTAAACAGCAAGAACACAATAATGGATCAAACGATGTCGAATGATTAATAAAACAATCCTCAGGAGAGCTCGATAAAGAACTACAACTGTAGAGGATTAAAGGGTTTACAAGAACGATAAAGAAATCTGCAAAGCTATCGTAATGCTATCAATCGTATTCTAGATCGTTTTCTTTCGTTAACCTAACATGCATGCAAGCACATTATTATATAGTAAACCCTACAAGCTCACGGTTGGACAGGCCCAAACCGGAGTGCAAAACTTGGACTATAAACCGAGCCCAATGACGCAATACAAAAATAAATCCTACGCTACCCAACAACTTGGGATATCATAATTGATACAAAACATAAGCATAAATAGGCCTTACGATATTTTAGACTAGTAGTCTACATCTCTTTGAATCTCTCATCATTCATGTATCTTTGTACTGTTACATGTGATACAAAGAAGGTGGGTGAGTCAGGTTGGGAAACCTAGCGAGTACATATGTTTTCAACCCACAGTAATGTGGTTAATATGTTTAATTATCAAACAATTAACCCGATTACCAATCCCTATTTTCTTCTTTATTCTACTTTAAGGGTTTATCGTAGGAATGCCAAAAAGTCCCGTAGGGGCCCCGTCCCGTTTGGGGGTATTTATTAAAAAAATCGGGGGCAGATACGGGTGTGGGGGCAAGATTAACCCCCGTTTTAATTTTGGGGGCGGAGCCACGAGTGGGCAGTCCCATCCCGAAACCTCATGGGGCCCCCGTTAATAAATTATACATATATTTAAATATATTAATTATATATATATATATATATATATATATATATATATATATATATATATATATATATATATATATATAATAAACAATAACATGATTTTGAGCTTCCAAAATTCAACAAAAAACATGTTTTTAAGTTTTTAGTATAATGTTTTTAAGATGCCATAACTTTTTTTAACATGTAAAATTTTGCTATAAATAAATATTTGTTATCTAAAAAAATAGTTTCTTTTAGCCTAAACAACAACTTCTTTTAGCGTAAAAAGGGCAGCCCAAAATAAATCAGGGGCGGGGGAACGGGGGTGAGGGCGGGGGTAGGAAGGTTAGACATTATGGGGGCGGGGGAATAAGGAAATTTTAGGGTGTCACACCCCCAAACCGGAACGGCGGAAACGTTCGGGGGCGGATGACTTCATGTAGTACCGTAACAATTGAATACATAGTAAAGAAAGCAATATAACCATCATATATAAAATTGAAAGTTTACAATGTTAATAGGTACATGTTCAAAACCAATTACAATATGATGCCAAAATATAAATTTAAATTGGCGACGCAGCGTCCTTTCTTCAAAAGCCGTTTGTTACCTGTAATTACTGAATCCATGGGACATACAAGTAGTTTTGAAAGAGTAGATCAACATTTAAGCTGGTGAGTTTCATAAGTATTAAATGACAATGTTTGTATGAACTAAAATGAAATGTTTTGTTTTTTTTTTGTTTCTTCCTAGAAAATCCCATATTTTTTACTGGTATAAATGTAGCCTTCTATCAAGACCAATGTTTGTTTCTAGAAAATTTATGTTTTTCCTTATGTGGGTGGCAGCTTAGAAGTTCCAAAACTGTAACACAATAATGTTTTTCATGCCTAAAGTAGTTAATTTATATACGTGTAAAGTTGCCAAGACGTCTGAAAAACCCCGTAAATCAATGTGTTTTTAATACTCTATGTGAGTTTTATAACCATGCTATTGACTGTAAATGCCTATACACAACGTTCTTCAGGCGTTGGAATGTTCTGACGTTTGTCACCCCAAATGGTTTACTATAGCTAACAGTCAGAGCGCGGGGTTGTCAATCCTGTATAGATCTATACACAAACACCATGCTCCCCTTCCAAAGGATTCTGGTATATAATACAAGACTTGAAATGTATACTCGAACGTACGTGAAGTTTAATGTCTCACAAAACTTGGTATAAAACAAATTTACGTATGAAATGTTCGTTTGTTCTTGTATATGAAAGTAACTCCTTGAAATAGTGTTTCTAGTATGTAAAAGTTCGTGATGTTCACCTAAAACTATACCTATTATAGTTTTCTAAAAGTGTTTCGTTTGTATAGTAAATCCTAATGAAATGCTCATTTGTTATGATAAGTATAACTTTTGTAGTGCCAAAGATGGACACATATACATACGGTATAAGCAGAGTGTTTGATTTGTATATATTTAACAACATTTTTCATTTCAAAAGATAAGATGTTATCGTGATATATTTTGCATACGAAAGTTTCCCTATAATAGTTATAAATCGCATATGATTCCATTGGTAAAAAAAATGTATAATGAAACTTTATATAACACACGATAATAATCGTGTGTTTTACTTGTATCCCCCCCTAAAAGCATATAAAAGCATTTATAAAACATTTAAAAGTGTGGATTATAGGGGTATGAACTCACTTGAAAGATCAGAGAAGGCGAGATGAAAACCGAGCAGAACTTCGACTCGAGAAAGCGGATTTTCTCGGGATTCTCGGGAATCTCGGGGGCACAAACGACCTTCGGGACTTGAGCAAGGAAACCGGGGCTACGAGATATCATGAGCATGGAAAACGAGGAAAACGCAAGAAAGATGAAAGGAAATGAGCCCTTTCTTCGGAACCCTCGCATCCCTTTTATAGGGGTTGGGAACCGCCTCGGTACGCTGGGCGTATGCGTGCGTCATGCGTGACCGCATCCTCGACTGCCTTAGAGCTTCGGATGGGACGGGGCATAGCCTCGCATAGGGGGCGACGTGGACGATCCGAGGCCTAGTCCTCGAGTACGCTGGGCGTAACTCGGATTGGCCCGGTGACTCCTCCTTCGGATATTACCGAATTTTGATTTAAAATTTATATTTTTATTATTTAATAAACTTCAAAATTTCATATCTTCTTCATACGAACTCCGTTTTCGATGTTCTTTATATCCACATGTAGGTGAGACTACGCTCTACAACTTTCGTTTAGACTCCGTCGGCAAAATTTGAAATTATATCTATTATTTAATTTTAAAAGGTCGCGGTTAGAGAATTTCGTTAGAAATCCATAACTTCTTTATCCGACGTCTGGTTTTGCCAGACTTTTTACCGTTGAAAAACCAATGTCGAGACCTTCAATTTTCATTTAGGTCATTCCGGCCAAAAGTCGCTCGATCTCTGTTTCGAGTTTTTAGCTGTCTGTCGCTAGGCCGAACTTGGAAAAAATCATAACTTCCTTATACGAAGTCAGATTTGGACGTTCTTTTTATGTACGATCACAGTTTAATGATATCTTAACATAGTAGGTAATCAATTAGAGACTTTTGAACATTTTATTTTCGAAGTAAATTTCATTATATCAAAAGTGGTTACAATACATGACTTTTTAGGTCATTACATAGAGTTGAAATATCGGGTTGTCACATCATCCCCCCGTTAGAGGGAATTTCGTCCCGAAATTTAAAGTAAGAAAGATACTTGAATCCGAGAAAAAGATGAGGGTACTTTTGTTTTATTTGATCTTCGCGTTCCCATGTGAATTCAGGTCCTCGCTTGGCGTTCCATCGAACCTTCACGATGGGTATGCGACTTTGTTTCATTTGTTTGACCTCTCGGTCCATGATTTCTACCGGTTCTTCCACGAAGTTGAGGCTCTCGTTGATCTTGATCTCTTCGAGTGGAATAACAAGAGTATCATCGGACATACACTTTTTCAAGTTCGAGACGTGGAAGGTTGGATGTATGTTACTAAGTTCACGTGGTAGATTGAGTTTGTAAGCTACAGGGCCGATTCTGGCGAGAATCTCGAAAGGCCCTACGTATCTTGGATTTAGCTTTCCACGCTTTCCAAAGCGTATCAAGCCTTTCCAAGGCAAGACCTTCAATAAAACGCGGTCTCGTACCTGGAATTCCAAAGGTTTCCTCCTTTGGTTAGCGTAGCTTTTCTGTCGGTCTCTAGAGGCTTTCAATCGTTCACGAATCTGAACGATCTTCTCTGTCATTTCTCGTATGATTTCCAGACCGGTGAGAGTGCTTTCAGGAACTCGTCCTTTAGCTAACTGTGTGTCGCCAACTTCTGCCCAGCATAGAGGGGACCTGCACTTACGGCCATAAAGGGCTTCAAATGGAGCAGCCTTTATGCTCGTATGATAACTATTGTTGTATGAAAATTCGACAAGGGGTAAATGGATATCCCATGCCTTTCCAAAGTCAATCACACAGGTTCTCAGCATATCTTACAAAGTTTGTATCATTCTCTCACTTTGCCTGTCTGTTTGTGGATGGTAGGTTGTACTCATGTCCAGCCTAGTCCCCGGGGAACTTTGTAGTGACTACCAGAACCTTGAAGTGAATCTACTATCTCTATCGGAGATAATGGATATTGGAACACCATGCAGTCGTACTATTTCCCTTATGTAAGTTCTTGTAAGCCTTTCCATCTTGTCAGTCTCCTTGATTGGTAGAAAATGCACGGATTTGGTCAATCTGTCGACGATGACCCATATGGTATCGAGTCCACCTGTTGTCTTGGGCAACTTGGTTATGAAGTCCATAGTAATTCGTTCCCATTTCCATTCCGGTATCTCCGGTTGTTGTAGTAATCCTGAAGGTTTCTGATACTCGACCTTAACCTTAGCGTAAGTAAGGCATTTACTTACGAAGGTAGCAATTTCTGCTTTCATGTTAGGCCACCAGTACAGCTTCTTAAGATCCAGATACATTTTATCTGAACCTGGGTGAACGGAATATCTCGTGTTGTGTGCTTCGGTCATGACCACATCTCTAAGGCTACCATGTTTCGGTGTCCAGATACGGTTCATGAGATAATATGCTCCGCCACCCTTGATTTCTAGATTCCTTTCCATTCCTCTCAGGGATTCACCCGTCACATTTTCAGGTTGCAAAGCTTCCAGTTGAGCCTCCTTAATTTGTGTGGATAAGTGGGAATGGATAGTCATACTCAGAGATTTGACTCTCCAACCAGTGTATTCTTTTCGAATGAGGGCGTCAACTACTACATTGGCCTTGCCAGGATGATAACGAATTTCGCATTCGTAGTCATTGAGTAGCTCAACCCATCGTCGTTGTCGCATGTTGAGCTCCTTCTGATCGAAAATGTGTTGAAGGCTCTTGTGGTCGGTGAAAATAATACTCTTTGTTCCGTACAGGTAGTGTCTCCAGATCTTCAGAGCAAATACCACTGCTCCTAACTCAATATCGTGTGTTGTATAGTTTACTTCGTGTATCTTAAGCTGACGGGAGGCATAGGCAATAACCTTCCCTCTTTGCATAAGAACACAACCAATTCCTTGATTTGATGCATCGCAATACACTACGAAATCTTCTATCCCTTCGGGGAGGGATAGTATCGGTGTGGTGCACAAGGCCTGTTTCAGTGTTTGGAACGCCTTCTCTTGTTTTGCTTCCCAGTCAAAGGCCATGCCTTTCTGGGTTAATGTAGTAAGAGGTTTCGCAATGCTAGAGAAGTTCTTTATGAATCTGCGATAGTAGCCAGCGGGACCTAGAAATTGACGAATCTCTGTAGGCGTCTTTGGTGCCGACCAGTTCTCAATGGCCTTAATTTTGGAGGGGTCCACGTGTATCCCCTTTTCGCTAACAACGTGGCCCAAAAATTCGACTCTTCGAATCCAAAATTCGCATTTAGAGTACTTCGCATAGAGCTTCTCCGATCGTAATGTTTCTAAGACTTTTCGTAGGTGCTGACTATGCTCTTCCTTACTTCGGGAGTAGATAAGTATATCATCGATGAAGACGATGATGAAATGATCCAAGTAAGGACGGCACACCCTATTCATTAGGTCCATGAATACCGTTGGTGCTTTGGTTAATCCGAACGACATCACTACAAATGCGTAGTGTCCATACCGAGTTCTGAAGGCTGTCTTGGGAATATCCTCCTCTAGTACTCGTAATTGGTGATATCCGGATCGTAGATCTATCTTCGAGAAGTAGTTTGCTCCTTGAAGCTGGTCAAATAGGTCGTTAATGCGGGGCAGAGGGTAACGATTTTTGACGGTAAGCTTGTTCAGTTCTCTGTAGTCAATGCACATACGGAACGATCCGTCTTTCTTCTCTATAAACAAGACCGGTGCTCCCCAAGGTGAGAAGCTTGGTCTAATGAATCCTTTTTGATGGAGTTCGTTAAGCTGGCTGGAACGTTCTTGCATCTCTGCTAGTGCCAGACGATAAGGCGATTTTGCTACTGGGGTAGCCCCTGGAACTAAGTCGATTCTAAACTCGACTTGACGTTGCGGTGGTAATCCCGCTAGTTCTTCTGGAAAGATATCGGGAAAGTCGCGTACTTCTGGAATGCTCTTAATGTCCTTTACTTCTTGACTCGTATCGACGATGTGTGCAAGAAATGCATGATAATCCTTCCGCAAACACTTTCGAGCTTGGATGCATGAAATGATGCGAAGGTTTGTACTTGATTTGTCGCCGTAAATGACTAATGTTTCATCATTAGGGAGATTAAGACGAACTGCTTTTTCAAAGCACATGATGTCGGCGCGAAGAAGACTTAACCAATCCATGCCGACTATGACGTCGAAACTTTTAATTTGGACCGGCATGAGGTTGATTGGGAAAGAATGACCGTCTAAAGTTAATGTACAACTCATGTATATGCAGTTAGTGTTTTCCGTTTTTCCGTTTGCCATTTCTACAGTGAATGATTTTTCTAACATGCTAGGTTTACGTTTAAGTAAGTGAATAAAATTTTGGTTCACGAAGCTTCTTTCTGCTCCACTATCGAATAGTATGCATGCATATGAATTATCGAGAAGAAACGTACCAGCAACTACTGTAGGATCAGCTACGGCTTCTTCGTGGCCTATAGCCAAAACTCGTCCCATTCCGCCAGTATTCGCTGCCTTCGGGTAGTTTCTTTTGTAGTGGCCCACCTCGCCACAACCGTAGCAAGCTTGGCCTACACCAACGTTGGGAACTTGAGTGATCGGCTTTACGGGGGCTTTGCAGAAACAGACAGTGTGTCCCTTTCTGTTTCAGTTGGAGCACTGCATTTCCTGACAAGGTCCATGGTGGTGGTAAGTGCATTTGGTGCACTTTGGAAGGTTACCCACATAAGGCTTTGTTGGGTAGAGATTTGTAGGAATGGTAGTAGGTACAGTAGCAACATTCACTGTAACTAGTTGTTGTTTCTTCGAGGATTCTTGGGAAGACCCACCCTTCCCCTTATTCCATCCACTCTTCTTGTTATTGATGTTGTTTCCCTTTTGTGGTTCTGGTGTAGAAATTGTTGAGTTCTGATGACTACTGTGATCAATAAGAGATTGTGCCAGCTCTTTGGCACTTTCAAAAGTGTCAGGTTTTGAAGCTAACACGCTTGACTGGATTTGGGGCGACAGTCCCCAAATGTATCTCTCTATTTTCTTGCTCTCAGGAGCAATCATATTTGGGCAAAGAATTGCCAGATCGCAGAATCTATTGGTATAAGTTGCTATGTCGGTACCAATCATTCCAAGGGTCCAGAGTTCGTGCTCGAGTTTTTGAATCTCTCCTCATGGACAGTACTCTCTCAACATCATGATTTTTAAGCTCTCCCAGCTTATTGCATTCGCCACTATCAGACTAAGTGCCTTAACGTGGCCATTCCACCAAGTTAAAGCTTTATCAGTGAGCGTGTAAGTGGCAAACTTGACTTTGCTGTGCTCGGGACAGGAGCAGATTTCAAAGACTGATTATGTCCTTTCGATCCACTGCCTCAAAATCATCACACCACCAGTCCCATTAAACATCCGGGGTTTGGCATTCATAAAGTCTTTATAGGTGCATCTCGGGGTTGCCCATGACTCTCGCCATGGTTGGAAGGAAGTGTGCAGATTCCCGAACCAGTAGTAACAGGGGTATTGATTTGTGACATTTCAGCCACCATAGCTGCTGTGACTGCTGCTTGGAACATGACAACATCAAATTGAGGAGGTGGAGGCGGTGGTGGTATCGGTGCTTCCCCACCGTTGTTTCGTCTCGGGTTTCTACGCGGAGGCATCCTTCAACTATAGGTTGAGAAGATAAAGATAAGAATTCCATAACATAGAAAATAAATGTGTCTCATGAACTAAATCGCTATAGTTCAACAACAGATGATAATATGAGTCTCAAAGATAGAAAAATGGAAGTTATTCGCAAATCCTAATATATGAAACAAGCCTATGGATTCTCCATAATATTTTAAGGATTGAACGAAATACTCAATGTAGTAATAATAGCGTGCCAATTATATTAATATAATAGTTGATACAACGATCACGAAAATTTGACCCCTCTAAGGGTCTCCAGTTACAAAGTTTAAGAAAAATAAAACTTTTAGCCGAGGTCCTAACTTATAACAAAATTTGGGATTTGGCAAGCACTACTTGCGACGTAGGTTGCGCTTGGAGCTTGACTCCGCATCCGATTGCTTTGATTCCATAAGACGCCTATCTAAGGGGGCTTGTTGATCCCTTATCTCGGAGAGGGCTGCAATCATTTGTGCTTGGAATGCTTCGGTTTGGAGTTGGGCACTGTCCTGAGCTCTGTCCAGCCTACGGATGTCGGAGGTGTGAACATGTACTTCCACGTTGACTTCCCGAATCCGGCTAGCTTGAACTCCGGATTGATAGGTCTAGTTGGCTAGCTTGCCCACCATGACTGGGAGTGCTCGATCGGCTGAACCTCCTCCGCGGACATCGTAGAAGTCTCGACACATGCCGTAGGGAGAGCGTAGACTTTGTTGTTGGCTCCAATGGTGGAGGTGACTTCCCCAAACGGGAGTCGGTCCTTGAAAGTTTCTCACGAAGACAGGAGGTTGTGCGGGTGGTGGGTTGATTATTTTTGGCTCTAAGTCGGTACCAGAGTCCTCCCCTTCATCCGATTCTATGGGTTCTTCGTCCTCCTCGGGATCCTCTTCGACCCATCCCCCGTTGCCTTGGTTGGGATAGTAGGGGTCGTCGGGGTGATGAAATCCAACCATTTGACTTTACGAGAATAGGGTTATAAGAATTGAACAAAATTTGGAACATGTAAGACTAAACATGTATGTTAAACTATTTTATGTACCAAATACTCCTATAGTATTTAAATTTGTGTGTTTGATTCTTGTGATGTTTTGGTAAGTTTTGACTTGTTGCTCACTACGAGCATTCCTCGATATACATTGGTCCGATCTCGGATAAATATAGTTAATCATGCTATATTTGGCCCAAATCTGATTACATATATCGAGTCTTAATCGTAGTGTCCAACTTGTCTAAATACTTCTTGTATAGTTATAATCATGAAAATAAGTTGTTGTAGGCATGTATTTGTACTTAAATGAACTAACAATTTTAAGTTACACAAAACGCAGCTTAGGCGTAATACAAAAAAAAATGTTTTGTTAGAGAGTATTAGTCCCTTAAGCATTTATAGTTTGTATATCTTATGTGGTTCGATATACTTAGTTCACTATAAACAATGCTCTAATACCAATCTGTCACACCCCCAAACCGGAACGGCGGAAACGTTCAGGGGCGGATGACTTCATGTAGTACCATAACAATTGAATACATATTAAAGAAAGCAATATAACCATCATATATATAATTGAAAGTTTACATTTTTAAAAGGTACATGTTCAAAACCAATTACAATATGATGCCAAAATATAAATTTAAACTGGCGACGCAGCGTCCCTTCTTCAAAAGCTGTTTGTTACCTGTAATTACTGAATCCCTGGGACGTACAAGTAGTTTTGAAATAGTAGATCAACATTTAAGCTGGTGAGTTTCATAAGTATTAAATGACAATGTTTGTATGAACTAAAACGAGATGTTTTGTTTTTGTTTGTTTCTTCCTAGAAAATCCCATATTTTCTACTGGTATAAATGTAGCCTTCTATCAAGACCAATGTTTGTTTCTAGAAAATTTATGTTTTTCCGTATGTGGGTGGCAGTTTAGAAGTTCCAAAACTGTAACACAATAATGTTTTTCATGCCTAAAGTAGTTAATTTATATACGTGTAAAGTCGCCAAGACGTCTGAAAAACCCCGTAAATTAATGTGTTTTTAATACTCTATGTGAGTTTTATAACCATGCTATTGACTGGAAATGCCTATACACAACGTTCTTCAGGCGTTGGAATGTTCTGACGTTTGTCACCCCAAATGGTGTATTGTAGCTAACAGTCAGGGCGCGGGGTTGTCAATCCCGTATAGATCTATACACAAACACCATGCTCCCCCTCCAAGGGATTCTGGTATATAATACAAGACTTGAAATGTATACTCGAACGTACGTGAAGTTTAATGTCTCACAAAACTTAGTATAAAACAGATTTACGTATGAAAATGTTCGTTTGTTCTTGTATATATGAAAGTAACTCCTTGAAATAGTGTTTCTAGTATGTAAAAGTTCGTGATGTTCACCTAAAACTATACCTATTATAGTTTTCTAAAAGTGTCTCGTTTGTATAGTAAATCCTAATGAAATGCTCATTTTTTATGATAAGTATAACTTTTGTAGTGCCAAAGATTTGTGTTAGTATATGAGGAGTAAACTCATATATGGGGTCCTTTGGAACCCTAAACACAAGTACCTTGTCCCACAATAGCTTAGATGCAATCCTTAGGGCTTAAAACACTTATATAAAGTGTTTATTATGTCTAGGATGTCTTAGCTTTATCAATTAGTAACTTAAGGCTAATTGAGTGCATATATGTGTGATTATATGTTCATTTGGATCGTAGTGTGTGTACAAGTCCTCGCTTGACACCTAGCAATCCTATACCGTTCAATTCATCCCAATCACCATCTACAGGTGAGTTCATACCCCTTAATCAATGTTTTAAATGATTTTAAATGCTTTAATGGGGGGGGGGGGGGGAATACAAGTAGAAAACAATATGTTATTAAATCAATCTTATGTATTTTATAACTGTGTTTTCACTCAGTAGATTTCACATATTTCAAAAGGTGTCACATGAAATGGTTTTCTATCTTAAAATACTTTGATAACAAAAGTATTAGTTTTGAAATGTTTATTAAAATGACATCAAGTCACTCTTAATTATTGTTCAAAACTGCTAGATATCTTGCAAAACCATTATTTTACCTTCTTGAATCAAACTATACTTATGCGCATATGTTCATTTATATGTTAGAGATTATAGTTTTCATCCTTCGTTCAGTTTCCTACACCCTGGTGTATCGAGGGTGCATAAATCTACTTGAACAACCACTTACTTTCCAGTTAATTATCATAGGGATAGTTAGAAGAAACAAAACATTATTCCTATCACAAGGAATCACACAAGAGTCAGTTCATTCATGAGTCTATACCAGTACATTACTTGATACATGAGTACATTTACAGTTGATTACATGATACCTGAGTACGTTTACATATACTTACATGATACATGATCACGCTTACATGAACACATTACATGAATACCATACCGGAACACTGTTACTTAGGTGCATTATCCTGTATTTACTTACCTGGATACTTGTACTTAGAACTACGAGGATGGTTTATTAGTACTTACTGTGTAAATTATCTTTCCTATCCCAGTTCAATGGGATAATTCGGCGGGACTTACCATTCCGAACCCCACTGATTAGCACCAGTGGTCGATGAATGTCTACGGATGTTTAAGGTTGTTACTTACTTAGTAGTCAGTGACGGGACTAACCATCCCTCTGTCCAACTGTTGCAACAGTGGATGAGATGTGAATCTTCGGAGGATCATTAGGTTAACGATCGATATTAGGAGATCGATGTTGGGACTAACCCTCCCTCCACCCTGCTACCACTACAGAGGATGAGGGGACACTCTTCGGATGTCCATAGGGTCTATCTTTCGCTTCGGCGATGTCGTGTTTGTCATGGTAACCCGAGACAATAACGCTTACATGATTATATTTTTCCTGTTTACTTTATTTTGTGATACTTTCACATAAACGAGGAGTAAGACTAAGTACTCTAGTACTAGTCAATAGAAAGGAAAGGCTATCATATTACTTACAAAACATTCGGGTCTTGGTAGAAGACTACATAGTCATAACAAAACATTCGGGTCTTGGTAGAAGACTACACTTCATACTTATAGAACATTCGGGTCTTGGTAGAAGACTACATAGTCATAACAAAACATTCGGATCTTGGTAGAAGACTACACTTCGTACTTATAGAACATTCGGGTCTTGGTAGAAGACTACATAGTCATAACAAAACATTTGGGTCTTGGTAGAAGACTACACTTCATACTTATAGAACATTCGGGTCTTGGTAGAAGACTACACTTCATACTTATAGAACATTCGGGTCTTGGTAGAAGACTACATAGTCATAACAAAACATTCGGGTCTTGGTAGAAGACTACACTTCATACTTATAGAAAATAAGGGATTTTCTAGGGTTTTTCATACTTACATCAACATTTTCACTTAAAGGTTTACATGGCCTTCATGATAGATTTTCATAAGCAAGACAATGACACTTAAATACTTATGAATTCACCAGCTTTAAAGCTGATACTCTTTTTCAAAATAACTTGTATTCTCAGGTCAACAGTAGACAGGTACGATGGCCAGGTTTTGAGAAGACGGAGCAGACAAGACTCGTCTTTTATTTTGATTGTATATTTTTTGGTGTCTTACTACAATGAAAGAACACACATGTATTAAAACTCTACTTGTAATGCAATGGATGATGTTGTTGCTTGTTTATTATATTACACTGTTGTGATACTGTACATGACGTCCTCCACCCCTGAACGTTTCCGCCGTTCGTGGTTTTGGGGTGTGACAGATGGACACATATACATACGGTATAAGCAGAGTGTTTGATTTGTATATATTTAACAACATTTTTCATTTCAAAAGATAAGATGTTATCGTGATATATTTTTCATACGAAAGTTTCCCTATAATAGTTATAAATCACATATGATTCCATTAGTAAAAAAAATGTATAATGAAACTTTATATAACACACGATAATAATCGTGTGTTTTACTTGTATTCCCCCCCCCCCCTTAAAAGCACATAAAAGCATTTATAAAACATTTAGAAGTGTGGATTATAGGGGTATGAACTCACTTGAAAGATCGAAGAAGGCGAGATGAAAACCGAGCAGAACTTCGACTCGAGAAAGCTGATTTTCTCGGGATTCTCAGGAATCTCAGGAGCACAAACGACGTCTGGTTTTGCAGACTTTTTACCGTTGAAAACCCAATGTCGAGACCTTCAATTCTCATTTAGGTCATTCCGACCGAAAGTCGCTCGATCTCTGTTTCGAGTTTTTAGCTGTCTGTCACTAGGCCGAACTTGGAAAAATCATAACTTCCTTATATGAAGTCAGATTTGGACGTTCTTTTTTATGTACGATCACGGTTTAATGATATCTAACACAGTAGGTAATCAATTAGAGAGTTTTGAACATTTTATTTTCGAAGTAAATTTCATTATATTAAAAGTGGTTACAATACTTGACTTTTTAGGTCATTACATAGAGTTGAAATATTGGGTTGTCACATACGGGCTGGGGCAGGGGATGCACTCCCCATCCTGTTTTCCCCTGTTGACATCCCTATTTTATCTTAAGGGTCATCATAGTCATCGTCGCTGACAATACTGTTATAGGGATTTCTTCGTAATACATATCAATAGGTTTCTTTCTATCTTCATTCCTAAGGATTTGTTTTAAGGATCATCTTAACCATCGTTGCTGACAGTACTATTATAGGGATTTCTCCGCAATATGTGTTAGTGTGGTAAAGTACATCAAATGGGCATAAAGTTCATCACCTACATGTTATAAACCTACATGTGTTCCATGGGACTGTCATCAAATAGTCTGGTGGTCGTCACCTATAATCTATTAGGTGACTACTGTTGGATTAGGTGTCTAAGTCCATAATTATAATTGGTATATACTTGAATTAATAGTAGCATAGTCCTTTTAGGTTGCCCTCAAACCTAGCAATTGAACAACATGACTTTTAGAGATAGAGGTTAGTGATTTATTATTTGGTATAAATTGAACTTAATAGTTTATTAATATATTATAAGAATAATATATTAATTAAAAATAATAATATTTAATTAATAATTAATCAGAAACTAATTGAAATTAATTTTGGGATTAAAAGAATTAACTAAAAGTGCAGGGTCTAAAGTGCAATTGTTCGATAGTTGAATAAAAGGCTCAAGAACCTTCCTGGTATAGCTATGGACGGTTTTGGAGGGTATATTCTTGGGTTTCTAGAATATCCCATGTGGATAATGAGGAAGTATATAATCACCAAATTTGAATTAATATTATTTAATTCAAATTATGGTTATCTAGGGTTTTCTTATGCCACTATAAAAAGGACCCTACGGATCCCATTTTCATCCCACTCTCTTCTGGCCAAGGCTTGGATGAAATTCTTCTCCTCTCTCATCTCTCTTAAGTTGTCTTCTTGTTATCTTGGGTGTGATTCCATTAGAGGCATGACACTTGTGGTGCTTATTTCCAGGAGATCAACAAAGGGAGTTTCTAGTTGTTTGCTATAACAACTAAAAACTATGTAATTCTAAACACATCTTTAGGAAATTTCGAAAAATAACCTAGTGTTCTTAGGGTTTCTTTGATTTTCGTAGTTATAGGTTCAACAGAGAAAACATAGATCTTGTTTTAGGTTGTATGCACACTTAAGAGTATTGAGTTTGTTTGTTATCCCTAAAACTCATCAGTGATATCAGAGCATTTGGTTTGTTTTTTTGTTGAATAGCTATAATAGAATAATATATCAATTTGGGTTTATAGAAATTAAACCCTAAAAGGCCATAATTTCGACTAGGGCTAGGGTTTTAGAAACCCTAGCCTCCACCCCTTGGATTTTGAAATTTAGGGCTAGGGTTTTTGTTACACCCCCAAACCGGAACGACGAAAACTTTTGGGAGCGGAGGACGTCATGTACAATATCACAATAATTGTATAATAGTAATCAAAGAAAACACAACTATTACATTGATAAAATATATTATTTACATATGTTCATAGCATAGTTTGTATGACCTCAAAAGTGAAACAAAATGTATAAAAGACGCGACTCTAAAAAGCTCTGTCTTCTCAAAATCCTGCGGGTGTACCTGTCTACTGGTTCCCTGAAAGTCACCACAAACTCATAGTGACCATAGAAAGTCATGAAGGTTATCTTCTGCACATCTTCGTCCCCAAACCTCATCTGATGATAACTCGATCTCAAATCAATCTTGGATAACCAAGATGCCCCATGGATTTGATCAAATAAATCGTTGATCCTTGGGAGTGGGTAACGGTTATTCACCTTTAACTTGTTCAACTCCCGGTAGTCAATTCACATCATGTGCGAACCATCCTTCTTCTTTACAAATAGGATCGGTGCTCCCCATGGTGAACTGCTCAGCCTGATGAATCCCTTGTCTAACAACTTCTGCAGTTGCAGATAATTCATGCGTCTTTGATGTTACTAAGCGATACAGTACCTTAGCTATCAGAGCCACACCTGGAATCAAATTCTTCCAAAACTCCACCTGCCTCTCAGAAGGCACCCCCTGTAAGTCATCAGGAAACACATCTGGAAAGTCTTGAATGATAAGGACATCACCCACTATCTTCCTCTCCACAACCCGTGAATCCATCACATAAGCTATAAACCCAGGTCATCCATATTGAAGATATCTCCTAACCCTTGTAGTTAAGCAAAAAGCCGATACTCACTGAGTGTTGTCACCATGAATAGTCAGTTCTCCCCCACTTGGGGTTCAAAATCTCACCATCTGACGCTCACAATCAATCATAGCTCCATTCTGGCTCAACCAATCCATGCCCACAATAATCTTAGTCCTTCGCAGAGGAATATGGACTAGATCAATCAAATACTTCTCATGGAACACTCAAGAACACAACCCTAATGAACACTCGAAGCACTCACTGTATGGTCTTCTGCAATCTCTACCTCTAGCGGGTAATACAAAACTCCTGAAGTTTCACCAATCTTCTTCCTAAGCACAAGAGATAAAAAATGTTGGGTAGCATCCGAGTCAAAAAGAACGTGAACAGTCAAACCTGTAACTAAAAACATCCATATACATGGTCAGATAAAACATAAGCAAGTAATGAAAGCAAGAAAATACATAATAAAGATACATACCAGTAACAACATCTGGTGCTACTCGGGCCTCCTCGGCCGTCAATTGAAAAGATCTGATCCTCACCAGAGGAGCCTCTGGCTTGCCCTAGTGGCCATCAATAATTTTTAATGTAGCAGAAATAGGCGCTGACACCGCTCCTCCAGACAACTTCAAACAATCGACCTCTTGTGGTCCTTCTAATTGCAATGGAAACAAATCAAACTTGATACCTGAGTACAATCCCTGCTAAAATGACCAGTCTTCCCGCACTTGTAGCAGCTTGAACCACCCACTCGACACGCCCCGTCGTAGGGTTTCCCGTACTTTATGTAACGGCTCTGGCCCTGCTGGCCTCTAGATTGCAAGGAAAAAGTCTTGGGATTCTTCATCGGCCCGACTGTTGTTTGAACCTGCTGTGGCTTGTGTTTCATTCAAAGCTCCAACTCAATCTCCTATTCCCAGGCTCTAGCAATCATATCCTCTAAGGTCCTGCAACTCGACATGCTCACAAACTATCAAATATTGTCCCTGAGCATGTCATGATACCTCGTCTTCTTCATCTCTTCATCCGCAATGTACTGTGGAACCAATAAAGCCATCTCCCTAAACTTAGCAATGATCTCCGCCATAGTCTCCATTGTCTGAAGAAGGTCCTAAAACTCCCTCGCCAACTGCTGCACTTCAATAGCAGGTGCAAAATCCGCCCTGAATTTCTTCACAAAATCCATCCAGGTCATGGTAGCCATGATCTCAACTCCAAGGAATGACCAACCTCCTCCCACCAGTCGCAGGCTCCATCTCTCAGAAGGAAAGATGAAAACCTTACCTTCGATCCCTCAAGGAAAAAACCGGTCCGCTGAGCATTCTCCATACCAGTAATCCACTGTTTATTGGCAATATGTTCCTTCTTCCCGAAGAACTTTGGAGCTTCGCAAGCCTTGAACTCCTGAAAAGAAAGAGTTTGTGCCCCTAACTAAACAACTGTAATCGCAGTGCGAAAGGCCCCTAAGCGATCATCTAGTAGCTCCATGATCCCTCCTTGATGGTAACAAACATCACAGGAGTTGCATCCAAATACCGCAAGTGATCTCTGACGTAATGAACTCACGTATCTTCTCATCAATTAGTTCAACACCAGAGACTGAACCAAAACCTCCTCCTTAAGTTCTCACTACCATACTGAAATGCAAACATATAAATGATTAGAAAATACTCGAGGGAACTCTCACACTACAATCTCCTTAGGATCTCCGTGATCTTCCTTTTTTCGAGTACGAATCCTGTGCTTTCACTAGTACGGGCCCAATACTACCTTATTCCACACTTATCCATACTTCCCTCAAGAATCATCCTGAATCATCTAAGTCACTTCACTAGGGCAACTCTTATAAGCCCTATGCTAAACAACACACACATCTCGCTACAAAACTCCCTAGGCTCTCCTAGGAATCCTCGTCTCACTTGCTTCTGCAATACTAGGAACCTCTACCAACACCGCTGGTTGCCTTATGCATGAAAATTATACACAATACATGATTAAATAGACCGTCGAATAGATGATTCTACCCTAAGCCTACAACCACACAAGGAACAATACATAAGGATAAATCAATCATTCTATGACTATGTGATCCCAATCGTATACAACTTTTAAACATACATTTAGCAATTAACTCTGCCAATATAAACTCCAAGTAATACATAGCATCCAATCCCTCCTAGGCTACAAGGCATCACACAAATTAGACAATTCTATCATGTAATTGTTGAAGGTATCCTTAGCCTATTCAAGTATGCAATTCACATAAAGCCATAGTACTCATGTATGAGTATCTTGGGAATCACTTACTTGAGCTCGACTAATTGCATGCATCACACCCCTTTCCTTATAAAAATCTTTTCAGAAAATTTGTTTTTTGACAAAAGATTTATCAATTCCTCATTTAGAGTTTAGACATACCCAACGGTGTGCCTGAATCCCTCAAACCAAGGCTCTGATACCAACTTGTAACGTCCCAAAAATACTAGTAAAACTTTTTATTTTCAAACCATCAAATCCATACAAAATTTTGTTAAAAAACAATCATAGTAAAATGTATCTCTGAAACACTAGAGTACAATAATAATTATTAATGTGGAAAAGTCGCCGGGGGATGCAGTACAATCAAGCTGGTCCCCTCCTTTTTGATCTGGAAGTACCTGAAAACATTTTAAACATAAACCATAAGTAAAAAGTTTAGTGAGTTCCTTGAAATACCATATACCATACATACATTTTCCATAAGCTACCCCTATGCATTTCCTTGAAATTCCATAAGCTACCCCCATGGTCTTACATCCACGTGCCATGGGCTACCCCAAGGTCTTACATCCAAGTGATACCATGGGCTACCCCTATGGTCTTACATCCAAGTGTCATTGGCTACCCCTATAGTCTTTCATAAAAATATTATGGGATACCCCCATGGTCTTGCATTACAAATGTCATGGTATACCCCAATGGTCTTTCATGCAAGTATCCCAATGACAAATAACATCCTACATAGTATAGTAAAAAGATTCACCTTGTAGACGTAGTTAATAGCTAACAACTCTCACAACCAATGAACGAGTACTATACTCCTCTTAATAAAATACACAAGATAAACCCTTAATCTACCTTCTAAAACCAGCTATGTGACCAAAAGTCATCCAAGTCAAAGAGTCAACGGTCAAAGTCAACTTCAGATGGTCTCCACGTCGTGGCAGCTAAGCAACAAAACAATCGCATATCCTTTAAATCCCACATCGTAGTAGGTTACTCGTCATGTTGTGGTTTTTGGGTTTGGATAGCCTAATGGATCCAAACCTTAATCTATTAAGCCCTAAACTTATACTTTCCAGAAAGCTTCTAGGAACACCAAAGGCTCATATAAATCTAAACTTTAGGGACATGCATCCCCCATACATGTCCTTTACCAAAGTTAGGCCAAAAGGTGAAAATGTGACCAAAAACTCACATACAGTTCTCAAAGCACATCCAATTTGTAGATCCATAGAGTATAATGCTCATGGGACTCAAAAAGGCCATAAAGTTGCTAATTTTCTTCCATCCACTCACTTTAACCAAAACCGTAGACCATAAAGTTGCTAATTTTCAGGGCTTCAATACCATTGGCCCAAAGAATATGTGTTTTTGAACTAACACCTCTTCGACATCAAATGAAGTGAATAAATGAAACATTAACAAATGAAGATGAAATCGCAATGATTTAGAGAAACAAATCGACAAAAAATGTCAGTAAAACCAAAAATTACCTGTGTCGTCGCTACCTTGATGCACCGGAGTGGAGGCTGCTTTGTTGCGTTGGTGAGTAGAAATCGATGATAATTAGTGAACATGGGCAGGGGCATTTGACTTCTGAGTAGCTTACAACGGACACGACGGTTATTCTAGGACCGGGAAAGCAAAGTAATCATCAAAAAATTTGAAGATGGTAGGTTCAATCCTATAGGAGAAAGCAAACTCGATGCATGTTCGATAATTTGTGGTGTTTCGAAGGAGAAGCCCTGCTAAATCAAAGAATTCGTCTGAGAAAACCATATGGAGCGAACAGAATCAATCAAAACCTAATCGAATAGAAAATGAGCAGACACAAAATCGAGGAGGAAATCTCCGGCTGGCAAGTGTTAAATATTTGGAGCAAAATCATTAGAAAGCAGTGGTCGGGAAGAAGAATGAAATTGACTCGGCTCCAAACCACCTGGTTTTGAAGCCGGCTCAAAATTGCTCAATGTTCACTGGCGATACACTATTTAATATGTATAATGATTAAAATACTATAATTTATTGCTAAAAGTTGTAGTATTTTTATTAAATTATTGAAGATGTATATTTTAATATTTAGTTAGAATTGAAAAAAAAATCTCATGCTAGAAACTCACCGGCCACTTTTAGTGGTATGGTTTGGAGGTGGCTTCTTAAACAAGATTTATAACCGGACCAAGGGGCCTACCTAGAGATTTGTGCGTCTTCGGTCTTCTCCATTTTATGTAAACAGAATCCCCGATGAAAACTCGACCCACCAATCGACTGAATGGGGAAACCAAAGCATCGCTGGACATTAGAGGAAGAAAACGCCCTTCGCGCCGGAGTAGACAAGTACGGTACCGGAAAATGGAGGAAAATACTCACCGATGAAGACTTTGCTCCTTGCTTCATTGCTCGGACCAATGTTGATCTCAAGGTTATTTCTATTTTCTCACCTTTTCCGCTTTACAAACTTCTTCTTGCTTCAATCATATATAATATATATTCCTGCCAGCTTTTATGCCTTGCATGGCGTCATGATATACATGAGAACACACACACACACGAAGAAGTTGCCAGAAAGAGCTATATTCTGATGTGTCGATTGAACTGGTTCCTTATATACGATATATAATCTGAATAGTGTCAATTCAACTGGTTCTAATTTAGTCTTCAGAACTAATGGTTCTGACTTTAGGACTTGCCGCTAACATGGTATATATGTCTGAACAAATTCAGATATATAATTTTTTTTCGTGCCAGCTGCACATTAGGGTTTGCATATAATTTTGAATTATTACATTCTTGTCCTCCCAAAAAGGGAATAATATAAAGAGATCAACCATGCCCATGTCGGTATCACCCTTTTCATTTTTATAGTTTTGAACTTTGCTAATGCATATACAGCAATTGCGATAGCAATAGGTTTCTGAATTTCTCCATCACTATAGTTTTATATTAATGAAATCTGTAGTTTTAGGGTTTTGTAGTCAATATATAATATATAACTATAAATTCAGCTAATGAATACAAAAGTTGAACACTCCCAACCCATAATAGTGTGTCCTTCCGCTTGATTGCTTTTCAAATTATGAAGAAAGCCTCGCCAGGTTTGCTGCAGTGTTCAGATGATGGAAAAAAGTGCTAGAAAGGCGTTGGAAGGGGTGATAGCTGTGGTGATTTGGGAAATTTGGAATCAAAGGAATTAACGAAATAATCTTTGATCAGAAAAAAATAGAATGTGATGAGATGCTTAAGACTTGTGTCAGTAGAACTTCTGTTTGGATATGGAGTTGGTGAAGGAGCCAAAATTTTGATGGTCTAAGATTGGGGTGTGTTACAGTACCACATCATTTTCTCATCATCCTACAAAATAGGAAATAGTCATAATAATTCTTTTTCCTTTTCTTTTTTAAATTAAATAAAATATAATTTAATAAAATATAATTATATAAAACTAATAAAAAGAAACTATTCCATTAACTAAAAAAATACAAAAAAAAAAATAATCGAAACATTATAAAATAGACATTTTTGAATTCTAAATATAAAAACATACAAGTGTTTGGTGTTTGTTTTGTGATTTGAAATGTGAAGTGTGAATATATATATATATATATAAAAGTTCAAATGCTATCATAGTTGCTATCATCGTCGCTAAAGCTTTTCAGTATATATTGTGTAATATATGATTAATTCTGGACCAATCATTTTAATTATTTTAAAAAAGTAATTAATGCATATTAAATGCTGAAGATGTAATTAATATTCATTATATCTTCAACATGTAATATGTAATAATTACTTTCTTAAAATAACTAAAATAATTGGTCAAAAATTAATCATAGATGCACACAATAGATAGTGAAAACAAAATAACCTAACCCTATATATATATATATATATATATATATATATATATATATATATATATAGAGAGAGAGAGAGAGAGAGAGAGAGAGAGAGAGAGAGAGAGAGAGAGAGAAATTAGTTTTTTTTTGAAAAAACCGTTGTATAACGGTCACAAAGACGACAACGGGAAAAATAGATGCAGAAAAAAGCTTTAGCATGACGAACATACCACACGACCGCACACATGGGTAGTGTCTTGTTCACCGCACCACCACAGTGACAAGTCATCCACCGTGGTGTGCGGTTTTGAGCCAAAATGAACGATCTAAGTGATTATGGTGTCCCAGTAATAGTGTAGCTAACTGGGAGGATCTTTGTAAGAGCCCCTCAAATATTCAGACGCAGTAGAAATTTTTTTCAGAAATTTTCGATGTAATATAATATTTTCAATGTGTTACCCCCAAAATTTAACATGCTACTTCAGATGTTTCGTTTTGACTCGACCATTTAGCTAAGTTGTAAGGATCTGCTTGTTCTCCAGCTAGCCGCCTCTGGATAGGGTTTCGGTTGTTTTGGTGGTTATAAATTGCGGTTTCTAAAAAATATTATAACTAAATGGCATTGAACATTTATTGAAATAATTTCTCACCTGATTGAATCTTGCGTGCCACATAACTGTGGACTAGTGAACTTCAAACACTACCCATTGCCAATTATCTGCTAATAAAATTAGACACAAAAATGTTATATCGGACCATTATGTGGGAGGCAATCATATAATAGTATTTTTGCTATGTTATGATTTGAATTCCGGACGTTCCTTGTGAAATTTCACACCTCAACCGTTAAACTCGTATTACATAGGCAATTTAGGCACTTAATAGATGTAATAGATGTGACAAAGAATTATAAGTGTTCACTCTTTTACGAGCTTATACACGACACTAATATTAATTTACCCATTTTATGAGCTTTGGAGAAAAAAAAATCATAAAATCTTTATACTCCTTGTAGTGTGTCAAGACCTTATCAAAATTATATTTAGGTTAGCTACAACAAAATAGGCTATAGAGCCAAGTTACCGGGTGTAAATTAAACCAGGCTCTGCGTAGGTGAATTGAATATGAAACTTTAATAATCGATCTGGGTTAATTTCAACCGGTCATATACACAGATAAATGGAAAAATTTTGTGTTGTTTAAAACAAATTAAAACGAGTGGATATGTTTGAGAAGAACCTTTTAAAATGGAAAGTTAATATGCTTTCTATTGGTGAGGTTTAATTGTTGAGTTCCTTTCCAAAATCCAAAGTATATCCCTAGACTTGGTGGTTCCATGATGCGACGGCCGATTTGGTTAGTAGTCAGATAATTAGTACTTATCCTTTTTATCTTTTATTTAGGGCCATTTAAATTAGTAGTTATTATTTGAGATTGGTTTGCTGTTGAACTACTATTTATCGGGCCTTGGGTGTGTTTTTGGTGATTATGTAATAAATATTTTCGACTCTTATAGTACCCGGTACTACAGTTTCTCAAATCATAGAAGCTTTAGTGGTTTCTTGCGTTTGGTTAAATTGGGTTTGTTTGTATTATATTCTCTAACCACTTAGTTAATTTTTTAAAAAAAGTTAAATATAAATGTCAAAATATTTAAGAATTTTGAATTTAAAAGAAAATAAGAAAATAATGAATTATTATAATGTAAATGTTTTTTATCTTTTAAATTTAAACAAATAATTTAAATAAATAAAAGAAACTAATGAGTTTTAATTTTAGGAATTTTAAAATTAAAAGTTAATTAAGTTTATTAACGAAATTGATATCAATTGATTACTACATTTATTGCAATTATTACAATAAAATGGATTTTAATAATTTAATAAAATAAAAAAACTTATAAAATGACATGTGAAAAAAAAATTCAAAATAACCATAAAATGACATTTGACAAATTGAATGAGCGTGTGACAAGTGACAAAAAAAAAACTTTCATTTATTAGAAAAGATTTTTTTTCTAACTTAATAAATGAAATCATTTTTGTCAAATTTCATTAACTCATTGAATTTGATACATGTCATTTTCTAGATTTCTTTGAATTCTTTTCCCACCTATCATTTTCTTGTATTTTTTTTTTTAAATTTAAAATCCATATTTTACTAATTAAGGGATTATATATATAAGATATAAGATATATCATTCTACTAAATTTTAGAATAAATGCTATATAACCCTTTTTTCGTTCATGTTTTCAAGCTCTTACAGTTAAAGCTTAAATCACTAATATCACACATAGGCATCTAATTTATATCACTTATAGGCATCCAATTGATATATCAAATACTAGTTTATAAACTTTGGAAATCAAAGTTACAAAATTAGTTAAACTTTCATAGTAAAAACACAAAATTATTAATCAATTATTTTAAATAAATTATTAATTAAGAGATATTTTGTAGTTTTATAAAATTATAATCGTAGATTTAAATAAATGCATGACCTTAAAAATATATTAATTTTTATTATAGTGTTATTAATTTAATGTAATTAGAATGAGAGATTTAAAATTTGAAATTTGAAATAGAAAATCAATAGGTTGACAAGTGGCATGACATTAATTACGAGGCCTGATAAGGTGACACATGACAAAAGGAGAATAAACCTATTCTTTTATTAGAATATGAAGATTATTTTTAATAAACACGTGTAATACACGGGTCTCACACCTAGTTTACACGAGTCTCACACATAGTTTGGTATTAGAGAATGCTCTTGGCCACTCACCATCATCATGTCAAACAAGAAGATTGAATGTCTCGAAGCAGAATTCAGTAAGTTTTAAAAAAGGTAAAGAAAAAAAGCATCTAAAAGATTGAAGACCTTCTCCATGCCATCAATGACTTATTCTCTAAGGTGGGTATTTTGTCCGGTAAGAAAGATCACTGGCGAATAGAGACCAAATACCCTTGCTATGACGATTTTGGTTTTGTACCATTTTCTTATGACAACAATATAAATATGTTAGGAGATAAGAAAGAGCAAGAAGACGAGGATGCAAACATGAGGTCGATTAAGAAAGTGCAGGAAAAAGAGCATGCAAGCATGAGCTCGGTTAAGAGTTGGCAGAAAACATGAGTTGGTTTACTGGGACCTAGTAAAAAAAGTTGAAAAATACCAACATTTGAATAAGAGAGGATGTATACATGTGAATTTACCGTATATATTGTTCTTTTTGAAATCAAAGGCATTGAAGAATGCAAACTACTAAGGGTCATGATTTTATGCATGGAGAGAGCAACTTTATGGCGGTATCATTAGAGCGAAGGTGGTTACTGTTTCAGACGTGGGAAAGGATGAAGCCTACATGAGTAGTTCTTAGATATCTATCAAGACTGGACAACCTAAGATTATGTAAGAATGTTCGAGAAAATGGTCGGACAATTAAAGGGGTTACATGAACAAGTTCTAAAGGGGCTAACACCAAAACTAAGTTCATTGATGAGGGTAATACAAACTGAGGAAGTGACACACATGATGAGCCTAGCAAGTGATAATGCTAGATGAAAATCGTGCCATTTGGTAAGGTGAGCATGGTGCGATTAATGTAGTGGTGCGATAATGTGACTATTTTTTGCGGTTTAGTTTCATGCGGTTGCGGTTTTTAACCACATGGGTTTGGTATGGTTTTTAACCGCCTAGATTTGGTACTTTTTGCGGTTCTAAGAGTTAATAATATAAAATTCAATAAGATACAAGACAATAACTTAAAACAATAACAAGCTAATAAATTAAGTACTTAACAATTAACATCTTAAAAATGCCAAATTTCAATAACTTATGTTAAAAGTTAAAACACAATAAGACCATATTTTAAAGAGTTGAAGACATTTTAAAACACCACCAAAAACCAATATCTTAAGTAATTATAATATATTTTATTATTAATGTAATACTCAAGGCTTCATATTAACCACTTATAAGAGAAGTCTGGGAGGGACGATAGGCCAACAAGGGTCATTTGAAAGATTAATAGAGTCCAAAAAGGCTAAAGGGCTATGCTTAAAGTGCGATGTAAAGTTCACATCAGGCAACTGTTGCACTAGCAAAATATTATCGGTGTTGTTGGTAAGGGATAGGGATGAATTAAAGGAGGAAGAACCATTAATATGGAGCATGTCCGCTTAGATATGATAGAGGCTTCCTTAAAGTTAATCATAAGACTCATTTTGTCATACACTATGAAACTTTGTAAGGACATTGGCTGGTCTCAAAATGGTCATCTTTATTTATAACGCGGTGAACCATAACTTCTTATCACAACGAGTGGTTGGAAGTTTTGGGATGTAGGTTACACAGGGTCGGTTGAGGTGATATTTGGTAACAAGATAATGGATAGAAATCAATGCATATACAAAGGGATGGTTCTTACACTATCTAAATTACAAGCGATAGAAGACTTCTTGTTGAATGAGTTGGGTAGAATTTAAGTGATATTAGCTAGGAATTAAATAGTCTTAAACACTAGGAGATATGTATGTGAACCGGAAGGAACTCAACACCACGTTTGGGGTGGGTGACGAACAAGGCACTATTTAGGGAGATCCAAGCTTATCCAAGAATGTATTCTCTTGCAAATCATAGTTCTAGGTATTTCAACAAGTATACGAAATTATTTTTATATAGATGGACACAATAGAATGGCAAAGCACCGTCAATATCAAGGAATTAGAAACTATCGAGGATTTGATTGCGAGCTTTAAACACATGTTAGATTTTCCATTCGACCTACTTCTTCATCAAATTCATGAGTAGGAAATCGTCCTTTAGGAAGGTTTGGCCCTAATAAGTGTATGTTGTATTGCTACCGCATGCAAAAAAGATAAAACTAAAAGGATGGTACAAGAGATGTTGTAAGTAAGCATGATATAACCTACTGCTAACCCGTTTTTACATTCTAATACTCTTGGTTAAGAAAAATATGGAGTTTGGCGGGTTTTCATATATTAGAATGTCTTAAATAAACCTAAAATACTCAATAAATTCTCAATCCTCGTAATTGATGAATTGTTGGATGAACTACATGGAGCCACTATGTTTTCGAAGTTGGATCTAAAAATTGGCTACCATTAAATATGATAGAAAGGAGAATATACACCAAAAATCGCTTTTCAGATTCAAAAGGGTCACTATGAGTTCATAGTTATGCCTTTTTGACTAACCAATATGCTTGAGATATTCCAGTCCTTGATAAATAAGGAAGTATTTTTCTAAAGAAAGCAAGATCGAGTATTTGTGACATAATGTTTCAGGAGATGGGGTGGCAACCAATCCATCTAAAATCAAAATAATGTTGGAATGGCATGTTCCAAAAATGTTGCTAGAACTCCAGGGATTTTTGGGGCTGGTTGACTATTATAAGAAGTTCGCGCAAGGGTATGGTAAAACTACATGACCATTAACGGAGGATTTGGAGAAGGATGGTTTTATTTGGATGAAGGATGCGTGGAATTTATTGTGTAGACCAATGCATATAGGAATGAGTTAGGGGAGCAACTGATGCATGAAGAAAGAACACTGACTTACTATAGTCAGGGCCTAGGTAACAAGGCTCTCCTTAAATCGGTCAATGGATAGGAGTTGATAGAGATAATGTTCTCCATCTAAAAGTAGTGTTTGTATCTTTTGGGAAGGAGGTTCATGGTCCGTACTAACAATAAATATTAAATATCTGCTAGAGCAACGAATAGTTACCAAGAAGCATAAAAATAGCTATCCAAGTTACCGGGTTAGAATTTTAAAATTCAATATAGACTCGGGAAGGACAACAATGATGTTGATATGATGTGAAGAAAGGAAACAAATTCACACTTGGATACCCTTTTGGTACCTTCAATACTCAAATGAGATGGCTTATTGTAAAAACAATTGTTTGACCACGAGTTAAAGCTAATTTGTCAGCATATACTAGACGGTACAACCTCCCCCAAAAGGGTTTAACATTGAGCAAGATCGACTCTTAAATCAACGTTAGTTAGTTCTTCCTCGAACCACCCCATGGTATCCATACATGTTTCAAGAGTTCCATTGAAGTGAAATTGGTGGGAAATCAGTAGTATATAAAACTTACCAACGAATAACATGTTAGATTTAGGGATTTAAAATATCAATTAACTTAGATTATTCTAGGACCGTGTATAGTATACAGTTTCTAAAATATGTGATTTAGACCCTATTACACGGGGTATCACGAAATCTAATTTAGGATAATTCAAGAATAATCGATTTGAAAATCACGCTTCTTTCAAATCCAAAACATAGAATATACCTTGCTTTTTGTATTTTTAGAGAGATATAAAGTTGTAGAGAAAATCCACTTTTGGTTATTGTATGTTCTAACCCCTGCAAGCAACGTCCATCTTCCTTTTATACATGGAAGATGACGGTTATAAGGAGAAAACTGCTTCCATTAATAATGACTTAAAAATATGGTTTTTAAGGGAAAATACATTTTGGCGGTTATAAGGCGTTGCCTCGACACCCGTATTCTTGAGTATGCATTTATCATTCCAAGTGTGTACCCACACACCTTCAGTCTTGGTAAGTAAATTGAACTAACTCTGTCTCGATATTAATACTAACTACAGTAAAATATGTTGATAACACTAAAATCACCAAGATAGAAAATGAAATGTATTGGGTGAGCATAGAGAGCAAGACAAGAATCGTGGCAGAGTGTGATATGTCTCAATGCCACAAGAACTCGACAATAGCCCCATAGGTTGTTCTAACCATTAGCCCTATTGGATATAACATGCACTGAAGTGAAAATAAATTTAATTAACAAGTTGCCAAGGTCAGAATGGTGCATCGTTATTTTTGTAGTATAATATATCATAAGTATGCACATATAATTATGTTACGCCTTTTATATACTATAACAATGATTGCAATAAATTTTTAGGGGAGATCTTCGATTTGCATAGGAACCTCGAATCAAGAAGTTATTTTGATTGCAGGGCATCACAGTAAAGAGAAGTACCACTTACCAGCTGAAAACACATTAATTAAATAGAAGTACTACTTACCACCACATACTTGTTGTACTATGGTTGTAACACATCTGCTCTATTCAAGGGCAATCAATATATGGAAGAATATGATCATATATTGCAAGAGCTAAAGGCGTATTTGTTGAAAGCCTAGCAACTCATGAAAATCAAAGTGGACATGCATATGAGGTGTAACAACCCAATTTTCAGAAAAATTTTAAACTTTTAATATCATAAACATCATCCTAGGAAGTACAAAAATCCCATTACATATTCATACTATTTTAGAATTTAGAGTACAAAAAGCCAAATGTGAAAACATTGGAGAATTCACGCCACGCCATCAAGCTAGGCCCTTGCCCTTATAAATAGAAGTACCTGAAACATTCAATAAAACTGTAAGTACAAGCTTAGTGAGTTTCCCAATCAAACAAATCATATAATCATATAATCATATAATGTCATTCTCATACATATACATACAAGTTTGCCATGGACTCCCTCCATGGTCTTCAATGGAATGTCATGGGCTACCCCCATAGTCTCATATCCCTGTGTCATAGGCTCTTCCCATGGTCTTGCCAAGTGCCACGGGCTCCCCCATGGCCTGCACATAAGTCCACATATAATTCCACTAACAAACCATCATATATTCCAATACGGAACATTTCATAATCAGTAATGGGTCGGCCTTTGTACCTTCGACCCATAAGTGTGGTGAGAAGACTCGCCTCAATATTGAACGGTAGCTGACTAGATTGGGGCTCCAAATATTCACTCTACACAAACCCTATAACATAAACAATTCCTTAAATGCAACCCAAAATGCCCCCAAAACCCCTTAAAGGTTAAACTTGGTCAAAGACTAAGGTCAACAGTCAAAGTCAATGACCTGAGTTGACTCAACTCGCCGAGCTGTCCATCAACTCGTCGAGTTCCTCCAGTATCCGAACAGATCGGGAAAAATCCCATCAACTCATAGAGTTCACTAATGAAATCGTCGAGTTGGCCAAAAATCCAACCTCTTAATGCATTAAGCTGATTCCAACGAATCCAGGGACTCCAAAATTCAAATTTCTTCCAAAATGATGTCTAGAAGGGTAAAGTTTCCAAATTTTCCCTTAAGAACCGTCCATAACGAGTCAAACCCAAATTCTAGGTTCATTAGCAAGAGTCTTAATCCATTAAGCCCTTAAACTTTCACAACATAGTCCCAAAACACAGATTTGATGTCCAAAGTTTGGAAAATCATGTAAAGTTTCCAACTTTACGTCCGTGCAAGCTAAAAATATACTCTAGGGCTTAATAAGAACTTAATGAGGGACTTATTGCATGAATGGAACTTAGAAACCAATAAAGTTTGCAACTTTAAGTCAAGAGTAGTAATGAAGGGGTTAGATCTAACTTATTAACCCTTGGAAACCTCAACATCTTAGACAACCCAACCAAACTCCCAAAATCATGCTAAAACTTCAAACAAAGAGATCTAGAAGAATACAAGGCAAGATGATGAGTTTATACCTCAAGAAGACTACTATTGGTGAAGGGATTCTGGATCTATACTCCTTCTTCCAAGTTAGATGCTTCCAACTTCCAAGCTCCTTCCAAAGAATCAATAAAATCAATTCTCCAAGCTCACCACAACTCACACATCAAACTTGCAAAGAGATATACGAACTTAGGGTTTCTGGAAAAAGGAGGCTGATAAGGAGGTCAACAAGGGGGTTAAGGTCCTTAAAATAGGGTGCAACACCCTAAAATTAGGGTTTCATCCCAGCCGCCAACTCGTCGAGTTGGGACACCCCGACTCGTTGAGTTGGTTCAATAAAACTCGCGGCCACCATATTCTTGAAATTTGAAAAATGTTTTATACCTGGACCAAATGTTACAAATCTTCCTTAATATGAATCCATGTGAGAAGTGTTTGATAGTATCTATAAACAATTTATGGACTTCCACCATGAGGACAATGTGCTTCTTTGGGAGGGGAGTAATGATACAACTTGTCAATTTGGTCAAGTTTATCGACATCGGCCGAAACAAGATAGTTAATACTTTGGGGTGTTTTTAGTGACTCACAAATATATACTCTTTAGTCTTAGACTATCAGGAGAGCCCATGATTCTTGAATTATTGGAGCTTTATTGGTTACTTGTTATTGTTTTTAGCTGGTTCATATTGTTCCACCTCCAATAAACCTTATAAACTACCGCTGCCATGTTTTCCACATCGACATATCACCTCTATTGATATTCAATTTCTCTTGCCATTTTTTTGTGTTTATTCATTTAGATACTCATCAATTTTTGGTTCATGTCTCATCTTTTACACATACACCATATATATATATATATATATATATATATATATATATATATAAATTAATTAAGAAATTATTAATTGGTTAACCTATAAGCAAACCAATAAATGTAATTAAACAAACCATTTTTTTAATTTAGCTTTAGGTTCAGGAAATTAGTAAATCATTCATTTTAGTAACTTTTATAACATATTTTTTGTTTAGTCATCCATGAATATATATATATATATATATATATATATATATATATATATATATATATATATATATATATATATATATATATTAGTAACCTTTTGAAGCATATAACAAATGCTAACTTCATTTCGACATCGTATAATTTTTTTAATGTCATTTTTAATTGTAGGACAAATGGCGTAACCTCTGTGGTAATGCGTCTAGCAGGGTTGCCTTTCCTCGATGCTCAACATATAAGGAAACAGTAAGTTTTCTGTATGCTTCTCCTTGTTATGTTTATATTTCTTAAATATACATCAAATAATCATGCCATATAACTTGGATTTTCATGTTACAACTTAGTTCATATATTTAAGTTAATTGATTTGATTTGTTTTCAATGTAGTCATTGAGCATCACGAGAATGGCTAGTATGATTTATGGTTTTTTCTTCTCTGAATCCAAATATAATTTTGAACTTTGAAAGTATTTATAAACAATTTAGATTGTATGATAGATTGTAACTTGTAACTTGTAAGTAACATCCTTACAAGTCCCTTAGCATATGTGAATGGCTAAAAATGGTATTCATGTTTCGATCATTTGTTATATGCTTAATATATACTCCTCATACACATACATATTGATAATAATGATGCACTTGACACCTCCAAAGATGTATGTTATTTTTGAACATTTAGTTAATTGTTGTTTATAACTCCTTGGCATAACCTTGTCTCTTATGGTGAATTGCTGTTTATAACTCCTTGGTATAACCTTGTCTCTTATGTTGATCTTCAGCTAGTTACAACACCATGATTCTTGAAGCACTTCTATTTGCAGTGTTAGGACAGGATTTATGGTTTATACTTTACTTTTGTTGACTTTTAGAGTTCTCGGTCTAGGACAAAAAACACCATGTTTTCGGTGGTGTTTGAACCGAAATTACCATGTGATTTCGGTGGGCTTAATGAGGATTTCGGTTGGGTTTTGGGTTTTTTTTGTATTTAGGTTTAGGTATATATAGTATCGTTTTCAGCCATGTAAAGGGTTGGTGATTCTAAGAAGCTGAGATCGAGTTTAGAGAGAAAGAGTGAACCGAAAGTAATTGAGAATCTTATGTACTAGACTATTATTCAATATAGTGTGCATTGAGGATTCGTTAACCGTGTTCTTAATTCGATATAACCGTTTTGGATAAATCATTGGAATTGAGATTTCGCACCAATTCTAGTGACTTCGATTGATACTTAAGATCGGGTTTTACAATTGGTATCAGAGCTAGAATTGATATCAATCGAATTGGTCTTAATTAATTACCAATTTCGTGTTTTTGGCATTTTTGGGCGTCTTTGGTCAAAACCTAGGAGTTCTCGACGGCAAGCTCAAGTTCTCGGTTAGGTTTAAAAGTTCTCGGCGACCAGCTGATTGATTTCGGTTAGGGAAGCTCCTCGGACTCAACTTCGGAGTTCTCGGTCTCGGCTTCGGAGCTCTTGGTCTCTGCCTCGGAGTTCTCGGCGGAGACTTTGTGTTCTCGGCTAGGTTAGCTTCGCTTCTCGGTATTATTTGGGTCTTCAGTCAACGTATTCAGTCCGCTTAATTGGCTTCGCATCCTTGGTTCATCTACTCGGTTGTTTAGGTTCCGGCTAAGGTTCTCGGTCAAGAAACCTCGTTCTCGGTCAATTCTTTTTCGGACAAAAAGTTGACCTTCTAGGTTCTCGGTCAACATGGTGTTGACTGTTGGTGTTTTCGGTCAAAGGGCATTTCTTTTTGGTAAATAATGAGTTCTTAAATCAGTACCAAGGAGGTTAATGAAGCTTCATGCTCTTAGTCCTGCGTAGATAAAATTAATCAATATCGTGAGCAAAATGAGTTATTAGTTAGAGAGGTGTTTGACCTTAAAAATGAAATATATGAAATAAAGATAGGCAACAAGCCTCTTAAAGAAAAACAATATGCTCAATATAAAGATTTAATTATGATTAGGGAGGAATATAGCACCAAATGTGTTCATCATCGTTATGCTAAGGAGAAAATTGCCAAATTAACTGTCGAACTTGATGCGTTAAAAACTAAATTTAAGGATGTTGAATTTAACTTTAAGAAATTTGACGTGTCAAGTGATATAGTTGAATCTAATAGAAAAACAATTAAAATCAAAAGATAACCAAAAAATGGCCTAGGATATCATAGTGATCCACCTCCTTTTAATGATAATTATGTTTCTGCCTCTGAGACCATAAAAGTAGAAAGACCTGCATAATATGACCAACCCCCTGTAACTGCCTCAATCAAGACTGAACAGTCTGGCCTAACTGAGAGTATTAATGTAAACGATACTAATGTTTCTACTTCATGTGCAGATAAAGTAACAATGCAAGATGCTTCAAAAACTTGTGATGATAATAATCCCACTGTTGAAAAATTCAAACCACAAAAATTTGTTAAACATTCTAACAAATGTGCTTGTGCTTGTGGAAGTTCTTTGAAACAAACTTCAATTTGACAAGACCAAGTGACAATCTTATTTATTTGAAACGATAAACTTTTTTTAACTGTGTGACTCTCGGTCACATTGCTAGAAATTGCCCACATCGTTCATATGTTCTCTACTATGAACAAGGTTGGTAGAATGTGCCAAGGGGGAGATCTTCCAAAACAAATCATTCGAGGTCACGTTCACACAATGGTGATTGGAATGCTAAAAGGGCCAAGAATCAGACTCCCAAGGACAAAAAGGGCATGCCGGACAAGAAGCCTAATTCAAGAGATGGTTCAGCCAAACTGAAATCGGTAAGGTCGAGTTCATCTCAAGGATTGTCCTCTAGCTTACACTTGCAATTAAAGTCTAGATCAAAAGGTAGTTCTATTTCAAAATCAAGTGTTAAGCACCCATTAGGTTAAACATTAAAATGCTTAAACCTAATTACAAATGGGTTCCCAAATGTCACATTTCGAAATCGTCCAAAAGTCCTGTAACCTCTTTATGTTCCTTATCTGATAAATAGGATATGCCATGGGAAAGAGTATCTTGTGTAGATAGTAATGGTAAACCCAATTTCAAAATGGATTGGGTTCCTAAAACCAATTAATCCCACACTTTGTGCCAAAGCAGCTA
Organism: Lactuca sativa; assembly: GCF_002870075.4. Classification (NCBI taxonomy): domain Eukaryota; kingdom Viridiplantae; phylum Streptophyta; class Magnoliopsida; order Asterales; family Asteraceae; genus Lactuca; species Lactuca sativa. The sequence goes on along the minus strand of NC_056626.2, from coordinate 165,319,070 downwards.
TGTAGGAATATCATCAGACTTCGGTAGGTTGATAGTGGTTGTTCAAGGCACATGATAGGGGACATCTCTCTTATGCATGACATTCAGAATTTTAATGGAGAGCATGTGTCCTTTGCGAGAAGGGAGAAAGAAAAGATCACACAAATGGGGATTGTATTTAACGGCGTGATGAATTTTTGAATATGCTAACTTCATTTCGGAATTGAAACATAGCTAAGGCTGAATACGTTGCTACTTCTGTTTGTTGTTCTCAGGTCATCTGGATGCAACTTCAATTGCTGAATTACGGTTTGAATTTTCTTGATACACCTAAGTTTTCTTAAAATGATTCGTTTTGAAGACTAAGTTTTTTTTGTACATTTTGTATTTTAATTTTGTTTTATTTAAATTTGTTCATATTTTTTCTTTCTTTCTCCTCTATGCACAAATTTAGGGGAAAAATTAAAACCAAACAAAAATCCAAAAATCCAAAAATATGTTTATTTCATTTCTGTTTTTTTATTTCTTTTTCAGAAAAATAAAAAATCCAAAAAGAAAAATATTTTTACTATTTTTTAGCGTATTTTAATTTTATTTTTTATTCTTAGTTATTTTTATTGTGTGCTCAGTTTGTTTTATTTTTACTTTTTTTATCTCAAAATTTTCATTTGTCTTAAAACACGAATTCAAAAGAAGAAGAGACTCAAGGAGACTGTGTCGGAATTTTCTGTGCAAAAAGGAATCTTGAAAGGAATTGACGGAATTATACTTCACACTACTTTCACAATGAATTGAAGACATGAAACCATACAAATTTTCAGTTAGGCAGTTTCTCTCTAAGAACTGTCGTATTCGTGGAATTGAAGGCATGAAACTGTACAAACTGTTACTTAGGTAGTTTCTATCTAAGAACTGTTGTATCTAAGGAATTGAAAGTTTAAAACTATACATATTGTCAAAATTGGTCTTGTCAGTTATCTTTACCTAAAAACTGTCATGGCACCAGGGCGATTCACCCAACCGGGAAATAGATATCGTTGAACATCCCGCGTAGGGTCATGACATTCTTTTTGTCATGCAAAACTACGGAGACACAAATGTATTCTTGGATACATTCTTCGTAGGTAAGGAATTAATGGTTATTTGCACTAGGGCGATGCACCTCTCAAGGTATGATTATCACTGAATGTCCCGCCAAAGGGCCTTGACCATGTGTTATGCTAAACTGTGGAAATATGTCTTTGGATATTTTGTCACATGATGATTTTGTGAGTTATTCCTAATTAACTCTCACTAGCACTCAGTTGAGATTTAGAAACCATTGAACGTCTCGCCAAGGGACAAGTTAACTTGTTAACTTGAAAAACTATATTGAGATCTTTGATCAAGGATATGCAGGGGCTAACATAAAAAAAAATAGCCATGAGTAGTTCTCCGATACTCAACAAATCGCAGTGCGTTCCTCCGTGTTCACACAGATACTGCGAGTAGTCTCCATCTGAGCCAAGGCTGGGTCCTTGAACAACTGTGGTGAGAAGGGTCTTTATGATTTTGTGATCCACAAGGACTTTTTAGTCATAGTTACCTTTTAAGACGCATCTGTGATCGATAAAGAATTTTCATTCGAAGGAACAAGAAGTGAAGATTATTTTTCAACACACAACCTTTCAATCCCAGAAGCAAGGTGAAGCTGTATTTGAAGTTATGTGTCAAATTCCATTGAAGCCTCCTCAATCAATTTGCTGCTATTTATGAACTTGCTGAAATGATCTAGAAGAATCGGTCTCTTTGTAATTATCTCTGAAGTTTCTCAAAGCTGAAAGTGCTGATTTACAAGAACCTATACAAGAAGCCTTTATACCCAATGTGCATTCAAAGTCAAATTTTAAAGGAAGTATAACTATTCAAGATGAAGTCATTCATGCAAAAATTCATATATTCATCTTGAAGTTGTTAAGAAATCGAAGATAAAAGCTGAAGGTCAAGAACAAAGAGAAGATTGAAAAGAAAAGAAAGTTATAAACCAAAAGAGAGATTGTTAGGACATGATTTATGATTTATACTTTACTTTTAATGACTTTTAGAGTTCTCGGTCTAGGACCGAAAACACCATGTTTTTGTGGTGTTTGGACTGAAATCACCATGTGATTTCGGTGGGATTAATGAGGATTTCGGTTAGGTTTTAGGCTGGGCCTTTGTATTTAGGTCTAGGTATATATAGTATTGTTTTTAGCCGTGTAAAGGGTTGGTGATTCTAAGAAGCTAAAATCGAGTTTAGAGAGAAAGAGTGAACCGAGAGTAATTGACAATCTTATGTACTAGACTATTATTTAATATAGTGTTCATTGAAGATTCGTTAACTGTGTTCTTAATTCGATATAACCGATTTGCATGAATCATTGGAATTGGGATTCCACACCAATTCTAGTGACTTCGATTGATACTTAAGATCGGGTTTTACATACAGATAATTCATATATGCTTGATGTTGACACAATCCATAGCTACATTTAGGTTAGATCATACATAGTTTGTAATTTTTTGGTCTATATACATGAGAGCTTTCGCCTTCTACCGAGAGTCCTTTTTTGAAAATTTTCCGCTATCAATTTCTACACTTTATTTTACTAAAATATTTTTCTACAATGCATTTTGTAGTTAAACATATTCATGCACGTTTGATGTATTGATCTTGCTAAATGTTTTTTACAAGAAATTAGGGCAATAGAGGCGATAAATGTTGCCCTTAATACCTCAAATTATATCCGCTATTTGTGTTACCCTTGATAATCTGTCACTATTGTTCATGTGGTGCCCTTAATGTGTCACCCCTATTTCTAGTGTTTTTTTAATATTATTTTCCCAATAGTCAGTAAAAATGCTTTAAATGCATAAACGACACAAAAAAATATAGAAAACAACAACATTATAATAAAAACACAAAAATTTCTACAAAAAATATAATATTAAAGTTATTTGTTACATAAAAACATAAAAAAAAAACTACCTGGACGTGTCATTATCCTCATCTCCCTTGTTGATGTTCCCCTTGTTATTGCCCTCACTATTATTTGGATTTGGGTTGAGAATGATCGAATAATGTCTTCAAGTCTCTCCTTATGCATCAAGTCGTTCAAAAGAGTATCAAGAAAATTCTTCTACAAAATAAATATATACAAACATTACATATAATGCTAAAACAATATTAAACTTATAAGTTATAAGGACAAACTAAAATAAAAGAAATTACCAACCTATCAACATAAACAACACAACTAGCGATTACCAACATATCAAATTACCAAACTACCAAAGTTTCAATGTAAATCAAACTACAAAATTACGAGACTACTAAATTACCAAAATATAATTATAAACCAAACAACCAATTACCAAAGTATCAAACTAACTTACAAAAAATAATCAACATTAACCACAAGTACCAAACTAGCATGCACTCATCGATCCTTAGATGATACTATGAAATTAAAATAATCTAGTTTAGCTAAATAAGTACGTTAAATAAGTTACATGTATATGCTGTGGTGCATGTGACTATGTATATGTTGTGGTGCATGTAATTACCCTTAAAAAGTAACTACTAGAACTTGACGCCTCGAAACTCAAAAGGCTTACATTTATCCATCGATGACCATTACCTTTTTAAAGACAACTCGCTTGTCATTGCTCGAGGAGGTTGAGATTTGACAATGTTCCACAAGCTTACACACTAAGGTGCTGTTTGTTTTTCTGAAGTCAAAATGTCTGCAGTCTGCGGACCACGTCTGCAAGTCTCTGCAACAGAAGAGGTGGACCAAACGTCTGCATTCTGTAATAAGAAGTCTGTTTGTTTTTTTACATCTGCAGACTGCTGAAAAATAAACTGAATTTTAAATAAACTACTTTTACAACATTTTATTTGAGTTTTACAACATCTAATAATTATTTCATCATAATAGATAAGAAAATGCTACAACAAACAAATCATATATAAACAATATTTATAATATATAATAATAATAAACTACAACAAACAAAATGATATAATATCAATATTTTTACAATGAAAGAACTTTAAAAATCCATCCTCTTGATCTTCTTCTTTGAGATGCAACTACAACATTTAGCACAATATGGTCATTTGATCGTCATTAACAAAGTCTAGTTTCTTGCTTGAGCATCGAGCAATCTTGATAATCAATCTATGTGTTTTGAACTCATTTGTTATCATTGCCATTGACATGTAACATGACACAAACACCACAACTTGATTCAAAAGGAGGCTCTTATCCTGCTTTCACAAAGAACATGAGTAATAATTTCAAAAGTGGTATTTCATTCTTTATACACTTCTATATACATTGCTTGGGGGTTTTGCAAACACCAGGATGTGTTAAAGATGCATCGGCCCCTGTTCTTGATCTAATAAAACTTTTGATTTCTTTGAGGACTTTTATCGAACACTTGGTGTGCAATATCATACACATTCCAACAAAAAAATAATGATTTGAAACAATAAAGAGTATTTTCAAAACCAAATAACAATAAACAATCAACAAGTAACATTCAACACCAATTTGAGATAATAAAGAGTATTTTCAGCAAAATGAAAACATTCACATCATTATTTCACATTTTCAGCACAACATTCACAACATTCACAACATTATTTCTACTATTCACAACATTATTTCTATTATTTTCAACCTTTTGGCCTTATGAATTTTTAGATTAAAGTGTGATTTTCCAAAAATAAAAGGCAGCAGTTTGATATTGACAACATTCAACCTTTTGACGTGAACATAAACATGAAAAGAAAAGGCAGCAGTCCTTTGTCTATAAAGAGTTTTCCTAGCAATAACAGTTAACAAGAAATTGAAGCAAGAAACAAGAATTTGAAGCAAGAAACAGTTAACAAGAAATTGAAGCAAGAAACAAGATTTTCAATGCATTAAAGAGTTTTCCCAGCAAGATTAATGTTCAATTTCATGTTGGAACCGAAAAAAACGTAAGGGGATGTCGAAACCTATTCGCTGGTGGCCTAGATCGCGGCTGTCGACTGGTCGAGATGTCGCCGAGTCGCTGGACGCCTTGGATCGAAGAGGAGGGTGGCGACGGGGGTGCTGATCAGAGGTGGTGGTCGACTGGATTGAAGATGGAGAAGGTTCTGTCGGGTGGAGAGGTGGGAAGTTTGATGAAGGAGGCGGATATAAAAGAAGGACGCGTTCTTTTTTTTTTTTCTTTTTTTTTTAGGTTTAAAACACTCGCAGACTTTGAAGAGGTTGGCCCAAGTCTGTGTGGTGAAGACCTCGTGCAGACATTTTTATGTTTGCACACTTCAGAGAAACAAACACACTGCAAACCTTTAAGTCTGCGCGTGGTCTGCGCGGCGCAGACAAAAGAGTCCACGTAGATCTGCAGAGAAAAAACAAACACCTTTTAAAGCATCGTGTATTTTCCACACATATATATATATATATATATATATATATATATATATATATATATATATATATATATATATATATATATATAGGGAGTGGTTCAAATGAGAACCACAAAAGATTAAGAACCCTAAGAACCCACATTTAATAAGTAATATGTATTGTGAATATTACTAAATATGTTAAAATCTTAATTTTTGTCTGTTTGTTAAGAAAATGGCAAAATCATATTTTTTTAGTCTAATATTTTCATTCATACCATCATTCTATATTTTTAACCCAAAATTTATGTAAAATGCAAATTTACACAGTCCATTTACAGTATAATAGACAAAATTCACAACTTAATACTATCTATTTTACACTAATTCACAAATTTAATGACTTCAAACCCAAACTCTACCACCACCACCATTAGCACACGCTGCCACCGACCACCTATGCCAACATTGCAATTATCTTTTCTTGAAAATCAGATCTACATATATAGTCATGCAATGAGAGAGTAAATACTACATTTATAATTTAATAAACCTATTAATTCACTCATATTGAATTTAATACAAAACAATTAAAAAACTAATGCATTCTTACGTACTTATACAACATAAAAAATAAACATATTCTAAGATTAATACAGAAGTTCATTCATAAATCATTTATATTTTAACACAAAATTTATAAAAAAAATCACTTAAAGTTGCAATCAATTCACAAGTTAATATAACCAATTACCGTTTAATATATAAAATTCACAACTTAATATATTAAATTAATAATTTGATACACTAAAATGTCATATTTTATAACTTAAAACTTACATTTACACTTTCGTATATCAATTCACAGGTTAATATAATCAATTACCGTTTAATATATACAATTCACAACTTAATATAATTAATTCACAGTTTAAACAGAAAATTCATAGCTTAATGCAGTCAATTTAAAGTCTTATACACAAAATTAGGAGCTTAATATAGTCAATTCACAGTTTAAACAAAAAATTCACAATTTAATGTAGTTAATTCACAGTTGAAAACACAAAAATCATAGCTTAATACATAAAATTTACAAATTATTACAATAAATTCACAACTTAATAAACAAAAAGTATAAAATTCATAGTCATATTATCAACTTAAAACTCTTAATACAATCAATCATAAGTTTAATACATAAAATTCATAGATTAATACACAAAAACTATATATTCACTTCCATATTATCAAATTAAAGTTTACATTTATACGTTCATATATGGAAGCATGTCTATGTATTAATTTGTGAATTTAATATAGCTTAAAATATAAAAAATTGCAATTTAATACAATATATCCATAGCTCATTTACAAGTATAATACAGTTAATTCACTATTTAATACCCAAAATTCACAGCTTAATATAACAAATTCACAGTTTAATACACAAAATTCACAGCTTAATATAACATTACCGGAAAATCACTTCTTGTAAATCTAACCTTTTGTTTTTAACGATAACGCTTGAGAACCACATGAAATGATTGCCAGAACATATCTCTGCCGGAACTCGTGACCAAAAAAGCACACATAGTCGTGTTGAACTCACCGGGATGCGTAAACAGTAGTCGGAAAAGATCTGGCAACGATGAAAGAAGTCGCCGGAGGAGAAGAAGGGGAAGAGATCTGGCAGAAATCTTAGATCTAATTTTGTTGGCGAGATGAGGACGTGATCCAGATCCGATACATTCGAGATCTACCGTATTTTAGTGAAGATCTAGTGGTTTTGGCGGTTGTCTAGAGCAGATCTGAAGAAAAAGTGGTGGCTCGTCGGAGCAGATATGTCATTGAAGGAGGACACGACGACGACTGTGGCGGTTCACCACAACAACGACAAAGAGGAGGGTTCCAGATCTGAAACTTCGATGACGTATTTAAGTGTTATCGCCGATGGTCGGAGGCTGCGACGTGGAGGTGTCGTCGTCGGCGGTAATAGTGGTGAGGCGGCCTTCGACAATGGTGGATGTGGTGGTGTTCATCGGAGATGGTTGAAAGAGGTGAGAGGATATTTATTTTGTATTGGGAGAATAATGAAGAAATGATATCAGATCTGACATATGTAATATGAGTGGTTCTTAGGTTCTTAACCTTTAGTGGTTCTCATTTGAACCTTTACCTATATATATATATATATATATATATATATATATATATATATATATATATATATATATATATATATATATATATATATATTATAAAGTTATACTTTAAATAAGCACTTACGTATTTTTCCTTGGCTACCGGGTGGTATGAGCATCATAAAAGTCTTTGTCTATTTTCTAATAACATTAAAAATTAGCTTATATATTAAATAAACATTTATACACACACACACACACACACACACACACATATATATATATATATATATATATATATATATATATATATATATATATCACTATTGTAAAATCCTGACTAGGTCCTGATTAGTCTCTGATTAATCACTAGGCGCTACCCGACCGACTAGAATGCGCCTAGCGATTAATTGCTGTCTACAAAATGAGCGAAACGATGATATTTTAACACCTTGAATAAGTTCGATATCAATAGAACCTATTTGAGGAATGATACACATATTCATATATGAGTAAGTATAACGGAAGAGGTTATTCATATATGAATATGACGGCGGTGGGTGGTGGCGGAGGTGGTGGTGGTTGGTTGCGGAGGTGTTCGTGGTGGCGGAGATGGTCGGTGGTGGTGGTGGCGGTGGTTGGTGGTAGAAGGGAGTATATACTAAACAAGCTCGTTGTACTGTACGGTTCATGTACACTTGGTTTCCACCATTTACTTACTTTTTTTCACTGAATGCTTTTTATATGTTTTTCTATTGTAAAAGTCTATAATTTTCTCCATGTTTGAATCAGCGAACTGGGGGAAGGTAGCCCTTTGTCTCTCGAAATAATCATTGTCCCAAACCCAAACATGTTGATGCACATCACTTTATATCCTCTATAACAATTAGAAATCATATATTTAAGGCCCTCCCAAGACTTTGTATACTCGGGATCCTTGGTAAGCTATTGAAGATCGAATATAGCTACAAATAAAGAAAAATTAGTCAAGTAAAAAAGTAATATGAATAAACATATGAGATATATTTATATAAACAGTTCACCGTGAGATGATCGAACATGGAATTCTTCTTGGCATCAGAAACATTTGCCAAAGAAGGTTTATTTAAATAGATAAGATAGCCCGCCATATATGTTTCCTAATCATATGAATAAATAGATCATGCATCTTATCAACAAGTATGTAAGTAGCAGTGGTGCTGCTATCTTTGTCAAACACTAGAAGCAAAAGTCGCTTTCTATTTCTCTCCTACATGATTATGAGATTAAGGATTTTAGCCATGCCTCTTCCTTGGGATGGTATGACTGCAACTAAAATGAAAAAATATTAGTCAACATAAACTATAACAAAGATATAAATATTTTAAATAAATAAATCAAATAAGACTTATCCTCCCGCTCATGCTGACCACGACGTAGACCACCTGGAGCTGGAGGTTGTGGATGCTCACAACTATCTCTATTATGGCCTCAGACCATATCGTCAACCATCAAGTGAAAATGAAAATTTCAAATGAATGTCATAGCCCAAATACAATAGGAAATACAAAGCAATTTAATTACAATATATAAACAAAATATCCAAACATACATTTCATAAATTTCTACTAATCTAAATTCTAAACACATCCAAACATACATTTCTACTAATCTAAGCATATCCAAATGTAGACTTCATTAGAATCTAATATAAGCTTATCCAATCTAATTAAGCATATCTAAACATACATTTCATAAACTTCTATTAATCTAAAAACATCCGAACATACATTTCTATAAATCTAAGCATATCCAAACATACATTTCATTAATTTTTACTTAGTAAACACATGGAAACATACATTCATACTAATTTAAACATATCCAAACATACATTTCATAACTTTCTACCAATTTAAACAAATCCAAACATACATTTTACAAATTTATTATATTTTAAACACATTTTATACAAAAGTTCTACAAATCAATAACATAAAAGAGAAGGGGTTGGTGGTGGTGTATGGGTTTTGAGAAAAAAAATGACTTGGGACTATGAAATCACAAAAAAGTGCAAGGTAGTGCTAGGTGTTTGTCCGATAGCAGAAAGAAGAAGACCTAGTAGTGGTAGTGTTCATTAATGGCAACAGATCCAAGGATATGGTGTTAGTTCGACAGAGAAAAAGAAAAATCTAGGGATGAATTAAATCCCAAAAAGAGAGGTGAGAAAGGGAATAATTTGTTTTAGAAGCAATATTGCTTCAACACAACATTAGGGGTGACATTGATCTTTAGTGGTATTAACGACGACACCAAAAAGGATGGGGTAAAACATTGTGTGTGTGTGTGTGTGGTTTTTTTTGCGACATTAGTGTGACAGCCGGTCTCCCTATCGGTGTTGCCCTATTTCCCAAATAAGAACTTAAGCAAAGACGTCGGATTGTGTAAAAGATGGATGGCTTGGATTATACATAAAGAAAATGTTGGTGATCAAGCAAGAATAAGAGAAAATATGACAGAGTAAAGATAGCCTAATGATTGCTTTTATTGAAATGAATGAAACTGGAAAAGGTTACTTCTACTTAACAACTAAAACAATGAAACTTTAAATAGGCTAAATACAACTGAAAAACAGAAAAATAGCAATGGATCTTTTACTGGGCAACACTCCCATGTGCCCTTTTATTCTTCTTATTTCTTGGTCAACATTGACTAACATTTCTCCCCCTTAATGTTGACTTTCTTCTTCAAATCTTCAACACCAATAAGTGCCCTCATTTCTGCAAACTTTATCCTTGGCATTGCTTTTGTCAATACATCAGCCTTTTAGTTGGTCTCCTCTTACATGCTCCACCTCAATCTGTTCATTTTCAACACACATCCGAATGAAGTGGTACTTTGTATCTATGTGCTTTTCCTCCCATGAAAAACAAGATTCGTTATAAGGGCAATAGCTGATTGCTTGTCTATAAACAACTTCACCTTTTGTGATTTCTGTCTAACCAAGTCACTAAACAGGTTCCTTAGCCACAGCCCTTAACATGCAGCTGCAGTAGCAGCCATATACTCAGCTTCACACGAGCTGAGGGCTACTGTTTGTTGTTTCTGTGATGTCCAGGTTATCAAATTTCATGAATAGTAGTAAGCTACACCTGTGGTTCCTCGCCCATCTTCCCGATCATTGCTATAGCTACTACACTATAGCCCACAAGCTTACCATCACTGCCCCTGTGATAAATTAGTCCATACTCGATTGTTCCTTTTACATATCTGAGGATATGTTTTATGGATGCATATGGATTTGTTTAGGATCCTGCATATACTTGCTTACTACTCCAATGCTGTAATTCAAATCGGGTCTTGTGTGAACCAAGTACCTTAGGCTTCCAACAAGTTTCCTGTAGTTTGTTGCATTTACAGGTTCCCTATCTTCATCTTTTGTTTGCTTTAGCTTGGCCTCCATTGGATACAGAGAACTGTTGCAATCTTCCATCCCTTCTACCTTTAAAATTTTTTCTGCATATCCCTTGTGTGTGAGCATTATTCCATTCTTCTTTTGAGACACTTCTATTCCCAAATAATAAGATAAAAATCCCAAATCACTCATGTCAAACACCTGTTGCATTTCTTTCTTGAACTCTAGGATTCCCTTTTCACTTGAACCAGTAACTATAAGGTCATCCACATAAACATGTATAATGAGGACTAGATTGGGTTTATGTACCTTATAGACAACTTGTTCTTGTGCACATCTGGTGAATCCTAGTCTTTTGAGTGATTGATCCAGCTTTACATTCCAAGCTCTTGGCGCCTGTCTTAATCCGTATAGTGCCTTATGTAGACAATATACCATATTCTCTTTTCCTTTGACCGAGAATCCGATTAGCTGAGAGACATATACCTCCTCCTTGAGGTCCCCATGTAAAAATGCAGACTTGACATCTAAGTGATGTACAAGCCAATTTTCTTTTGTTGCTAAAGCAAGAATTAGCCTGATAGTTTCCAATCGTGCAACTGGTGCAAAAGCTTCTTCAAAATCAACGCCCCTTTCTTGGACATACCCTTTGGCGACTAGGCGGGCCTTGTGTTTGATCACGTTTCCAGCTGCATCCCTTTTTAGCTTGAACACCCACTTTAACCCTATTGCCTTTCAGTTTGATGGAAACTTGGTTAAAGTCCAAGTGTTATTACTTTCAATTGACCTTAACTCAAATTCCATTGCTTGCTTCCATTCCCTTTCATTCGATGCTTCTTGAAATGTCATGGGTTCATCATCTATTAACAACAGTTCCTGATTTCTTTCATACATCTCCTATACTTCTGCATCATTCATTCTTGATGTGTTCTGGTAGATTTCGTTAATTGATCAGAACCCTTTTGCTGGAGTGTCATCAAACGAAGCTATTGATCCGTTTCTTTCGTGTTCTTCAGAGGTTTGACCTGGGAGAGTTGTTCGTGAGTCAACTCTAGACGAGTTTGACCATGGCGAGTCTTCATTCGTTGAATCACCTATTACATGTTCAAAGTGAGAGTTATTAGTTAACGACATGTAGGGTTCTTCATTCACATCATATTCATGTTGTTGGGCTGGTGGTGATTGGGTTATTTCAACATTGGTCCAATAGGGTGTGGTAAGTGGCTCCTCCTTTGTGTCTTCAGTCTAGGCTCAACATTTTGCCTCGTCAAAAATTACATCTCTTGCAATTACTATTCTCCGATTTCTGGGATTATATAGTCTATATCCCTTCGTTCCTTCTTCTATTCCCAAGTAGAACATCGATTCACTTCGATCGCTTAGCTTGGTTAGGCCTCTCAACTTTTTGACAAATCCCACACACCCAAAAATCTTCAGATGTGCAATCGAGGGTTTCGAGCCCTTCCATGCCTCATACGGTGTTACCTCCTTCAAGGCCTTTGTGCTAGTTCTGTTCAACAAATAAACAGAGTGTCGCACCGCCTCTCCCCAGAGTTGGTCCGATATCGCCATGGCCTTGAGAAACGATCTCTTTATCTCCAAGATCGTCCTGTTACGACGTTCCACAACGCCGTTTTGCTGTGGCGTATGTGGCGTTGTCAATTGGCATTTTATCCATGCACTTTCACAAAATTCCAGGAACTAATTGGAGTTGAATTCACCCCCATGACCAGTCCTTAACATCTTGATTCTAAAAGTGCTTTCCTTCTCCACCTGTAACTTAAATTTCTTGAACATAATAAAAGCCTCATCCTTTGCTTTAATCATATACACCCACATGTATCGTGAATAATCATTGACTATTAGTAGGAAGTATTGGTTACCTCCCTTTGTTGCTGGTGTAATGGGGCCGCACAAGTTTGCGTGTAGCAACTAGAGTGGTTCTTTGGCTCTCCACTGGGCCACTTTTGGGAAGCTTATCCTTGCCTGTTTAGCTAACATACATCCTTCACACACCTGTGATGGATGAGATAATCGAGGCATACCTGTTACCATTTCCTTTCGTGTCATCTCCCCAAGCATTTTGAAATTTGTGTGACCCATAAGTGCATGCCATAGCCATGAATCATCATTAATACTCATAGCTAAGCATACAGATTTCCCAGGTGTGAGCCTTATTTTATAAAGTCTATTCTTTGACCTTTGGACCTTCATAATCAAGCAACCACCCGCATCATACATTTTTAAGAAATCTCTCTTCTTTCCTATGTCATATCCTTCCTCAGTCATCTGTCCCAAACTTATTATATTGCTATGTAGGGCTGAAATATAATACACATCTAGGATGATGAACTGATCACCACTTTTACAATCAAATAATAATGTACCTTTCCCTTTGATTAGAACTTTATAACCATCTCCAAATCATACCTGTCCAATCACCTTTTCATCAAGTTCTACAAATAAGCCCTTTAAACCGATCTTGTGGTTACTAGCCCCATTATCTAGATACCACATATTATCATCATTGTTCTCTCTTAGCTGGTTTGGGTACACCTTTTCTTCATTCAGAAGAACCATGCTTGTAGTCTCGTTCTCATGTACGGTCAACAGAAGTGCAGGTCCATCTTCGTCTGCAACTAAATTCGCCTCCTGTTCCTGTTGCTTCTTTGCTTTGCACTCAGAAGCAAAGTGGCCAAATTCTTGACACTCAAAGCACTATATGTGACTTTTGTTATGAGGCTTCCGGTTGGAATTCCCAGTTTCTTGTCGTGAACTACCACCCCAACGTCTACCTCTGCCACGCGTCAAACCCCGACCACGTGAGTTGCCTCTTCCTCCCTTGTCACTATTTCTTCCTCTTCCACGACCACCCGTCGTGTTTGACTTGCTTGGACTTCGATGGGTAGAGGAACCTTCCGTCTTGGCAAGTAACAAGGCATTATCTTCTTGTGTGCTTGTCTTCCAGAGTCGAAGTCGGTCTTCATATGCATTTAGATGCCCAATTGCCTCTTCAAATGGCATGGATTCCATGTTTGAACTTTGTTCAATCGATGCTACCAAGTTTATGAACCTTTTAGGGACAGTGTCAAACAGCTTTCTCACCAGTTCTTCATCATCTAGTGTTGCTCCTACACTGCTGTATTTTGAGATCATGGCTGATATTCTTCCTACATAATCATCTATTGTTTCCGTAACTTTCATTTGGAGTGCTTCAAAATCGCTCTTCAATACCCTCAACCTTGCTTTCTGGACTCTTTCTGCACCCACATACCGTGACTTTAGAGAGTCCCACACTTCTCTAGCCGTCTTCATCTTGGCATCCTGCACAAGCATCTCTTCTGGAATCGATTGGAAGATGAAAGCTCGAGCCTGCTTGCTCTTCTTCTCATCCACAACCACTCCGGTTTGTGGCTCAATGGCATCTCATAACCCATGGGCATCCATAATATCTTCCATATTAATCGACCATGTATTATAATTGAGCGAGGTTAGCATCGGGCATTGTAGGGGAAACAGACCGTCTTTGGGTGGATTGGATGATGATGCTACTGTCATGGTATTGTATCTGATGTACTTGGGCATACACTCTAATCAGAACCTTGAAGCTCTGATACGAACTGTTGGTGATCAAGCAAGAATAAGAGAAAATATGACAGAGTAAAGATAGCCTAATGATTGCTTTTATTGAAATGAATGAAACTGGAAAAGGTTACTTCTACTTAACAACTAAAACAATGAAACTTTAAATAGGCTAAATACAACTGAAAAACAAAAAATAACAACAGATCTTTTACTGGGCAACACTCCCACGTGCCCTTTTATTCTCCTGATTTCCTGGTCAACATTGACTAATAGAAAACACAATGATCATGAGAATGTAAGCAATATGGGCGACACCATTAGGGGCAACATCCGGTGCGTCTATTGGATGTCGACCCTAATGCCCGTTTCACCTCTAGTAGTGTCGTCCCTATTGCTTAAATTTGTAGTAGTGATCAATGTTGAGTTTCTTGCTTTATATATATATATATATATATATATATATATATATATATATATATATATATATATATACTTATACTACATTAAATGAGTTATTTTACCCTTTTGGATTTAGGATTCTCGTTTAGTGGTAGATTTGAAATTTTTTATGTGTAGGTATTTGTGAAATTCGTTTTATTTGATTGTGGTTTCGTAAGCTACTAGATACTTTTTCCTTGCTATTTAATGTGGAAGTTACTCAATACTCGTTGCCCTTATTTTCCATCATAATTATTGCATGGTATTTCGAAGATGCAAGAATTCTCCCTAGGTCGGTGTTTATTTTTATTTT
This sequence comes from Lactuca sativa, assembly GCF_002870075.4. Lineage (NCBI taxonomy): Eukaryota > Viridiplantae > Streptophyta > Magnoliopsida > Asterales > Asteraceae > Lactuca > Lactuca sativa. The sequence continues at coordinate 165,303,795 of NC_056626.2, read as the reverse complement.
TTTATTGAAAAAAAAAAGATAAAGAAGAAAATGTATGGTCGACCATTGATGAGCTGCGTACAATACAAAACAACACCAGTTGACATGCATGAAGACCCACAAAAAGCACATAGGAAACAAGATCTAGGAACAACTTCAACAACAATTGATTGGGTTGAACCAAGAGGCACAATAAACCTATATGAAACTCATATGCCTTTAATATGTGAAATATGTCATAGATGTTAGAGGTGGAAGAGGGTCGATCAATCGTATTACTTTATGCTTTTTACTCAGTATGGTTAATTAAACTACTATATTGGTCAATGAGATGTTTACTTTTTCCTTTTTACACGAGTTGCTTAAACTCTTATATTGGTAAATGGTATACATGTTTTGTTTTATGCTTGTTACAGAATGAAGTTGATGAAGTTGTTCAGGAGGTAGACATTAAAGAGTTGGAAGCAGACATTAACGAGGTGGAAGTTAATATTGTTGATGAAGTTATTGTTCAAGATTATGCTCAAGTACTTAGAGAAGTTGGTTATGAAGAACATGAAATCAATGTTGCTGTTGACCAAGTGGAAGTACTAAATGAATTACCTATTGCAAGACATGTTGAATCTGCAATGCCAATGGTATGATTTGTTTTACGGTATGAAGTGTTTTACATTTATTCCACTTACATTATGTTTGTTATAGAATATTGAAGATTATCAGGATGCTTTTCTTATTGATGATACCCAAGAGTCAACCCTGAAACCCAAGTTGTCCCTGAAGTTGCTTTTCAAGGCATTCAAGAAGCCAATGTTAGAGTTGAAGACTTCAGTTGAGAAGATGATGAGGAATAAAAGTTGATGTTGAAGATATTAAGAAGGTGCAAAATTTGAAATGTCCAAAATTTTAACATGTTGCTAGAATAGTAACTAAGCATTCTTCTACCAGGCTTGATTATCCCATTAATTCCTAATAGTTTCTTTGTAAAAATGTAAATGCAGGTGCATGACTGAGAGGAACTAGCTATACAACTGTGACGCGCGTGTAGTCGTGCCAAGAAGCTTTGACTTGGCTTTATATATATGCTCTTTAATGGATATCAATCTTAGTATTCTTAGTATTATATTGGTGGTGAAAACTTTTTTGCACACTTTTTTTAGACGGAAACGAATTAAGTGAAACCTACTTATTTGCACACTATCTTCAAGTATTCAATGAGTTGATGGTTTTAAACATTAGATACCATCATAATGAGTATTTAGAATGTATAATATATTAAAAGTGATAAATTTTCAAAAATGCTCTAAACCTTTTCAAAATTAGAAAATTTGTCTTTTTATTTGGTTTTTGTCTAGTTTGATTGTAGATTTAGTCTCCATCAACCGCTACTACATGTCGTTGCTATTGCCTTTCTCGCCGTTATTATTGGTGCCACAGATTGTTGTGACTAATGCCTTCGCCATTGCTATTGGTGTCACTGCGATTGAAGTCACCGCTAATATTTTTTGTTAAAATTACAACATTTACAAAATACATAAAAACTATTATTAAAATACATAAAACAATATCAAATGCAGAATGCAGAAAAACATAATACTATATAAAACACTTGGTATAAAATTATTGTTATACAAACTTAAAACATACATTAACAAAAAATAAAACATATAATTAATCCTACCTGTCTAGTTTCAAAGCATACTCTTAAAAACAATCCGGTTACAAAATAAATATTTACATTAATAAACTTATAAGTTAAAATAACAAACTAAAATTTAAGAATTTTCCAAACTAACAATTTCCAAAATATCAACATCTACAATCCAAACTACCAAACTAAATATAACAAACTATCAAACTATCAAGGTATGATAATAAGCCAAAATACCAAACTAAAATTTACCAAAATGCTAACATAGAAAGTATAAACATATAATAAAATACCAAACTATCGAAGTTTTAACATAGACTAAGCTATAAATTACAAAGTACCAAAGTAAGATCATAAACCAAACTACTAAATTGTCAATTACCAAAGCTTGTGACAAATAATCAACATAAACAAAAATTAATAAACTAACATGCATTAATAGATCTTTAGACAAGAGTTTGAAGTAAACTAAGCTAGTTTTACATGTGTTTGATGTGATACCTGAGCCTATTGTGGTGGTTGTAATGACTGTTTGTCAAAGTAACTCGATGTTCTAAATGAAGGCTTATGCTCAATGCCTTTAGTATATCCACGACAAGCACCCAATAGCTTTTCAAATATGGGCTACCTGTACTAACTGTGTTAGTCTAGTGGTGTTCAATTACTTCCTTCAGCTGAGCTTAACTTTGTAGTTCTATCTCCCGTACCGAATCATGTTGTATTTTACAAAGATGACTATATATATATATATATATATATATATATATATATATATATATATATATATATATATATATATCATTGTTGTAGAAATCAGTCTAAGCGGCCAATTAATCGACGCCTAGGCGCTTGGCATCCTCTAACCGCCCACGGATAGGTGTTAGAGGGTTAATTTATCAGCCTTGGTCAATATCGGTCAAAGCCGATCGAATTCGGTCCAAATCGGACACCAATTCAGACCAAGTCATTCCAGCCCACTTTAAAGAAGTCGTCGGCCTAATGGAGCCAACAACCCAAAGCACTGCTGTTTTAAGTTTAGAAGGGGGAATGTCGCTCATTTTATAGAATATTTCTACCTATTATTTTGCCCTAGCGGCGATGTGGGATGTGGAACTATTCTTTACAAAACTCATTCATTGTCTTTGTTCACATAACAGGTGGTCCCTTTTTCTTCTTTTCTTCTTTGCTTTTTCTTAGTTCACGTAACAAGTGGTTGAATGTTTGAGCTTCAGTTTTCAATGGTGATTTATTTGTTTCCATAACCACTTCTTGGCCTACCATTCGATGATAAGAAAGTCAACACATAAGAATTTAATGGGGATACATTGGACCCTGCAACAGTGATGACCCCATAAGGATGGATTATCTGCAACATCAGTTCAAATCCACCCCTTCCAAACCCTGAAACCCATCACTGTCGCCCACTTCTATCCCACGACCACTCGCCCTTTTGAACCCATCATATTGTTTTCCCCTTTTCTCCCATCCTACTCCACTTGCACCATCAAAATTAAAAGTCTGCTCGTTATATGATTTAATTTAAGACACTAGGTTTAGAGTTCGAAAAGAACTATAGAGGGGGAACAAAGTGGGTATGGTCGCTGGAAAGTAAGGGAAGAGAGGTTTGGTGGTTGTGGTGGTTTTTGGAAAATGGTAGGGGAACGTGAAGGGATGGCCGACAGGTTATCTCTATTTCGATTAAAGAAATGTTTTAAAACTATTTATTCATCTAATTAACATTAAAAGAAGAATAATACCACATGGATGTTTGTCATTGGCAAACATGATATCATAGGTAGTTTGGATAAAATCCAAAGGAAAACTGAAATGTGTGGTTTTTATCGGTTGTAAAATTCATTGAGGGGTTTTTGTGATCATAAATGTCAAATAGATTGGTTTTTCTACATTTAACCCATTACATATTTATTATTTGTTAACTTGTTAACTTATATTCTTAGTACTAATGTTATATTTATTAACTTTTTAACAATTAATGGTCTCCAATTAATCTCCGCCTAGCCGATTAATCCCTTGACCCCAGTCCACCGCTGAGTTACCGTCGAGCGATTTCTACAACCTTGATATATATATATATATATATATATATATATATATATATATATATATATATATATATATATATATATATATATATATATATATATATATATATAGTAGCCGTTTACCCACGCAAAGCGACGGGTGCGGATCAACAAAATGACATAAAAAATTTGTTAAACAAAATGACGAACAGATAGAGATTTCTTATATTTGGGCTAGGATTAAACATAAGACATTTTTGGGCTTATTCGATTTTAATAGAAAGAAAAACCAAAGGAGGAGGTAGCGAGCATGAGAGAGAACCAAGGTTTTGCGGTCAATGGCAAGACATTTTTGGGCTTATTCGATTTCATACACTTGGTCAAACTTTGACCCATTCAAAATCTTATCATCATCTTATTTGACTTTTTCATTATTATTGACAAAATCAGTATTTAGTGATTCAATTGGATATGAGGAACACTTGGTCAAAGTTTGACCCATTCAAAATCTTATCATCATCATCTTATTTAACTTTTTCATAAATGTTGACCGGATAAGATTTAGTATTTACCGATTCAATTTGATATGAGGAACACTTGGTCAAACTTTGACCCATTCAAAATCTTATCATCATCATCTTATTTGACTTTTTCATAAATGTTGACCAAATAAGATTTAGTATTTACTGATTCAATTAGATATGAGGAACACTTTGTCAAACTTTGATTCATTCAAAATCTTATCATCATCTTATTTGACTTTTTCATAAATGTTGACCGGATAAGATTCAATATTCTTTTAATGCATAAAGTCATTGTACATGATGCACTAATGGTTTGTACCTCTTAATTTCCAGCCTTTGACCAAATTTGCATAATAAGTAATAATGATAAGAAAAAGTCAGCATTTTAGTTGAACTCCTACAAAATCCTAATTTCTTTTCCATAAATCCATCAAATCATAGACTTATTCATTAAGTTGTGTCTGCTGTCGTGGGAAAATCTGAGATGTAACTCCAATATTCCATATCCCATATCCCAACATAGAATTATGCATTTTAGTTAAACTCCCACCAAATCCCAATTTCCTATTGATGTGGACACCCTACAGAAAAAGAAAAAACAAAAACCAAACATGAAAACATAAACAAATATTATAAGTTATCAAAAAATGAACTAAAAGGGGAAAGAATGTGATGAACAAATACATGTGGTAAGGGAAGCCGGAAGCACAGACGGAAATCTGAAACTTAACTCCAATTCAGAAAACAATCATCAAATTTCAAGAATCATAATTGATGAGGATATTATGCAAACATCAAAAACTAACAAAAAAACATAGAGTGATGATATGCAGACTATGCAAAAATTAGAAGAAATTGCCACTTCGATTTCACAATGTAAAAATTAGAAAGACTAATGATCTGTAGACCAAGCAAAAATCAGAAGTGAGGATTCGAAAAAAAGTTAAGTCGTTGACCACATAGATTTCATAAATCAGAACAAATTCCACTAATATAAGTAGATAATTCAACAAGATTGAGCCAAATAAATCAATACTTACTGGGGATTCGTTGAATGTGGTGGTAAAGGCTTCAATTAGGTTTCAGACATCAAGATGGAAGCAACAACATTCGATCTAGTGTTATTGGAGAGAAAGCGCGCGACTGTGTAAAGCTTCAAAGTGGAGGCGATAGTGGTGGATGAGAAATTTGAAGAAATCTACGAACCTAGATGGAGAGTTTTTATTTCAAAGCTTGAATTCACATGAGAAATTGAGCGAGGCGTTTAGGATTTATTGGGATGAAGGTAGACCACAGGAAATGGTGGTCGACATTGGGTTTCTGCATATCAATCTTATCTCCATCAATACGAGACATATTCAATTGACTGATTCAACTGACCGAACTCTAAGGAATACTGGGTCATATTTGACCCATTCAATTTGAAGATAAGCTTAGAAGACCTATTCAAAATTTGTCTTTGACCGGATAAGATTAATTATTCTCATATTTAACCCATTCAATTTGAAGATAAGCTTAGAAGGCCTATTCAAAATCTGTCTTTGACTGGATAAGATTTATTATTCTCCGATGCATAAAATTATTGTATATGATGCTTAAAAACTTGTACCTCTTAAAAATCAGCAAAATCTAGTAAATGCTTTTTAAGGTATATATATATATATATATATATATATATATATATATATATATATATATATATATATATATAGATACACACACACACATACACACACACACACATATATATATATATATATATATATGCAAATTATACTTTAAAAGAACACATACATAATGTTTCTTGAGTAATGAGCTATCGACTTGTAACACCCTGTTTTGAGTCGTTTCATAATTCGGGGTCGTGACCCAAAGATCAATTATCATAAGGCTTCGGACTTTGGGGAAAGAGAGGTTTAAACCCATTTGGATGAGGTTAATGTAGATTATGTGATCTAAGAGTTCGGTTTGTTCTTTGGAGCCCAAGGTTATAATGGTAAAAGTGATGATTTGGGCTTTTCATGAATTAAGGATTTTATTTTGACATGTTTTAAGTCAAAAGTAATTGGATATGGTTGTAGAGCTCCTCAATACCTTTCCGTGGATATAAGGACCATCTAAAACAGAGTTGGAACGAAGAAGTTATGACCGTTTGAGGTTATAAGGGTTTTGGGCTAAGCTGAGTACGCTGGGCGTATAGGGAGTACTCTAGGCGTACTGGATGATCGTGGAGTGCCATTAAGTACTTTGGGCATACTGCAGTCAGATGAAAACCCCAAATTAGGGTCTTGGACCCTATTTAAAGGCCTTAAATCATTTCCAACCTTCCTTATCTTCAGCCTTCATCCCCTCTAACCCTAAATTTGAAACCCTAGCCACATTTGGTAGGACTTTGAGCATTGGAGTGATTTTGGTGCATTTAGAAGAATAAGAACTCCTTGGAGAAGTTTTGGTTGTCTTGGAGCTTGTAAATCAAGGCCTTGTTCATCTTGATCTAGCTTCTAGAGGTATAAGCCTATAAGGTTTTAATCTTGATGGTTTTCTCATGCAGATCTAGTTTGTGGTTATGATTTTTCATGTATTGGTCCCATGGTTACGGTTCCTATGAGTAGAAGTTGCTCCAGAACCTTTGAGCCTCATATTTGGTCTTTGCTGAGGTCGTTATGTCATAAAATTTGGATCTTGATAAGTATAATCATTCCATGCATGAATTGGTGGTCTTTTCGTGAAGTTTGAGACTTAAGGCTTTGGTTTGGACCCCATTAAGCTGTGTAAATTCAAGTTTATGACTTAAGACATCCCTTAGATGTTAGATCTGAGTTTGATTGTTTTTGTCTTAAGCGTTAAATGATAAAAATGAGAAATGATCACAAAGGGGGTATGATGGGCGTATGTATGCGTACGCTCAATGTAATGCATGGTTTCTCTGATTCCTCGCTGTGACGGGTTGTACTCTAAGCTTCAACATGCACTACACATGGTGTACTCGTGAAATGCTCTTTTTAGGCCTTTTGGGCCTTGGGTCTTTTGGGACATGGGTCATGAGCTGTTAGGTCAGATATGGGAAAGGTAAAATGGCCTTTTACCCATTAGATTAATAGAAAATGAATTGGACCTTGGATTATGGGGAATTATCTTAATTATTGATTAGGGTTAATTTGGTTGTGTTCAATGTGAGGGATCTGGTAGTAGCAGCGCGTGTGTTTCGGTTATCTTGGATTGAGGTGAGTCTCCTCATTGTACCCATGGGCCGAAGGCACCAATGCAACTGTTGAATCATAAAAAGTGAACCTCTAGTAATCACAAGCAATCAAGTTACGATGTTAGCTGAATCCGAGATGAGATGAAGTTTCGAGATTGAAGGTGAAGTCCGAGATCAAAAATATGTTCACGCATTTAATGCAATTTGTCTTATCTTTGATGTAACAGTTCATAGGACTTACTTTTATGTATATTTTAGATATTAGTTTGTCAAACACTGATTATTGTCCAATCCTAATAATGTTCCTCGGTTTGTACTATGTTCCTCCTCTATTATATAAGGAGTGAATGTTTTACCATTTTGATACAAGTGAACAATTCAAGTTTTACACCAAGAATAGCAAATATTCTCTTCACATCACTTTCACTTTTTCTTCAAGTCAAAGTTCTTTCATAACATTCTTCTTGTTCCTTAAATATCTTTGCATTGATTATACTCTAAGTTTACTTCATTTATTACTTAAATAATTCATTGAATATCTACCTTCAAGTCCTAACTGGTTTACCTGATTCGATTGGAACTTTATATTAAGAGCATATGTTGATCTTAAAGATTAACTCAAGGTTTGAATTTTCAAACCTTGTCCTTGCGGATTGATTCTAGTACTCACAATTGGTATCAAAGCTTGAGTGGTTGTCCTTTGAATTGATAAGAACATAATATAGTTGATTTAAAACTACCTTGGTATTTCAATCATTTATGTGTTCAGGATAAAAGTTCTTCTATATACCGCTTCTGCTCTAATATCTTAACTTCAATCGTTGCTCCTTCTAGTTGTTGCACACTTGCACTTCTCATTCCCCACTTCTAGTTGTTGAAGAGTATGATTACTGGAAAGTCAGAATGGAAAGATTCTTACTTGGTAAGGAAAAAGGTGAAGAAATATGGAGATCCGTGAAAGAAGGTCCACATATTCCGGTTAGACAAACTATAAAAATGATGCTACAACTCTTTTAGGCCAAGAAGAACAACGTCACGTACCTCTCACTGCTACCGACATCGGAAAGCTACATGCAGATCAAGTTGACTTTTCTCAGATGGTGTTCGGTGTCCTTCATTCTCTCTTTGAGCACATTAAGTTGTGAAAATATGATAAAGAGATTTGGGATACTCAGTGTCTAACTTCAGTTGTCAACGAGTTCGATACCTTCACCACTACTCCTGGTGAATCAGTTGCCACGACCTCCAATAGGTACCGAATCGTCGTCAACAACATGACAACTCATGGGATAGTCTGAACTCCGCTAGAATACAATCTCATGTTCATCAATAGTCTTGGTAAAGGACGGAGAAATGTAAAATCATGTCTTCAGAGTAATGGATCTCTGAAGAAGCTAAAGCTTTACCAATTGTTTGATGAGCCGCAAGGACATGAATCAAATGTTGCACAAACATTGCGAGAACTCCCAGGAGGTCGTTCAGCTATTGTTAGTTCTTTCGATCCTCAAGTCTCGAACCCCTCTGTTTCGGACCCTTTCAAATTTGTTATCCTACCCATTCCACCTATTCAACCCTGTCACACCCCCAAACCGGAACGACGGAAACATTCGGGGGTGGATGACTTCATGCTCAGTATCATAACCATAGGGAAGAAAGTAACACACAACCATCATAGATATAATTTAAAAGATTACATTGTTTCCAAAATACATATTCCAAAAATACATGTTTTTAATTAAATTACATATGATGATAAAATGTAGCAAAATAATCTACACCTTAGCGTCTTGACTTCAGAAATCTTGCGGTTACCTGTATTACTGATTACCTGAAAATACAAGTTGTTTTGAAAAGAGAGTATCAACATAAAGCTAGTGAGTTCACAAGTATTTTATAAAAAAAATATGTTGTTTCCTTAACGTTTGTTACAAGTTTGTTTCCAGAAAATCCAATATTTTCTAAAAGATTTGTTGTAAAATGAATTGAAACAAGGCCTAAGATATGTAAGTAAATCGTCATACTTAGGTGTGTGTTTTATATTTAAATAAAACTACTTTGTATAAAGCCTTAGAATTTCCATGAATTTTATGTTGTGTTAATGTTCCATGCGAGATGTTATAATCATACTAAAGACTAGATGGCCTTGAATGCGACGTTCTTCAGGCGTCGGAAAGTTATGACACTTGTCACCACAGACCTGCCGGTCTAGCTGTTGCAAGCAGCTCAGGTGCGGGTTTGTCGGACCTAGTGTAGATCTATACACAACTATCACGTTCTCACTCCAAGAGATTCTGATTATAACTAAAGGACTTTTCTGTGGTACTTGGAGTACCCCGAAGGAGAATGTCTCACAAATATTCATTAACGTGTTCACTCAGTGTGTAGTGAAAGTTCATTTTGTAAATCGATAATGTTATTGTTCTCTTTGTTAGATGAAGTGTTCAAAACTATACCTATTATAGTTTATCAAAAGTGTTGTATGATGGTATTAAAAACTGGTTATGCATGTATATGTATTTCAAATTAAGGATATTGGAAATACTAAGTGTAAATCTTACACACCTTGCTCAACATGTTACAAGGTGTGAATAACTCTTAAATATGTATTTGATAGTTTTACCCTCAATTGTCACTGTTTTTGAGTAATTATAGAAAAATCATTGTAAGTTGAAAACTGAATCCGCAAACTCTGAGTATTTGGAAAAAGTGTCTACTATGTTCATAAATTTTCCCATAATTTTTGGTGGTCTCAAACTGGTGTGAAAATGTTCATTTTCACACCCTGGTCTGATTTCGTTGCTAGAGTGATAGGCAGTTTTGTAAAAATCACCATAAATTTTAGGAAAATCGTATGAAGATGTGCAAGTAGTCATTTTAAAGGTATAAACCTGAGCTACTTTAATATTATACAGTTTTGAAAAATATTAAGTTTAAGTTGGGTAAAACAGTCCGTGAGCAGGTCACAACTTTTCTGTTGTAAGCTATCAAGTTAAGTTTTGAATATGTTATGGTGTTTTAACTTGTATCCCCCCTGAAAACTGAAGAAAACTAGAAAATATAGGGGTATGAACTCACCTTGAGTGATGAATTGAAGAGTGGAAGGTTGAAGTTAAGGAATATCAAGCCAAGAGTACTTGATGAACACGTAAAAGCTTGGATGATCCTAAGAACGATTCTTTGGCGTTAGAATGTGTGTAGATGATTTAAGGATGTTATGAAAACATGGAATAACACATGAGTTTAAAGGAAATACTTACCAAAAAGTGCAGTAACAACTCAAGAACACTTGCACAAGGTGGTGGAAAGTAGAGAGAAAGAAGCTTTCTTAGGGTGATATGAGAAGTGTGTAAGTTTGAAATGAGCAAGTAACTCAAGAAATACTCCAGGGATTTCCTTATATGGAAGGTTGTTGGAGAAACTTGTGGATTTGAAGTGATGTGTGCATTAGTTTGTGTGATGTGGATAAGGTGGCAAGTGAGAGGGTGACACATGGAAGGCAAGTGGGCACACTTGACCCACTTGTGGGGTAAATATACTCTTAATATAAAATAATGATTTTTAATTAATAAATCCTTGAGAAATAAATTCTGGGGGTTAAAAATGATAAAAATATGAATTTGGTGAAAAAATCCTGTAAAAAACGGGCTTAGGAGGCGAAAGTAGTCGAAAACCGGACAATAGAGACCAAACCTGCGAGGTTTGGCTCTTAGGAGTGTGAGAACCAAGAGGGAAAGGAAGGAACCGAGAGCTGGCCGAGGGTCCGAAGTTCCGAAGGGTGATGCCAGGGTCTCGCAGGGGGAGCCGAGGCTCGGTCCTCGCTGCTGATCTTCGGTCCGCTGAGGTTTCGGTCCGAGAGGCTTCTGACACTTTCGGTTCTGATAGGAGGGTTTTGGCTCCTAAGAGGAGTTTCTGTTCCTAAGAACACTTTCTGTTCCTAAGAGGAGTTTCGGTTCCTAATAGGAGTTTCGGTTCTATAAGGCTGTTTTCCGAGAAATCTTACCGTTTTGCGTGATTTTTGACCAAGTTAAGGGTCGGGATGACCCGGATGACCAGAAAAAGTTTGAGAGAGATTTCACATACTTGGAGAGATTTGGGTGATATTTCACATACTTGGAGAGATTTGGGAGAGATTTCACATACTTGGAGAGATTTGGAAGAGATTTCACATACTTGGAGAGATTTGGAAGAGATTTCACATACTTGGAGAGATTTCACATTCTTGGAGAGATTTGGGAGAGATTTCACATAGTTGGAGAGATTTGGGAGAGATTTAACCTTAGCCATTATTATCGCACAATCTCGCAAATACAAGGTTCGTGAACCCCGTTACACCTCGTTAATGGTCATTTTAAATCCCCGAAAGGTTCCTTAGCCGTGTTTTGATGCGTTTAATTCTCTTTTTAGGGTTTTTACATTGTTAACACATAGATTTTTCGAGACACTTGAATTTTTGACATAAAAATTTACATTTTTATTCATGGAATAACTTCTAAGATACAAGCACTAATTAAATTCGACCAGTTTGACTTGTTTGACTTTAACTAGAATTTGACGGTTGTCACAAACCCTCTCCACCAGCTTTACTTGTTCTTGATAATTACGAACTTCGCTTTTAACAAGAATTTTCTTTATTGTCCACAAAATACAAGCGACCGTGGAATCCCACTCACAAACCATATAATAATCGTTTCCAAGCTCCTCGCTAGAGTAACCCTGAACCATTTCCGAAACCTTCAGAGAACCCATCTGCCTACAAACCAAACATCTCGACACCAAGTCATTCTTGGGATCCCGTGATAATCCGAAGTCAGACTAATCGAAGATAGTTTGTCACAAGTGTGGTCATGGAAATCACTTTGCCAAAGATTGTATGGTTGAAGCGACATAGAAACCAAAGATCAAGGACTCTGCATACTATGCTTACCGAGCCCAAGAAATGTCTGCAAGTGAAAAATATTTTGTCACCACTGTGTTAAGAGGTGTAGAAGGGTATTGGTCATCTGGAGATGAAAAAAATGAGAGCTTTGGGAGAAACATGTGTCTTATGGCTAGACAGACAATCAACTGTGATGAAGGCTACTGGTCATCTGGATCAGAAGGAGATGATGAAGATGCTATGCCAAACATTTACTACATGGCAACTAACGATCCACCCGGCAGAAACATTGTTCAACATGTAAAATCTATGATTACTGATAATAATTTTGATTTCTCTCTTTGTGAACCATATCTAACCGAGATCCAATTAGATATGAGCATCATCTATAAAGCCTATGAGTTTTCCATAGAAGCGAGTGTAACAACCCGAAGTTGTTCATCGCGGAAAACCCATTCTACCCGTATAACTCGCCGTATATTAATTCGTTCCGGTGTCGTTTTTGGGTTAAATTAATTAAATTTATATGTTTAATTGATGCTAATGAGTGTCCAAACCCCTTAGGAACTCATGAAATTAGCCCAAAATGTTTATTTCATAAGTTTTAGAAATGTCCTCGCCGGGTTACGGAAACTTAATCGGGTGCGACCAAAAGCCCCGTTTAATGTCGGTATCGGGTAGAATTCCACCGTGTCCAAGTTTTGCGACCTATATAAACATGTTAAATCCTTCATTTGAAGCTTTTGCTTCCTCTCTCTACTCTCTCTCTAACCTCTCTCCTAAATCCAAGTTCAAGGGTCCAAAATCCAAATTTAAGGCTTCAAATCTCTAAGGTACCTTCCTTAACTCATTGTGTATCATATTTGACCTTCAAATTCGGGATTAAAACATGAATTAAGGCCTTGTATATGAGTTTACGGCCCTGGAAGGAGCTTAGGCCGTAAACACATAATTAAAGGGTTTTTAAGCCCTTAAACCCTTCCAAGACACAAACAAGACTTAGATATGACTTTTAGAATATTAATAATGGACTTAGAACACTTTAAACATGGATTTTGAGGGATTTGAATGAGTTTACAGCCAAGGCATGATCTTGGGCTGTAAACCCCGCAAACATGAGTGTAAACTCATTTCCAACATGTTAGAAAGCCATACACCCTCACCAAAAGCCTTAGAATAAACCATAGAACCAACCAAAAATAGATTGGGGACCTTAAACATAACCAAACTCATCATTTTAGAGTTTACGGCCATAGCATGTGTCTCATGGCCGTAAACTCCTTATTGTGTGTCATAAGGTGCCCCAAATTCATTTCAAGGCTTGTATAAATTTTGGGAACCACATTTGATAAATTTTGAGTCATCAAAACACTTATTCAAGGGGGTATAGGAGTTTATGGCCGTAAGCTCCATGCTAGGGCCGTAAACTCCCTGAAGTGTTGATATTGGTGTTTTAAATTAATTCCAAGCCTTAAATCAAACCCTAGAAATTTCCCCTTAAATGTTTCAAGCGATTTTGCACCATAAATCACCCCACCATGAGTTTACGGCCGTAAACTCACGGGGAATGGGTGTTATAGGCCGAAAACTCTTGTATGAGTTTACACCCAAAGAGTAAACTCCAATCCTTAGTCATTCAAGTCCTTAAACTCCACCTGGGTCCCTCCAAACACTTGCAATGGGGTGTTTCCGCGACTAAAAGTGTTTGTCCCTAACAATTAAATAATCAAATTCCTAATTAGATACAAATGTGTATCTTTTCATTATACATAGGAACCTCGTGCGTTTGCAAGCCTCGAACCAACGTTTAGCATCCGAAATCGTCACATTTCTCGTCCGGTGAGTTCATACCCCTACGCTTTTTCCGTGTTTTTCAATGTTTTCAGGGGGGAATACAAGCAAACTATAACTATTTTCAAAACATAACATTGATGTGTTTCAAATAATATCTGGAAAATTTATAAATACCTTTACCCCTTATGTATTATGCTGAGCATAAGGGATGATTTATCAACTACAACTAAATGAATTTTAGTTAAGGAATAATCAAACTAATCAAATTATTATGGGAATAATTTGGGGTTATTTAGTTCTCGTTTTATCATGTACATATATGTATATAAAGTTATTAGATAAACTATGTCTGATTCAGTTTATATCCGTATCATTTGAATGTATTGCCAGATAGTTTCATTGTATGTATCTGTATTCACTCTATTATGTTTCATAATCTTTTATATGTTTGATATCGTATGAGAACCCGGTGAATAGTTTAGTACTAGCTTGTGAGTTCGTCACTACCCTTTTATGGATGATCAATAAATCCTCCCCGGAAGTGTAACCAGAGTCTCCTGGAGGGAGAGCGAGGAATTTGTGAATAGATCTATTCGGGACTGACAATCCCACACCTTAACTGCTAGCTACAGTTAGGCGGGCATGCCTGGGGTGACAAATTCTGGATATCGTCCGACGTCTGACAAACGTCAAGGAGGTCTCGTTGTCGTATCAACATGGTTACCCGACTCACAATATGTATTAATATGATTTTATTCACGGCTTTGGTTTTGGATTTGATTTTATATCAATTTTCTATCTTTATATCTTGTATCTAGTATGGGATGGTAATCCCATGGTTTTTAGTCTGTAGGTTTCATATCTATTGCAGGATGTTATTCCTATGGTTAGAATCTATATCTAGTTCGGGATAGTAATCCCATGGTTTTATCAAACTAACCTATATCTAGTTCGGGATAGTAATCCCATGGTTTTATCAAACTAACTTATATCTAGTTCGGGATAGTAATCCCATGGTTTTATCAAAACTATCTTATATCTAGTTCGGGACAGTAATCCCATGGTTTTGAAACTATATCTTGTACGGGATAATAATCCCATGGTTTTAAATCTATGTCTAGTCCGGGATGGTAGTCCCATGGTATTCAATCTATATTTTTACGTATATCAAATTATCTTGTATCTAGTACGGGACGTTGGTCCCATGGTTTTCAAACTACTTTCCATCTACAGTTCACGTATATTAAAGTAATTTATATCTAATTCGGGATAGAAATCCCATGATTCTCAATATATAGTTTTGTGTATTAAACTATACTCTGTGATATTCAATCAGTCTTGCATTTAGGAAAATATGGGATTTTCCTAGGGTAACATATAACGCGTAATTGAACTGGTAATGAAAGATAACTAAACTGTTTTACATAAGAAAATATGGGATTTTCTTGGATAACAAACCTTTTTGGAAAAACTAAAGGAAACTGGTACATTTTCAGAAAACAAACATCTTATGAACTCACCAGCTTTGTGCTGATTTTCAAACCCCTTGTATTCTCAGGTCCGCATTAGACAGGTACCCGGTGATATCTTTTGGTGAAGACGGAGTGCGCAGAAGACTCGTCTTGATTTTGTTTATATGATATATGTATAAAACTTGTACAATTTACTTTTGAAACAATTGTAAACTTTCAAATATATGTAATGTAATGGTTGTTTACTTTGATTACTATGTGCATTGTATTTGATACTCAACGTGGAGTCAACCCCGGAAATGTTTCCGCCTTTGGTTTTCAGGGTGTGACAATGAGTGAGAAGATAGATAGTGAATTGAGTCGTCTTAAATTATGTTTCGAGGATAAGAAGCTTAAGATAGACTCGTTAGAACGAGAACTTGTAATGTCACAAGATGATTGTATCATTCTTAAATACAAATGTGATATCATTTATTTTGAAAGGAATGTCTTAATTTATGATAACAAACGTCTGAATGCCAAAATTGATGCTTTTCATCATGCCATAGATATTATTAAAGCCACTGAACGGATGACTCATAATTTTCGTCATCCTTGGTCCAAAGAACCTGGTCTCGGAAGCGAGTTTCTAAAACCTATTGCTCATGCCTTGAAGAAGTTACGCGATCTAACTTTTATGGGAGACATTCTGAATCACACATATTCGGATACCCCCGTCTCACCTTTTTCACACCTTCCTGAGACCTCAGATCGGTTTTCATCTCTGATTCCTGAGTTTCAACCCATAGTTGTCATGTGTCATGATTCCACGCCTCTTCCGCATCTCATACCCATGGGCCTGAATTAGACCTCATAATCATTCCCTAGAATCACCCATACTGTAGTTCAGATTCCGAACCTCAGTCCTCCTAACAATTGTGTTGTTGAGGAAATAATTTCGGAGACAACTAGGCCTGGCTCTGATAAATCAGATTTTGTCTGGGCATCTTTTGATAGTGACGTGGAAGAAGAAATCTTAGGAGATTACTCATCTGACTCTTGTGTTTCTAATCTCAAGTGATTTCAAAAACAACCCTTGTGCCAATCAGGCCTACATTTAACAACCCATCTGCTGGGCAAACTTCCAAGTCATCATTTGGCCTAAAAACTCCAAAATTCACTAATTTTTGCAAGCACTCTGTACTTCGGAACAAGTTACAATATGGTATATTGATAGCGCTTGTTCCATGCACATGACGGGGTAGAAAGATTTTCTGCGGGATCTTAAACTCTCACCAAATGCTGGCTACGTGACGTATGGCAACAACTCTAACTCTCAGATATGAGGTTATGGCATCCTCACAAATGGAAATTTCTCTGTGTCAAATGTGGTGTATGTAGCTTACCTGAAGCACAATTTGATAAGTGTGGCTCAACTCACTGACTCTAACCGAAAGATTGAGTTCTGCAAAAAGTATAGCTATGTCATGACAGAAGACCGAAAAGAATGTCTCATCAAATCGAATCGCAACAAGAATATGTATCCTCTAGACATCAACATGATCATTGGCAAGCATCAACTCTGTCTGGTCTCAAAATCCGTTCCTAGCATCAGTTGGTTATGGCATCAGAGGCTTGCCCATTTAAACTTTCGAGATATAAATGATCTTGTTTCTGGTGAAATGGTCAGAGGTCTGCCACTCCGCAAGTTTGAAAATGATCACTTGTGTGTTGCGTGTGAATGTGGGAAGCAATCAAAGAAAGGTCATTCGATTATTATTGAAAAATCAATTTTGGAACCATTGGAACTTGTGCACATTGATCTTTGTGGACCTTCCATTGTAG
The DNA here is from genome assembly GCF_002870075.4 of Lactuca sativa. Classification (NCBI taxonomy): domain Eukaryota; kingdom Viridiplantae; phylum Streptophyta; class Magnoliopsida; order Asterales; family Asteraceae; genus Lactuca; species Lactuca sativa. The sequence continues at coordinate 165,286,434 of NC_056626.2, read as the reverse complement.
AAAGTCTACATCACAAAAAGTATATTCTTGTGATTTTTGATGATTTTACAAATTTTACATGGGTCTTCTTCCTTAGGCTGATATCTGAGACAACCTCGGAACTTATCAATTTTATCAAAGGAATTGAAGTTCTCGTCACACTGCCTGTGAGATGAATCCATAGTGATAATGGTTCGGAATTCACCAATGTTACCATTGAGAAATTCCTCTCTGACAAAGGCCCACAATTTCTCTACTCCCAACACTCCTCAACAAAATGGTGTGGTAGAACGAAGAAACATAAATCTCATTGAAGCCGCTCGATTGATGCTCAACTTTGCAAATCCTCCAGTTTATCTTTGGGCTGAATCCGTATCCATCTCCTACTTCATTCAAAACTGAAGCATCATTAATCGAAACATGAACATGACACTGTATGATGCCATGAAAGGTCGTAAGCCGAGTATCTCATTCCTACACGTCTTTAGCTGCAGGTGCTTTATTAAAAACAATCGTGATCAACTCATAAAGTTTCAACCCAAAGCCGATGAAGCAATCTTCCTAGGATACCCAGCAAAATCAAAAGCTTACCAAGTTCTGAATCGTTGAACTCGTGTTCTTGAAGAAAGCTATGATGTCACCTTCGATGACCACTATGTTCGAAATTTTGGCCCAACCCATGTCACAACCCACATCATGGAGTCTAATGCTCCATTGCCAGGATGTATGAATCCTCAAATTATTCATGAAGTTGACTTTGAAACCCAGTTCGGACCCTCAGAAACAAGTCTTGATTCGGAATCTCGATCAAGACCATCCTCATTAACCGTTGGTCTAATTTCCCAAAATGTTTCTGGTCTGACTCCCACTTTTCATCCTTTTGATTCCTATCTGATTTAACCTTATCATGTTGAGGGGGGAAATTATATTTCCTCTCTTGAATCAAATGTTGAAGGATTCCAAGATGCAACAAATCAATTCACTGAATTCGATCCCATTCCGAACAACAACGAGGCGATGCCAACTTCTTTGACTTTCTGAACGAAGATGATGTTGATATTTCTGGTTCATAAGTTGAGGGTGAGCATCATCCTCACTTTCAGAATGTTCAAGGGGAGCAACATAACCCCATTGTTGATGTTGGATCATTTGCTGCACAAGAGCTTCCAAGACTACATATCTAGACAAAGGATTATCCTCCAAACCAAGTTATAGGAAATCTCAACGTTGGTGTTCAAACTCGCTCTGCTGCTAACATCCAAAACAAATGTCATTTCTCCACATTTATCTCCATGGTTGAACCAAAAATCCATCAAGGAAGAATAAGAACATGCTGACTAGATTTCAACCATGCAAGAAGAGTTGACAGAATTCGATAGAAATGAAGTGTGGACTCTTCTCTCTCCTCCTCAGGATCACCCTATTGTTGGTATAAGATGGGTTTTCCGAAACAAGCTAGATCACGCTGGAGTTATCATTCGAAACAAATCAATATTGGTGGCCAAAGGATTCATTCAAATTAAAGACTTGATTATTATGAGAACTTTGCTCCATTTGCTCGTCTTGAATCCATCAGAATCTTTCTTGCTTATGTAACACATAAAGGCTTCAAACTTTACCTAGTGGACATCAAAAGTCATTTTCTTAATGTTGGATTAGTGTCTAAGTCCATAACTATTTTGGTATGTACTTGACCCCGATGGTGCATGGTCCTTTTGGGTTGCCTTCACCAAAGCAACTTGATAGGATGAATTATGGAGAGAAAGGATTAAATATGATTTATTAATATATTATGAGAATAATATATTAAAGGAGAAATCATATTTTTTAATTAATATTAGTCAAGAATTAATTGGTAACTAGTTTTATGACTAAAAGAGATTAATTAAACTTAAGGGACTGGAATTGTAATTATAAGATAATTGCAATTTGGGCCATGGATTGCCTTTTATTATAAGGTGGACGAATTCTATGGGGGAAGCCCATATGAAATCGTCCAAGGCCTTAAGGAAAGGGCTCCATGGGTTGCTTAGGGCTTAAGCATCCAAATTAGGGTTTCCTTGTTAGATAACCCTAATTGCCTCCTATATAAAGAGATCCCTTATGACCAAAACGTGGCTAAGACTTCTTTAGGGTTTGTAGAAGGTTTTAGGCAGCCTCCATCCTCTCTCCTCTTCATCCTCTTGCTTATGGTGTTTTTGAACCATTAGAGGAGTGACAACTGTGACTCTAAGCTTTCTAAAGTCAATACAAGGAGATTTGGGATTGTTATTGCTACATAACAATCAAGGTAACATCTTAAACCTATTCTCATGTTAATATGATTACTTGAATGCTAGAATTAGGGTTTATAGTCTTGGATAACTTGCATGTACAATAGAGAAACCTAGATCCAAGCATTAGGGTTTGTATGAGCACATAGGATGTTCTTAGGACCAAAACCCATCAGTGGTATCAGAGCCTAGATTGGTTTCTATTGTATTGATGCTTTGTATGTTGGAAAAATTCGATTTTTATGCTTCTGGGTTCAGAACTCGTCGAGTTTTTTATATGAACTCGCCGAGTTTTTTATATGAACTCGCCCATGTCTGACTCGACGAGTCGGCTGGTCAGTGTGAGGGAAAACCGGGATTTCTTGCTGTTTTTGCTTGAGGATACTTGCCTTATCATATTAGATCAATATAAATTCGATTTTTAGATATATATGACTATATTCTTGATCTAATTGAAGATATTTATCAATTAATAAAATATTTGTTTCCTTATGTGATAATTGATTAATTATTTTGATTAAATTGATAAATTGTTTTGCAAGAAATCATTAAATAAATCAAATATGGATAATTATGTGATTAATTGTTAATTTATATTATTTGTTATTTGATCCTTGTGTTATGAAATGTTTCATATTTTTCCCTTTAGGTTTTATAGTTTAAATTTGAACCCAAAAGTTTTGTTGTTTTGAAATTTAAATAGTTAAAACCCTAATGTTTTGAAATAGGTTTCAAAACTTGCCCTCAAGTTTTGGAATTTAAATTTTGATTAATTGTTTAATTTGATGTATATTTAAATTCTAAACCCTAATGTTTTGAAATGTTTCAAAACTTGCCCTCAAGTTTTGGAATTTAAAAGTTGATTAAAAGTTTAATTAGGAATGTTAAATTCTAAAAACCTAGTATTGTTTTGAAAAAGTTCAAATTACACCCTTATGGTTTAATTAATTAATTAAGGTGTATAATTAAAAGAGGTTTAATAAATCCATAAAGTTTTTGGTTTAAAATTTAATTGAATTAAAAGTATAATTGTTAAATTTGACCACCTAATATTTTAAAAGTGTAAAATACACCCTATACTATATATATAACATTAAAAGTCTAACATTATATATATGTATGAGTAAAAGTCAGTCGTACCGTTAGTAGGCCTCATTCACGAAGCTGGTCTATAAGGGGTGTTTAAGGAAATTGCCTATAAAATGGCGATTGAATGGGTATCCACTCTTACCCACCGCACTCTTGACTAGTGGAGGGTCGTTAGCCGAACGGGTAGGATAGGACGAAACCTTCCATTATAAGTATAATGAATTAAAAAAGTAACTAAATGTTTTCATAAAATTCCCAATCTTAGTTACTTAGGCAAAAGTGAATTGATGTAATTCCATGAAATTACACTTTGTGCCCTTGCGAAGACGTTAGTGGAGCGTGTGTGGTTTACCGACACACTAAATGGTTCTAAGCAAAGTTAGCAAAGGGTGACTCAATGTTTGTCATAGTTCGGTGGAGCGTGTGTGGTTTATCGGCACATCGAATAGATGACTGTAACATGTGAGGGCACCATGTAAGTTTGCATGGTTATTCACATCCGCTTTGTGATCCTCGGCATCCCAGTCACAAACAAGAGGGGCATATCGAGATTTAAACATGCCATTGAAAGTTCAATGAATCTCAAAGGATCTAGGAGTTTTCATAGATTTAAAACTTAAAATTTCTTTTTCGTTTTTCTTGGTGGAAATTAGTGAATCGTCATTCACTTACCTTCAAATGTTCTGCAATTTGGGTTACGGCATCCCTTTCCCGAGTTGTAGAATATTGTGTTGGGTCCTAGCCTTAGTATCTCATTTGGGTGATTTACTAAGGACTCAATCAATCAACTAACTTGAATTCGTTTTCTCCCGTTTTGTAGGTGTCAAAGTTCGACAACTATGGTCTTCCCAAATCCTGTGGGACAAGCTTTCCACATGAAGATGATATTCCACGATTCGATCGAGGAACAAGAAATCATGCTTCACTTCCTCCGCCTCCTCCAATTATTCTCCCTAACCCACAAGTTCAAAGGCTTGAAAAGTTCAAGATCACTCAAGCCCTTTTGGCAAGTAAACATAAAGAAGGAAAGCCGGTGTGTGCACACGTCCTAGGGATGAAGTCACACATTGATAGGTTAAGAATGTTGGGATCCGTTGTTTGTGAGGAGATGGCTGTTGATTGGGTTCTTCAGTCACTTCCTAACTCATATAGTGAGTTCGTAAGAGAGTACTATATGATGAACCGCGGCGTGACCCTTATAGATCTCACCTATATGCTTATTGTTGCTGAATCAGCAATGGTTTGGCGCAATGGAAAAGCAAAGTTGATTGGTGAATCTGCCTTTAAGACCTCTATGGATATAGACAATGGAAACGAAAGACATGCTATGATCAAAAAGTTTGATCATAAGAGAAAGGCAATGTCTGAAGTAGTTCCATGTCATGTTCCAAAAGAGTCAATTTGCTTTTATTGCCAAGAGAAAGGGCATTGGAGACGAAGCTGCCCCATTTACCTAAGAGATCTAAGAGATGGGAGAGTCGAAACGTATGGCTCTAATATAGGTAAAATCCATTAACTAACTCTTTTAAGCTTCTATTCTAGATTCCTAATACATAATGTGATAAGATTGCAATTGATGTTTTGTAGGATCGAAGAAAAGAAAGGAAGCTTAAGGGAAGAAGTGAGCAGAATCTAACCGTGAAGGAATGGATTTCGATCGCATTTCTCAAAGATTAGATTCTTGAGCTACTACTTAGAGTTAGAATTAGATTCCTAAGAAATATGTATTAGCATAGTTTTTCAATGAATTGCATTGTAAGGATAAATTTTTCCGCAATAAAATAAATTTTGATTTTATATTATTTATTTATCCTTGTAATGGCATATATGAAAAATTGATGTTTGAATATTAGCAATAATGGATTTGGTTCTTATTATGTTATTTATGGAAAGTCGAGAATTTACCAAATAGGGAGAGTTTCTCATCGCCCAAGTTTCAATTGGACAGAAACTTGGAATCATGCAACTTGGTTGCACGATGAATGAGAAATTTCATATTTGGAAATTAGACTAATTCATTGACAAAGTGTCAAGTGAAGGACTAGGAGATCGAGCACACAAAGTTGTGTGTTGATCAAGTTCACCATAAGAGTAACAAAGATATTCGTCATGATTTACTAAAGGTTTAGTAAATATGATTATACTTATAAGATTAAGTGTAATTCGGAATTGATTAAAAAGGTTTAAATCAATATCAAAACGAATAACAAGAATCAAGTAGGCAGAAAGATAAAGGTTTCTCCATTCTAAGAAGAAGGGAGAGTAGCTTTTATGCTTTATGATAAGTCTTAATGATTAAGAACCATATCTCAATTGATCCTCTAAGTGAGTCTTAGTACAATTGTATGTTTAAGAAGAGGAATCAAGGATTGAAGAAATGGTTAAATCAAGAAGTCAATCATACTTCGTTCCAATAACAAGTCTTAAAGTTAAGATTGTGACATTGAGTGAAAAGTATTAAGAAGGTTTACAACATTCATCAAATGTGGAAAGTTGTGATGTCTTGGATAAGACAAAGACCAACTAGGACCAATTTATGAAGTGTTTTGATAAAAGCTACACTAACTCTTGAATATTTGTTTGTCAAGAAATGGTTATTGACAAAAGAATCTTATATGTCAAGGAGTCAGTGGGAGTCTTAATAGTCTTGAAAGGTTTCAAGAACAAATCAAATAGACCTTATCGGTCATCACTAGCACACGAGTTGAGGTTTACAACCCATCGTGTTGACATTATTTTGTTTCTGTGCCGATCCAATCGGGTTAATTATGCATGTGAGCCCTATGAGTTCTTATTTGAATGCATAAAAGGCAAGGACCTTGATCAATGAAAAGTACATTGATAAGAAAACGTGAGCTGCTTAACTACATGGAAAACATGGTGGGCAGCTGTGCTGCCATAAGGCAAGAAATCGAGATTAAGAAAGTTCGGTCCATATGAGTTTGAATTTGTTGTAAACCTTGGTTTTAACAAATTCACATGGATAGGACATACACCATTTAAATCTAAGTGTCATAAGATTTCCTCCTTCATGAAAATGATTGTGAGGAAATACCTTCACTAAGAAAGATTTTAAGAAGATAGTGATTGTAAAATTGCATTCTCGAATTCAATTATGGTTACGGTATCCCTTTCCATGATTTGAATTGTGAGGTTTGGCAATTAGTCTTAATTGTTTAGACACGCATATGAACTATCTAAGGCAAAGGTGTATAAGTTCAAGAAGCCTTGATAAAAGATTATCAAAGCACTAAGTATTAGAAACATGGACTTAAGAAATTCAATAAGTATAGTTTTTCTGAAAGTTAAGCTGTTTCTGAATACATGTCGAAGCTAGTGGGAGCATAAGTGTTATGTTTATAATAATCATCATGATAGTGGGAGCATAAATGTTATGATTGTATGATTATTAAGGCACGTATTGCAAGTTGGCAATATTAATTATAGAAAACAAGAGTTATACCTTGCAAAGTCGTAAGGTTTGTAAAGTTGTTTTGCTATAATTAAGGGAGAGAATATTATGCTTCATTTCAAATCTAAAGGATTAGGTTGAGAAATGTTAATAAATTTAGCCAAAGGTACATAGTGTGTTCTTAAAATTTCGATTACGGCATTCCTCTTCACAATTCGAATTTTGAGAACATAGCAAATAAAACATTATGCGTCGTGTCCCATACGCTTCGGGTTTAGGATCGATTGCAAATGCTTTAATGTTTGACCATTCTAAAATTTTCCAAATGTCGAAAGCATTTAGAGGGAAAAGGGACTAGAATTGGTTTTGACTAAAATAATTAAACAACTATCAAAGGACAATCCAAAGTTTGACGAGGATTGGTCACTTGTGAGTAGTTGGAAGCATGGTATTGGATGGACCATATCGACATCATTATGAATAGAAAAGATTCTATTAAGAATGAGTTGTCGTATGGAAATTATGGAAATGTTTCCATATTGGATGGACCATATCGACATCATTACAAATAGATAAGATTCTATTAAGAATGAGTTGTCATATGGAAAATATGGAAGCGTGTCCGTATTGGGAATTGAATATTGAAAATCTATGTCTAGATTAGAAACTTTTATGCAAAAGGATGTTCAAAGGAATGTACTTTGAGTGAGAGACATCATATCTAAGGAATTGTCTTGTAACAATGTCCGATAGAGGACTTTGTAATATCATTGGCAATAGTCTTTGTGACTTTGGTGCAGTGACATTACGAAAGGATCATTGCATAGAATGTTAGAATCTAGCATATTTTATAAGTAACAAGAATTTGATATTCTCTCATTTATGAAAAAGGATTTGGAGTTGTGAAATGAGTATGGTTGGAAATGTGTTCAATGCGATCTATTTCACAAAGTAAGAACCATAGGTAAACATTGTGTGCATGCTAAGATCATGGGACAAGTGTGATAATTCAAGTAAGAAGTTGATTACCCGAAACGACAAATAATGAGTAATCGATATGGTGATAAATAAAAGGAGTTTTATTTATACTCAAAGGTTTGAGGCCATATGGGATTAGTATTATTCTTGTGTTTCACATTTGCATGTTTTGACTTCCAGAATAATTTAATTGGTTAAGGACAGTCAAATTATTCGAACGGGCCACAATCATTCATATGTTGGAAGTAGGTATGAATGATGACTGTCGTGAATTGGTGTGTGGATTGTCTAAAAGAGTATTAGACATAAGCAAATGTTTGCTGCAACGTTCATGAGTGCTTATGAATATGATTTGAGCATTGGATTAAACCCACGCTCACTTGGATCACTCCATGAATTGCATCACGAGTGATTGGTGAGATGATAACATCTTATATTCTTGAAACCAACATGTGTGAGTTGTATCTTGCAAATCGGTTGCACATTGATAATATGTAAACGCACTAGTAACTTGGTGTTATAAAACATATTGTTGTGTGTGATTCGGTTCGTGAGTGCAAGCGAGCATTGTATCAAAGTTTATCCGTTCCTTTTATCCAAAGTAGGATAAAAGCAATATCTTTGGGCCCCTCGATGATTTTGTGATGACAAACGTAAATGCTCGGCCGAGCTAGGGCTAATTTGATTTGTTCAATTAGCCAGTCATCATAAATCAGGAATCGAGATATAGTACAAAGAGAATGATTTGAAATCATGTCTCATATGATATCTAGAATGGAGGAATATATGATCCCTTATCTAAGGACACACGTATCTGATAGGATCAGAGTTGACAGCGGCTTTGGAAAGCTACGATTGCAGATCAGGATCTGAAGTCATACGCAAAATAGCTATTAGACTTATCCAAGTGGGAGACTGTTGGATTAGTGTCTAAGTCCATAACTATTTTGGTATGTACTTGACCCGATGGTGCATGGTCCTTTTGGGTTGCCTTCACCAAAGCAACTTGATAGGATGAATTATGGAGAGAAAGGATTAAATATGATTTATTAATATATTATGAGAATAATATATTAAAGGGGAAATCATTTTGTTTAATTAATATTAGTCAAGAATTAATTGGTAATTAGTTTTGTGACTAAAAGAGATTAATTAAACTTAAGGTACTGGAATTGTAATTATAAGATAATTGCAATTTGGGCCATGGATTGCCTTTTATTATAAGGTGGACGAATTCTATGGGGGAAGCCCATATGAAATCGTCCAAGGCCTTAAGGAAAGGGCTCTATGGGTTGCTTAGGGCTTAAGCATCCAAATTAGGGTTTCCTTGTTAGATAACCCTAATTGCCTCCTATATAAAGAGATCCCTTATGACCATAAACGTGGCTAAGACTTCTCTAGGGTTTGTAGACGGTTTTAGGCAGCCTCCATCCTCTCTCCTCTTCATCCTCTTGCTTATGGTGTTTGTGAACCATTAGAGGAGTGACAATTGTGACTTTAAGCTTTCTAAAGTCAATACAAGGAGATTTGGGATTGTTATTGCTATATAACAATCAAGGTAATATCTTAAACCTATTCTCATGTTAATATGATTACTTGAATGCTAGAATTAGGGTTTATAGTCTTGGATAACTTGCATGTACAATATAGAAACCTAGATCCAAGCATTAGGGTTCGTATGAGCACATAGGATATTCTTAGGACCAAAACCCATCACTTAATGGTGAAATAGATACCAAAGTGTATCTCTAAGAACCTCCTGGTTTTTTCAATCTTTCTTATCCGAACTATTGTTACAATCTCCAAAAAGCTGTTAATGGCCTCAAGCAAGCCCCTCATGCATGATACGAGACTCTCACCGACTTTCTCAAGCGTTCCAGTTTTCAAAGAGGAATTCTCGGTCCTACCCTATTTCAAAGATCAAATGGAAAACATATCATGCTAGTCCAAATCTATGTTGACAATATCATTTTTGGATCGACAGATTCATCAATGGTCGATGATTTTGCCAAGTTAATGGTTAGTCGATTCCAAATCAGCATGAATCGTGAATTAGGTTTTTTTTCCTCGGTATCCAAGTAAAGCAAACCAACAGAGGCATCTTTATTCACCAAGAAAAATACATTTTCGAGCTTTTCAAGAAATATTCAATGGACACATGTGCCTCTGCAAAGGTTCCTATGGGTTTCGGACACAAGATCTTCTCGGACCCATCAAGTTTTGCTGTCAATGAAAAGAATTATAGGGGAATGATTGGATCGCTACTCTACCTAACAGTAAGTCGTCCAGACATCATGTTCTCTACATGCCTGTGTGCCAAATTTCAGGTTAATCCAAAGATGTCTCATCTTTTGGCGGTTAAGCAAATATTCCGATACCTCAAAGGTACAAAGAGTCTCGAAATATGGTATCTAGCAAATGAGAGTTTCCTCCTTCAAGCATATTCCGATTCAAACTACGATGGTCTTCAACTGGACAGAAAAATCACCTCTGGTGGGTATCAGTTTTTGGGTGGAAGATTGGTTAGCTGGTCATCTAAGAAACAGAATTGCATTGCTCTTTCAATAGCTGAAGCGGAATACATTGCTGCTTCTAGTTTCACTTCTCAAGTTTTTGGATGAAATCACAGCTTCTGGACTATGGTTATCGATTTCAACAGATTCTAATCTATTGTGATTCTCAAGGTGCCATTGCGATTTTTCACAATCCAATTCAACACTCCATGACGAAGCACATCGATACTTGGTAACATTTTATTAAAGATCATGTTTTAAAAGGAAACAATGAACTTATTTTTGTTCCATATGACGATGAAATTGATGATGTCTTTACTAAGGCATTAGACAAAACCAAATTCAATGGGTTTCTGAACAAAATAGGTATGATGTTGCATGATCCAAAATTCTTCCAAGAGGCTTGTACTCTCTAATGGAAACATCAGAAAGTGGATTAATTTTGAAGTCAAAATCTTTTTCATCTTTGAATCATTTCCTCCCGGAACAAATATGATCATTTTACGTGTCTTTTTGTCTAACCTGTTCTTCTAGTTTAAAGATGTACAACTTTCCTTATCTTTTGAAGTTCACATGACGAATATAGTTACATTGGTATTTTCTTTGATCTCGCCTCAGAATATATCTCAGAAGTATGTGATGAAGTTTACCTTGGAATTCAAGTCTGAAATGGTAATGTGCATCCACCTCTTACCTCTGTCCGAGCTCTGACTCTTCATGTCTCGGAATCTCAAAACCCATTTAAAAAATGTTCTCTAATATCTTCTTACATTTTACCTGTGATATTCACTCTGAGTTTGTGCAATCTCAAACTCTATATCATGTACAAGTGTTCTCATTTTCTCCTCAAAAGCATCTTATGACAATCTATCTCGGAACTTCCTTGTTCCGAGATCACCCTTTTTAAGAGAAGTTCAAAAGGGTTTTCAATAAAAAAAAATTCCAAAACGTTTTCTTAAATGACTTAACAGTTATTTTTTTTAATGATTATCCTTTAATCCTAAATAATCATGCTTTTCTGCACACGTCTCGATAAAGTGCACATCATTTTAACTGAAACGGTAGTTTTCTATTTCGCACGTATTGTCATCGCATCTTTTGTCCTTGCAGGTCAAATTCATGCCAATTTTGGCAACACATTTAATGCGATCCATTTGAAAATCAGGTATAATCATTGCACTTTTTCACAACCCGACCCGATTTTCCAAACTATATAAGGTTTTCAAAACCCATTTGTTCCTCTTTTACGCTCTTATCATCTTCTTCTTCATACTCTCTATGCAAAACTGTTCTTTGAGATCTCAACCTAAAACAATGGCTTCATCCCAACATTCCCCTAAAATTTTGAAAACTGTCCTAAAGAAGAAATCCTCCAAAGGCTCTGCTTCATCTTCTTCTACTGAACCCATTCTTCGTGAAACCACTTAGATTTTCGTGCTTGATCCGATGGATTATGATGAATCCATAAGAGTGATCATTGAGTTCATATCTTATCATCCCATTGCCATTCCACTCACAAAAACCCCAAATACCTCTTCGAATCCTTCACACTGCTTTCAAAAGGATCAACATCCAAGATGGAGTTCTAGAAACCAAAATCACAGGCGATCGCATTGTTCCTGTATCAAAACAAACCTTTCTCAAGGAGATTTGAATACCAAAAAACCCCCAAGGGTTTCACAGTGCAAGAACCAATAACTAAAGAGATCCAGACGTTTCTTACTGAAATTGGGTATACAAAAGAGTTTAAGGCCAAGAAATTCAAGAAATTTGTTGTTCCTGGCCTTTGGATGGTACTCATGCACCTTCTTTGTAACACTATATTCCAAATCGTTACCTATTTGGGTGTGGGTGATGAAATGTAGATGATTCGGGTGTTCGGATTTGGTGTTGACACCAAGGGGTATTTTGGTAAAATGGCAGCAAGCTTTTATGGAAATTGGATTTCCGTTCGGGGAGTTGTATGGAAAGTATGAGTTGATAAAAGTGTAGAGTTTCTTGTTACCTTTTCATGGATATAAGGAGTGTCGAAATCGGATTTCTAATGAATAAGTTATGACATTCGTAGTATTTTAGGGTTTGAGAAGGAACCCTAGTATGCGGGGCGTACTGATGCAAAGGGTTTTATACCATGCATAATGGGGCGTACGCTTAGCGTAATGTGAAGTTTGGATCGGGGTGCAAGACCTCATACGCTGGGTGTACAAGGGTGAGTAAGAAACCCTATTTTTCATGATGTGTACTATATAAGCTTTATGTTAGCCTCTTTTGTTCATTTCTAAGCCAGCCTGCATACCCTAAAAACCCTAGACAGACCCTTTTAGCCTCTTGGTGGTGTTCTTGAGTTATTAGAAGGTTTTGGTGCACATTTTTCCCTTGGGAAGGAAAGAAAACAAGCTTGAAGTTGTTTTCTTTGGTGGAAAGGCTTTGTATCTAGAATCATTATCTTGTGGGGAAGCTTTCCGAGGTATCAAGTTTGCATCTTGGCTTTTATATGTCTAGATATCTTCTTGGTTAACTTGTGATTTTTGGTCTCCTTTTTGGGTCTATGGATGAGTTGGGTTGTTTATAGGCTTGTTCTTTCAGATCTGAGATTGTTTTGGCATCCTTGAGCATAAAGGTGCAAGCTTTATGTGAATTTTGGTGTCATGCATGCATTAAGTCATCTATTAATTCCCTTTTAAGCTTAAGAGCTTCATTTAGCCATGTATGAACGTTAATTTGGCAACTTTACGCTATAATCTAGCTCAAGTAAGTCAGATCTATGTTTTGGAACTTTTTCTTAATGGTTTAAGTAAAAAATCAAGTTTAGGCTGAATAGGGTGAGTACGTTGGGCGTACAAGCAGGTACACTTAGCGTACAAGCCTCCAAGTGAGTATGTTGCGTGTACGTGCTTGTGCACCCTGCGTACTCTGTCTGTTGGGCCTTATATGTATGGGCTATCTTTTGGGTATGGTTTCTTGGTACTTTGTTGGGCCATCTGAGAATATGTGTTTTAGATTAGTGAAAAGTTAATGGGCTTTAGGGTAAGGTCCATGTAAGGGTTTGGGCCCAATTTGGAAAATTAGGCCATAATTGGGCTTTGGATGATTATTGGTTTGTGGGCCTTTATTATTTGGAGTTTGGGCCTTAGTCTTGGACCAAACTAGGTGAGGGATAAAATTGTCTTTTTACCCCATATATGGATTGTTGGAATTATAGTGGAACCCAATTGTTAATTGGGTGTTATTTGTTTGATAGCACAAGGATTCTAGCGGATCTGCAGTCAAAGATTTATTTGTGGGTTCAGTTGTCGAGGTGAGTCTCCTCATTATACTATGGGTCGAAGGCACCAATACTAACCCATTTGGTTTTTGTAGTATAGGAAGACCAGGGGTGACCCTTGGCATTTGCATGAAAGACCAGGAGGTGGCTCCTGGCAGATCTGTATGCAAGATATGAGTTTGGACTCTAGCAGTTAAGTAGATAAGTAGATGTAGATTGTATGCTAGTTTTCTTTGTGATGCTTGCATGGAAGACCAGGAGGTGGGTCCTGGAACTTGTCTGTAAGACCCAGGGTTTTGGTCCCCGACTTGGCAAGGAAATACCATGATACGGCTCGTGGCATAATGGCTAGCCGATGGTTGGCACACAACACCTCCTATTGCATGTTGATATGTAGGATTGTATGTTATGTTTGGTATGTGCTATTTGGGGAACTCACTAAGCTTTGTACTTATAGTGTGTGGTTTATGGTTTTAGGTAATTCTGGTTCGAAAGGGTTTGGTGAAAATTTTCATAAAATAAATGTTTTATTAAAAAGGGTTTCTAATCAAAGAAAGGGGTGTGATGTGTGCAACCGGCCGAGCTCAAGTAAGTGGTTCCTAGAATTCCAATACATGTTTATTATGATATATGATATGATTATGAGAATTGCATGCTAGATTAGGGCTAAGTATATGCTCAAGATTTTATGAGAGGAGAGATGCCTTTATATGCCTAATTGTATGAGCTTTTAGATTTGCATGCTAGTATGGTTTTCAAATAAGTGGATAGAATGGCTTGATTAATGTATGTTGGTTAGATATTTCGTTGCCTGAATGTTGCTTGCTTTGTGCTTTATAGGACTCTTAGTGATGTGAATTGACTACTAAGTGAATATGCTAAGTCACATGTGGCATGGGTTAAATAATCTCAAAGTGATGGATCTGACCCTTGCACAACTTTTGTTTGAGTCTAACCGTTCAAGGGTTGAGTCTTTTACTTGAAGGATTATCTGAACTTTGTCTCATGTGATTGTATTCTTGAGGTAGTTAGTCGATATGGGTAGTAGCCTTTCAGCAGTTGAAGGCAGGATAAGGTCGTGAACCTAGGAGAGCCTAGGAAGTGCTTGAATGAGTTTAGTTTCGGTGTTTAGTGAGTATTTAGTGTATCAGTTTGAGAAGGTGACTTAGAGGATTCATGATGATTCTTGAGTAAAGTATGGATAAGTGTGGAAGGTGGTATTGGGCCCGTACTACTGAAAGCACAGGATCTATACTCGAATTGGGGAGAGTCCTGGAGAATCTAGGAAGCTTGTGGGAGGAGGATTCTTGGGCATTTTCTGATCATTTGCACGTTGTACTTCAGTTTAGTGATGAGCACTCAGGAAGGAGGTTTTGGTTCTGGTTTCGGCTCAGGTGCAACTACTGAGCCAATTAGCGAGCAAATGCGGGAGTGCATGGAATCGGAGATTACCCACGGTATTTTGGAGTAGACTCTTGTAATCTTTGGTTCGGTCAAGGAGGGAATTCTGGAGATTTTGGATGAGCGCTTGGGCGCATTCTGTGCTGAGGTTATGGCTATTGTTGGAGCTCGCACTGTTTCTTTCCGTGAGTATCGTACCTGTGGAGCTCCCACGTTCTTTGGGGAGAATGACTCCATTGCTAGTAGGAGATGGTTAACGGATATGGCTAACGCGTTTAGGACGAGTTTCTACCCCGAGGAGGTGAAAGTCAAATTTGCTTTCTGTCTTATGAAGGACAGGGCATGGGATTGGTGGGAGGAGGTAAGACGTGAGGTCAGTGACGATGCTCTTGATGCTATGTCATGGGATGATTTTTCGAACAAGTTTGAAGCTGATTTTGCACTGGTGATTGAGGTGCAACAGGTGGCGCGAGAGTTTCAGGATCTCCACCAGACTACTAAGATTGTGGCAGAATGTTAAGTCTTATAATGTGTTTTGTCAATTGTTCTGAAATGGGCATGTCCATGTTCGGAACCGTTGTGTTATTTATTCTATTTATATAGCCTGCATGTAACTATTAGGGTTACATTTTTGAAGCTCTTACATAAATGAGTTATAATTAATACAATCATTCAACACCTTTTTGATCATCATTGTTTCTAGTCTGTAATTCGTCTCATAAATATAGAATCTATCGATCTTTATTACTCTTACAATTGGTATCAGAGCTGGAGATAGTGTAATTAATTCACTATTCTTCTATCGAGTAAAGGGTTTTCATTTATTCTTGTGTTTCACTTTGCATGTTTTGACTTCCATAATAACTAGGTTATTCTTCCAGAATGACTAAGTTATTCAAACCATCCACAGTCGGTCATATGTTGGAAGTAGATATGAATCAAGACTGTCATGGTTTGGCTTGTAGAGGTCCAAGTTGGTGGACAAAGTTGTGCTACAACACTCATGAGTGCTCATAAGTTCTGAGTGATAAGTTATAAAAACTCTTTGATCGATTAGATCTTTGTAACAGGTAAATAAAGAACGTAAAAACAGTGAAATAAAACACAAGTATGGATCTGAATGAGTCGAATGATTAGATTAACTCAATCCTCAGCAGAGCTCGATTAAGAACTTCCACTGTAGAGGATTCTAGGGTTACAAAAACAAGAACGATGAATACGCTTGAAAATACTTATCTAACCCCCTCGTTCTAGGATGCATGCAAGCATCTATTTATAATAAACCCTACATAAAACTCACGGATGGACAGGCCCATACCGGAGACAAAACACGGACTAGCTAATGAGCCCAATAGACGCAACACTAAGCTGGACCTAACAATCTCCCCCTTTGCGTCAATTTGGAGCGAGACTATCATTTCTTCTTGCTTGGACCAGCTGCTGGAACTTTCTTGGTTGTATCAAACAGACGTGAGATCAGGGCGAGAATAGTTTGTCTGAAGTGAATGTACCATTGAATCATATCATCAAAGTACTTCTTGTCATCCGCTGAATTTTGCTTGCACCGATGGATGATCCCTAAGACATGTTCTAGACATGCAGTGGTATAGAGATGTTTGTCTGCCAAAGCGAAAAGACATTTCTGGCCTTCGTTTCTGGTAAACATAACGGAGTTTCTCTTTGGATCTATCTTCCCCATCTTCATCATGTTTAGGTCACTTGCTGAGCCAACAGGAGATATGGTAGGCTTTTTCTTGAATACAGTCGCTATCTCCTGATCCATCTTGGTGACTTCCATAATGTAACAAACAAGCATCCTCTTGATGTGGTCTATGATCGGACCATATTCTGCTTCATTAGTAAGAAGGATGTTGTGCAAGATGATCCAGTCGTGTGGATTCAAGTTGGGAAGATCAGCAAGCGAGATGGCATGTTCGGTCTTGGCAAATCCTCTCAGCACCTTAAACCGAACGTTAGTGAAGTTTCCTTCCTTGTACGACTTTAGAACCCGAACATTGATAATCTTCTGAGCGCTCCATGTTTGGTACTGTGGTTGAGCAGCCCTCAGATAGAAATCAACTAAGTCCCTGTCAACCTTTGGATGAGGATGAGGGAACTCAGCAACGTTGTCAAAGGCATGAAATACGAACGCCTTTCAGGTCAGTGGCATATCGAACTGAGAATCGATAGTATTAGAACGATCTAAAGAGATCACCGGTTCTAGCCACAAGATGTTGGATGTTTCGATGGCTTCTTTCAGCAGTTTCTCAAGAGTCCAAGGAGGAAAAAGAGTTTTCCTGCTCTCAAGAAGGTCGTGAGCTTCTTTCTGTCTTCTTTCGGCTTCTTCAGCCTCTCTAGCTACACGAGCACTGAGATCAGCATCTTTATCTCGACCATGCTTCTTTAGAAGGTTGGAAATGGTCTCCTTATCTTCATCATCGCTCTCCTCAACAATTTTCTTGCCCTTGTCTTTAACACCGGAACCTGAGGCTTGGCCTGTAGGAGGAGGTTCGGTTGTTTGTGTTGCTGTTGAAGAAGGAGGTAGTTGAGATACATTCTCTTTTTCTCCCCCTTGTTTCGGAATGGACACGAAATCAAGGAGCCCTTCAATTTTTCTCAGTGGAGAGAGGGCAGGAGCAAGCTTTTCTGCAAGAGTTCGCCTGACAGAATAATTGAGTATCGGGTCATGTGCTTCCAGGATGTTGGATATGGCTGAGTGGACATCTGAAACACACGAAGAAATTATCTCTCTTTCAGATCGAAGAGAATCAATCTCCTTTTGTGAGTTGGAGAGGTGAATACTCTTCACCTTAAGAGCGGTGGTCTTCCGAGCAAGAGCATCCATGAGGGAGTTCTCAGCAGCTAGATCTTCTTGAAGCTTGGCGAGGCGCTCCTCTATGGTAGTCTTGAAAGCTGAGTTGTTGTCTGAGAGAGTTTGACGAAGAGAAGCAAACGACTTCAGCTCTGATGCAACTGATGTAGCCAGCTGGTTGACAATGGGTTCCAGCTTTGTTTTGGTGGCTTCAACATTTTCCTGTAATGATTGTAATAAAGAAGATGCATTAGTGAATAGTTTATCGACTTTTTCGGTCGCTGCCTCACAGACTTTGGTTGAGGCATCAATGGCTGCAGTAGCAGAGTCTAGAGAGACTTGATGAGCTTTGGAAAAAGCATCAACAATCTTCTGAATGGCAGCTTCAGAGAAGGTAGACTGGGATGAAGAAGAGGAGGCGATGAGCGAATCGATCTTTTCGTGAAGCTCCTTGAGATGCCTCTTGGTAACAGGAGCATCATCATCGTTGTCACTTTGTACTTGAAACAGACTGTAATAGACCGAATCAAGAGTCATATCCTCCCCACCGAGGAATGGTTCTTCGTCCTCTACTGCCTGAGCAGGAGATGATGGTGATGGTGAGGGTGGAGGCTCAGTATTTGTAGTATGTTCGGGTTGGGTGGTATGTTTGGTAGTCGGTGAGGGTTCGGGGGCTGAAGTGGCTTTGGGTACGTCAGTATGATCCCCCGTATCAGATACGTTGGTTCTTACATCTGCAGTGGTGGTGGTTACTTCGGTAAAAATGGGTGGGGGGTACTGGGATGGAGGTCGATGGTATTTGAGTGGTGGATGTTATGGGGGGAATAGAAATAGGAATTGTAACGGGTGGAGAAGAGATTGGAGAAGTTGAAAAGTGAGCTTCTGGAGTAGGCGATCGTGGTGGAGTGTTACCACGAGGAGATCCATCAGAGGCAGAATTCTCTTGCTCAGATTCGCTTGAGGAGGAGGCGATTATCAGCTTTCACCTTGGTTGAGTTTTTCTCTTCTTCGGCGGAGGAGACTGAACAGTCTGTGTAGTTTTTCGCTTCTTGGGAGAAGGGCCTTTCCCTCCCTTTGCAATCTGCTTGTCTTTGCCCTTGTCAGTCTTCTCTCCTCTTGCAGTAGGCTTGTCAACCTCATGAATAGACTTGAGCATCTCAGGAGTAAGCTCTCTCGGACCAGAGCGTCGAAACTCCTTGTAAGTGCGAATAATCCTGTTGTCGGCAGGAACATCTCCATACATCGTCTCTGGGATTGAGCCAATAAATTGAAATTTGGAGGCATCGGAGACAATGATCTTCGTGGTATGGATAGTACCAATCGAAGACATTGGAGAACCTACAACAATAGGGACTTGAAACTTGTCCATCACCCATTTTGTAATGAGAGTCCAAAATCGAGCATAGGAAATCTCGGAATGCCGAGAAGTAGAAGACAGACTCTGAATGAGTTGTTGCCATAGGACCGACCCGTAGTCCAAGTTGATACCGTTGTAGATCCTGTACAGAATCGTGATGAACAGACGACTTGCTTCGTCTGATCCAGCACTGCGTTCAGACAGCCCCTTGAAAAGCACTGTAAATAACCCATTCCACTGAGGAGGCAGGCACGATTTCTTGAACTTCGTAACTGTTGTCAGCACCTCAGTATACCCCATGTTGTAGAACATTTAGAACATGTGACCCACTGGAATCGATTCAGGGTTAACCCTAGTTGAATCAGGTTCAAACCCTAGAATTGAGCAAAACCTCTGCTTGGAAATTGACGCCTTTTGATCGAGCACGTCAAAGAAGATCCTGTCGACTGCCTTGTCGTAATGAGCAGTGGCGAAAATTTGAGACAAGAACTCCATTGGAACGACTTCAAATTTGGTGAGAGCAGGAGCAATTGGCGAGTACCTGAGGCATTCGATAATCGGGAACATGAAAGCGTCATAAACCTGAGGAGTAAGATCGATGATCAAACTCTGCTGGGGACGAATCGGCAAGATGTGAGAGGTTGCATGAACTGATGAAGAATCCGCCATTATTGTGAAGAAGATGGGAGAGATGATGAACAGTAGAATGCTTGAAGGTTTTCTTGCTCTCTGAAATATGGATGCAGTAAAGAGGTAAACAATGGTTTACGTTACCTTTTATACTGTAAGTAGAGGAGAGAGAAGAATATGTCCCAAATCTTCGAGGGAAATGCGAAGGGTTTTTCGGAAGTGATTGATGCGTGACAGTTATGAGCACCGATGATCACGCATGAGAGAGAGAGAGAGTGTCAGTCCCGATTAACACGCCTTCCCATCAGGCTCCGTTTAGAAATGAAACGGTTCCTCTTCGCACGCCTGGCTGTCAAGCGCCATTTGAAAATCAAATCGATTGGACTCCCGCCTGAGTCAGCAAATTATCATCTTATCCTTTTAACGTCATCGTAATGCAAAGATGCTCATGTGGATCAATATTAACCACAACCCTTTTTTATAATTTCACATCTCAAAAAAACTTTGTAACTGATGAAACCAGAATTTTGGAAAATCAAAATGATTTTCATGCTGAGTGTGTAAAAGAAAAGGAAATAAAGCAACACATATGAGGGATTTTGTGATGTCATTAAAGACACGAAACAATGGATCCCGGGCACGAATCTCTTCCTTCAAAGTCAAGAGAGACCTTGAAGTGTTTGTGTGGTTTCCCGTTGAATAACGATCAGACACTTATTAAGAAGTATTGAAAGGCTTCTTTTAATTAGGCTAATTTGGGTGGCTTTAGCTTCAATTCAGAATACCTGATCTTGATATAAGACAAAAAACGAACGAAGTACTTGTGAGACCAATGTAGTCTATTGAACAAGTAGGTTTGAAACAATTTAAGTGGCTAGATAAAGTAGTTTATGTAAAATCTCAAAAAAAATTAAAACTGGATTCCAAGGGAAGAAATGTTATTGGTTTTAACAATTTCATAAAAATCACTCAAAAGGAAATTAGAGATTTTACTTTGTATCCCCATGGATAAGTCCGTCAATTCATTAGTGATAGCTAGAGCAAAATTGATTAATCACCGTCAATTCATAGTAGGTATTGAATTGTGGGTTTCACTTAGTTCGTAGTGACACGAAGCTAAGATCATAAACACAGAAATTATGTAACCATAAACCTCAGTGGTAATTTCTGAGAGTCTCAAGGGTTACGTTTATGAAGCGAATGAGATGGAGAAAATTAGAGTAGATGGTGTAGAGAAATGAAAGTACCTCTGCTGTTAAAATAAGGACCAAGCAGAAAACTCTTATCTCATGTGAGAAGAGAGTCAGGTAGCTCATGATTAGAATAAATATGGAAGCCTGATTGGGAAGACAAGGTTTGTATTTACCAAGTCAGTAAGGCTATTATTCAGAATCAGGTGAGACTTTGGACACATACAGCAGCATGTTTCTAGGGACACTTAACTAGTTAAATGATTTCTCCACAAATAGACACACAAAAAGATAAGACACAAAACAAAACAAAAAATAAAAAAAAATATTTTTGGAGTTTTTGAATTCATGAAAAAAAAAATATTTTTGGAATTTTTGATATAAAAACAAATAAGCAAAATAAAAAAAAATAAACACAAACAAATTTGGAACCGAACCCGAGCGTTCGGTCTATTTCGGCTAAAAAAAATTTGGAACCGAACCCGAGCGTTCGGTCTATTTCGGTTGCAAAAAAAAGTTTGAAAAAGAAAAGAACTTTGAAAATGAGTAAAATGAATAAAGAAAATGATACAAAAGGTTTACAACCAAAGAAACTACCTTAGAGTGATAAGCGACGATCAGATAATACGACCGAACCCGAGCGTTCGGTTCCTTTCGGTATACCAGAACACGACCCGAACCCGAGCGTTCGGTTCATTTCGGCACACATGAGACTCGAACCCAAACGTTCGGTCTATTTCGCTTTCAACTTTGAATCTTGAGAAGTAGTCTTTGGTACTGACTCCGATTCCATCATTCCTAGCCCTTGTAGAATTTTGTTGAAAGATGCTTCAGGAAGAGTTTTGGTGAAGATGTCAGCCAGTTGATCAGTGGTTCGAACAAAGTGAATTTCGACGTTCCCATCTTCCACATGATCTTTAATGAAGTGATACCTCAGTGCTATATGCTTGGTCTTGGAATGTTGCACTAGGTTATGACAGATCCTAATTGCACTTTCTGAGTTGCAATACAGTGGGATCTTTTTCATATTGAGTCCATAGTCCCGGAGCTGGCTTTGGATCCAAATCACTTGAGATGTACAGGAGGCAGCTGCGATGTATTCTGCTTCGGCTGTAGACAGAGATACACAGGTTTGTTTCTTTGATTGCCAGCTAACCAACTTCCCGTCTAGGAATTGACAGCCTCCAGTTGTGCTTTTCCTGTCTAAACCACAACCTCCAAGGTCTGCATCTGAGTAGGCTTGAACGAAGAAGCCTGAGTTTGATGGATACCATAAACCGAGAGAGGTGGTTCGTTTCAGATACCGGAGTATGTTTTTCACAGCAAGCATATGGGGTTCACGAGGATTCGCCTGAAATCTAGCACAGTAACAAACAGAAAACATTATATCAGGCCTGCTAGCAGTAAGGTACATTAGAGAACCAATCATCTGGCGATATAACGTAATATCGACTGCCGGTTTTTCCAAGGATGGTGTGAGCTTGGTGCCGAATGCCATTGGAACTTTAACCTTTTAGTCTCCCATCATGCCAAATTTAGCAAGAAGAGTCTTGGTGTAAGCTTCCTGGTTGATAAAGATGCCTTCAGGTCCCTGTCTAATATTTAAACCAAGGAAAAAGTTAATCGGACCCATTGAGCTCATTTCAAATTTAGTCTCCATCAGCTTTCTGAATTCAGCTGTTAAGCTAGGATTCGTTGAGCCAAAGATGATATCATCGACATAGATTTGAACAATCATAAGGTGGTTACCTTCCTTCTTACGAAAGAAGGATGGGTCAACCGAACCTTGTTTGAATTTTGACATCTTTAAAAACTTAGTTAGCGTTTCATACCATGCCCTAGGTGCTTGTTTCAGATCGTAAACCGCCTTGTCCAGAATATAACAGTGATTGGGGTACTTTTCATTAACAAATCCAGGAGGTTGCTCCACGTAAACTGTTTCTTCAAGTTCTCCATTAAGAAAGGCGCATTTCACGTCCATTTGGTAGACCTCGAAGTTCTTGTGTGCAGCATAGGCCAGAAATATCCGAACAGATTCCAGCCTCGCTACCGGAGCAAAAGTTTCCTCATAGTCAATTCCTTCCTCCTGGCAATATCCTTTCACCACGAGACGAGCTTTGTTTCGAATCACATTGCCTTCCTTGTCCATTTTATTTCGGAATACCCATTTGAGACCAACAACTGAGGCGTCTTTAGGAGTTGGAATGAGGCACCAAACCTTATTTCTTTCAAACTCGTTGAGTTCGTCTTGCATAGCTTGAACCCAGTCAGAGTGATCAAGAGCAGTATTAACTGTCTTTGGTTCAACTTTTGAGACGAAAGAATTATACATGCAGAACTCTACTTTGGAGAATAGAGAAGTTTGCTTTGCCTTCAGTTGAGATCGGGTCAGAACCTTTTCAGAGACATTACCCACTACCTGAGATACAAGATGATCTCGGGTCCACTTAACAAGAGGAGGATAATTTGGATCATAGGATGGATCCAATTTAGCATTTACCATTTCTTCTATTTCGGATTGACTATCATCGTCGTAGAACATATCGGCATTCTCCCCCTCGACTGATGAGCTTTCCGGTGTAGCTGGACTTTCTGGTGCTACAGGACTTTCGGGTGGTGTTGAGCTTTCGGGTGCAGTTGAGCTTTCGGGTGGAACTGAGCTTTCGGGTGGAACTGGAATGGAATTCTCCCCCTCAATTTGTGAGCTCGGTTGTTTTGAAGAAGGTGGATTCTCCCCCTCAACTGAAGCACCATGCTTTGGAGGTTCGTTTGGAACATGTTCTCCTTCACCTATTCGTTTGGCGGCATCTTCGACGATTTGCTTCAGATGGTCAACTTTGTTGTCTGCTGCCTTGGCTTCTAAGAGAACAGCTTTCTCTGGTTCATCGAATAGTTCTACAAACTGTTCAAACAAATTAGCAATCGAGGCCGTGACTTGACCTGTTTGAGTGAAAATCTCTCCAATTGCTTCTTCAATAGCCTTTAGCTTCTTGATGTAGCTGTCGTCGAAAGTCACATAATACGTTTCTTCGATCTTCCTCGAACGCTTATTTAAAACCCGATACGCTTTTGAAGTGAGTAAGTATCCCAGAAAAATTCCTTCACCAGCTTTAACGTCGAACTTGTTACGATGTTCTTTAGAGTTGAAGATGAAGCATCGTGAGCCAAATATATGGAAGAATTTTACGTTCGGCTTCCTGTTGTTGATGATCTCATAAGGGGTAAGAGAAAAACGCTTGTTGAGATAGGACCTGTTCTGCGTAAAACATGTTGCAGCAATAGCATCAGCCAAGAAATATAAAGGTAGAGAAGTGAAACTTAGCATTGTTCGGGCTGCCTCACACAAGGAACGGTTTCGTCTTTCGACAATAACGTTCTGTTGAGGGGTGTAGGGGGCTGAGAAGTTGTGACTGGTTCCTTTTTCTGCCAAAAAGTCTTCAAATTCTTTATTT
Source organism: Lactuca sativa (assembly GCF_002870075.4). Taxonomy (NCBI): domain Eukaryota; kingdom Viridiplantae; phylum Streptophyta; class Magnoliopsida; order Asterales; family Asteraceae; genus Lactuca; species Lactuca sativa. The sequence continues at coordinate 165,262,083 of NC_056626.2, read as the reverse complement.
TTGAACTCCAGCCCATTGTCGCTTCTGATGTTACGAACGACTTTCCTCAGTTGCACTTCAACCTGCTTAATAAACATCTTTAGCTTGAGAGTTGCCTCAGATTTATGCATCAGAAAGAACACCCATGTAAAATGTGAAAAGTCGTCGACAATAACAAGAATATACTTGCTACTGCCAATGCTTTCGATAGATGATGGACCACACAAGTCAATGTGAAGCAACTCAAGTGGTTCAACAACTTTTGTGTTTATAATGGATGGGTGACTTTGACGACTTTCCTTCCCCATTTCACATGCAGCACACAAATGTTCTCGATCAAACTTGAGCAATGGGAGTCCCCTAACATGACCTCCTGTGACAAGCTTGTTGATGTCTTTGAAGTTAAGGTGTGAGAGCCTTCGGTGCCATAACCAGCTTTCGTCAGAATGTGCTTTGGATAAAAGACATATAGCTGGGTTTCCTTTGATAGGTTTGAGATTGAGAGGAAACATTTTGCCTTTGCGTTCTGATTTGAGAATCACTCTTTTTGTTCGCTTTTCTATGATTTCTGAACACTCATCGTCAAATGAAACTTTGAGACCGGTACCTCCTACCAGTTGAGATACACTGATGAGATTATGCTGTAGCCCTTCAACGTACGCCACCTTTCTTATTGTGAAGTCTCCATTGGTTATCATCCCATAACCCTTTATCGTTCCATATGAGTTGTTGCCGAATTTGACGTTCCTACCATTCTGAACAGATCGAAACTCTCTTAGCTCTTCCTTCCTCCCTGTCATGTGACGTGAGCAACCACTGTCAATATACCATTCTTCGTCAAACTGCTCGTCACTTATAACCTGCAAAAATTAAGCAGATTTAGGAACCCAGAGTTTCTTGGGTCCAAGTGAGCCTTTCATAGGAATAGGAATAGTAAGAGAAACATCAATAAGATATGTTCTTTTTATTAAAGCTGTTTCATCTTTTCTTTTAATGGTGAACACTTTGATTTTGTTAGGATTAGCAACAGTGGGTTTGGTTTTAGGTTTTGATGTTTGGGCTTTTGACTGCATTCGGTCTTCCTAGACAGAGGAAATCTTCGATTTTCCTTTCAGGTTCGTTGATGATTTAGAATGTTGACCAGGAACAAAATTAGGTTTAGAAGAGAATTGAGTACTAGAAGTTTTAGAATGGGAATTTCTTCTGTCTTGAGGTTCGATATGACCCTTTTGTTTTTGGTCATTGGGAGGAGCGAACCTGTCCTTTCGGTTGCTGTTTGAACCGCATCTGTCCTTTTGGTTCCGTTCCTCATGTGACTTGAAATCCTTTTTCTCTTGCTTTGAATTCTTATCGTGATAAGAGAAATGATTGTTTTGAGAGCGCCAAAACTGCTTTCGCTCAGAGAGATTCTTTTTGTATCTTGGATTCCTTTGCTGCTTTTGATCCTTCGCTTGTTTTGGCTGTTTGTGGATGTTAGCCTTTTGCTTCTACTTCTTGTCAGCCGGTTCACTTCTCACAGATGATGTTTCGCTTGTGGAAGTAACTTCTTCTACAAGAACTTCTTTTGTACCACTAGTGCTTGGCACGTCGAAGTTGTCAGGCTTGTTCAGAGGCTCTGGTACATATCTACCTTTGGTTTTCCAGGACGTCCGCTCTGAAAGACTGACAGTTTCGTCAGCATTATCTATAGGAGCAGACCAGAAAAACTCATCACAGCCATCTGCGTTATCTTCATTCACTATGGCAGTGAGTTCGACTGTTTGATGTTCAGTTACTCCTGTGACCTTATACACTTGATTTGGTGTTGTTCTCACCTTTTGGTACACAACAACCTTTTCTTCTAGAATCAGGGACTTATTTTAGGACAAACGTGCAAACTCCACAGAATTTTCAGAAATAAGATTTTTGTGGTTTTTGGGTTCGCTCTTGACAAACTCGGAACAGTCGACTTCATCCTCTACAGAAATTACACTCATATCATCGTCCTCATTAAGTTCAGACGCGTTTTCAACATCAATTTTATTTTCTGAACTTAAATTGGCATTCAACGAGTCAAATTTTTGTATAGTTTCGGTTCTTAGTTTCAGCTTATCATTTTCATCCAAAAGGTTTTTCAGCATGTCCTTATGGTCTTTGGATTTTATGAAAGATTCTATTTTGTCCAGACCATACATGTAAGTGGGATTCACATCATCAGATGAAACAACACTTTCGCAGTTATATGCTTCAGCATCGATTTCATCCTCCTTAAACTCAAGGAAGGGAAAAATCATGCGATGAATTTTCTGTCATATTTCACAATTCAGATGCAGTTGAGTGATGTTAGCATAAAGACGTTTAGCAATCAAACAAAAAACATTTCTCTGTTTTAAAAGTTGTAAATTGTCTCTTTGTAAATAAATGTTTTCGTCCTTAGACTTAATCAGCTCCGACTCCTTCTGCTCTATCCACATCCTCCGCTCCTCACTCTTGGATGACACCCTGCTTATTTGGTCAGTTAGGTTAGAATTGGTGACCCTTGTTTGAGTTAAACAACTATCCAGATTTGAGATTCTTGAATTTAAGCTATTTAATTCTTTTTCATATGATTTCTATGGGACTTTGAATGAAACAAAAAGAGATTGTACCTTCTTGATCAATTCATCAAGCTCATTCATCTGCACACTGAGAGGTTTTGCTGTGAAGCATAGGTCCTCTCACTCCTTGGTGTCCTCTTTTCCGCCATCAGTATTGTATCCCCTCATGTGAGATACATCAGTCACCATCAAACACTTCCTGCTGCTTTCGTCACCTCTTGCAACATATGCCTTTCCCTGTGAAGGCTTTCTCACTTCATCATCCTCTGAGTCGGTTGACCATACTTGCACGCCACCGAACTCATCATCCTCTGCCGAACCCTGTACAATAAGAGCATTCATAGAAGGGTTAGTAGCAGCTTTCTTTCTCTTGATCTCTTCCAGCTTTTTCATCAAGACAGCCTCTTCGTTTTTCTCCTCATCCTTCTCTGCCATTTTCTTCAGAACACAGTCTTTGGCATAATGGTTCTTTCCTCCACAGTAGTAACAGTTCACACCAGAATCTCCATCAACCTTCACCTCCTTCTTTGGTTCCTCAGTCTTCGGCTCCTCCCTAACCTTTTCAGAACTATAGCTTCCCTGCTAATTTTGGTTCTTATTGGTAGGGAACCTTTTCTTGATAAATCTTTTTGGATTAGACACCATCATTGGATAATCTTCAGAGGTAAGATCATAGTCTTCTAGGTTCAGATCTTCATCTACTACCATATTTTTGCTTTTAGATAGGAGGGCCAAGGATCCCAAACTTGATACCACATTCTTCTCTTGCATGACAATCTTTTCTGGGGATTTCAAAATTCCCACCAGCTTTGCCAGCGAATAAGACTTGAACTGCTCATGAGCTTTGACTGTAGACACAACAGCTCTCCATTCGGGTCTTAGGCCATTCAAAAAGGTGACCTTCTATTCAATCAACTTCCTTTCTATATCATGTTTGATCATCTTGCTAAGAAGATGATTGAAGCGATCGAATGTCTGAGTGACAGTTTCATCAAAATTCTGCTTAAATTCACCAAATTCAGACAATAGCAACGTCTGAATGGAATGCTCCAAATCTTCATCCGTGGAATAAAGCTCTCGCAACCTATCCCAGATTTCTTTAGCGGTACTGCAGGAACTCACCAACCTGAATGTATCAGATTGAAGAGCGAATCGGATCAGTCTCAATGCTTTGATATTGCACTGAAACTTTTCCTTTTCGTCTTAAGCAACGTCTTTTACATCTTTTAACAAGTCATTGTACTCTTTCTAATTTTTGATGATCTTTGATGTTCCTGAGTGAGCGAATGGTCCAGACACGATTGCTTCCCAAATAAGATATCCATTATCTTCAGATCCGATGACATAATCTTCAAAATGATGCGCCTATACTTCATAATCTTGGGTGTAAAGAATAGGAATCTTTGTCGTTGATCCAATGTTGTTTGAGATGTTAATAGGATTAGATTGAGACTCGTCCATGCTTGATCGTTTAACCTGTTTGAAAAATCAGACTTGTAATATGTAATATTAGGGAAAAACAAATAAATGTTGAGTTACGTCAATTATGGAATGACGGCTCAATAAATATCAGTTAATGCGGAATAACCCTAATCGTAAACTCTTTCACAGAAAAGATGTGTATGGATTACACAGCCTCCTGCTCTGATACCAATTGATAAGTTATAAAAACTCTTTGATCAATTAGATCTTTGTAACAGGTAAATAAAGAACGTAAAAACAGTGAAATAAAACACAAGTATGGATCTGAATGAGTCGAATGATTAGATTAACTCAATCCTCAGCAGAGCTCGATTAAGAACTTCCACTGTAGAGGATTCTAGGGTTACAAAGACAAGAACGATGAATATGCTTGAAAATACTTATCTAACCCCCTCGTTCTAGGATGCATGCAAGCATCTATTTATAATAAACCCTACATAAAACTCACGGATGGACAGGCCCATACTGGAGACAAAACACAGACTAGCTAACGAGCCCAATAGACACAACACTAAGCTGGACCTAACACTGAGTATTGGATTCAACCCGCGCTCATTTTAATAACTTCATGGATTTTATCACGAGTGATCATGAGACGATAATATCTTATATTCTTCAAACCTAGAGATACGAGTTGTTACGATGAGTTGATAGTACATTGATTGCACGAAAACGCATTGGTAACTCGATGTTATAAAACGTGCCTTTGTGTATGATTCAACAAGTAGCAGAACAAGCCATATGAGTCGAAGTTTATCCATTTCATTTACCTTCGGGATAAAAGTGATATCTGTGGGGCCCTCGATGATTTAATGATGACACATGTGAGTGCTTGGCCAAGCCAGGACTGATTTGATTTGTTCAACCAGTCAGTCATCATGAATCGAAAATCGGGAAACAACAAATGGACAGAGAGAAGGATTGATAATCCATGTCTCAGTCCATACGATATCTAGAATGGAGGAATATATGATCACTTATCTAATGGACAAGTAATTGACAAAGGTCAGAGTTCATCGGCAAGGTCAGAGTTCGACGGAAGCTTTTGAGAGCTACGATTGCCAGTCGGTTCTTGAAGTCATACTTGCAATAATAGTTTTAGACTTATCCAAGTGGGAGACTGTTGAATTAATGTCTAAGTCCATAACTATAATTGGTAAGACTTGACCCGACCCGGCATGGTCCATTTGGGTTGCATGGCATCATGCACTTGGATAAACTATAATGAGAGAAATACCACTTAAGGTTGATTAATATATTATAAGTTCTAATATATTAATAGGATTATTTAATTAGTATTGATCAAGAATTAATCTAGAATTAATTAAGTTATCAAAAGAAGACTAATTAAATATATGGGTTGATTGTGTAAATCATCCATACTTGTATAGTAGGCTAATGCTCCATGGATAATCAAGTTGGGATAAAACCCATAGGATGGTCCATGGATGCTCCATGGTGTATTTGAACCCATGGATCCAAGGAAATGGAAGGCCATGACAATTAGGGTTTACCCTAAATTGTAATAACTATATAAGATCATATTCTTTGGGAAAAATCAGCACTATGAATAATAAGAAAGGGCTAGCCGATTTTAGGAGTGTTTAAGTTTCTCTCAAGTTATTCCAAGTGTATTTGGTGTTGTGTGAACCATTTGAGGTGTCACACTTGAGGCATTGAGCGCTCAAGCTTCATGAAGACATTCTACATCAAAGAGGTATGTATTCTATCTTGTTATATTCATTATTTTGTATGCTAGATTAGGATAATACCTTGGATGTTCATAATTGCATGTATAATAGAGAAAACATAGATCCAAGGTATTTAGGGTTGCATGTACACTTAGAAGTGTTAGAATGCTCATAACCCAACACTAACTTCATAACATTTAGGCAGTATAACAGCTATAACTTAAAGTAAAATAAGGTTTTATCTTGACATAAAACCAATAACAACAACAACATATCACATAACAAGTTTTATATTGACATAAAACCAACAATAACAACGTACATACTTTTTAACATATAGAACTTCCGAATATAACTTCGTAACTATATCGCAAACAACATATATCGAATCTTAAGTATAACTCAAGATCTACATTAATATATTTTTATAACAATAGCATGCTAACAAGTTGACAATAGTTGTATATATTCAAAATATTATATTAAGAATACCTATATCCTGATTAATATAACTATCTACTTTGATACTAATATACCATCATATAGACATAATAGTAACATATATACAATATTTCGCATGCATTTTCCCCCAAAGTGGGGCCGTGAAACTCACCTTAGTAGCGTGATTTTATGTATTTTAAGCAGAAACGGTCTGTAACATCCCAAAATTCAAGGCCAAAAATTTCGTTTTGATTAAGTTATAATATAAAACCATCAGTAATAAAACATTCATATTCATATCTCATGTCAAAACCAAAGTGTCAATAATCAAAGCATTTTATCGTAAAACTGTATCAGAGTGTAATCCCAAAGATCTCTTGTGCGGAAAACATAGTGTGATGCGTTGCGATCAAGCCGACTCCTTCCTTTAAAAACGAGTACCTGAAACCAAAACTGTAAACCGTAAGCACAAAGCTTAGTGAGTTCCCTCGTCATACCACATACCATACAATCATATAATGAACAGCTAGGAGATACGGGCCTCACCCACACTCATGGAGATACGGGCCTCGCCCACACTCCGCTAGCTGGGAGATACGGGCCTCGCCCACACTCCACTATCTCTGAGATACGGGCCTCGCCCACACTCAGCTACTAAACCATAAGATACAAGTATATACAATCATATACTGAACAGCTAGGAGATACGGGCCTCTCCCACACTCATGGAGATACGGGCCTCGCCCACACTCCACTATCTCAGAGATACGAGCCTCGCCCACACTCAGCTACTATCACATATATCATAACACAAACATACTATCAAACATACATGGGGTGTCTGAACTACCCTTCGGTCCTAACAACCGAACTTAGGGACTATTCCCCTCCTACTACCACTATCACATATAACATATCATGCCAGCATATAAACATATCATCACATACTGTCAGACATATCTGGGGTGTCTGACCTACCCTTCGGTCCTAACAACCGAACTCTACTACTATCACATATAATATATCAGGTAGTAGCAAACCTAGATGATATCACAAAGACAATCATCTAACATACAACTCCTACTGGTGGGCCGGCATTGTGGCCGTAGACCCACCGCTACTGGAAGGTAACTCACCTCACACTGCTGAAGTCCCGAAGACATAATCCCACACTTGCTGAAGTCCCGCAGACTCGACCTCAGCTGCCGGCTGACAGATTCCCGAACTGTCAACACCAAAATAACACCCAATTAATAATTGGGTCCCAATATATAACCATAAGTACATTCTTTGGGTAATTACTACATTACGCCTAGCTTGGCTTATTCAAGCCCAAGGCCCAATCCATAGGCCCAAAGTCAATTAGGAATCAAAGCCCAACACATGGCCCAATTTTCCAAATTGGGCCCAAGCCTCTTACATGGGCCTTACCCTAGGCCCATTAAATTACTCTAGACCATTTGCTTGATCTTGGATAGTCCATTTAATAACCCAAATCATCAAGGTCCAATAGAAAGGCCCAATAGTAAACCCAAGTGAAATTAGGGTTTCACATAAAATGATGATTAGGGTTAAGTTTCCTACTTAACCCTTTAAGGACTTAATCCATTAAGGACTTAATCCATTAAGTCCATTATCGCTTAGATTAATCTTTGCCAAAGTTTGTTATTTAATATCTCAAGTTATTAAATAATTCTTGTGTGTCCCGATTAATTCCCCCAAATTAGGGTTTCATGGCATTAGGGTTTTCCAAACCCTAATTAGAGTTTCCAACCCAATACTAGTCCATTAATTAATTTGTTGGGTTTTTAGGTCAATTAGGGCTTTATTGGGCCTATTAAGCCCACTAGAATACCATTAAGCCCATTAGGGTTTTATTAGGGTCCATTGGAGTCCGTTAAGCTTCATTGGGCCCATTTGAGCTTCTTTAGGCCCATTAGGGTTTCAAGCATTCCCAAACGAGTCAACTCACAAGACAAGCACACTGCCACCCGACACGGCGGTCGGTGGCGGCAGCCACCACCCTAGGGTGGTGGTTTCTAATTTCTTTCCATTACTCCTTTAACAAATACAACATACAACATCGAATTCCAGTTAAACCCACACACACACACACACACTAATTAAACACACACATAGCCACCCTTGTGGTGGCCGGTGGTGGTAGATGGTGGCAGCCACCACCTCACGGTGGTGGTGGTGGTGGTTTCCTTGGTTTTCCAGCCACACGAAACTCGACCTTACATCACAAATAACACACACCAACACCCTATGCCTGGAACAGCAACACAACCACCCACCTGGTGGCGTTGGGCGACGACAGAACCATGGAGAGGTGGCAGCGGCGGTCTTGACGGCGGCAAGGAAACATTCACGGCGACAACAACAGCTTTGGGATGCTAGCCACCCTTGCTCGGACTCCCGGATGCAACCACCACTTGGTGGTGTATAACGGAGGCAGCAACAACTCGTAGCAATAGCCTAAGCACCGATTTGTGGCGGCGGTCTCGATGGTGTTATGGCTCCAACACGGTGGCAGTGGCCTGATACACAGCAAGAGAAAGACGGAGGAAGGGGCGGCAACGTGAGCGACGGCGTGGCAACGGGCAAGCAGCAGCAACGGCGACACAACACTCTCTGTCGGAAGTGAGACAATAACGACGGCCTCGCGGCTTCACCAGTGCTCTTCGTTGTCACCGACAGCAGGGGCACGACGATGGTTTAGGGTTTCGACAGTGGAGGAAGCGGCAGCTGGAGATGAGGGTGGCGGCAGGCGACTAGAAGTTATAAGGTGGCAGCTGGGTTTATCATTTAGGGTTTGGGTTTCTAATATACCTAACCGTATATATGAAGGCTGCATGAGGGGGGTAGCGGGTATAACCCGCATTCATCAAACTTCAGCCCATTTTAACCGTATCGGCCCCTCCCCACCAGAATTATTTCAAAGCCATCCCAGAATTTACCATTTAAACCTTGACCTCGAAAATCCTTTTCAAATCAAGTCCCATATATTACCAAACAGCCCCTGCCCTCATAATTCTTTACGGAACCCATCTAAAACTTACACTTTTAACCCCGGACTTCTAAAATTGTGACAATTAGCTCCATCATTTGATATATAATTATTTATTTTAGGGCTACTATTCATTCATTATTTCATTTATTTATTTAATAAATAAACTGGTGTTACACGGTCAGCGGTTTGCGATCACCGGGCTTGGGATGCAAGATGGCTTTAACAAATGAGAGAAAGTGGAGAAGTTCAGGTGTAGGAATAGCTGAAGTCAGACCTGCTATTTATAGGAAGGATTTTGGCCTCTCACATCGTGAGCCATATAGTCTCACATTGTGAGCCATGGCTGGTCACCCCGTAGACTTGCCATTTGCGTCCCTAGCTTCGGAAGGTGGCCATATGACTCCTCACGTCGTGAGATATCCTTGCTCGTGTCGTGAGCTTAGAACTTATCCCTTTGTAGCCTTGCCACGCACCTTCTAGGTCCGAAATGTGGCAATATGACTCCTCACGTCGTGAGTTTCTATGCTCATGGCGTGAGCTCAGTCGGATTAGGGTTTCTGACAGCTGAATCTTCGGAAGGTCGTAACTTTCACATACGAACTCCGTTTTTGACGTTCTTTATATCCACGCGTAGACAATTACGAGTACTACAACTCTATTTTAGACTCTAATAGCTAATTCTAAGTCTGTTTTAAATTCCTCTTATTATAGAGATTTATAGTGTTCGGTTTATCATAACTTATGCACACAAAGTCAGATTTAGACGTTCTCTATATTTTTGGAATCGTATGGACGTATACTTTGAGTTGTATCATAAAGAAAGTTGATATTTGTATTAGAAATTATAATGAACTACATATTACATTTATCACATTACTAGTTTTAACAAAATCACATTATATGATTAACATAATCACATTTGATTGTTATTGACCTATTTTGACTAGTGTTACATTTGGTCCCCGGCTTGGAAAGGAAATACCATGGTGGCAATGATAAAATAAGCAATGATTGGCTCTATGTGGTTTACAGCATTTAATCACGGAGAACCAACGTCATAGATCTGACCGAGGTCCTGTGGCAAGATTTTCAGAAGTTTGCAATGAAGAAAAAGCCTCAAGAAATTTATAGTCCGAGGTTCTAGGCTCTTACACTTCAGCAACTCTACCGAGAGAGACAAGAGCCAATTCTGATCAACACATAACCGAAAAAGGTATTTCTCTCCTTTAAGGATATAAACTCGTAGACTGCCTCAACACATGTTGGCCACTCTACCATCCGAGTCTCTTTTTTGAAATATCACTTAGAGACTTCGACTATGTATGACCCTACACAGTCTGCCCCAGTCTCTATTGAATAGCCCTCGGACGTGGTCAAACCAGTCTCGACTGGTGGCAAGAAAATGAAGGCAGCTAAACAAAAAAATATCCCACCAAAACAAAAACCAAAAAAGAGCCAAAGTCGATGTTTCCTCCCAAAATGAATCACTTAATGATATTCCGACTGACTCTGGTCGTCCGCTTACCCCCCAGGCCACTCTTTCGAAGTACACTTCGGAGCTTCAAAATCACAGGCACACACACACGGGGAGTCACCACATGATCCACCCACACCTTCCCAAAAAGGTGATGTCGGTGTTGAAAAGAGTTCCTTGCCCCCCTGGAGCACACTCACGATTCATCTCGGAAATCCCTCTTTTTTCCATACACGCACGATCAGAGGCCCCTGCCTTGGATCCTAAGCTTTCTAAAACTAGGGTTGTCCCTCCAACTCCAAAAGCTACAATTGGTCTGATACCTGGCTCGGGTAAAGGACGACCAGGTCCTAACGATGCAAATTGGATTGATTATGTCAACAGCGCTCACACAAGACATCCAGAGCTCAATTGTTCTCAAATTAAATCGACTCTCATCTCCATGAGAAATAAAGCCATTCAGAGCAACCTGACATTTATTCCTACCACAAATGATGTCACAGAACAAGATTTTGCATTAGGAGAAGCTCCCCAAACCACAATCATCTCGGACGATCCTCTGTAGTCTCCTCTTCATGATGCCTTACATCTTGACCCTAGCGAAGAACATTCCACTAAGTTCATGTTCGATGATGACAACACATCCATTGCCACTCCCATGCTCTTTTCTTTATTTCACTCTCTGTAATATCCCTCATTATCAAGACCTGTCTTGATTTCGGACTGACGCCATCTTCACTGAAACCTGTTGATGAAAAAATTCAAATAGATGACCAAGTCCATAACACTCTTGGAGGTGAAACAGAATAACCCTCCCAAAGAAAATCAAATAGAGAACAATCCTACGCCTTCTTAACCTCCACTCAATAAAGGTGGTGATAAAGACAAGTCTGAGAGTTCCACCTCGGACACTGGATCATCTGCCAGAAACCTTGTTGATCAATTCGCCTTGTTGGTACTCCAAGACAACATTGTTGTAGTTGTCTCCAAGTGGGAGTCACTAGACCAATCTGTGGTGAAGCTAGATTCCAAGATTGATGCCAAGGTCTCCGGCCTTGATACTAAGCTTGACATTATTCTCAAGTCTCTTTCCGAAGTGAAGAAACTTGGGCCCTTGGATGTTGAAAGGGATGAACAACTTGATCAGCTTATCTCCTTGCGGTTCAAGCATACTTTGGAAGAGGTTGAGCAAAAGTACAACTCTAGCCTGGATCACCATGTCGACGTCACCTCTACAATGCTCAAAATCCATGAAGACATGATCAGTTCCACAAACGAGATGATCAATCAAACCCTTTTCCGACATGAGAAGCAGATTCGGAGATTGGAAAAGGAAATCAAAAAGAAGGATGAACACAATCTCGTAATGCAGCAGGTCCTCATTAAACTTCTAAGAGTGTAGTGCTGTTGATTATGATGACAAATGCGGAATATGAAAGATCTAGTGAATCATCATATAAATCATGAACATATGGAGTAAATAAATATGGGTTTAAGCTCTCATTAGTTTTTGATAGAAAGAGTACAAATGGGTTTTCTAATTCTCTCTCTAAAACTAACACCCCAAAATGATCATTACAAGTTCTTATATAATGGGAGTCACTCACTTCACATTTATAGGAAAGACTCAACCCATTTACACATACAAGAGGGTAAGCCACATCCAAGCATGACTTTGCACCCTAACATTCTCCCCCTCAAAGTTAGGATTGGATGTCCTGGCTTTAATATCCAACGAGCTCACGCGATTAAGACCAAATTCCCCTCGAAATGATACTAGTCTTCAAATCCGCAAATGAATATCCAAAAAACCCGAGAAGCTTCGAATACCCACTTTTCATTGTCCCCCTTTTTATAATAAAAAATGATTATAAAACCCATTAAGGGTGAGAAGCACCCGAGGAATAATCTTCACATAAATCCCCCTTGATGTGTGCCAAAAATGAAACCTCGAAAAACTTGTATGGAAAAACAATCACGAAAAAGTCACAAAAAAATTTCAAATTTGTGAAATTTTTTGACTTTTGGGTAAAAGTTGGAAGAATTTCCAAAAACTAGGTAAAAACTGCCACTTTCATAATTATGTAGGGACTTGTTGCGCTAAAAACAACTTAAGATGCGAAATTCTACCCCATTTACGAAACTGGGCATAAAGTGTAACTTCGCATTAACTGCAGCGACTAAACTCGTAAAATTCTCCATTTCTTAGAATTATTAGCCCAATTTCGAAGTTGGGTAATTTCTGCCAACGTTTCGAAATTACAGGGGCTAAATGAGAAACTTCAGCCTTCTTCACAAAAAATTTACACCTTCGAATCTGGGTCATTTCTGTCATTTCGTTAAAAGATAAGGGACCAAAATCGAAACTTGTTTGGTTTCTTCTTCATTTTGTTATACAAGGAATGAATCTTAATACTATACTTTTCTTTTTGTCTCAAGAATTTGTCAATGAAGTGGGCTTGTTCCTCAACAACGAAGCGTCTTCTTAATCAGTCAAGGAAAGTCGAAAACGAAGCCATTCGAACCCTGAATTATTTATGGATCATTCAAAGAACTGACCTTAACATAGATATAAAGACTTCGATTCTCCAATACTCAAATACTCAAGGCTTCGCTTTTAACAATCAGGCATCGACATCAAAACATCGACTCCAAAATCGAATCGATTCAACATCCTTCGCTTTTCAGTAACACAATCTCCAAACCAAGTGACTATCTTCTCATGTAGATTTCAACCGAATTGATAACAACCTTCGTTCTCAAGCCTTCCTGATCAAAATCGATATCAAGCATTTTCCTTTCTTTTAAATGCAATATCAGAAGCGACGAACCATCGGACTCAACGAATTCGAACACCAGTCGGAACTTTGAAAATCCTCATATGATCTCAAAATCATAGGCTTCGTTCTACAGATCTTCCCAAAACATCAAGCCTTTTACACCGAACCAAACTCGATCTGTCGATCATCACACAACAGACCCATTTCGATTTCCAGACTTCTCAAGCATTCCATTTGACTTTTAGGTTTGACCTCGATGAACACAGTCGACTCAATTGCGTTCGACTCCAATCAAACAAACATGTTCGATTTTAAACGACATCAAGTAATACTAGTTGACTTTTGATTTTCGATTCCAAATTTAAGCTTTCAATTCTCAAATCCAAATCAAATCAGTTGAACTCGACATTAACTCCAAGTCAATTCCAATCTCAAAATACTTTCGATTTCAATTCATCTATAACTCGCTCGACTCTAATTCAATAACAGTTGACACTTGACTCGAACAACAATATCAGTTTCAAATCATCATTCAATTCGATTTCAACTTTAAATCGTATAAAATCAAAATCATCGACCTTGGAAATCAAAATCAAGCTCCCAGTCGCAGATTAACAAACACCAACCATCGATTATTAGAAACAATGAAAAGAAACCGAAAGAACGAGAATGAAAACGCAAGAATAATCCGATTATGAACTGATGAACAATCAGATAAAGAAACGATTGAGAATGGATCAGATGGTACAATCAGATAAAGCATGTGTACAAGGCAACTGACGAACAATGCTTTTAGAGAATCACACGACTTTTGGGCAGGCAATTCGTTAACGAGAAAGGTACCTGAAGCGACATCAGCTTCATCTTTAGCAGCTTCCAGTGTCATCTGGAATGCTCTTGCCTTTGGCTTTGGTGGAATGTTGGGTCTAGCTGCCTCCTTCTTCTTCGGGCAGTCCCTCGACATGTGTCCCTCCTCACCACAACCATAGCAAACTTTCTTAGTGTGGGTACATTCATTGGCATAGTGCCCTGGCTTTCCACAATTGTAGCATGTGTTCGCCACCTCACATCTTCCATGATGCTTCTTCTTACATTTGTCGCACCATTTCGCTTCACCTCCACTTCCCCTCGAACCAGACTTCGAGAACTTGTTTTTCTTGTTAGACCCTGAAGTTCCATCGAACTTCCTCTTTTCACCAACATCTATCCTTTCCAGACCCTTTTCCTTCTGCTGGGCCTCCACATTCTTAGCTGCACGAACAGCCGTTTTCAGAGTAGTTGCCATTTTAACTGTCGGACCAAAGTCGGCAGGCAGTCCATTAGCAAACCTCTCTATCTTGGAGAGTTCCGTTGGCACCAGGTACAGAAACAACTTCATTTTCTCAGTAAATGCAGTAGCATAGTCGTCTATGCTTATATTCCCCTTCTTCAAGTTTTGGAACTCATTTTTCAGATCAATCAGATCTATTTCTGAACAATACTGCACCCTTAGTTGCTCCAAGAACTCCTCCCATGACATTTTCATTGCTTCTCCTCGTGGCATAGTATCTGCCAACAACTTCCACCAACTCAAGACTCCCGTCTTCAGTTGTCTGACTGCAAAGACAGTCTTCTGTTTGTTGCTACAGTCGCAACTTTCAAATACCATCTCCATTTCGGAGATCCAATCCATTATCTCAACAGGCTTTGGGGTTCCAGAAAGACTTGGCGGCTTGGCGCCCAAGAAGTTCTTGTACATTCGCCCATCCTTGTTGTTTCTCCTTTCCGGATCGTTCCTTCGTTCTCCTTGAGTCCCAACTTGACTCATAATGCGACTATTGTTCCCTTCCTCCGATTGCTCGGGAATCAATTCGGGTTCCTCAATAGGTATGATAGGTTCATCCCTATTATTATGCAACATTTGTCGCGTCTCCTCCCTTTGTTCGGCTAGCATAGCCCGAATCATGGCTTGCACCGCAGCCATTGTTATTGGTTCTGGTGCTGCTGCTACAACAAGTATTTGCTCAATCACTGGCGGTTGATTCCTGTTTTCATCCGCGTTTCCAACGCCACTCCTTGTTCTCACCATTTTTGATCTACACACCGAATAAGGTGAAATTAGATCCTCATTCACGATAGATATTCAAATCATCCTTATTACTCCGAAACGTTTACATGTTAGTTCTAATAACGTAGGCATACGCTTAGAATCCTACACACATAAGGTTTCTAGATCCGGTCGGCAACAGACCGTAGATCCGAACAATTAATATCATATATGGCAACATATAACATTTAGCACATAAAAGCATTTAGGCAACTTTCCTAAAATAAACTAGTGCTCGTGTCTAAAATCCAACAGACACACAACTCACAATTTCCACTTAGCATTCTAAGTTTAAGTCTAGAAATCCTACAAATTCCTAGTTCGCTTAAACTAATGCTCTGATACCAACTGTGACATCCCCAAAATCACGGCCAGAAAAGACCGATTTCAGTTATGCATTTTAAATAATTTCATAGTAAATCCTTTTGATTTAAAAGAGTTGCGGAATTTGTTCCCAAAACAAAACATGATAAATAATATTTATCAAAGCATTTCATCAAGAGATGCATTTTCATTATATAGTCAAAACTCGGGATGTCATGTTGCAATACAGACCATAAAGCATAAACGATAACATTACAAGTCATTCAACAAATATATACATATACAGACTTGTAAAAAAACAACTTGATGATTCAACCATCTTATGCCCTCGCGCCACTACCTGTAATACAAATAAAACTGAGTGGGTCAGGCTTGGGAGCCTGGTGAGCATATAGGGTTTTCAACCCACAATAAATAAGTTATATTTAATTTCACCAACCAATCACTATCCCGATTACCCATTCCCGTTATCCTCACTTTACGTCCCTAAAATAACATCTATCTCAAGGGACCTAATCTAGGATTTTCATCGGGACGGACATCACTGTTAAGGGGTTTCCTCAACGATAGATATCCTAAAGGCAACCATGAGGGGGATAGAGTACACCGGTGAACACATCGTTCACAACACCTACAGGTTATGAACCTGATAGCGTTCCACTGGACTGTCTAGAAAGAGTCCGTGGTCGTTATCCATACTCCGCTGAATAACTAGATCAACAACAATAACAACAACATCGAGGCCTCTCATCTGTTTATTACACACCAACTATCTACCCATGTTCTACCCAACATATTAGTAGATAAAATATATATTTTCATACATAGTTTAAAACTTGTATATCATTTTCATTCAATATATATTCCACATAATAGATGAGGCATACCCACATAACACGTATTTCACAGAAATCAATTCAGATCTATGAGATGGAAGATGGTGAACATACATTCACACACATAATGACAAATTCTACACATAACACGTATTTCGTATAAAATACTCCATAATCATGCGTTAGAAGAAAGTAACTACACACTCACACATATAAACAACAATATACTTAATACACTCGAACCATACTTGTATTATTATCGTGTTTATGAAAGGTAGTATACACTCACTTGATCAGAAGACGATCGGACAGCACTACGACTTGCAGAAGTAGTAATCCTCAGCAGATCTGGAAGATCTTCACAAAAATCGAACTTCTCGCGGGCAGAGCTTCGACTCGGGAACCGCACTTCTCGGGAACTTCGGGATCTCGGGACTTGCCTCGGGGCTCGAGAATAATACCGGGGCTTCGGGGTATTTCTGGCACGCAAAACGATGCAAAATGGGAGAAAGAAGAGAGAAAATGAACAAAACTCTCGGCTTCCCTCGCAAGCCTTTTATAGAGGCTGAGCCTCGCACGTACGCGGGGCATACAGGTCCGAAATCGTCACTGCGTTCGTCATCCGAAACCACTTGCTGCGAGTGTCGACATCTTCGGAGAACGCGGGGCATACTTTGGATCGGACCGCTGACTCCCCTTCGGATAATGCCGAAATTTCCAATTAAAAATAAATACAAATTAATTAATAAACTCCGGAAATTCATATCTTCTTCATACGAACTCCGTTCTCGCCTAACTTTTTATCGCTTCGATACCAACAACGAGACCTTCGATCCTCGTTTAGAATGCTTCGGCTAAAAACCGCTCGATCTCAAATCGAGTATTTCAGGTTGCATACCGCAAAGTCGAAACTTCGACAAATCATAACTTCCTCATACGAAGTCAGATTTGGGCGTTCTATATATATTCGGAAACCTCGTTTCAACTACTACAACATTATCCAAAGATATTAAGTTTATTTTACACTTAAATTTTGACGCTTATTTTTATTCTTAATTAATCAAACCACATAATTAAGCAATTAAGCACAAAACACATAATACTCAAATAATACACTCTTATTATTTCAAAACGGGTTACAAAGGTTAACATAGACTATTATATTGCTAAAAATGGCAAGCCCGGAAACACAGGCGTTACATCAACGATCATAACCAAATAATCATACGGCAAGTCCACCATCTTTGAGCAATCGATAAGATCTTGAGTTCTTCTAGAGAGATAAAAGTGATAATCAAAGATATCTATATAGAGAGAAAGTGATACAAAAAAGTATTCTAGAGAGAGAAAATCGAATTATTGATCAAATCAAGGAAAATTTCAATTTCTAGAATACAAAACACTCTCTGAACACGAAGATCAATAAGAACATAAAGAATCACCAAATCTAAAATATCATCATGGATCAATTCTTGATCAAATCAAGAACACCCGCTCTGATACCAATTATAGTGGTGTCGATTATGATGACAAATGCGGAATTTGAAAGATCTAGTGAATCATCATTCAAATCATGAACACATGCAGTAAATAAATATGGGCTTAAGCTCTCATTAGTTTTTGATAGAAAGAGTACAAATGGGTTTGCTATTTCTCTCTCTAAAACTAACACTCTAAAATGATCATTACAAGTTCTTACATAATGAGAGTCACTCACTTCCTATTTATAGGAAAGACTCAACCCATTTACACATACAAGAGGGTAAGCCACATCCAAGCATGACTTTGCACCCTAACACAGAGCTTGTTGGAACATAGTCGACATTCCGAACAACAAGTCAGACGAGATGCTCTTTATCCGTGACTCCTTATTTGATCACTTGAAAGCTCAAGCTCCCACAGCTGACACCTATGATGCCCTTTTAAATCAAATTAACCTGAGCTTCCAAAAGGTACTCAAAAGGCTCTCCGAAGTCAAAGAAACAACCAGAGTTGCCTCAAAAGTCGGGCCATCAGATGCAAGAGGGGGAGAACCAAGCCAGAAGGATCGTACCATTTCATGGAAACCTACCTTGGAGTTCAGACTTCGAGATAAGTCTGATGACGATGACATTTAGGTTCTGTCCATGGACCCTCCATTTAAAGAAGTTGATGAAGAAGTTGAGTATATCACCAATGTTGTAATTGGAATTCGAGCTCCTCAAAAATTTATGGCTAAATTTCTTTCAAAGGAAGAGAAAAGGATATGGTCCACTGTTACCTGGCCATTATCCTTGGCAGACATTCTTCAATGAAGCCATGAATTGGCTAGAGAAAAGACTAAGCTCACAATCGACACATTCCGAGCCACCCAATCTATGTTTCCTCCTATCCCTTCTCCAAGAATAGTTCCCATTGATGATGGTTCTACTCTTCGGAAACCTAATGACATTTCGGAAGAGCCTTTGATTCCTCCTCCACCAGAGTTCACAATCATAAAAAAAAAATCAAAAAGTCATTTCTAACTTGAACAAACAACATTAAGATAAAGGGAAAAAGCCTATCTCGAAACCTCACAACCCTGAAAGGACATTCAAGATGTCTGAAGGATGGTCACAAGCCCAAATCGATCAGGCCCCTGAAGAGAGCATTCATATCCAAGCTCTAAAATATAATTCTAATCCGTTGTTGGGCATATTCCCACTTTTTCATGAAGGGATAATCCATGATCAAGACATTGTGCCATTCATGTATTATGATCCACCCATGCAAGATGCAGCCCAAATCGATCTCTCAGTTTCTCCCTTCGGAAGATATTACATCAAGTTTGCTCCACTTCAACTAGATGATGATCCTAAAACAATCATCAGAACTGAGAGAGAAAGATTGAAGACATTCTACTCAGTCAATGCACGACCTCAAAAGGAAGTGTGGTCTCGAAAGAGAATCACAAAAATTGTAGGGTTCAGACGAAAAGTTCAAAGGAAGTTTGACATGAACTTCATGTTGTACAGGTAATACATTGATCGGAAATTCTCGCTTCCCTTCCATTAATCCGCATTCAAGAACCATTCAAAATGCGTCAAACCCAAACCCTAGGTTCTTTAAAGAGGGTCTTGACCCATTAAGCCCTAAAACTCCTACAACAACGTCCCAAAACACAAATCTGATGTCTCAAGGTTGGCAAAACACATAAAGTTTCCAACTGTTACCTCCATGCATGATAGAACACACTCTAAGGCTCATTAAATGACTTAATAATGGTCTTATTGCATAAATAGGACATAAAGACCAATAAAGTTTGCAACTTTAAGCCAAGAGATATCATGAAGGGGTCAGATCTAACTTATCAACCCTTGAAATCCTCATCTTCTTGGACAACTCAACCAAAACCCCCAAAATCAAGCTTAAACTTCAAGTAAGGATATCTAGATGAATACATGACAAGGTGACAACTTTATACCTTAAAAATGTTGCCTTCGAAGAAGAGTTTCTGGATCTAAGGTTCTTCCTCCAAGCAAGACGCATCTCTCTTCCTAGCTCCATTCAAGAATCACAAAAAACAACTCTCTAAGCTCACCGCACACAAGCTTGCAAGAAGAAACACGAATCTAGAGTTTTCTTGACAGGGAGGCTGGTAAGGAGGCCAGCCAAAAGGGTTTAAGTCCTTTAAATAGGTTGCAACACCCTAAAATTAGGGTTTCATCATTAGCCGTCAACTCATCGATTTGGGTCTCCCCGACTCAATGAGTTGGATCCTTAAAAGTCGTGGACACAAAAGTCTCTACACGACGAGTTGGAGCTCCCCAACTCGTTGAGTTCCCACAAAATCCCCACAATCGAGAAATGAAATAATACTTGGACCAATCGTTACAATACATGTTGGTTGCAAAATCAAAGACTTACCTGACACAGATGGGTATAATCAACCCTTATTTTGTTAATCTAAAAATAACCAAAAAATAGGAACATAGTATGAAATACTATTTTAACGCCTTTTTCCCCTGTGAAATTGATTCCATTGTGCAAAAATGATGACATTTCAGTATACTAAAATACACGACATGGTAGAGTGTAAACCTTGGATACATAATCAGGGATGTATGTTATAACATATAGTTTAACTTATGTAATTTTCTTACGGTTGTTGTTTTTTACTTTTACATGTAAACTATTTGTATCGATACTGAAGTCGATGTTTATTATAACTCTATGAACGACTCAAACGATGGGAAAGATAGTTAAGTAAGTTATGAAGCATTTCTTATGATATAGAAAATATTATAAATCAATTACTTTCTGATACACTTTTGTCTCCTTGGTATTATATGATGTAGGTGGTAATTAAAAGCAATATACTTTGTGATAGCAATTTACTTTGTTAGGACATTTACGAAAATGAAAAATATAGGAATGAATTTGGGATGCAACAAGACAATAGCTTTGACATTTTTTGTAATATTTTCCTGTTTTGAACTTGATTTCATTTGATTGTGTTTTAATCAAATGCTATTCTTTCATTTGGTTGTCTTTTAATATATTGTTATTCTTTTATTCATTCATATGTAATATAATTTGATAGATTTGCCATTGTACCTTGCTAATATGGGAGAAAATGAAAGAAGGATGTTGTAGAAGACCGTAAAATCAATCTATTGTTTTTACAATTGCCAACATATCCACCGGATGAGTATAACACTAGTAAATATTAGTAATATAATTTAGAAGCCACATTATAGTATAAGATTCAAGGATAAGAGAAGCAACTTAGTTATATTATATAAGGGAAAAATCAATGGTTTGTATGTTAAGAAGTGTGGGACAAATAGGAACATCTTTTTTTCTAAATTACACATGAAATTGCCTTAATTTCCATATGATATGTATTAATTTTAATAATTATTATCTACACTTGCAGGATAAATGATGTAACCTTAGTTATCATGTGTCAAGCAGTGTTTGGCCAGCTCCCGAAAGCTCATCAGATAATAATTATAAGGAAAGTGAGCCTTGGTATGTATATTTTCTCATCATGAAAATTATGACATATTGTCATCGATTTTTTGGTGGATTCTTAGTTTCTTAATGTTGCTATTCTATTAGGTATCATGATATGATTCTTGAAGCACTTTCATCTCTGGAGAACCCAGATGGGATTGATATAAATTCATTTCATTCCTATATTGAGGTTTAATCTATAGATCAATAGTTTTGTTTTTTACATATGTTAAAGTAATTTATTGATTTTCTTTCTTGTTAATGTTCTTTCTTAACCATATAGTAGAGCATTAATGCAAGAAATCTCACAACAAATTCTAAAGATATAGATGCTTGAATGTTTCCTATTCCTTATAGTTATAGATTATGTCTTTGTGAACCTTTTATATGCTTATTCAAATAAGTAGATTGTTTGGTTTAAAAACTTTTGGTTAGTCTATTAATAAAAACAGATAAACGATGATATTTTTAGAATTAATTTCATTCTGTTTTCACATGTTGCAGCAAAAGTCTGATAAAAAGTTGTCAGAAATTTTTAGTACTTATTTGACAACAAAGCTCAGGAGAATGGCGACACATGAGAAAATTGAAAGGGTGAGTAGTTCTATTCATGAATCCTTACCATGCTTTTTAAATGTGTTCGGCTAATGATTTGGGAATCTATATTCATATGAGAATGTAAAGAACAATTTTGGACTGTTAGGTTTAAAATATCAATGATTATTATTGAATCTTTAGTATTTCAAACTTTCCAAAATTAAAAGTATTTAATTATGGATAAGAATTGATTGTGATTCTCATCATAATCATTAACTCGTTTGATCTGACGCTTTCAATCGTTCTTACCTTCAAATAATAGTTGTGATTCTTAAAACAATTTAACCCTCTCTTTTATATATATATATATATATATATATATATATATATATATATATATATATATATATATATATATATATATATATATATATATATATATATATATATATATATATCTTTTTCATAGTCATGAAAAAAACTTGTTTGTGGCCATGTCTCTCTCTTTTCGTCTTGATTGATTTCATTTTCGAAAAAATATAAAATTTTCATAATTATTGTAAAACACCTTTTAATTTATATAAATAAATGGTAATTAAAATGATAACAATAAAAAAATAACCAAAAACAATTCTTATCTTTAAATATAATATACAACTATATACTATTAATATAAGTTACTAAGTTAATATCCTAACAAGTCCCAACAATGAAAAAAAAATAATTGGAAAGTGCAAGTTATATTAAAAGTTAATATGTTGTTGGAGGTTTTTTAATTTATTGAAACATTGAATGATTATATAATGTTTTTTATATGAATGATTAAAATTTTAATTTATCCATCAAAATGAACAAAGACCGACTTAAAAACAATATTTATGTCCTGAAAAAAAAATGATAAAAATTGAAAACACTCTAGGGCCTAATTTTCGGACGGTCAAGTTTGATCAATGTTGAACTATTTTGTCCATATCTACTCAAGATCTTCGATATCAATGGTAATCTTTACAGGATCAAACATGATGTGCCAGTGGATCATGAGAACAACAATGATGAGCAATTTTAACATGTGCTGAGATTAAGAGTTACATTTGATGACTTGAAGATTTTGGAACATGATGATATGTAGAAGACCTTCTTATTGTTATGTTTGAAATTCTAATTAGCGATTTACCTCTATCTCTTCATTGAATTGTTAATCTTTGGTATACTTTTAACATTCAAATTTTAAATTTGTTAAAAGATGTGTTGTTTTGGGATGTTTTACGTACACAATCTTACTGAAAATGGTTTTTAATGTTTTAAAATATTATTACGAACTTCCCATACAAGTGATGTATCATACAAGTAGAGGTACACCAAAATTGACAGGGTTTAATGCTCTTTAGCATTATAAATATGGTGGTTTTATATGGAACTATGCTCGTAGTCGAAGGATGAAAGAACATTGAAATCGAGATATTGCAGTTAATTTTGAGAGTGATTGATGATAACACAAAAGGAAAATGAGTATCTAAAGCTTTGATACAATATTATGATGGATATAAGATTGATTCAATAATCAACCGAGATGGCATAGCTTAGGTAAATACATGATTTGGTTTCAAAAGATCATGTTACAATCAATAATTATAACGAAAAACATAATTACACTTATCTATCTAGCAATGTTAAAATAGAAAAAAAAAATCTATATAGTATCCAACATGCACATAATATATTAACAACCTAAATGAAAGTATGTAGTCGAAAAAGTAAAAAATTCTAACTTGAAATTCAATAACAATTGATCGCTATTTTCTACAACATTAAATAATCACGAAAATTATTTATAATTATGTATATATATATATATAAAAAAAAAAAAAAAAAAAAAAAAAAAAAAAAAAAAACTATTTAATTTGTATAGTGAATATCGTATATTATTTAACAGATTTTCTATTTAGTTATTCTATTTTTCAAAGAACTGGATTTTATCGCTACAAAAAACAAAAATAAATAAATAAATAAAAGCTAAAGTTCTAATAGAAAGATATTACATTTTAGAGTTTGTCATGTTAGGGTTGGATCTGCAAAACAATCAAACAATTTTATGATCTCTCCTAGTAAAAGCCCGGTCTAAGATAAAACCAAACCATAATAATTGAGTTTAGCTCTAATAATCTATTTTGTTTTTACTTTTTCTTTTGTTAAAACCCACTTGAAATTCAATTTTTTAAGAAAAAAATCCAGCTCATCATAGACATTTGAAAAATAGTTTGGTTCCTTTGTTACATTCTATTGTGTCAATGTTTTCTTAGTTTTTTCCTTTTTCTTTCTCACCGATCTTTTTTTAGATAAAACATGCTTTCTTAAATCCTATTTCTAAATTATTTATTTTGTCTGCGCCATAGAAATTAAACTGTCAACCATTTACAAATGATACAGCTGGAACAAAACTATTGGTTACAAAGTAAAAAATATATATAAATAAAATAGATAAAGATATTTTGTTTTTATTTTGGGCCGAAGGACCCACATTATATAAAAACCTACTTCACTTGGTCGTAGGGTTGTGAAAGTCGGCAGACATAAAACCGAACATCCTCGAACACTGTTCCCATTTACTCACAATCTGCACACATAGGGATTTTCGCTTCTCTCTCGATTCATATACACTAAATCCCTTCAGAAAACTCTGCCAATCAATCGAGTGAATGGGGACCCCAAGAAAGATGTGGACATTGGCGGAAGAATCGGCCCTCCTGGCTGGAGTAGCCAAGCACGGTGCTGGAAAATGGAAGACCATCCTCACCGATGAAGAATTTGCTCCTCGCCTAGTTAATCGATCCAATGTTGATCTCAAGGTTCATATCTCCTCATTCTTTCTAATGTACCATCTGTTCTTGCTTCAATCGTATGTTTGCAAGTTGACAACCTTGCATTTTGATTTATTGATTCGATTCTGCGATGTTTTCATGCAAATCGGTTTAATTTTTGATCCTTTGCATGCCTTCATGGTATATATATATATATATATATATATATATATATATATATATATATATATATATATATATATATATATATATATATATATATATATATATATATATATATATATATATATATATATATATATATATATATATATATATATATGTGAAGACACACACGAAGAGGTTTCTAGGAAAAGCCATATAGTCGAATGTTGCGTTTTGGCTAACCTCAACACTCTTATAATTTTCCGATCTGGAGCTTCTAATATATAAAATGACCAGATCTATACTTATCGAGCTTAAAGTAATATAGACACAACAATGTTTGTGTAAATTTCGCAACATAAAAATTATTTGGTTTAATGTGTAAAATTTAGGGTTTCTCATTGGATATGTATGATGCAGATATCCAAGGTTCCAATGGATTGCATGATTCGTGGTCTTTAGCTCAAGTAGTATTAATTTATCTTTAAAACAAATAGTTGTGAATTTTATATATACCACTTACAAGAAAAAAGAAAGTTGTTTATTACGATTTGCATATAATTTTTAATGATATATTCTTTTGATACACTATTAAAAAAAAGGTGAAAGTTTACATCTGTCCATTCAAGTATTTTAAACTCTTAGATTAATGCATATATGTACTTGTTTCACTTTCAGATTTGAATATCTGAAGGGTTAATTTCTTCTTCATGTTATGTTTAGTTATGTATGTATATAATTATCTTTGATAAATTCAACGGGATGTTCATGTCTAATTAGCTGGAGAACAAAATCAATGGGACGTTCATCATTGATAGTCGTAGAGATCAATCTGAATATCTAAATATGTCGTTATATTCTCTAAAAGTTGATGAAAAATTGAGTTTACATCCATAAATACAGTTATTTATAACATGATATACAAAGCAAGTTTAGATCTACATCGACACTTACAATTAAGGTATTGCAATCATTGTTGAATTATGACGTTCTTGCCGTACACAAATCGAATAGGGTACAGACATGAATTGTGAATATTGAGGAGGAACATCTTTTTCCTAAATTACACATGAAATTGCCTTAATTTCCATATGATACGTATTAATTTTATTAATTATCATCTACACTTGCAGGATAAATGGCGTAACCTTAGCTATCATGTGCCGAGCAGTGCTTGGCCAGCTCCCGAAAGCTCATCAGATAATAACTATAAGGAAAGTGAGCCTTGGTACGTATATTTTCTCATCATGAAAATTATGACATATTGCCAACGATGTTTTGGTGGATTCTTAGTTTCTTAATGTTGCTATTCTATTAGGTACCATGATATGATTCTTCAAGCACTTTCATCTGTGGAGAACCCGGATGGACATGGGATTGATATAAATTCAATTCATTCTTATATTGAGGTTTAATCTATACATCAATAGTTTTCTTTTGTTTACATATGTTAAACTAATTTATTAATTTTCTTTCTTGTTTATGTTATTTCTTAACCATATAGTAGAGCATTAATGCAAGAAATCTCACAAATTATAAAGATATAGATGCTTGAATGTTTCTAATTCCTTATAGTTATAGAGTATGTCTTCATGAGCCTTTTATATGCTTATTCAAATAAGTAGATTGTTTGGAGTAAAAACTTTTGGTTAGTCTATTAATAAAAACAGATAAACAATGATATTTTTTAGAATTAATTTCATTCTATTTTCACATGTTGCAGCAAAAGTCTGATAAAAAGTTGCCAGAAGTTTTTAGTATCTATTTGACAACAAAGCTCAGGAGAATGGCGACACAAGGGAAAATTGAGAGGGTGAGTAGTTCTACTCATGAATCCATACCAAGCTTTTTAATTGTGTTAGGCTAATGATTTGGGAATCAATATTCATATGAGAATGTAAAGAACAATTTTGGAGCGTCAGGTTTAAAATATCATAGATTATTATTGAATCTTTAGTATTTTAAACTTTCCAAAATTAAAAGTATTTAATTATGGATAAGAATTGATTGTGATTCTCATCGAAACCATTAACTCGTTTGATCTGACGCTTTAAATCGTTCTTACCTTCAAATAATAGTTGTGATTCTCAAAACAACTTAACCCTCTCTATCTCTCTTTTATATATATATATATATATATATATATATATATATATATATATATATATATATATATATATATATATATATATATATATATATATATATATATATATAAAATAAATCTTTTTCATAGTCATGAAAAAAAACTTGTTTGTGGCAATGTCTCTCTCTTTTCATCTTGATTGATTTCATTTTCGAAAAAATATAAAATTTTCATAATTATTGTAAAACACCTTTTAATTAATATAAATAAATGGTGATTAAAATGATAATGGTAAAAAAATAACCAAAAACTATTTTTATCTTTAAATATAGTATACAACTATATACTTTTAATATAAGTTACTAACCTAACAAGTCCCAACAATGAAAAATGTTTATAGTTGGAAACTGTAAGTTATATTAAAAGTTAATATGTTGTTGGAGGTTTTTTAATTTATTGAAACATTATAATCTGTGAATGATCATATAATATTTTTTTTGTAGGAATGATTAAAATTTTAATTTATCCATCATAATGAACAAAGACGGACTTAAAAACAATAGTTATGTCCTGAAAAATTATGATAAAAATTGACAACACTTTAGGGCCTAATTTTCGGACGGTCAAGTTTGATCAATGTTGAACTATTTTGTCCATATCTACTCAAGATCTTCGATAACAATGGTACAAATAAATATGCAGAATGGTAATCTTTACAAGATCAAACATGATGTACCAGTGGATCATGAGAACAACACTGATGAGCAACAGGAAGTCAACAACAATTCTGAAGAAACAGAGGAAGATTTGGCATCGTATGCTGCCTATCAAGTTGCTGTGGCTGAAGACGCACAACGTAAAGCAATAGAAGCATGTAAAGAGGTAGATCGCTTGCAGAACCTTGTTGAAGAGAGTATGGCAATGCTAAAATTTGCTGAAGAGGCATATGAAATAGGTCAATTACATTATGTTGCCTTGATTATTAACTAATCTTCATATTTTCTCTTTCATAATATAACTATATATTTAATATTGCAGTTTTAAGAGACGGGTTTGTTCTGCTTCGTTGTGATTCTTATAGTGTGCATGAGTCAAGAAGTGTTTCATCGAACGATGATATTCCGAAAGAGGATTAGAAGATTTGGATCCATTAATTTTTTTTATATCCTTATAGTGTTGTGTGCATGGTTATTGGTTAGTCAAAATGTTGTTGTCTGTTGTGATGAAATTGTTGTGTGTTATGGTGAGTCAAAATATTGTTGTGTGTTATGGTGAGTCAAACCTATTTGTTTGTTGAAACTAAGTCATTCCGCCAAACTTTCGGGGTAGTATATGACTACATGTATGCATCCAAATCTATTTTATGTTGTATTTTGTGGTTTTATTTAGTTATATTTTCTTATAAGGGTAATTAAGTAACTTTAGCATGATAATGAAATTAAAATCCATTAATTCATGGAAATTACCATAAAAATCTCTTTGACCAACTATTTAACCCCAGCCTCCATATCATACGTATTCTATTTCTGCCAACTCCCATTTTCTTATTGATGAATGAACATCGTCTGATCAAAAAAGGTAGTCGAAACCTCTTGCTGCAAATTTGTTTTCACATTTCGTTGATTAAGAAGACTGTAATATTTAATATCTATCGCTCCTACCGATTTGTACACATGGTACTGACCAGACAAAATGAAGATGTTATTATCGGCGACTCCATCTCCAATCGAAGCTAGCTTCTATCTCCAATCAACTCAATTACATAACAAAATAGCCACGTTCTTTGAGTTTAATTTACCAAACTTGCAATTCCATTCCATAGAAAACAGATTTTTTTCTTCTTTTTTTCCAACTAGCTAATTTCTACAACTTCAGCTTTTAGTTTTAGATTTTTATAATGGTGTTGAAATATCTTGTTGTTCATATGAATTTGATGTTGATGGTTCTAAATTGGAATTTTTTTTCATTCATGATTCATTGAAAATGTGGTGATTTAGGGAGCGCCCTTAAAGTGTTTGATAAAATGTCAAAGAGAAATATGGCAGTCTCAGATTATATTCATGGTTAGTGATGGAATGTTTATTGTTGTGCATCTCATCTTCAAAGGTAAACAAAATCAAAACAGAGAATTATGTTATTCTATCATACTTTAAATTTAGAATTCCTCTCATTTTTCTTTCAATATTGAAAGAGAGGAAATCATTTTTCGAATATGAAATATATCAGGTGCTGGTTGGACGATTAGAGTTGGTGTTTGCATTTTGAAGGTATAGTTTCTAGAGAACATTTTGGCCCTGCTCTAGCATTTTCTTTCTGTATTTTAAAATGGGTTTATTTTTGTGAAATTTAAATGCATTCTATAGTGTATTCCCTTTAAGATAATTAAGCTAATTCTGTGAGAATGTTTTTTTTTCCTCATCATTAGGTGTTTATTCTTATCTACAATTGTTTCGTTCTTTAAGAATACATATTTCATTCTTTAAGAATATTTTGTATCTAATGTATTCTTCTATTTGAATAATGTGTAGAGAGTATTATAATCTTGGAGAATCACATAAGAATAATTATGCCAGAATTGTATTTCCGGTATAATCACATAAGAATGACTATGGTAGAATCACATAAGAATTATTTTGCAAGCGTTGTATTGCAATTGGCTGATATTTTAACATGAATTTTGTTTCTTATGTTTTTCAGATGTTTCAAGTTTTACCTAGGGATCACTTACCATCCTCGAGTTTATCTCCTTTTGCAGCTCCATGAATTTTGTTTCTTATGTTTATTTTAAACTATTAAACTCCGTCTTGTATAAAATTTGTATTCAATTAAAATTATTGGTTTTGATAATATGTGTTTATAATATTATGTTCATAGTTGTATACCATTCTGACAGAATTACAGAACATCATTCTAATAAAATAAGATTCTGATCGAATAAAATCGATTTATCCTTACAAATTACGTTTGAATTTGAATTAATTTGAAAAAAATCATATTTTTTAAATCAAAATCATTAATTATCCCATGAATCTCGATTTTTCCTTTTTTAAATTTGTCTCAATTGACTAAAATGCCCTTATGCTGAAATTTGTGTGATTATATGGTACATGTTACCCTATTGTAATATCATAGACCCTCAGATCATGACTTTTGATTCTGTTTCATCTGGTGGTCCATATCTGTGCATTCTGGCACACAATAGTTAGTAAGAACAAAATAACCTAGACCTATATATATATATATATATATATATATATATATATATAAGATCGTGAAGTATTTTTAGATTAGAAATTTTCGTTTTAATCTTGGGATCATTGTTAGTACAATTGTTAAGGCAAAGGAAATAATTTCATATCAGTGAGTTGTTAATGATTTTAGTGTCATCACTTATCAATACATTCAGTGTTAAAAGGATTTTATTCGAGACCGGATGAGTTCCATTTGGTTATATTCTGAAGTAGGAGCTTTCGAGTGCAGACTAAATAGCTAAAAGGGATCAAGAACACAGGGGCCCAACGGCAGCTCCCATGGTGGGGTTTCAAGGGGCATCGCCTTATGGGGGTCTAGGAGCAAAACCCCTATAGGGGTCCAAAGGACAGAGCCCTAGCAGGGCTCTTTCCTGAAAAATACCATATATAAAAAATGGTCCCAACCAAATTTTCTAGCCAAAAACCCAATGTTAGTGTCGATTACAAAAGTGGGTATGTCGTTTTCCTTCCTAGCCATCATCTTCTACATATAAACGAAGACTTGAATGTTGCAGAAGATATATACATACGAGAATCCTAGTTCTCATCCATCATATATATATATATATATATATATATATATATATATATATATATATATATATTCGATGGGTCCAACTTCAATGATTGGATCCGCAACATTCGCATGGTCACCCGTTACGAGGACAAAGAGTATGTTCTCGATAAGGAGCTAAAAGAGGTCAATGTGAACACTACCACTCCTAAAGAAATCGTTGCTTACGAGACTCATGAGCGAGATGCTACGAAGGTTGATTGCGTCATGCTCGCAACGATGAATGCGGAACTCCAAAAGTCCTACGAGGACTATTATCCCTACGAGATGCACCAAGATTTGATGGAAAGGTACCATCAAAGTGCTAGGCAGGAACGGTATGAGATCATCACTGCGATGATCACTACCAAAATAAAGGATGGAGAGTCCATCATGGCCCACTTGGAGAAAATGCAGAGATACATGGACCCCTTGCTGAAGTTAAATGTTAACTTCGATGAGGAGCTAACCATAGATATTATTCTACACTCGTTACCTCCTTACTACGACTAGTTTCGTATGACCTACCACATGAACAAGGAGTAGGTCACTCTAAGTAAGCTTCAAGGCCTGCTAAGGACTGTTGAGAGTAGTCTAGAAGGCAAATATATTGCATCTACTCCTACTACTATTGCCCTTGTCTTGGAGATTGGGCAAGGAAAGGGAAAGAAGATGAAGACTCCTTCTAAGAGCCACAAGGGAAAGTCTTACAATGGTACCTCTTCTAGTGGAACCAAATCTGGTTCTGCTACTCCCTCTTCCAACCCGAAGGAAGCAGAGTGGTACTACTGCCACGAGAAAGGGCATTCGAAACGAAGCTGCCCGAAGTACCTGAAGGACATCAAGGATGGGAAGATAAAGCCATCCTTCACAGGTATTTATACTACTCAATCTAATAACTCATCCCATGCTATATCTTGGGTCCTCAATAAAGGATGTGGTTTTCACATTTGTTTTGATTTGCAGGGTCTAATAAGAAGTGAGGATGTGGAGCATGGGAAGATAAACTTGATCATGGAGAATAGGAAAGCGTCGCCTGTCACCAATATTGGATTTTACTCTTTAGTGCTTAGTAGTAGGTTAGGTATAGATTTGAATAATTGTTGTTATTTGTTAGAAATGACACAAAACATTATTTCTTTTCATGGTTTGTATAAACAAGGTTTTAGATTTTCGATTAATAATGAAAAATGGTTATATTAATGCTTTCTTGAATGGTACTTTCTATTTTGAAGCATTGCCTTGTAATGGAATATATGAAATTGTGATGGTTGTAGGCAAATTAGGAAATGATGTGTTACATATTGATTCTTCCAATGGTTTGGATAAAGCATGCTTGTGGCATTGTCATCTTGGACATGTCAACAAGAAGCGCATAGCCCAATTCCAAAAGGATGGAGTGTTGGAGTCATTCGACCTTAGGGACGATGACACGTGCGAGTCTTGTTTACTTGGAAAGATGACCAAAGTCACCCTTCACTGGCACTTGTGAAAGGGGTGAGGTTTTATTGGATCTCATACATACCGATGTATGTGGGCCCTTTAGATCCACCACAAGGGATACGAACCACTTCTATGTGACTTTCACCGATGATTATAGCAAATATGGGTATATCTACTTAATCAAGCACAAATCAGAAACCTTTGAAAAGTTCACAGAGTTCAAGAAAGAAGTGGAAAATCAGTTGGGCAGGAAAATTAAGATGCTCCGATCCGATCGAGGAGGTGAGTACCTTAGTATGGAATTCCATGACTACCTCAAGTAATGCAGAATTGTTTCGCAATTGACGCCACCTAGGACACCGCAGTTGAATAGTGTGGCTGAGCGGCGCAATCGAACCTTGTTGGATATGGTCCGTTCCATGATGAGTCGAGCTTCGTTACCTATCTCATATTTGGGGTATGCCTTAGAGACTGCCGCCCATATCCTTAATCTAGTCTCGACTAAGAAGGTTGCCAAAACACCTTACGAGATGTGGACAGAGAAAGCTCCCTCGTTTGCACATATCAAGGTTTGGGGTTGCGAGGCTTTCGTAAGACAAGAGACTCACGACAAGCTTGAACCTTGTAATGAGCGGTTTATTTTCATCGGCTATCCATAGAAGTCCTTTAGATATCTCTTCTATAGACCGAGTGACAATGTTGTCTTCATTGCGAGGAATGGGGTTTTCCGAGAGCGAGAACTCATTTGCCGAAAGGGCAGTGGGAGGAAAATTGATCTTGAAGAGCTTCAAGAATCAATCGATGAAGGAACCTCTAACACTGGCTCTCAACCCGAGGAGGAAACTCATGTTGAACCGATTGACGAGTCCTTACCTCTTAGACGTTCTAGTAGAGTTAGTGTTCCACCTGTATTATATGGTTTCTATATAACTGTTGAGGGTGATACATTTACTAGTGATAGTACACTGATAAATTTGGATGAACCTAACACCTACAAGGAAGCCATGGCAGGCCCGGAGTCTACAAAATGGAAAGAGGCTATGGACAGCGAGATTCAGTCCATGTATGACAATGAAGTTTGGAACTTGGTTGACAATGTACCGGATCGTAAGACAATCGGGTGCAAGTGGATCTTCAAGAAGAAGACCGACATGGATGGGAAAGTACACACGTATAAGGAGCGATTGGTTGTGAAGGGCTTTACTCAAAATCCCAAAGTTGACTATGATGAGACCTTCTCACCAGTTAAGAAGATTAAATATATAAGGTTTATGCTAGCCATAGCTGCGTTTCATGATTATGAAATATGGAAGATGGATGTCAAAACCACTTTCCTTAATGGGAAGTTGGCTGAGGATGTTTACATGAGTCAGCCAGAGGGTATTTTCAATGCAGAGCACTCTAATAAAGTTTGTAAGCTTGAGAAATCCATTTATGGATTGAAACAAGTGTCTTGCAGATGGAATCTTTGTTTCGATGAGAAAGTCAAAGAGTTTGGTTTCTCAAGAAGCGAGGATGAATCATGTGTATATGTCAAAGCAAGTAGGAGTATAGTTAGCTTTATCGTTTTGTATGTGGACGACATACTTCTCATAGGAAACGACGACCCAACCTTGAAGGAGGTTAAGTCCTGGCTTGGGAAGTGTTTCTCTATGAAGGACCTCGGAGAAGCTACTTATATTCTTGGGATAAGGATTTTGAGAAATAAGTGTAGCACCTGGTTCCTGGTACGTAAATTTCATTTGAGCTCTTTTTCATTTTAAGCCTTGGACTCGGCGAGTTGTAGGTCCGACTCGCCGAGTAGAGACGGGACCCGGGACACGTTTAAGTTGGCGACTCGGCGAGTCCATATCCTGGACTCGGCAAGTCACCGCTGTTTGAGGAAACCCTAAGTTTCAGGGGTTTGCACCCTATTTAAGCCCTCATTCCGCCCCAAGCCAGCCCCCATTCACCCTCAGAGCCCTAACCCTCGTTCAAAGCTTTATTCCTTGAGAGTTTGAAGCATTCTTAGTGTGTTTTGAAGTTTTAGAGAAGGGAGAAGAGTGGATCAAGAAGAGGAAGAGGAGGTCATCCATCTTTGAGCAATCTCAGTGTTTTCCTTGAGGTAAAACTTGATTTTCCCCTCTGATTTCGTGCTTATTGTTCCTTATAACTCCATTTAAGTCCTTCTTGAGCCATTTCCAAGCTTGTGTATGTTTAAGGATTCGTAATAAGCTGAGTAACCTCTAGATCTAGGTGGGATTGAGCTCTAGGAGCTTGGATCTACTGCCTTTATGGACCCATATTGCATGAAAACCCTAGATCTACTCTTTTTGTGCATTTTGAGCCCTAAAACCCTCATCGGTGAATATCTACACGTAAAGTTGGAAACTTTACGTGTTATTCATGCTCTAGGAACCCAGATCTATGGATAGCATAAGTTGGATTCAAGCAGAATCGCGTGTGTAGTAGTTGCATGAGGCCGACTCGGCGAGTCGAGTCGTGAGTCCCCGAGTTTTCCCTTTTCGTGTTTGCTGAGTGGGAGTAGTGAGTCACGGGGTGTGACTCAGTGAGTTGGAAGCCGAACTCGTCCATGAAGGAACTCAGCGAGTCAATGCCCTGAATCGGCGAGTTCAAGGCAATCTTCTTAGATCAAGAACAGACTCGGCGAGCTGTTCATACAACTCGGCGAGTCTCAGCATAAGTGTTCGTTGGATGAAGATGAACTCGGCGAGTTGTTCATACAACTCGGCGAGTAGGATGAAGGACTTGAACATCAGTTTAGAAGGAGAACTCGTCGAGTCAACGCCTAACTCGACGAGTAGAGACGAGATTCAGGACAATCGATTGGATAGGGACTCAGCGAGTTGGAGAGCCAACTCGGCGAGTCGGGTCAACTGAAAGTTGACTTTGACCTTGACTTATGACATGATCAGGGGTAAAATGGTCATTTTACCCAAAGGACTATTATCAGTAATTGATTGAGTATGTTGTGGGAATTGCAGCCGGAGGATTTCCGGAGCAGCAGCAGCAGCAGCAGTAGGCAATCAGTTCCCAATTAGATCAGCAGCTACTTCGAGGTAAGTTACCTTCCAGTAGCGGTGGGTCTAAGGCCACAATGTCGGCCCACCAGTAGGAGACGTATGATAGATGATTGTCTCTATGATATCATCTAGGTTTGCTACTACCTGATATGTTAAATGCTAGGATGATATGTTATATGTGACAGTAGTAGAGTTCGGTTGTTAGGACCGGAGGGTAGTCAGACACCCCAGATACGTCTGACAGTATGTAATGTTATGTTTATATGCTAGCATGATCTGTTATATGAGTTAGAGGTAGTAGGAGGGGAGCAGTCCCCGAGTTCGGTTGTTAGGACCGAAGGATAGTTCAGACACCCCAGATATGTCTGATAATATGTTAT
This sequence comes from Lactuca sativa, assembly GCF_002870075.4. Taxonomy (NCBI): domain Eukaryota; kingdom Viridiplantae; phylum Streptophyta; class Magnoliopsida; order Asterales; family Asteraceae; genus Lactuca; species Lactuca sativa. The sequence continues at coordinate 165,226,185 of NC_056626.2, read as the reverse complement.
GTTATGATATGTGATAGTAGTAGTAGTAGTAGGGGGTGAAATAGTCCCCGAGGTTTGGTCGTTAGGACCGAAGGGTAGTCAGCACCCCAGAATAGCTTGACACGGGTAGACGGCACCCCAGAATGGCCGCACGGGTAGACGGCACCCCAGAATGGCCGCACGGGTAGTCGGCACCCCAGAATGGCCGTACCGGGTAGTCAGGCACCCCAGAATAGCCTGGCAGTATGTATGATATGTGTTGTATGGTATGTGGTACGATGGGGGAACTCACTAAGCTTTGTGCTTACGTTTTTCAGTTGTTGTTTCAGGTACCTCTTCAGCTAGGGGAAAGGAGCCGGCGCGGTAGCGGCATATCACACACACTCTTGTTTCCGCAGTTATGAGTTTATTCTGGGATTGATACTCTGATATTTTGGTTGTTTAAATGTTGTGGATGTCAAATTTGGTTTTCGATGTGAAATGGTTTAGTTAAACAATGTTTTAATTATTAATGTTTTCTAAGTAATGTTTTAAAAACGAAATTTTTGGACGTGAAAATTAGGTCGTTACAATAGGAGTAAGAGACTAATACGACTTAGTCAAAGTACTTACTTAGACAAAATGTTAAAACATTTTAGCGTGGAAAATTCCAAGAAAGGGGAGTTACCAATCCAAAGCAATACCAAGTTGAGTAAGACTTAAAGCCCAAGTACCGATTCCGAGATAGCAGAGATGAGCAGAGTACCTTATGCTTGTGCAGTTAGCTCAATCATGTATAATATGACATGTACTCGCCCTGATGTGGTCTTTACTTTGAGCATGGTCAGCAGATATCAAGGGAACCCTGGTAGAGCACATTGGACCGCAGTAAAGAATATTCTCAAGTACCTTCGAAGGACTAATGAATGGTTTGTTATCCTTGGTGGGAGTGATGACTTGAAATGGTGAGCGTATAGTGACGCTAGTTTTCAGACTGGCCGGGATAATTTCCGCTCGCAGTCGGGTTGGGTCTTTACCCTGAATGGAGGAGCAGTGACTTGGAAAAGTTCCAAGCAGGATATCGTAGCTTATTTAACGTGCGAATCAGAGTACATACCAGCGAGCGAAGCGTCAAAGGGGGCAATATGGCTAAAGAACTTCATCGGAAACTTTGGAGTTGTACCGGCCATAAAGGAGCCTATGGAGATTTTCTGCGATAACGAAGGTGCGGTTGTCTTGACCAAGGAACCGAGGGATCATGGCAGATCCAGACATATCGACATAAAATATCATTTCATTAAACATTAGGTAGAAGAGGGACTCCTCGTGGTAAAGAGGGTATCGTTAGAAGAGAACCCATCAGACCCCCTTATGAAGGGACTGAGTAGGGTTAAGCACTTGTAGCACGCTAGGAGCATCGGGTTGAAGGACGATATTAGTTTTAGTAATTAGATAGCCTTAGAAACTTGTAATAGATAAATTGTAATTGACATTTTGATGATTAAATAAAGGTGTTTTATTTATAAGTAATGTTATTGTCTTATGTCAATTATTTACTATTGTTTCACTTTGCATGTTTTGACTTCCTAAATAATAAGATTATTTAAACCATCCACAGTCGATCATACGCAAGAAGTAAGTATGAAAGAAGACTGTCATGAAATGGCTTGTAGATTGTCTAAGTGTTTAGACATAGCAAATGTTTGCTGCAACGTTCATGAGTGCTCTTGAAATATGATTTGAGTATTGGATTAAACCCACACTCACATGAATTACTTCATGGAATTTAATCACGAGTGACTGTGAGATGATAATATCATATAGTCTTTTAACGTAGATATATGAGTTGTTGTTTACGAGTCAGTTATGCATTGATAGTGCATAAACGCATCAGTAACTTAATGTTATAAAACGCATTGTTATGTACGATTTGATGAATAAATAGTACAAGCATATAAGTCGAAGTTTATCTGTTCCTTTTATCCTACGAGAAACAAACTGATGGACAATAAGTATGACTATGTTCAATTAAGTTCTATGTCAAATGAATCAGAGATCGAGAAACAAACTGATGGACAATAAGTATGACTATGTTCCATGTAATTGTCCACACGATATCTTGAAAACGGAGGACTATACAATCCCTTATCTAAAGGACGTGTCAGAGTTCGATAGCGGTTTTTGAGAGCTACGATTGCTAATCGATCTTGAAGTCGTACTTGCATTTATAGTTATTAGACTTATCCAAGTGGGAGACTGTTGGATTAGTGTCTAAGCTCATAACTATATTTGGTATGTACTTGACCCAGTTGTAGCATGGTCCTTTTGGGTTGCCTTCACCGAAGCAACTTGACTGGATGAATAATGGAGAAAGAGGTTATTATGGTTTATTAATATATTATATGAATAATATATTAAAGGAGAAATTATAATATTTACTTAACATTGGTCAAGAATTAATTTAGAATTAATTTTATGGTCAAAAGAGGTTAATTGAATTAAGGGGACTGAACTTGTAATTATTGCATAATTGCAAAGTGGGCTGAGGAAACCCTAAAGATAGGGAGTGGACGAAATCCATATGGATAGCCCATAAGATTTCATCCAAGGGCTTGTTTCTGGAATGTTCTTGTGAGCTGCTTAGAGCCAAAGCAACCGGATGAGGACTTTGACTGAAACCCTAATTCCTCACCTATATAAAGGAACTTAGGCTTCACAATTTTGGCTACCACTTGAACTCTAGAGATCATAGAGCCAATTTTGAACCTTCCTTCTCTCTCCAAGATCATCCAATTGCTTTGGTGTTTGTGATTCATTAGAGGCATCGCATTTGAGGTGATAGGTTTCTCAAAATCTCAAGATCTTCAAGCTACAATCAAAGGTATTATCTTTGTTGGTGATTTGTTATCATCAATGTTATTTAAGTGTAATGGGATTACTTTGTTGACTAAAAAAATGATCTTGATAAATATTAAACAAGTAAGGAAGGTGTGGAGTACACACTTGTTTAAGTTTGATCAAGTATCAAAGTACACTGTCATTTAAGGGCGAAACCCCTGAACGAATGGGGGTCCGGGGGCAGCGCCCCTGGGAACGGGGTCCAAGGGGCGGCAGCCCCTGGCGGGGTCCAAGGGGCAGAGCCCCTGGCTGGGATCGAAAATCCAAATTTTGAATATTTGACCCGGTTTTAACTTTGCATTAATCCTTATACCAAACCCGGATTTATAACAGTTTTGACTGTTGAGAAAACTGTTATATGACAATTTTGACAGTTTTTCAGACAAGGAATGTATATAACCAATTTTTAGTCAGTTTTCTGGTACTCACGAAAATTACACCATCTCATTCTCTCTTTCTTTCTCTTTGATTTTATCTGAGTCTTATCGAATTGAGGATTTGGGAGTACCACCCAAATACTTCGATTTGAAAGTGATTATCACGATTCTCAGATTTCCAAGTGCCACTAAACCATATTTCTAACAATCTTAACTCTTCATTAGATGTAGATTTTGATTTTTATTGTATGCTAGATTAGGGTTTGCAAGCCTTGGATAATTATTGCATGTACAACTAGAAAAACTAGATCCAAGCATTAGGGTTTGCATGTACAACATAGGATTGATGTATTGCTCATAACCCATCAGATTTGTCGTTTCAGCTCAGGTTTTCCTTAGATTTGTCCATTTCTAGCACTATTTGGTTCAGATCCATTTGTTTTTTTGCCAAGATCTGTTCAGATCGATTTGGTTCTTGAAAAGATCTTTTCAGATCTATTTAACCATCATTTAGATCTCAAGATCTACTCCGTTTTCAATTCAAATCTCTAGATCTATTTTCATTTTCAAGTTCAGATATGTAGATCTGCTTTCGTCTTGAAGCTCAGATCTCAAGATATGTTGAGTTTTTATCTCATGTGAACATTTATGAAGCTTGCAAAGACATTTTCGAACTATCAACGTTTTTAGCTCAAATTTCCAAATCTGTATGTTTTTGTTCACATAATCATCTCTCAAATTTAAAAACACCAACTCATACCCATTTTTACTTATATTTTCAGGGAGAAAAGAGGTTCATAGGAGCTTTTCTCCATATTTGTCAATATTTTCGTGTTTTATCTAAGCAACTTGAGAGTTGAAGAACTTTTTGATAAATATTTATTTCATTTTCAGTTCATGTTATAAAGAAATCATGTTCAGTTTATGATTCTCTTTGCAAAACTATGTTGAAGTTGTTTATTTAGTGTTTCCTTCAAAGCTTAAAGAAGGAAAACGAATTTTTTCAAATCTGTTGTCTTGTTTAAATTTTGATGGCTTGTTGAGCAAGCTAAAAGGAAAAGAAGATTTTATGGGGAGAAAACATTTTTAGACCTGTTTTTTGTTTATATTTTAGGGGGGTTTTCAGTAAGTTGAGAAGAAAAATGGTCCCTATGAGTTTTATCCCACCTCTTGTTCATACATTATCATAAAACTCTTTTCTAGCTGTGCATTTTCATGTACTTTCTTACCTATTGCAACAGTTATTTATACATACAGCTATATGGCTTGTACATTATACAAAACCTTTAAAAAAAAGAGGTTTCCATGGGTCTCCATCCCACCTTCGGTTTATATATTTTCAGAAAATTACATTTAGTTTATGATTTCTTATATACAACTTCACTCTAGTTATTTAGAAGACGGGAGAAAGAAATTAATTTTTACAAATTTTTATGTTATCAAAAATCAATTGTAGCTGAGGTCTTTCATAGGCAATACCATTTCTTGAAACATTCCTGCTATAAGCAATGTTATATTGCTTGTACATCACTGATGTTGGTGGCATTAAACAACCTCATCTTCTGCTTTGTTTGAAGATTTCACAAGTTCTCCAAAGAATCATATTTTTATTTACCCGTCAAAGTAATTCATTTACAACCTCAAAGTTTTACCATAACCACTATTACAGTTTACTATTTCTTTAATATATATATATATATATATATATATATATATATATATATATATATATATATATATATATATATATATATATATATATATATATATATATATATATATATATATATATATATATATATATATATATATATATATATATATATAGTTTTTCATCCAACAAAAAAAGGGGGGGAGATGGTTAGTACCACAATCTGCATGCTATCTATAAAGCAAAATCAGTGTGAGCGTGCTACGTCTCTTGAAAAACCCCACATGGCACAAAAGACAAAATGAAAGGTGGTCCCCACCAGGGCATCTCTCTTCTCAGTTGGCCGCTCGGGTCTCCACCGGTCGAACCAGCTGCTGAATTGCGATCTCATCCCATCGCCGGCCGCAACCTCCGACAACGGCTCCTTCCCTCGTCATCGGCAGTGGTGGCTGACTTTCATTTGCCTCAATTCGCTAGCAACCTAACTGCTGGCCACCACCGACGTAGAAAGCTTCGCTCCAACATCGAAAATCACCGCAACCACTGGTGGCTCTGACTGTTCCAATCGCCATCCCTAGACCACCGGTCGGAACCCAAAGCACCACCTGCTGACCTCCTACAGCTGTGCAACTAGGTCTGAAACGCCGATTACCTTTGGCATCACCGGACCACTCGCAGCCAGCAGACATCTTCAAGATCTAATGTCGTTGGTCCAGTCGCTCTCCCGCCAAGCTATCCGCCGACCCAATACGACAAGTCAAAAACAACTGCAATCGGTAGTAGTCGCTCCACCAGCAACCATATCCTGTCGACCTTCCTGTAATACCAGCACCACCGTACACCGCTACCTCCGATAAAGCGTCTCCAATCGCTCCCAACCTTCACCAATCGCTCCAAGTTAGCCTACAGCCTCCGTTACCTCCTCCGACCAGTCGGAGACACAATACCAGCGAACCACTTGTGGAACACCAAAAACAGCAGCTAAGGCGTCAAAGTCACTACCACCCGATTACCTTAAAGCAACGACGAAACACATCGATGTCGCCGGCAAGATCGATGCTCCGATACCCTCTACAGCCGACGGCGACACCCATAGAGAAACCCGGGACCGTTCGTCGTCTACCCAATTGATACAAGTCCACAGTCGTGACTTTTATAGTTTCCAAAGTCATGAACTTGCTGAAAAATATCCTATTTCCTTTCAAAATCGACAAGAGAAATTTTGGGGCCCACATGTGGTAGGCCGGAGCCTTAATACATATCATAAAAAAATGATACTCCCTCCGTCCCAATATTATTGTTTACAGACAAAAAACATACAGATTAAGAAAACATTAATAACCACTAACTTTATACAATAAAATGACAATTTTGTTCTTACTTTGCATTTAATGTTCCATTAAATGCTTAGTTGGTTAAGTAATAATGAGGGGGTATTTTGGTAAAAATGCTATTTATTTTTAGAAATGGACTATTATTTTGGGACAAATCAAAAAGGAAAGATGGACTATAATATTGGGACGGAGGGAGTAATACAGAAAGGAAATTAGGTTTCCCTTTTTAAAAAATCGGTTCTTTCACATTTTATCTTGGACCCTTCTCAACCCTTATCAAGTGGGCTTCAGTAGATGTATCTGCAGATCTATTTATGGGCTTCCACAATAATGATATATTGTTATATTGGGCTACACCAACAAATAAAATGGGCCACTCTTCTAAGACAATAATAGGCAATTTAACATTGGTGTGTTGCAAGCTCTGCTCAACATAATACGTTTTCATAAAACGCGTTGCAGCCCGAATCCTATGGTGTACCACTGATGGGTTTGAGCATTCTAACACTCCTATGGTGTACATGTAACCCTAGATGCTTTGGATCTATGTTTTCTCTAATATACATGCAAACTTTCAAAATACCAAAGCATCATCCTAACTAGCATACAATGGAGTAACTATACTACAAAAATCTAGTTAGATGACATACCTTTAGTGTAATTGAAGACCTTTAAGCTTTAAGAGCCTAGCACCAATAATGTGAATGCCTCAAGTGGAACCACAAATCACCACCAACAAATGGAAGACTTGAGAGAGAGTATCTTTGCACAAAAAATCGGTTATGCTCTTCACACATACACTAGTGCCGATTTTAGTAGTTAGAGGAGTCCTTATATAGTGTGGCATACTAGGGTTACACCATGTAAACACTAATGACCTTCCATATCCTTCATGCTCCATAGGTTAAAACCTCCATGGAGTATCCATGGGTCACCACATGCGTTTAGGCCAACATAAAGAACTATGGATCATTAGCCCACTTTATAAGAATGAATGATTTACCAAATCAACCCCTTATATTTAATTAGTCTATTTTGATCACAAAATCAATTCCAAATTAATTCTTGATCAATACTAATTAAATAATATGATTTCATATTAATATATTAGAACTTATAATATATTGATAAATCATAATTATCCTCTTCTCAAAAGTCCATCCTTTAAATTGTTCCGGTGAAGTGCAACCCAAATGGACCATGCTACTCTCGGGTCAAGTACATAGCAAATATAGCTATGGACTTAGACACTTTATCCAACAGTCTCTTACTTGGATAAGTCTAATAACTATAGTTGTAAGTATAACTTCAGGATCCAACTAGTAATCGTGGCTCGTAAATGCCTTTGTCGAACTTAGACGTACCATTTTAGATAAGTGATCATAGAATCCTCTGTTCTCAAGATATCAGCTGGACAAACACACGAAACACAGTAAATCTTATTGTCCAACAGTTTTTTTCCCGATTTTTGATTTTTTTGACGTAGAACTTAATAGAACACATCAATTTAGTTATGATCGGGCCTGGCACATAAGTCAAAACAAAATCATCGAGGAGCCCAAGATATTGCTTTTAATCCTCCAAGAATTAAAAGGAACAGATAAACTTTGTCAGTATATGCTTGTAGTAACTATTTATTAAATCATACACAACAGCACGTTTTATAACATCGAGTTACCGATGCGTTTTCGTACTATCAATGTACGACCAACTCATAGTCAACAACTCATATATCTAGGTTTGAAGATTATATGATATTATCGTCTCACGATCACTCGCGATAAATTCCATGAAGTGATACAAGTGAGCGTGGGTTGAATCCAATACTCAGACCTTATAAGCACTCATGAATGTCATAGCAATGTCTAACCATTTCTGACAATCTACAAGCCAAATTCATGACAGTCTTGCTTCAATAGTATCAATACCTACTTCCAAAGTATGATCGACTGTGGATAGTATGAATAATCCAATTATTCTGGAAGTCAAAACATGCAAAAATTAAACAATAGTAAATGATTGACACAAGACAGTGTCATACTAGTAAATAAAAAGCACCTAGGGATGGAAATGGCGCGGGTTTGGGGCGGGGTTGACCATCTCGTCCCCATCCCCATCCCCATCATCGACGGATGCGGGGAATCAAATCCCCTCCCCTTTGTATTTTAGCCTTTTCCCCAACCCATCCCCGACCCATCAACATAATAAAATCAACTTACACAAAAAAACAAGTTTAATAAGTGATCAAAACCATATGTCATAAACAGATTATGTTTACATCAATCATAAAGTTTAACAAGCATCAAAACAAAAAGTGTTGATTTGGTATACAGATCGACGAACAAAGTGACGATCGATGAACTCTTGGAATTGGGAACATAATTTAGTATATGGACTCTATCTCTAATGGTCTAATATAGATCAATTCATTTTAGTGGACTTAATTCAAATTCAATAAATGATCGATATACTAATATTATATATATATATATATATATATATATATATATATATATATATATATATATATATATATATATATATATATATATATATATATATATATATATATAGTCATCAAAGTGGGGGCGAGGCGGGTTGGGGATTGTTATACCTGGCTCCATCCCCGGTTTTAGCATAATGGGGATCCCCGGCCTCGTACCCGGTACCCGTTTTGGTGGGGAATACACGTCCCCGATTGGGGCGGGTCAACCGAGTTCCCCACCGGGTCGGGTGGAATTTCCATCCCTACTTAGCCCAATACGCCTCGCATGCTGTAAATGCTTAACCCTACTTAGTCCCTTTGTGAGGGGATCTGTTGGGTTCTCAACTGATGATACCTCCTTTGCCACGAGGATTCCTTCTTCTATCTTGTGTCTTATGAAGTGATATTTCCTGTCGATGTGTATGGACCTGCCATGATCCCCCGGTTCCTTGGTTAAGGCAACCGCACTATCATTGTCATAGAAAATCTCCACAGATTCCTTTATAGCCGGTACAACTCCAAGGTCTCCAATGAAGTTCTTCAGCCATATCGCCTCCTTTGTCACTTCGCTTGCTTCTATGTACTCTGATTCGCACGTTGAATCAGCTATAGTCTCTTGCTTGGAACTTTTTCAAGTAATTTCTCCTCCATTCAGGGTAAACACCCAACCCGACTGAAAGCGAAAATTATCTTTGTCAGTTTGAAAGCTGACGTCACTATACCCCACCACTCTCAAACCATCACTCCCACCAAGTGCAAGGACCCAGTCCTTAGTCCTCCGCAAGTACTTGAGAATATTCTTTACTGCAGTCCAGTGAGCCTTGCCAGGATTCCCTTAATATCTGCTGACCATGCTCAAAGCAAAGGCCACATCAGGGCGAGTACAAGTCATAGCATACATGATGGAGCCAACAACGGAAGCATATGGTAATCGACTCATCTCAGCTATCTCAACCTCTGTACTCGGAAACTGAGCCTTGCTCAGTCTGGCATTATGCTAGATCAGTAAGTCACCTTTCTTGGAATTATGCATGTTGAACCTCTTCAACACTTTGTCCAAGTAGTACTTTCACTACATATAAAATGACATTTAGTGGCATAGAAAAAGTGCCACTAAAATCCGAAAAAGTGTCACTAAAGGCCCTCTGGACAATCAGCGGCACAAAAAAATGTCACTAAAGCCTTTAGTGGCACTTTCTAGTTGTGTCGCTGCAGATTTATTGGGTTTTAGCGGCACTTTTCGATTATGTCACTAAAACACTTGTAGGTTATAGTGGCACTATTTTTATGTCCCTATTTAACTGATAAAATTAGTGACTCTTTTTAACACAAAAAATATATTAATAAATTTGGCCGAATTTCATTTAAATTTTAAGCGGAATATAAAATAATAATAATACAATTATAAGAATGGAAACACAATATCATTACTTAGAATAAAAGTTTATTTATCTAACAAGAAGCATACCCTTTATTACTTATGATACAGTCAATATAAATGTACTTTGTTACATTCATAAACCTTATTCCGTTAGATTCAACTATATTACAATATACCTATGAACTATATTCTAATACTATTTTTGTACACCCAAATGTGGTCAGCCTGCCTTCATCGTGTCCAATTGACAATTTGTAGGAAGTCAAGAACTCAAGATTCATGAACTGCAATGATAAAAGAATTAAACATTAAACAACATTAATAATAAGAGCAGTATAAAGCCATAAACAACAAACAACATTAACAAATTATTAGCTAGCAATGTAAACAAGTAAAACTACAAACTGAGCAAGTGACAAACAACATTAAAAGCATTCATAGATAACATGATTGACATAAAAAATTAACTGACACATGGAAATTTGGCATAAGGAAAATAAAGCCATAAACCCATAAAAAAATAAACTGGTCATCTGATTGTAACAAAAGGAACATACATTGACAAATTATTACTAGCAATAGTTACTTTAGTTGGAATAAAATTGATATAACTTCCAAAATCATGAACGATGGAAGCAAGTATTCTTCTTTAAACCCAATGATTGGAAACATATATTCCTTTTTAAAAGTAAATAAACTAAAATTTCTAATGCTAAATTTAAACTAAATATTACACAAACTGGTCCTAATTTAATAAAGTAGAATTTTCAAACCAAGCCAATATAACTTTTAAACAAGATAGGCGAAGATACTGACCATACTTTAGGCTTTAGCAAACTAAAAGTAAAGTAACAACAATTAATCAAATACTAAATATACTCAACCATATAAGAACTGAAACTACATAAAAACTAAATGAGAATAAATGATAATGGATGTAATTTAGCAATTAAAGAATAAGGTGAAATACTAAATGATAATGGATGTAATTTTGCAATTAAAGAATAAATTTAGCGGCTGTGATAATGAATTTAATGTTAAAAGACTAAGGTGTTGTTTGTTTTTTGAGGCAAAATATATGCAGTCTGCGGACCACATCTATAGACCTCTACAGTAGAAGAGGTGGACCAAACGTCTGCAGTCTGAAAAAAAAAACTGTTTGTTTTTTTTAACATCTGCGGGCTACTAAAATAAACTAAAATCTAAATAAACTGATTTTTTTAAACTTCAAAGTGATTTTTTAATATTTTTATGACTTCGTTATAAATAATTAACGAATCTAGATCAACTTTTATGTATTATTGTATAAAAAATAAAAATAAAAATGGTATGAATTAACGTATATATTTGATAAAAACCAATTATTTTGGTTGCGAAGTTATAACTAAAATTATAATTAGTGATCAAAGAATTTGATACATAAATGGATGGAAATAAACTTCGATTTTTTCAATTAAATCCATTAAAAACGTACCATAAATATTTTCTCGAGAAATTGACGACACTGTATTAAATATGTTTTACAAATTTTTCAAAAAAATATAAGAATATATTATGATTTTTTTTCATATTTATATAGACAACTTCAACGACTATTATTGTAATAAATCTTTATTTATAAATTTGTCAAAATATCATGTTTGTATCGTCGAACGTTTTTTTTAAGTTTTGTAATTTTTTTTCAAGTTGTTTATCATTAATAAAGTTGGAAAAAATATAAATTAAAAAAAAAACTTTAAAAAAATGAAGATATATATGTTTTTAGGCTATAAGATGTATGTTTTTAGGCTAGAAGATGTCTGAAGATGTTAAAAGAGTCAGGTCCACATATGTGCTAAGAAGAGGGCGTGCAGACATTTTTAGGTCTACAATCTTCAAAAAAACAAACAGTCTGCGAAGGCTAATGTCTGCATGTGGTTTGCGTGGCGCAGACAGAAGATGTCACACAGATCTACAGACAGAAAACAAACACTACCTAAGACATGAGTTTTTTTATGGGGTGTGATTCGTAAAGTTGTGATGAACAAAGACCACCGGAAATTGAAATTGCCTAATGCTCTTTCCTAATCAACAATAAGGTTTTTTTTTAGATTTCTTGTTGACTCTTCGTATTCTAGAGTCGGAGATGGATGTTAGAGGTATATTTTCATGTCTGATTTATAAAAGGAAAAAAGTATTTTGTACCTGAGTCGGAGATATGTGGGGAGAGTGCAATGACAAGCATTATCAAATTGAAAGGACGTCGAGGTTGTGAAGGATGAGCAGCAAAGATTCAGTGCCTGGAGTCAAGTTGATTGTGATGGAGATGGCGATTAGAGATTTAGGGCATGTATGGGAAACGATGGGACTTGGGAGAGTGGGAGGTAACTAGAAGGATTTGGGTGAAATTGAAATTTTTATTCTCCTAATCTCTTGTTTATGTACGAAATCAAAGAGGGATGAAATTTTAGATAGGATGGAATCAAAGTATTGACAGGTTTTTTGTAATTTTTGGTTTGGGGAAAACATTTTCCCGCGCAACGTCCGAGATGGGATTTTCTAATTTTTGGGGAAAGTTATAGTGGCGTAATAAAAAATGCCACTAAAAGTATGTTATAGTGGCACAAAAGCAAAGTGCCACTAAATATAAATTTATTTGTAGTGTTTGACTAAGACCAATTAGTTTCTTACTCCTGTCTCTCAATATCCTTATCCCTAAGATATAGGCAGCTTCTCCAAGGTCCTTCATAGCGAAGCACTTCCCAAGCCAGGATTTCACCTCCTGCAAGGTTGGAATGTCATTTCCTATGAGTAGTATGTCATCCACATACAGTACCAAAAAGCTAACTATACTCCCACTGTCTCTGACATATACACAAGACTAATCCTCACTTCTCGAAAAACCAAACTCTTTGACTTTCTCATCGAAACAAAGATTCCATCTGTGAGATGCTTGTTTCAATCCATAAATGGATTTCTCAAACTTAAACACTCTATTAGGGTACTTAGCATCGACAAAACCCTCTGGCTGACTCATGTAAACATCCTCATCCAACTTCCCATTAAGGAAAGCGGTTTTTGATGGGTTTTAGGCATAAGAACAATCATATATGCTCATACAAACCCTAATGCTTGGATCTAGGTTTCTCTATTGTACATGCAATGAATCCAAGACTTGCGACCCTAATCTAGCATACATAATTCAAAATTAACACTATAAGAACAGATCTAAGTGATTACCTCTTTCAATTGGCTTGTAATACTTTGAATCTTCTTGTTCTTGAGCTTAAAGTCACAAGTGTAACTCCTCTAATGGCTTACAAACACCACAAGCAAGAGGGCAACTATGACAGAGGAGGAGGGATGCTTAATTTCGGCCTAGGGTTTCTCTTGGGAAGTAAGTGGCCGAAAATTTAAGGTTAGGGGTCTTATTTATACTGTAGGCCGCTAGGGTTTCAGTCTAAACCCTAATGGACAACTTAGTCACCAAGCAACCCATGTAACCTTCTAGAATAAAGCCTTGGATGAAAATATGATGATCCTTCATCATAATTTCGTTCCCCCTTAGTCCATTAGGTTTCCCAGCCCAAAACACAATTATCACATATTTGACAGTTTATGCCCCTTTATTTAATAAATCTCTTTTAGTCACCAAATTAATTCCTAATTAATTTATGACTAATACTAATTAAATAAATATGATTTCTCATTTAATATATTGTTCTTATAATATATTAATAAATCATAATATCCTCTCTCTCTCTCTCATCAAATTACCTTGTCAAGTTGCTTTGGTGAAGGCAACCCAAAATGACCATGCACAACCGGGTCAAGTACATACCAAATATAGTTACGGGCTTAGACACTAATCCAACAGTCTCCCACTTGGATAAGTCTAGTAACTATATCTGACATATGACTTCAGAATCCGGTTTAGCAATCATAGCTCTTATACGTTGCTGTCAACTCTGATCAAAATCTTGTCCTTTAGATAAGGGATCATTTAATCCTTTGTTCTAGATATCATGCTGACAATCACATGGAACATCGTCATACTTATTGTTCAGCATATTGTTCCTTGATCTCTGATTTGTTTGACATAGAACTTAGTTGAGCACATCAACTTTGTCCTGACCGGGCCCGACACATAAGTCAAACCAAATCATCAAGTGGCCAGACATCGCTTTTATCCTCTTAGAATAAAAGGAACAAATAAACTTCGACTTATATGCTTTTATTACTCACTGGCTAAATCATACACAACAATGTGTTTTATAACATCAAGTTACTTATGCGTTTACGCATTGTCAATGCACAACTAACCAATAAACAATAACCTTATCTTTAGGTTTAATGATTATATGATATTATCGTCTTGCGATCACTCGTAATAAATTCCATGAAGTGATACAAGCAAGCGCGGGTTTATTCCAATGCTCAAAGCACAATTCATAAGCACTCATGAACTTTGTAGCAACCTTTTGCCATGCCTAAAACCTTTTAGAAAATCTACAAACAAATTCATGATAGTCTTCTTTCATATCTACTTCCAACATATGAGCGACCGTGGACTATTTGAATAATCTTATCATTCAGGAAGTCAAAACATGCAAAATTGAAACAATAGATAAATAATCAACACAAGATAGTATCTTTACTTATAAATAACACACCTTTATTTATTCATCAAATGTCAAGTACAAATTTATCCATTACACGTTTCCTATCTTATCTAAACTTATATCGTCCTTTAGCCCAATGCTCCTAGCGTGCTGTAAGTGCTTAACCTTGCTCAGTCCCTTCGTAAGGGGATCTATTGGGTTATCTTCTGATGATACCCTCTTCATTATGAGGAGTCCCTCTTCTACCCGATGTCTAATGAAATGGTATTTTAGGTCGATATGTCTGGATCTGTCGTGATCCCTTGGTTCCTTGGTTAAGGTAACCGCTCCTTCATTATCACAGAAAATCTCCATGGGCTCCTTTATGGATGGCACAACTCCAAGGTCTCCAATGAATTTCTTCAACCATATTGCCTCTTTCGACGTTTAACTTGCTGCAATCTACTCTGATTCACATGTTGAATCAGTCACAGTCTCCTGCTTGGAACTTTTCCAAGTCACTGCTCCTCCGTTAAAGGTAAAGACCCAGCCTGACTGCGAACGGTAATTATCCTGATCCGTCTGGAAAATAACGTCACTTTACCCTCATCCCTCAAGTCATCACTTCCACCAAGGACTAGAAACTATTCCTTGGTCCTCCAAAGGTACATAAGAATATTCTTGACAGCAATCCAATGCGCTCTACCAGGGTTCCCTTGATATCTGTTGACCATGCTCAAAGCAAAGGCCACATCAGGGCGAGTACAAGTCATAGCGTACATGATAGAGCCAACTACGGAAGCGTAAGGTACTCGGCTCATATCAGCTATTTATGCCTCTATACTCGGGCGTTGAGTCTTACTCAACTTGGTATTGCTTTGGATTGGCAACTCCCTTTTCTTGGAATTTTCCATACTAAAACGCTTTAGTACCTTATCCAAGTATGTATCCTGACTGAGTCCTATCAGTCTTTTACTTCTGTTTCTTACTATCCTTATTTCCAGAATACATGCAGCCTCTTCGAGGTCCTTCATAGCGAAACACTTCCCAAGCCAGGACTTGACCTCCTACAAGGTCAGGACGTCATTTCCTATGAGCAGTATCTCATCGACATATAATATGAGGAAGCTTGCTATACTCCCACTGGCCTTGACATACACACATGACTCATCTTCGTTTCGCAGAAACCCAAACTCTTTGACCTTCTCATCAAAACAAAGATTCCATCTGTGAGATGCTTGCTTTAATCCATAAATAGATTTCTCTAGCTTACACACTCTATTTGGATGCTTCGCATCGACAAAACCCTCTGGCTGATTCATGTAAAAATCCTCAGCCAACTTTCCATTAAGAAAAATGGTTTTCACGTCCATCTGCCATATTTCATAATCATGAAACGTAGCTATTACGAGCATCACCTTAATAGACTTTATCTTTGCAACTGGTGAGAAGGTCTCATCATAGTCAACTCCAGGAGTTTGAGTAAAGCCCTTCGCAACCAATCGTGCTTTATAAGTGTGCACATTCACATCCATGTTTGTCTTCTTCTTGAAGATCCACTTGCACCCGAATGTCTTACGACCCGGCACATTGTCAACCAAATTCCAAACTTGGTTGACGAACATGGACTGAATCTCGTTGTCCATTGCCTCCTTCCATTTAGCAGACTCTGGGCCTGCCATGGCTTCCTTGTAGCTGCTAGGTTCATCCAAGTTTACCAGTGTACTATCACTAATAAATGTATCCCCTTTAGTAGTAATATGGAATCCATACAACTGCGGTGGAACACTAGCCCTACTGGAACGTTTAAGAGGTAAGGATTTGTCAACAGGTTCAGCAGGAGTTTCCTCCTCAGGTTGAGTGCCAGTATTAGAAGTTCCTTCATCACTTTGTTCTTGAATCTCTTCAAGATCAATTTGCCTCCCACTATCCTCTTGGCTTATGAGTTCTTTTTCTCAGAAAACCCCTCTCCTCGCAACGAAGACAACATTGTCACTCAGTCTATAGAAGAGATAGCCAAAGGAATTATGTGGATAGCCGATGAAATAAAACTTCTCACTACGAGGTTCGAGCTTGTCGTGAGTCTCTCGTCTTACGAAAACCTCGCAACCCCAAACCTTGATATGTGCCAATGAGGGAGCTTTCCCTATCCACATTCCGTGAGGTGTTTTGGCAACCTTCTTGGTGGGAACTAAATTAAGGATATGTGCGGCCGTCTCTAAGGCGTACCCCTAGAAAGCTATTGGTAACGAAGCTCGACTCATCATAGAACGAACCTTGTCCAACAAGGTCCGATTACCTCTCTCAGCCACACCATTCAATTGTGGTGTTCTCGGAGGCGTCAATTTCGAAACGATTCCGCATTCCTTTAGATAGTCGTGAAACTCAAGACTTAGGTACTCTTCTCCTCGGTCTGACCGAAGCATATTGATTTTCCTGCCCAGCTGATTCTCCACTTCATTCTTAAACTCTTTGAACTTTTCAAAGGTTTCTGACTTTTGCTTTATTAAGTAGATATATCCATATATATATGCTATAATCATCCGTAAAAGTCACGTAGAAGCGGAAAGCATCCCTTTTGGTGGATCTAAAGGGCCCACACACATCGGTGTGTATGAGATCCAATAGACCCTCACCCCTATCACAAGTGCCAGTAAAGGGTGACTTGGTCATCTTCCCAAGCAAACAAGATTCACACACGACATCATCCCTAAGGTCGAATGACTCTAACACTCCCTCCTTTTGGAGTTGGGCTATGCGTTTCTTGTTCACATGGCCAAGGCGACAATGCCACAAGCATGATTTGTCTAAACTATTAAACAAATCAACATTCAACACATCATTACCTAAATTGTCTACAACCAACACAGATTCATATATTCCATTACAAGGAAATGCATTGAAATAAAAAACACCATTCAAATAAACATTAATAGAACCATTACTATTATCAAATGAGTATTTGAAACCTTGTCTATATAATCCATGAAAATAAATGATGTTTCTTGCCATATCTGGCGAATAGCAATAATTATTTAAATCTAATCCTAACCCATTACTCAACACTAAAGAATAAACTCCGACTTTGGTCACATGCGACGATATTCTATTTCCCACAATCAAGTTTATCTTCCCATGTTCCACTTCCCTACTTCTTCTTAGGCCCTGCAAATCAAAACAAATGTGGAAACCACATCCTGTATCAAGAACGCATGAAGTAGAAAGTGATGAGTTGTTAGATTTAATAGAATAATACCTGCATAGGTGGGCTTTATCTTCCCATCTCTAATGTCCTGCAGATATTTGGGGCAGCTTCGTTTCCAGTGGCCCTTCTCGTGGCAATAAAAACACTCTGCTTGCTTAGGGTCAGATAGCAGGACCTGCTTTGGTTCCACTAGAAGAGGAACCATCTTGGGACTTTCCCTTTTGGTGGCTCTTAGACGGACCCTTCCTCTTCTTACCTCTTCCTTGCCCTATTGCCAACACATGGGCCGAATCATTAGGAGTTGATGCAATAGATTTAACCTTTAGGTTGCACTCAGCAGTTCTCAACAACCCTTGAAGCTTGCTCAAGGTGACATCCTCTTTGTTCATGTGGTAGGTCATTATGAACTGGTTGTAGCATGGAGGCAAGGAGTGGAGAATGATGTCGATAGCCAAATCCTCATCAAAGTTAACATTCAACTTTAGAAGACGATCAACATACCTCTTCATCTTCTGTGGATGCGAGGTCAGGGATTCTCCGCTTCCCATCTTAGCGGTGATCATGTTAGTGATGATCTCATAACGCTCTTGCCTCGCACTTTGGTGATACATATCCATTAAATCTTGATGCATCTCAAATGGATACATGTCCTCATAGGACTTCTGGAGTTCTGCATTCATGGTCGTGAGCATGATGCAATGAACCTTTGTTGCATCACATTCATGAGCCTCAAAGGCAGCGATTTCTTCAGTAGTGGCAGTTTCTGGATTGATCTTTTCAAGCTTCTCGTCGAGGACATACTCTTTGTCCTCGTATCGAGTGATCATTCAAATGTTTCGAATCCACTCGTTGAAGTTGCGGCCATTAAAGATCACTTTCCCACACAAATTCATGAGTGAGAATCCACCAGTAGCTGCAGGAGTGTTTTTGTTTGCGTTCGACATCGAAAATAGAAAAGGACACATTTGATTAGAAATAATCCCCAATTAAACACCCAAATGAAAAATTAGGGATAGGATCCAACAACATTATTTACGACTTAGAAAAGGGGTGCCATAATCTAAAAGTATATAATTTGAAGGTAATTGAATGACGATTCACTAATTTTCACCATGAAAAATGAAAGGAAATTAAGTTTTAAATGTATTTGAAAACTCCTAGATCTTTGAGATTCATTAAACTTTTTCAATGGCATCTCGATATGCACTTCAAATTTGCAACTGGGATACCAAGGATCGCAAACAAGTCGTGAATAACCATGTGAATCAACATGGTGCACCCAATGTCTCTATCACCTAATCAATGTGCCGGTAAACCACACACACTCCATTGATCTATGACAAACATCGAGCCACCCTTTGCCACCAATGTCAATCTCAGATTAGTGTGCCGGTTAACCACGCACGCTCCACTAACGATTGTCAAGGGTGCAAAGTGTAATTCCATGGAATAGCATCATTTTCACATTTTACCCTAAAGTAACTAATATTGGGAATTTGTAAAACATTATAGTTACTTTGTAAATTCATTACACTTATAATGAGGAATTAAGTGCCCTATACTATCCGTTCGGCTAACGACCCTCCACTAGTCAAGTAAGCGGTGGGTGTGAGTGTACACCCATTAAGCGTCATTGTATAGGCAGCAACCTTATACCCACCTTATAGATTGGCTTCGTGAAAGAGGCCTACTAGCGATAAGACTAGCTTATTCTTATACATATATATTAATTAATCTTGTAATAATATAATAGTATAGGGTTGAATTTTAAACTTGTAAAATTCTAAGGGTTTGAAATTTAAATCATTCAAAATTAAACTTCTAATCAAAAAATTTAAATTTCAAAACTTGAGGAAAAGTTTTGAACTTTTCAAAACATAAGGGATCAAATAACAAATAATATAAATTAAACAATTAATTTTATGATTATCTATATTTGACCTAATCCAATTTTAGTCACAAGATAATTACCAAATAATTTAAATAATCCATATTTATCATATAAAGAAACTATTATTCAAAAGATTTGAAATTATCTTTTGTTTTGGTAAGGATAATCAATGGCATACAATAAAATTTGGATTTTATTATCAAAAAATGATTTTGGCATTTATCCTATAGCAAAACAGCAAGAAAATCACGAAACATACTCTATCTGAATCTTGAACTCGTCGAGTCAGTCCTGGACTCGCCGAGTTGGGCCAACTCGCCGAGTCCAGATACTGACTCGCCGAGTTGAGTCGGGCAGAGGCCAAAAAATCGATTTTTAGCAGAAATACGACAATTACATCACATACAACAGAAACCAATCATGGCTCTGATACCACTGATGGGTTTTAGGCATAAGAATAATCATATGTGCTCATACAAACCCTAATGCTTGGATCTAGGTTTCTCTATTGTACATGCAATGAATCCAAGACTTGCAACCCTAATCTAGCATACATAATTCGAAATTAACACTATAAGAACATATATAAGTGATTACCTCTTTCAATTGGCTTGTAATCCTTTGAATCTTCTTGTTCTTGAGCTTAGAGTCACAAGTGTAACTCCTCTAATGGCTTACAAACACCACAAACAAGAGGGCAACTATGACAGAGGAGGAGGGATGCTTAATTTCGGCCTAGGGTTTCTCTTGGGAAGTAAGTGGCCAAAATTGAAGGCTAGGGGTCTTATTTATACTATAGGCTGCTAGGGTTTCAGTCTAAACCCTAATGGACAGCTTAGTCACCAAGCAGCCCAAGGAACCTTCTAGAATAAGGCCTTGGACGAAAATATGATGATCCTTCATCATAATTTCGTTCCCCCTTAGTCCATTAGGTTTCCCAGCCCAAAACACAACTATCACACATTTGACAGTTTTTGCCCCTTTATTTAATTAATCTCTTTTAGTCACCAAATTAATTCCTAATTAATTATGACTAATACTAATTAAATAAATATGATTTCTCCTTTAATATATTATTCTTATAATATATTAATAAATCATAATATCCTCTCTCTCTCATCAAATTACCTTGTCAAGTTGCTTTGGTGAAGGCAACCCAAAAGGACCATGCACAACCGGGTCAAGTACATACCAAATATAGTTACGGGATTAGACACTAATCCAACAGTTTTGACATTCATTTGCCATATTTCATATTCATGAAATGCATCAATGGCTAGCATAACCCTAATAGTCAACTCCCGGAGTTTGAGTAAAGCTCTTCGCAACCAGTCGCGCCTTATAAGTGTGTACCTTTCCATCCATTTCGGTCTTCTTCTTGAAGATCTATTTGCACCCGACTATTTTACGACCCGGTACATTATCGACCACGTTCCTAACTTGATTGTCATACATGGACTAAATCTCGTTGTCTATTGCCTCTTTCCATTTAGCAAATTCGGGGTCTGCCATGGCTTCCTTGTAGTTGCTAGGTTCATCCAAATTTACCAGTGTGCTATCACTGATAAATGTATCACATTCTGCAGTAATATGGAAACCATAAAACTCAGGTGGAGCTCTAACTCTACCGGAACGCCTCGAAGGTACAGACTCGTCAATCGGCTCAACAGGAGTTTCCTCTTCAGGTTGATCGCTAGTGTTTGTGGTTCCTTCACCGCTTGACTCTTGAAGTTCTTCAAGGTCAATTTTCCTCCCACTGTCTCCTTGTCCTGTGAGCTCTCTCTCGCGAAAGACTCCTCTCCTCGCAACGAAGACAACATTGTCACTCGATCTGTAGAAGAGATAACCAAAGGATTTATGTGGGTAGCCGATGAAAACACACCGCTCACTCCGAGGTTCAAGCTTGTCGTGAGTCTCACGCCTCACGAAAGCCTTGCAACCCCAAACCTTGATGTGGTATAATGTGGGAGCCTTCCCATTCCATATCTCGTGAGGTGTTTTGGCAACCTTTTTGGTAGGGACAAAATTAAGAATATTAGCAGCATTCTCTAAAGCATACCCCCAGAATGATAGGAAACGAAGCTTGACTCATCATGGAACGAACCATGTCCAACAAGGTTCAGTTGCGCCTATCAGCCACACCATTAAGTTGTCGTCTCCTAGGTGGCGTCAACTGTGAAACAATTCCACACTCCTTAAGATAGTCTAGGAACTCAATACTAAGATACTCACCACCTCGATCGGATCGGAGCATCTTTATCTTCCTACCCAGCTAATTCTCCACTTCTTGCTTAAACTCTTTGAATTTTTCAAAAAAATTTGACTTATGCTTGATTAAGTAAACATAGCCATATCTACTGTAATCATCAGTAAAAGTCATATAGAAGCGGTTAGCATCCCTTGTGGTGGTTTTGAAGGGCCCTCACACATCGGTGTGTGTGACAACCAAAAAATTCTGTCTCGCAGACTTAGCCATTTCAATCAAAGTTAAACATGTTTCGTTGATTTATGGCACTGTTTGAGGGTTCATTTAAGTGATTCTAAGCTTGAGTAGGACCAAGGTTGTGTTTAGAAATGAGTCAGCAAGTCGCATACTGTCAAAACGGGGCCATACACACCCTTAGAGGGAGTGTACAGCCGTACACATGGGTATGCGGTCGCACACACACCTCCTGGAAGCACACTCCTTTCTAGGCAGCATACCCACCCTATATAAAGGGTAGACCCCCTTCCTTTCATTCCTTTAAACATCCTGGCAGCACACAACACCTTTTTCTCTCAAGACTCTTTAACCGCAAACCCTCCCAAGGCTTCAAAAACATGAGTAATCCATCCCTTAGCTTGTTATACTTGAAGAACCACTTCATCTAAGCCTTGATTCATCAAGATTTATAATGTTCTTCATCCCATGAAGGAGTGCGGCTGCACACCTTCATAAGGTTGGCCACACACTCTTAAAACACCCTCCAAAGTGAGAGTTTGACTTCCATCTTCGAGTTAGACATGACCGTAGCCTTGCTACACCTTGGAAATGGCAATTTGGACATTTTTGTGTCGGGTGTACGACCGCACACACCTTTGTACGGCCGCACACACCTGTGTACGACCGCACACACCCTTGTGCGACAGCACACTCCAAGTGTGCGACCACACACTCATTTTAGGACCACAAACACACTTCTAGGACCCCTATCTTGCACTACAATTGAGTTTGGACCAAGAACACTTCATGTTTGCAAGCGTAGGCCTTGAAAACACCACAAGAACACCTCTCATCGTGAGTGTATGGCCGCACACCCATGGCCGTACACACCTTTAAGGTGGCCATACACTCCCCTCATGCAAGTCTTCAATGTTCTAACACTTAGTGCAAGTAGTCCCAAGTTCCTAGAGTGGTTTTCCATCACATTTAGTGATGAAATGCCTTCATTTGACTCCTTTATGTATCATTGCATGTAATTTAGGATCAAATTGTGTTCAAGGCTTCGCTTGAACATCCAGCGTTTCGTGTCGATCCTTCATTCAAATCACCCGCAGTGAGTTCATACCCCTACGTTTTTCCGAGTTTTTCATGTTTTCAGGGGGGAATACAAGCAAAAGTACAAGGAAACTTGTGCTCAAATATATTATTTTGTTTAAGATAATTATATTTTCAGTATGCTTTTAAACACAGAAAACAGTTTTACCAACCGATTAAGAAATCAACACGTAGAAACCATTTTCAAAACTAGAACAATGGACTTGTGACTCATGTAGTAAAATGTATTATTTTATAAAGGATTCATGCAAATCATAAACAGGATTTTCTATATTATTACTTGTAAATTTGTTAGGCTAAGTTTGAGACACGTCCTTGGTAACACTCCCATAGAATCAGAGTGTAGGACTAGCACTTGTGACCAGAGTCTCTTGTAGGGAGAGCGTGACTGTTGTGTATAGATATATACGGGACTGACAATCCCGCACCTCACTACTAGCTACAGTCGGACCGGCAGGTCTGCGGGTGACAAAGTCATTAAGGATACAGGCCGTTGCGGGCTATATCCAGTCAGTTATGGTCATGAAACTCAAAACTTAGGTAGCAGAGATTTACTTTTGTAATAATGAATCAAGTGAACTAACCTGAAAGTAATAACCGATTTAATTACTGGAGGGTATTAATAATAATACCTTCAGGACTTAGTTCATCACGAGTTTTCTTTTGTTTAGTTTTATTTATGTAATAAGGCTAATATACCTCTCTGGGTGTAACCAGAGTTTTTAAAAGAAAACTGTTTTTATCATCACGAGTATGGTAGATACTTGCAAACCTCAGTTTAAAGCGGATAATCAACCATCAACCTTTAAGGAAAATATAGGATTTTCCCGGGATAAACCGGCTATTCAAAACGGATTGTTTTACAACCAACGGATATTCATATTCATTCCACAACTCCTTGGATTGTACATATCTTGTACGAATCTGGGAGTCATGGAAGGAATGTGTTTTCAAAAATGCTTTTTATAAGAAAATATAGGATTTTCTTGAGGAACACTTTTCAAAAGGATTCAAAGAACACTTTTCCACCAAAACTAAATGCTTATGAACTCACCAGCTTTATGCTGATATTCTTTCAAAACTGCTTGTATTCTCAGAGAACTGGTAGACATGTATTTCTAGGAGTTCGGAGAAGTCGATGCGTTAGAGTCGCACCTTTCAATTTTACTTTTGATAAGAACAAAACTATGTATTAAACAATGTAAACCTTTTTCACATATGTATTCAATGTCTGGTTGTGTTTACTATGCTTGCTATGATACAATTATTGTGATACTACACATGACGTCAACCACCCCCGAACGTGTGACAATCCAAAAATTATTCCATCGTTATAACCTGTTTCCGTTAATAGAATATTCTATTTTATTAAGATTCCGTTAATATTGGGGTGGACAAACCAATAAATGTTTTATTTTATTTTATGTTATTAATGTCGTAATGAAATAAATAAAAAAAATGTGAAGTACCATCCCGTTTAGTTGGAAAAAGTTTTTAATTACGACCATTTAATCGGGTAAAAATTTAAGCCTCGTTAAATGTCAGTATCGGGTAGAATTCCACAGTGTCTCAAACTTAAACCATATTTAAAGTTGAGGTAACTTCATTCTGAAGCTTTTCACCCTCTCTCTACTCTCTCTCTACAATTCCAAGCTTTTGATCCAAAAATCACCCCATTTCAAGCTCCAATTTGGTAAGATATCCATCCTAAATCTTAGATTATCATGCTTAGCTTGCAATTTCGTGTCAAAATCATCCAAAAGGACCATAATCATGTGTTTACGGCCCTGGAACATCCTTGGGCCGCAAACACACATAGATGGGGTTCTTGAGCCTCAAAACCCTTTCAGACCACATTTGGAACTTAGATATGACATAGGGGCTTGCAATACCGGACTTGGAACACCTAAACCTTATCATTTGAGGTGTAAACAAGAGTTTATGGCCCAAGCACATGCTTAGACCGTAAACTCCATTCCATAGACCGTAAACCCCTTTAAAGGTGTTAAAATGCCCCTTAAGCACCTCCTAAGCCTTGGAATAAAGTCTAGAACCATCCAACAATGTGTTAGGGACCTTATACATGCAAGAAACCACCCCCTAAGGAGTTCACGGCAGTAAACCCCCCAAGGAATGGTTCCTGGGACGTAAAATCCTATAAGGTGGTCAATTGGTGCCCTAACTTCTTTCCATGGCTTGTACCTTGCACTAGAAACTCTTGCAATTGACCTAGGACCACCAAAACACATTGAAAATTGGTACATAAGAGTTTACGGCCGTAAACTCCTAGTTTACTGCTGTAAACTCCTCAAATGGTCCTTATGTTGTTCAAATTCCATTCCAATGCCTTAAAACTAAGTCTAGCATCACCCCTCAAGAATTTTAAGACCATTAAGCATCCTAGAACA
The DNA here is from genome assembly GCF_002870075.4 of Lactuca sativa. Classification (NCBI taxonomy): domain Eukaryota; kingdom Viridiplantae; phylum Streptophyta; class Magnoliopsida; order Asterales; family Asteraceae; genus Lactuca; species Lactuca sativa. Next base: position 165,200,479 of record NC_056626.2, on the reverse strand, counting down.
CCCCCACCATGAGTTTATGGCCGTAAACTCATCGGGAGTTGGTCATTTGGGCCGAAAACTCCATAAGGAGTTTACTCTTGAGGAGCAAACTCCATATCCAAATCAAACACACCCTTAGATGCTACCCGGGTCACTCCTAGCACTTGAAATGAAGTGTCTTCGCGTCTCGGAGTGTATTGTCTTATCTAATTAGTGGTTCAAAGTCTAATTAGATATAATTATATATATCTTCATATTACATAGGAACCTCGTGCGTTCTCAAGCCCCGAACTGACACTTAGCATCTATCCAACACATTCCTCGTCTGGTGAGTTCATACCCCTTAATGAATCTTTTCAAATGTTTTTACATGTTTTAGGGGGGATACAAGTTAAATTCAACAAGTGTTAATATCAAATCATATGTGATTTATAACCTACAACTAAAAAGGATTTTCTATATTTTTAGCTACTTATCAATAAAACTGTTTCAAATACTTATCAAACGCATTTTCAAGGTTAAATTGTTGTTAAACTATTTTCAAACTGTGTTTAAACCACTTTTCTTTTAAACTATATCTACACTAATATATTTATATAAGTAAGACTTGAAGGACTTAGGACCGATAGCTCGCCTTATTTCCTGTTCTTGTTTGATTGTGGTCTTAGGGTATATTGTTATCCGTCCGACTGTCGTTGATTTCTTAGTTATATATTATATATATTTGCATTAGATATGAAAGTCTTCATCTTATTCAATACCTTTGTAAATCAAAGGCATGCAATCCAATACTCAATTTAACTATAATAGGTATAGTTAAGACTACTGCTCGTTACCTTTATTACCACTATACTCACTATAATCATTACTACTACAAGTTAATGAACGTTAAAGAGAACACTCTATGTACTATACTAAAGGCTTACTATACTATAACACGAGAGAATACATTAATCCAGAGTATAACCCACTATCCCTCTATACGACACTCTACTGCACAAATACAATGTAACCAAAGCTTCCCGGAAGGAAAGCAACACTACATGTATAGATCTATACAAGACGGACACTATTACATCCCGATTGTTGACTACAGTCCGAGCCGACTAGGCCCAAGGGTGGCACTACCTTGCTACACTACATATGACTGGGAAGGTCATCGTACCCTCTATTATCATTCAGTTTGGTTACATAATAGATCAAATCCATATCCAAATTAACAACACTAAGACTTAAAGTCTAAGCTAACTTCCCGAAGTAAATAAACATATATTACTAATTGAAGTTTGCAACACTACTACAGCCAACCGGCAATATGTTTCCTCATCTACGTTACTTGAAGGAGGTTTATTACATTATTTTTATAACCGAATGTTTCAATGGAAATACTTTTACACCCTCGAAGGATTTTACTTACATATGCTCAATTCTAGAAAATATAGGATTTTCTAGGGATTTTCTACTATTTTTAAACATTAATTACAACTTTTATATTACATGATTATAACTACTTTTATACAAACAACGACACTAAATTCTTATGAACTCACCAGCTTTATGCTGATACTCGTTTTCAAAATAACTTGTATCCTCAGGCCAAAGATAGACAGGTACTGGTGCAGCTTTTGAGAAGATGGAGCATATACATGATTCATCTTTTATTTTTGTTTATACTTTTGGTGTCTATTAACTCTGCAGAACACGTTTGTCATTATAATCACTATATTAATGAAATGGTTGTTGTCACTTGTTTTTACTATTATGCAATTGTTATGATACTGTACATGACGTCCTCCACTCAGAACGTATTCCGCCGTTCTCGGTTTTGGGGTGTGACAGAACGTTTCCGTCGTTCCGGGTTGGGGGTGTGACAGATTGGTATCAGAGCCCTTGTTTATAGCGAACTAAGTATACCGAACCTTACATGGAATACAAATATAAATATTAAGGGGCCTAAGTGCTCTAAACTAAAAAGTATACTTTCAAAAATACATGTATTTTTATATAAGTATACCCGAGTATCAGAATCTGTGTCGTAAGTAGAAAAAAACAAAAGTATTTGGATGTTGGACATTGCGGTTAAACCTGGGCAGTTATGTAATCATGTCTAGGGTCAATATAGCTTGATCAACTATATTCATTCGATACATGAGCAACATATGCTTGGGAGTGATATTGGTGTTACAGCAAGTCTAAAACTTACCTAGATACTAGAGAAGTTCTAGAGCCAAACATAAGGATTAAAATAATATAGGAGTATTTTAGGATGCTATAACGACTAAGCCAAAAACTTACCCAGGAATCCATCCCTCGAGAATCAATCATGAAACTATAATACATTGGAAGTATTATTAGATTCGATGCCTAATAACTATCCCTTTACCCCTTATCTCGCGTAGATAGCATGGCCGGATTCCATCTCCCTGGCAACCCATATTTTCTCAACCATGGAAATGCTGGATGGCTCGAGGCAGAGCCAGAAGAAAATCACGAAATTCCCTTGGACGATGACTTCGCAGAACAATTCCCCGAAGAGGCCGACCCAGAACTTGAAGTCAAGAACCTACCTCCAGTAGCCCCGATACCAAATCCTAACCCCCGACTTGAGTTCGAAGGCCCAACGCCTATGTGGGTTGGAAGCTTGGATAGATGGAGTCACGAACAAGGCCAACCCCGCCCATATAATGGGGATATCCACTTCCACAATGTGGACGGAGGAAGCTCCGCAGATAGAGCCCTTCCAATCATAGTCCGCCGAGTGGCCCGCAATGTCGAAATGAAAGTGGCGGCCATTCACCGAACTGTGGAACTCGAGGCAGACTCGGATGCCAACACAAACCGTATTCGCAGTCTCGAGGTTGCTTATGGGAGGATGTTGAGAGACCAAGAAGCCCAGCAGCGAGAGCTAGCTGCAACTCGAGCTGAGTTCATAGAGCTCAGAGCACACCAATCAGTATACGAGAGTCGCCTGCTTGACATGGAGTGCCCGTTGACTAACCTAAGGTTCCGCCCAAGAAGTGCCCGTCACCGGTAGGAAATATTCTACTTGTTCTTCCTTTTGCTTTAAAGAATAGCTTTTCTATTTATGTTCTAAGTAGCTCCTTTCTCTGTAGACATTCTTGCCTTGCAAGTACCAATTCGCTAGTTCTTTATGTTGCCAAATTGTTCCTCTGTTGGTATGTGGTAGACCTACTCCTAGGTCAAATTTTTCAAACTCTGTGTAATCTTGATATCGACAATGGTGGCAACTATCATATTTCAGTTAAAGATTTTCATTGTCAAAAGTGTACCTTAGATCGATAGCATGAAAAGTAAGCAACTTTATCAAGGTCCCATCACTGTTCTATCCTCAAAACGTGAATCATAAGATGTACTTAGACGATTATTCCTTTTCCCCATCAATTTCGTATCAGCTTCGATATCCTAATCGACACGAAATGGTTAAGCCTCAAATCGTGCTGATATCCTTTGCTTCGAGGAAGAGATTTGTCTTAATCTTCCCTTCAACGAAATCCTCACTGGTCTCAGTGATAAGATTTTTCGAACCTTTCGTATCATTTCATGCATCAAGCGTAGGAGCATCTGCGGAAGGAATGCTATGCATTCATGGCTCATGTTGACAATGAGACGCAAGAAGTTAAAGACCTCGAGAGCATCTTCGAAGTCTGCAACTTTCCCGATGTCTTCGCCAAAGAAATTCCACGGATTTCTTCCGAGTGCCAAGTTGAATCCCGTATCGACTTGATCCTCAGAACTACCCTTGTAGCCAAATCTCTATATCGTCAAGAGGTGACAAAAAAGTGAGAGTTACTCAGCCAGTTCGATGAGCTGAGCAACCAGGAGTTCGTAAACTTATTGTATGTGAAATTTGTGTGCTCAAATCTTTTCTATCATAGCTAAGACCACATCATGGGGATGTGGGTCGAATTACTGAGAGTCAGATAGCAAAACGGGAAATCTCAATGCATAGATAAAAATTTAGGATATATCCAGGGGCAACCATTGTTGCTCACAAACTTCTTTTCTTGACATGTAGCAGATCATGCCTCCAAAGAAACGTGACCAACCCACCGGTAAGACACCAATCCTTCAGATGGATTCAGCTACGTTCCAAGCTACTGTCACAGCAGCCATAGCAGCCGCCCTAGCTGTCCTTAACGCTAACAACACCAATGCGAGTGGAAGTGTTAATGGTAGCCCAAACCCTGGCGTTAACCAACCTCAACAACAAGTGCCTACTGGAAAGGACACCCTTGATCCCCAACCTAACATCTTGAAGTGAAAGTTTGAAGGAAGTTGTTCAACCCAAGGACCTACTGAAAGGCAACGAATTGGGACAGTCAATACCCCAGTCAACCCTACTGTTCCAACCCTAACCACACCCTACTTGGGAAATCTCCAGCATTGCAGCAAATGCAACTTCCATCATCATGGAGTCTGTCGAGTGTTGCATTGCACCAGATGCAACAGGAAGGGGCACACCTTTAGCTGATGTAGGACCCTAGTCGATTTTGTCACTCTGAATGCCAATGTTGGGGCTAGTCCAACCTGTTACCTTTGTGGTAGTGTAGGACATATCAAAAGAAATTGTCCAAGGGCTAAGGATGCCAAGGAAGCTCGCTTCGCAACGACCCCGACTCAACATATCCCTTCCACTACCGATGCTCGCATAGTTCAAGTGTGCAATGAATGTAGCAGAATGGGGCATTTCAAAAGAGATTGCCCAACAGAGAAGAACGACAAGGAGACAGAAGGAGTCTGGCCTTAGAAGAAGGGAAGCATCAAAGAACCATATAGTGTTTTGGGTACGTTTTCAAAATCTCAATAATTATTCATAATCGTAGTTTCTTTCCCGTCCAAATTTAATCGTGACATACTGTTAAAAGTTGATGCCCTAAGGGGTAAATTATAGTAGCCTAGTGTATACGTTAGAGTCAGTTGTAGCTATACATGACTCGTATACGCCAAGCAATCATAAGAAAATCTAGTAAGAACCATCCCATCGAGAGCCCATAGTTTCAAAACACCTGGACCCTCACATTAGTAGTACCCACCAAGTCCAAATCAAACGCAGAAAATACCAGAGACGTTCATTTAGAGATGCCAATATGCTAGCAAAACGATCCTCCCAGACTAACCTAACGCACGATTCTACGACACCATCCTGTCTAGCTCGACTGAGTCTATGTTATACAAAACCCCTTTGTCTTAAATTGTTCGATCGCGAAACTCCTGTCGCTCGTGACGACAACCAGATGCAAACTTCAAAGAATTCATCTCTCTTCGAAATTCGAAAGTATTCATACGAAGAGTATCATCCGCAAAGAGAAGGACAAAGTAAGAGAACCATCCGGACAACTGAAGATGTTTCATGGGACCCACATATATCCTTAATTGAACCTTTCCAGTAGCAACAACGGCGACCTTTCCAGTAGCAAGGTTGCGCCGTTCGAAGCCCTCTGCAGCCATGAGTACAGACCCCATTTGTGTTGGGCTGAGGCGGGCGACACGCAAATAGACAAGAGTCAATTCCCCGACAGCACTCTCACTAGTCCTGAAATCACCCGAGGGACGGCAGAAAAGATCGTACGAAAGGGGCTATGTCGATAATAGACAAAAACCATTGGAGTCCAATATTGGTGAACGTGTCTTTCTTACAGTTTTCACCCTGGAAAAGCCTGATACGCTTCGGAAAGCGTAGAAAACTAAATCCAAGATACGTTAGACCATCCGAGATCTTTGCTAGGATCGGTCCCATAGCGCACAAACTCCAGTTACCTCGAGCGCTTAGCAACGCTCATCTCGTCTTCCTTGTTCCAAATCAAAATGAGTGTCCAGCCGATGAGACACTTAGGATTTCCCCTCGACAGCCTCGAGTTAGACAAGATTCTACACTTTTTGAGAGAATCATCCGAGCTCACAGATCGAGAAGTCGAGCGAACGAAATAACGTCACATCCCGATAGTGAAGGTCCACTAGAATGTCAAACAGGAACTTGGATTCACTTGGGAGCGCGAGAGTCCCAAGAACCTTAAGTACCTACATCTTTTTCCAAGACCATGAGTTATATTCTTATTCTTGAATTTCGGGACAAAATTCCCTCTAACGGGGGGATGATGTGACAACCCGAAACTTCTGTCTCGCACACTTAGCCATTTCAATCAAAGTTAAACATGTTTCGTTGACTTTTGGCACTGTTTGAGGGTTCATTTAAGTGATTCTAAGCTTGAGTATGACCAAGTTTGAGTTTAGCAATGAGTCAGCAAGTCGTATACTATCAAAACGGGGACATACACACCCTTAGAGGGAGTGTACAGTCGTACATAAGGGTGTGCGGCTGCACACACACACCTCCTGGAAGCACACTCCTTTCTAGGCAGCACACCCACCCTATATAAAGGGTATACCCCTTTCCTTTCACTCCTTTAAACATCCTGGCAGCACACAACACCTTTTCTCTCAAGACTCTTCAACCGCAAACCCTCCCAACGCTTCAAAAACGTGAGTAATCCATCGCTTAGCTTGTTATACTTGAAGAACCACTTCACCTAAGCCTTGATTCATCAAGATTCATCATGTTCTTCATCCCTTGAAGGAGTGCGGTCGTACACCTTCATAAGGTTGGTCGCACACTCTTAAAACGCCCTCCAAAGTGAGAGTTTGACTTCCATCTTCGAGTTAGACATGACCGTAGCCTTGCTACACCTTGGAAATGGCAATTTGGACATTTTTGTGTCGGGTGTACGACCGCACACACCTTTGTACGGCCGCACACACCTGTGTACGACCGCACACACCCTTGTGCGACAGCACACTCCAAGTGTGCGACCACACACTCATTTTAGGACCACAAACACACTTCTAGGACCCCTATCTTGCACTACAATTGAGTTTGGACCAAGAACACTTCATGTTTGCAAGCGTAGGCCTTGAAAACACCACAAGAACACCTCTCATCGTGAGTGTATGGCCGCACACCCATGGCCGTACACACCTTTAAGGTGGCCATACACTCCCCTCATGCAAGTCTTCAATGTTCTAACACTTAGTGCAAGTAGTCCCAAGTTCCTAGAGTGGTTTTCCATCACATTTAGTGATGAAATGCCTTCATTTGACTCCTTTATGTATCATTGCATGTAATTTAGGATCAAATCGTGTTCAAGGCTTCGCTTGAACATCCAGCGTTTCGTGTCGATCCTTCATTCAAATCACCCGCAGTGAGTTCATACCCCTACGTTTTTCCGAGTTTTTCATGTTTTCAGGGGGGAATACAAGCAAAAGTACAAGGAAACTTGTGCTCAAATATATTATTTTGTTTAAGATAATTATATTTTCAGTATGCTTTTAAACACAGAAAACAGTTTTACCAACCGATTAAGAAATCAACACGTAGAAACAGTTTTCAAAACTAGAACAATGGACTTGTGAATCATGTAGTAAAATGTATTATTTTATAAAGGATTCATGCAAATTATAAACAGGATTTTCTGTATTATTACTTGTAAATTTGTTAGGCTAAGTTTGAGACACGTCCTTGGTAACACTCCCACAGAATCAGAGTGTAGGACTAGCACTTGTGACCAGAGTCTCTTGTAGGGAGAGCGTGACTGTTGTGTATAGATATATACGGGACTGACAATCCCGCACCTCACTACTAGCTACAGTCGGACCGGCAGGTCTGCGGGTGACAAAGTCATTAAGGATACAGGCCGTTGCGGGCTATATCCAGTCAGTTATGGTCATGAAACTCAAAACTTAGGTAGCAGAGATTTACTTTTGTAATAATGAATCAAGTGAACTAACCTGAAAGTAATAACCGATTTAATTACTGGAGGGTATTAATAATAATACCTTCAGGACTTAGTTCATCACGAGTTTTCTTTTGTTTAGTTTTATTTATGTAATTAGGCTAATATACCTCTCTGTTATGGTGCAAAGTCATGTTTGGATGTAGTTTTTAGGATTTCCTCTTTGTATGTGTAAATGGGTTGAGTCTTTCCTATAAATAGGAAGTGAGTGACTCCCATGATGTAAGAAGGGAATCCATTTGGAGTGTTAGACTAGAGAGAGAAACTTTGTACAAACCCATTTGTATATTCTTTCTACATCTAATAAGAGCTTACACAGATTTATTTACTCCATGTGTTCTTGAATTTTTATGATGAATCACTAGATCTTTTCTCATTCCGCACATGCCATCATAATCAACACCACTACAATTGGTATCAGAGCGGGTGTTCTTGATTTAATCAAGAATTGATCCTTGATGGCAATTTTGATTTAGTGATTCATTTTATGATCTTGGATCTTCGTGTTTTAGAGAGTTTTTGGATTCTAGAAATCGAATTCATCTTTGATTCTATTCATAATTCGATTTTCTTCACTAGAATTCAAGTGATTTTTACTTTCTCTCTCTAGAAAACCCATTGAAAATCACTTTCTCTCTCTAGAAATTTTCAAGTTTTTGTGATCATGGTGCGTTTGGAGTATGATTCTTGGGTTGTAATCATTCAAGGTGTGAAATATGAAGTCAACGAATTTCAATTCTATGGATTATTGTTGAAAGGAGGTTTGATTTCATGGGATTCTTTGGTTTCTTATGGAGGTTTGAAAGATGATCATGGAAGATTGATATTTCAACAACTTTCAAAGATTGAATGTTTGTATGATCTTTCCATGTTCATGATAGCTCGTAGCAAGAATCGAGAGGAAGGAGAAGAAAGAGACTTGTTTAATAAGAGTTACATTTCTCTTGTTGAAAACCCAAGTGATCTTCAAGCTCTTATGTTTGTTGAAGATGTTCTTGATGATCATCATGTTCTTGATGTTCTTTATGTTCAAGAAAAAGGAGTTCAAGTTGATTCTCAAGATGAAAAAGTTTTTTGCTCAATTGGAGTTCAAACCGATGATATTTTGTGTTCTTGCGATTCGTTTGAAGGAATGATTCCTTATCGGAAGCCAGTGATTCAAGAAAATCACAAGTATCAAACTCCAAAAGATTTGATTCAAATTCACAAAGTTGATGTTGTGGAAAGTGGGTTTGTTCATGAGATCAAGTCTTCAAGATGCAAAAAGATGAAAAAGAAAAAGAAGAAGAAGATGAGTCGGAAAAACAAGCGGGTTTACTCACAAAAATCGTCAAATGTTGTGAAGCCAAAATCCGTGAAGCAAATTTGGGTTCCAAATCAACAATCTCCAAAGGTTGCATTGAATTTGAAGTCAAAACCCAAATGTGTTGGTGGTTCTTTTGAAGATGTTCTTGGATCATTGAAGAACACGAAGAACGAGTTGTACATCTCGCATGGTGAGTGGTACAATGTTCGATTTGGAGATTTTCTCATTCCGACAAAAGAACCAAGATCTTCCAAATTTGATTCGTTCGTTGAAAACGGAACTCGATTCGTCAAAAAGGTAACTCAAATTCTCAAATGGATTCCAAAACATCCATGATTTCGATTCGTATTTTACGTTTTTAATTTTTGATCGATTTGCCTCATTGGATCAAATTCATTTCAACCCCATTGTTGATCCAATAATTTTTGTAAGATCAATTACCAAAATCAAAATCAATTTTTTTACTGTTCATCTTATCCAACTTTATTCCTATCAAATTCTCCAATCGTTGATTCGATTCAAGATTGAGCCCAAATCTGAAAATCCATTATTGTTCACTTAATTGAGCCCATCATCAAATAGAGTCGACATTTATGTGTTTGTTGTAAGCCGTATTCAACTTTTCGTTTGTTCTTAGTTCAAAAATCTCGTTCTTATTTTATCAATCTTATCGATCGATTTAGATTTGTTTGAGGATATAAACTTGTGAATCGATTTTCTTCTTTTTGTCTTCTATCTCTAAATCGATGAGGATCAAGTTTTGGATAAGAAATTGAACAGTCAATCTTTGATTTTGATGAATTTTTTCAAAGAACACTTGAATGATATGAAGAACAGTTGAAGAATGTGTGAAGAACTGTTGAAGGAACACATTTTGATCTAAAATTGGCCATTAGATTTATCAATTTCGTGTTCATAGTTCGTTGACTCTAAAAAGTCAAACTATGAAAAAGATGAGATTTAAGAGATGAATCAATGAATTAGAGGCCGGAATTTGTTTATACAGGTTGTATTTGGGATGTGGATGTCGAAATCTAGCTTAATTTGAGTTTAGTTTCGAATTTGGGTGTGTAGTGTTCTTGATGACGAAATCGTATGTTGGTTTGATGTCGACAAACTGGATGAGTCGATTGATGATTTCGAAAGCTGATGAAATCATAGAATTGGATTATTTTGATGATCGATTGTTGGTTACGACTAGTGACTAACAAATTGATGATTGAAGGAATTGAATGCGAAGGTCTGTTGATCAATGGTTGATAAATAGAATGGGTATCTGATTGAGTTTGATCGATGATGATTAGGAATCGATTATGCGAAGTAAAGGCTTGAAGGCGAAATCTGAATCGATGGTTTGATTGTCGATGAATTTTTGATTTGCCAGTTCTGATTGAAGTCTAATTGAACTTTGATTTTCAGGATGATGATGAACTGAAAAACGAAATGGTTAGCTTTTGTTATTGATTGATTGGAAGAAACTGGTAGCGATGTCTAATGATTTTGATTTCGCATGTTTGGAGTCGATGATCTGTAAAAGAAGACTTTGTGATTTTGGGTTTACTGGGAGGCGATATTGCGAAGGATATATGGGAATCGATGTTGATGATTTGGTTTCGCATGTACATTTGCATCTCTAATCGTAATTTGGGTGTTCGCATTGTAAATTGGTTGATTGGGTTAATGGTCTCAACTGAATTCGCATATGGATGAATCAACATTAAGTTCGCATCTGGGTCTGGGTCTCTAGAATCATGTTCGCATTTGATGACTGGGTTGATATAAAAGTGTTTCATTCGCATTTGGTTAAAGAGCTAACATTGGGTTCGCATTTTCTTATAAACTTTGGATTCGCATTTGGTTATAAAGATTGTGTTCGCATATTTGATTAATTGAGTTAAAGATGTGAAACATTTATCAGAAACATGCGAAGCATATGGAAGATGCGAAGTATTTCACAGTATAACGTGAGTTGGGGAAGAAAGTAAATAGTTTCGCATTTTGCCCCTGATCTTTTCACGAAATAACACAATTAGTCCAACTTCGCAAAATGGGGTTATAAAATGACAAAAATGCAGAATTTTCAGTTCTGGTCCCTGCAGTTTGTGTGAATGTACGCTTTATGCCCGGTTTCACAAATGGGCTGGAGTTTCGCATATTTGACTGTTTTTGGCGCAAAGGGTCCCGGCAAGTTTCAGAAAGTGACAATTTATGCCCGGTTTTTGAAAAATCTTGTAACTTTCACCCAAAAAGTCAAAAAATTTCATAAATTGGAAATTTTTTGTGGCTTTTTCGTGATTGTTTTTCCGTGCAAGATTTTTGGTGATTCATTTTTGGTACACATCAAGGGGGAGTATCGTGAAGACTATTCCTCAGGCGCTTCTAATCCTTAGTGGGTTTTATAATCATTTTTTGATTATAAAAAGGGGGAGAATGATGGGTATTCGAAGCTTCTCGGGTTTGTCGAATATTTCTTTGCGGATTTGAAGACCGGTGTTACTTCGAGGGGGAGTTTGGTCTTGATCGCGCTAGCTCGTTGGAGATTGAAGTCGTACATCCAATCCTAACTTTGAGGGGGAGAATGTTAGGGTGCAAAGTCTTGCTTGGATGTAGTGTTTAGGCTTTCTTCTTTGTATGTGTAAATGGGTTGAGTCTTTCCTATAAATAGGAAGTGAGTGACTCCCATTATGTAAAAAGTGAACCATTTGGAGTGTTAGACTAGAGAGAGAAATTGTATACAAACCCATTTGTATAATCTTTCTAGATCTAATAAGAGCTTACAAAGATTTATTTACTCCTTGCGTTCTTGATTTTACATGATGATTCACTAGATCTTTCTAATTCCGCACATGCCATCATAATCAACACCACTACACTCTCTGGGTGTAACCAGAGTTTTTAAAAGAAAACTGTTTTTATCATCCCGGGATAAACCGGCTATTCAAAACGGATTGTTTTACAACCAACGGATATTCATATTCATTCCACAACTCCTTGGATTTGTACATATCTTGTACGAATCTTGGAGTCATGGAAGGAATGTGTTTTCAAAAAAATTTATAAGAAAATATAGGATTTTCTTGAGGAACACTTTTCAAAAGGAATCAAAGAACACTTTTCCACCAAAACTAAATGCTTATGAACTCACCAGCTTTATGTTGATATTCTTTCAAAACTGCTTGTATTCTCAGAGAACTGGTAGACAGGTATTTCTAGGTGTTCGAAGAAGTCTGTGCGTTAGAGTCGCACCTTTCAATTTTACATTTGATAAGAACAAAACTATGTATTAAACAATGTAAACCTTTTTCACATATGTATTCAATATCTGGTTGTGTTTACTATGCTTGCTATGATACAATTGTTGTGATACTAAGCATGACGTCAGCCACCTCTGAACGTTTCCACCGTTCCGGTTTGGGGGTGTGACAGTGTATATGAGATCCAACAAACCTTCACCCCTTTCACAATTACCAGTGAAGGGTGATTTAGTTATTTTTTCAAGCAAACAAGGACTCGCAAGTGTCATCCGACCTTAAGTCGAATGACTCCAAAACTCCAGCCTTCTGGAGTTGGCCTATGCACTTCTTGTTGACATGTCTAAGACGACAATGCCACAAGGATGCCTTATCCAAATCATTAGAAGAATCGATATGCAACACATTATTTCCTAAGTTGTCTACAACCATCATAGTTTCATATACACCATTACAAGGTAAGGCTCTAAAATAAAAAACACCATTATAATAAGCATTTATTGCACCAATTTCATTATCAAACGAAAATGTAAAACCTTGTTTGTACAAACCATGAATGGAAATAATATTTCTTGACATATTAGATGAGTAGCAACAATTATTCAAATCTATTTCTAACCTACTACTAAGCAATAAAGAGTAAACTCAAATCTTGGTGACAGGTGAAACCTTCCTATTCCCCATGATCAATTTTATCTTCCCGTGCTCCACATCGTTACATCCTTTTAGGCCCTGCACATCAGAAAAAATGTAAAATCCACAACCTATGTCAAGCACCCAAGAGTTAGTATGTGATAAGTGTTTAGATAGAATAGTATAAATACTTCATGGGTGGGTTTAACCTTCCCATCCTTGACATCCTGCAAGTATTTGGGGCAGCTTCGCTTCCAATGCCCTTTTTCATGGCAATAGAAACACTCTACTTCTTTTGGGATGGTTGAAGGAGTAGCAGAACCTCCTTTGGTTCCACTTGAAGAGGATCCATCAAGAGACTTTCCCTTGTAGCTCTTGGAAGGATCCTTCCTCTTCTTCCACTTTCCTTGCCCAATTTCCAGAACAAGGGCATTAACAGTAAGAGTGGTTACAGCAGATTTACCTTTGAGACCACTTTCAGCAGTCCTCAAAAGGCCCTGAAGCTTGCTTAGAGTGACTTACTCCTTGTTTATATGATAAGCCATGTGGAACTGATCAAAACATGGAGGTAAGGAGTGTAGAATAATATCTATAGTCATCTCCTCATCAAAGTTCACATTCAATTTGAGCAGACAGTCCACAAACCTTTGCTTTTTATGCAAGTGGCCCGTGATGGGTTCATGATCCTTCATCTTTGTTGTAATCATGGAGCAGATGATTTCATACCGCTCTTGACAAGATCACTGATGGTATCTTTCCAACAATTCCTGGTGCATCTCAAAAGGGTAGAAGTCCTCATAGGATTTTTGGGGTACAGGAGACATGGTGGCAAGCATGATACAAGCTACCTTGGTGGAATCTTTCTCATATGCCCTAATATCAGCAATCTCTTGAGTAGTAGCAGGAGACTCATCGATTTCCTTAAGCTCCTTGTCGAGGACATATTCCTTCTCCTCGTAGCGAGTGACCATCCTGATGTTCTTAATCCAACCATTAAAATTAGTCCCATCAAAGATGACTCTCCCACAAAGGTTCATGAGAGAGAATGAGTCGGTTGGGTTTGATTCAGAAGCAGTGTTGGAAGACTTCCGAAAAGAAAGAAAGACAAAGTTTATATTAGATAAAGAGTCCTTAATGTAACACCCAAAATGAAATATTAAGGCTAGGACCCAACACAATATTTGTAACGCCCATGTTTCTAGGCTAGGCATTAATGTTGATGTAATAGTCTAGGTTAACCTTTGTAACTCATTTTGAAATAATAAGAATGTATTATTTGAGTATTATGTGTTTTATGTTTAATTGTGTAGCTTAAATGAATTAAGAATAAAAAGAAGCGTAATAATAAAATATTAGATAAGCCCAATATCTATGAAGGAAGTTGTAGTAGTCGTGACAAGGGTTCCAGATATATAAAGAATGTTGAAATCCGAGTTATAACGAAGAAGTTATGACATGTCGGAGTTTCATGACAGAAGCGGCACGACACTGTATGACGTAAAATACGAATTTAAGATAGAGCGATATCTAGCCTTAGTGATCTAAACAAAATTCGTAGAATACGTTAAACCGAGATTGTGCATAAAAAGAACGTCCAAATCTGACTTCGTATGAGGAACTTATGATTTTTCTAAGTTTCAGCTTAGCAGTATGCAGCCCAAACTCGAATATGAGATCGAGTGATTCTTAGCTGAAACAATCTAAACGAGAACCGAAGATCTTGTTAATAGTAGTGCAACGGTAAAAAGACAGACAAAACGGATGTCAGATGAAGAAGTTATGAATTTCTAACGGAGTTTTCCTGTCCCAGTCTACTAAAAATAATATAATAAAAATAAAGTCAAAATTAGCCAACGGAGTCTAAACAAGAGTTGTAGAGCATAATCTCACCTACGCGTGGATATAAAGAACATCGAAAACGGAGATCGTATGCGAGAGTTATGATTTTCTGAAGTTCGAGGCATGCAACCCAAAATGGGAATGCCCCGCGTTCAGTGCTTGTCTCCGGAGTGGCCACGTCGATGCTGACTCAACGGATAAGGGACAGGGACGGAACCCCGCTCCTACGCACCGCATTCGAAGGGAACGCCTTGCGTTCGTGGCAGACTTCAACACTATAAATAGATCACAAAGCCAGCCGTTTGTGGTTGCCAAATCTCTTCTGTCTCCCCCGTATTGCATTGATTTATGTGCAAGTTTTACCTCCGAAGCCTCGGTTCATCCCGAGTCCCAAAGCCCCGAAGATCCCGAGAAACAGAGTTCCCGAGCCTAAACTCTGCCCGCGAGAAGCCTAGTTTTTGTGAAGATCTCCCGGTTTCATCGAAGAATATTGCTTTTAGAGTCGTAGTGTTGTCCGATAATCATCTTATGAAGTGAGTGCGTAGTTATTTTCTTCTAACACATAAATACGAAGTATTCTCTACAAAATACGTGCTATGTGTTTATATGTTATGTGTTATTTGATATGAGTATTGATTGAATGTTTTATATATGTTTTATGTTGTGTGTGTGTGTGTGTGTATATATATATATATATATATACAAAGTTATTGGGTAGAACATGGGTAGATAGTGGATGTGTGATGAAATAAAATAATGAGAGGCCTCGATGTTGTTGTTGTTGATCTAGTCATCTAGAGGAGTATGGATGACAACCACGGACTCTTTCTATACAGTCATGTGGAACGCTGGCAGGTTCATAACCTGTAGGTGTTGTGAACGATGTGTTCGCCGGTGTACTCTATCCCCCTCATGGTTTCCTTAGGACATTCGTTGCTGAGGAAACCCCTCTATAGTAGTGTCCGTCTTGATGAAAATCCTATATTAGGTCCCTTGTAATAGTTGTTGTCATAGGGACGTAAAGTGAGGATAGCGGGAATGGGTAATCGGGTTATTTTTGGTTGGTGAAATTAAATATAATTATTTATTGTGGGTTGAAAACCCTATATGCTTACCAGGCTCCCAAGCCTGACCCACTCAGTTTTATTTGTATTACAGGTAGTGGCGCGAGAGCATAAGTTGGAGAACTTGTGAAGATATTTTATTTATAGGTCAGTAGTTGTGTATAATTGTTGTAAGGCTTATAATATGACGTTTATGCTTTTGTGTTTGTATCAGAACATGACATCCCAAGTTTTGATATATAATGAAAATACATTTCTGTAAGGAATGCTTTGATAAATTTTATTTATCATATTCTGTTTTGGGAACAAATTCCGCAACTCTTTTAAATCAAAGTATTACTATGAAAATTATTTTAAAAGCTTCAATTAAATCGGTCTTTTATGGCCGTGATTTTGGGGATGTCACAGTTGGTATTAGAGCATCAGTTTAAGCGAACTAGGAATTTTTAGGATTTCTAGACTTAAACTTAGTATGCTAAGTGAAGATTATGAGATGAGTGTTTGTCATATTTTAGACACGAGCACTAGTTTATTTTAGGAAAGTTGCCTAAAATGTTTTTATGTGCTAAATGTTATATGCTTGCCATATATGATATTATTTGTTCGGATTTATGGTTTGTTGCCAACCGGATCTGGAAACCTTATGTGTTTAGGATTCTAAGCGTATGACGACTGTCTTAGAACTAGCATGTAAAGGTTTCGGAGTGATAAGTATGATTTAATTATCTATAATGATTGAGGATCTAAAATCACCTTATTTGGTGTGTAGATCAAAAATGGTAAGAACCAGAAGTGGCGTTGGAGACGCAGATGAAAACAAGAATCAACCACCAGTGATTGAGCGAGTACCTGTGGTAGCAGCAGCACCTGAACCAATGACAATGGTTGGGGTACAATTGATGATTTAAACGATGTTGGATCGTCAAATGGAGGAAACGAGATGACTGCTTCGGCAGAATTGTGAAGAACTTTCAATGCCGATTGAACAGCCCGAATTGAATGAAGGGCACTCGAAAGGAGGAAACTTCTATTAGAAATATGGTTTAGTGGCACTTGGAAATCTGAGAATCGTGATAATTACTTTCAAATCGAAGTATTTGGATGGTACTCCGAAATCCTCAATTGGATAAGACTCAGATAAAATCAGAGAGAAAAGAAAGAGAGAATGAGATGGTGTAATTTCGTGAGTACCAGAAAAGTGACTAAAACTGGTTATAAACCTTCCTTATCTGAAAAACTGTCAAAACTGTCATATAACAGTTTTCTCAACAGTAAAAACTGTTATAAATTCGGGTTTTGTATAATGATTAATGCAAAGTCAAAACCGGGTCAAATATTCAAAATTTGGATTTTCTGCCCCTTGGACCCCACTCCCAGGGGCACTGCCCCCGGACCCCCATTCGTTCAGGGGCTTCGCCCCTAAATGACAGTATACTTTGATACTTGATCAAACTTAAACAAGTGTGTACTCCACACCTTCCTTACTTGTTTAAAATTTATCAAGATCATTTTTAGTCAACAAAGTAATCCTATTACACTTAAATAACATTGATGATAACAAATCACCAACAACTTCAGTGGGACTGTTGGTCAAGCCAACCCACCAATTGTTAGGCAAGTCAACCAGGATGGAGGAAATGATGAGCGTGGGTGCAAGTACAATGATTTCATGGCATCCAAGCCACCACAAAGTCTTCCCAAGACATTTTGCTCGCTTCTCCCTTGGGCACAAAGTCAGTTAACAGCTTCCACCATATCTATTCTTATCCGATATTTAGTTCCAACTGAACTCTCTAAGGTCAACAAGTTTGCCCTCGGACTACCAGCGGACTATGGTCCAATGGTTAAGCAAGAAACCACATTGAAAGCCGCCATTTGGGCTGATAGAAATGTTGAGACCCAGATCATGGAGAAAGGTCTGGAGAGGTAAGAGTTTGGAGAGAAGAGGAAGTTCGATGGACCTTCGGGGTCCAGCAAAAAGGTTAAATTCTCGAAGTCTAGTTCGAGAGGAGGTGGAGGAGGCGAAGCGAAATGGTGCGACAAATGCAAGAAGAAGCATCATGGGAAATGTGGAAAGCCAGGGCATTATGCCAACGAATGCACCCTTACTAAGAAAGTCTGTTATGGGTGTGGTGAGGAGGGGCACATCTCGAGGGATTGTCCGAAAAAGAAGGAGGCGGCAAAAACCAATATTCCGCCAAAGCCGAAGGCGAGATCCTTTCAGATAACACTGGAAGTTGCTAAAGATGAAGTTAATGTCGCTTCAGGTATCGTTCTCATAAACGAATTGCCTGCCCAAATTTTATTTGATTCTGGAGCCAACTACTCCTTTATTTCGCATGAATTTGGTAGAAAACTAGCTTTGCCGGTCAATTGACTAGATAATGCTTTATTAGTCGAGGTTGCTAGTGGCAAGTTTGTACCTGTTAGCCATCGTATGAAAAACATCTTAATTGACTTGAATGGGAATAAGTTCCACGAGGAATTATTGCCTATCGAACTAAATGGTTTTGACATCGTGCTGGGGATGGATTGGCTTAGCACCAATGATGCCGAAATACTATGCAAGAAGAAGATTGTAAAAGTAAACCCGCCAGGGAAAGATTCATTTATGGTGTATGGGGACAGACATAGAGTAAATTTTGGAATCATTTCTCTAATGAAAGTCAGAAAGTGTTTGGCCAAAGGATGTACATCATATTTGGCATTCGTGATCGATGCTAAGAAGGAGAAAAAGGAGATGCAGAGCATTCCTGTGGTGTGTGATTATCTGGAAGTATTTCCCAAAAATCTTCCCGGATTACTGCCTAATAGACAAGTGGAGTTTAGAATAGACTTGTTACCAAGGACGACGCCAATAGCAAAAGCACCTTACAGACTAGCACCGACGGAGATGAAGGAGCTAATGATGCAACTTCAGGAGTTATTGGACAAAGGCTTCATTAGACCTAGTTCATCACCCTAGGTAGCTCCAGTGTTATTCATGAAGAAGAAGGATGGGAGTATGAGAATGTGCATCAATTACAGAGAGCTGAACCAGTCAACAATAAAGAATAGATATCCATTGCCGAGGATTGATGACCTGTTCGATCAACTACAAGGTTCAAGCTATTTTTCAAAGATCGACCTAAGGTCAGGATATCATCAGCTAAAGGTGAGAGAGCGCGATATCGAGAAGACTGGATTCAGAACACAATATGGACACTGCGAGTTTTTGGTTATGTCGTTTGGACTAACCAATGCTCCAGCAGCATTCATGGATTTAATGAACAGAGTTTGTAATCCGTTCCTTGATAAATTTGTGATACTGTTCATAGATGACATTCTGATTTACTCGAAAGCCAAGAGGAGCATGGCAGACACTTGCGAGAAGTGTTGGAAGTCTTGAAGAAGGAGAAGTTATATGGAAAGTTCTTCAAATGTGATTTTTGGATTCGATAAGTCCAATTCTTGAGTCAGGTTGTCAACCAAGAAGGGATAATGGTTGATCCAGCAAAGATTGAAGTTGTGATGAAGTGTGTGACAACCCGATAATTTTAGACAATAAAATGTAACACCGGTCAAATTTAGGTCAAAATATAACTTTCCTAAAATCTTATTTGGGTTAACTAAAGTAGTAGGAATCGTATCAAGGTTTTCGTACATATAAAGAACCCTAAAATCCGAGTTATAACGAAGAAGTTATGACCATTCTAAGATTTCCGACAAAACTGGCAACACCGATTAAATGAAAAACGCGAAGTTTCAATACAATAGCTCTTATCCTTAAGTATCTAAATGAAAGTTATAGATAACATCAAACCGTGAGCGTACATAAAAAGAACGTCCAAATCTGACTTCGTATGAGGAAGTTATGATTTTTCCAAGATTCGGGTATAGCAGTAGACAGCTAAAACTCGAAATAGAGCTCGAGATACTTTTGACCAAAACAACCTAAATGAGAATCGAAGGTCTCAACATTAGTAGCGCAACGGCGAAAAGTCTGACGAAAACGGACATCGGATGAAGAAGTTATGGATTTTTAACGGACTTTTCGTGTCCTGGCCCGTTAAAAATAAATAATTAAAAATAAAGTCAAAATTTGCCGATGAAGTCTAAACGAGAGTTGTAGATAACATTTTCAGCTACGCATGCATATAAAGAACGTCGAAAACGGAGCTCGTATGCAAAAGTTACGGATTTTACAAGTTCGGGGTCCAAAATTCGAGGCTGTCAGGCCCCCACGACGTGGCACAGCTTGGCCGTGACCCGGCAAGTGACTGAGGGCGTCCAATCAACGGAAGGGGATAAGGCTTGCTCCCCACGACGTGGCCAACCTTAGCCACGACGTGTCACACCAGAAATGCCCCTATAAATAGAACTCTTGGGGTGTCGGGTTTAGGTGCTCCATTCTTCCATCTCTCGTGCTGAAACTCTGCGGTTAAGCTCCCGAAGCCCCGGTTTTCACCTTCAAGTCCCGAAGGAAGGTTTTATGTTCCCGAGATTCCCGAGATTCCCGAGAATCCCGAGATTTTCCCCCGCTTTCAACTCTTCCTGTCGAAGTTCTGCTCGATTCTTCTCTCGACTATTTCAAATCAACCACTTCAATCAAGTGAGTTCATACCCCCCTTTCATACACTTTCAAATACTTTATAATGTACTTTTAATACATTTCGGGGGAGAATACAAGTAAACACACGGTTATTATCGTGTGTTACATAAAGTTTCACTTTGCTCGTTTTTATCAAATGAATCATATGTGATTCATAACTACTATATGAAAACTCTTGTTATACCTTGCATGCACTAGATTTATACAAAGTACATAGTATCCGAAGTAACCATCATTGTTAAACCATTTTATGCATTCAAAGAACTTATGACTTATGCTTTGTCAAACATTGTGAAAAAGAATAAACTTTGCATACAAAACTACTACTTTAATACAGACTTAGTTGAGAATCCATGAGACGTTTACATCTTCAAATACTACCTTTTTGCTAAAAGGTACCACTTCAAGTCTTGTCTATAACCAGAGTCTCCAGTAGGGAGAACGTGTCAAATGTGTATAGATCTATACGGGAAGTCATGATCCCGCGCCCTGACTGTTAGCTACAGTCCGTCCTTTGGGGTGACAGTTTGTCATAACGCTACGACGCCTGAAGAACATCGCTACAGGCATATTATGTTTAGTATGGTTATAAAACTCATCGGATATACAATTATTATAGTACTTCTGATTTATGAACGAGTAGCTATTAAAACTATTCTTCATCTAACAACTGCGATCTTCTTATAGTTTTACTATATCAAACTATGCCCCAATCTTTTAAAGCATGTTAGTTGCTTCCGGTTTTCGGTCTTGGTCATTTGAGACTGCATCTCACATTTAGGAAAATAAGGGATTTTCCTGTATACAAAACAATCAACTAATAGGAAAATAAGGGATTTTCTTGATTTAACTATCTACATTATCCAACACAAATATTCTCATGCATTTCATACTTTTATAAGAAAATAAGGGATTTTCTTGGAAAACGCACGAACTTTGGAATGGCATACAATTTCTTAAAACCGCTTATGAACTCACCAACTTAATTGTTGACACTTTTTCTTTGAAATAACTTGTATTCTCAGGGAACCGCTAAGCAGGTTTGGAAATCAACTTTTGGGGATTAACGCGCTGACGTTAATTACTTCTTTTGAAAAATGTCTATGTATTTATCTTTTGATCAAGTAACGAATACAATTATGTAGACATTTTGAAAACCTTTATATATATGGTGGTGTGTACTTTCCTTTCTATGAACTGTTATGATACTGAATATGACGTCCTCCGCCCCCGAACGTTTTCGCCGTTCTGGTTTGGAGGTGTGACAAAGTGGGAGCAACCGAAAAGTCCCACAGAGATCCGAAGCTTTTTAGGATTATCCGGATATTACCGAAGGTTTATCCAAGGCTTTTCTTCAATCGCTACTCCATAAACAGCTTTGACTCACAAAGGAGCTACTTATGCTTTGAGTGATAAACACAAAGAAGCATTCGAGCTGCTAAAGAGGAAGCTATGTAAGGCAACGATTCTTTCTCTACTTGATGGAGTTGAAGACTTCGATGTCTATAGCGATGCGTCTGGTGTTATATTGGGTTGTGTTTTGACCCAAAGAGAGAGGGTGATAGCTTATGCGTCTCGACAGCTGAAAGAGCATGAAAAGAACTAACCCACTCATGATTTGGAGTTGGCAGCGGTATTATTTGCTCCAAAAATATGGAGGCATTACCTCTATGGCTCAAAGTGCAAACTTTTCACTGATCATAAGCGTCTCCAATATCTCTTTAATTAGAAAGAATTGAATATGAGGCAACGACGCTGGCTAGAGTTACTTAAAGACTACGACTGTGAGATACTTTACCACCCCGGTAAAGCAAACGTTGTCGTTGATGCTCTCAGTCGGAAAGTCAATCTTGAGAGAAAAAGGCCAAGAGTGTTGAGAATAGAAGTTGTCTCGAAAATTGTGGAGAGTATAAAGAAAGCTTAAGAAGAAGGTTCTGAGAAGAATGACCGAAAGGAAGAACGTTTGGGCAAAATGTTAGTGTTTGGTGTAAACAGTCACGGACTGAAAGTATTCCAAGACCGAATTTGGGTGCCTAAGTCAGGAGGAGTAAGGGATCTCTTTATGGAAGAAGCTCACAAAACCATGTACTCGATTCATCCCGGTAGCACTAAAATGTATAGGGATCTAAAACCCTACTACTAGTGGTCGTCGATGAAGCTTGATATTGCAAAGTATGTGGCCGAGTGTGTGACATGTGCAAGGGTCAAGGCACAACATCAGAAACCATACGGGAGTTTATAACCTTTACCTGTGCCTACGGGTAAATGGGAAGACATTGCTATGGATTTTGTCATTAAACTGCCCAGAACAAAGAACGATCACGACATGATTTGGGTGGTCGTTGATCACTTCACTAAGAGTGCACATTTCATAGCAGCCAATGAGAAATGGTATATGGATAAGCTTGCGAATTCTTACGTGAAGGAAATTATGAGGCTTGACAGTGTTCCGTTAATGATTGTATCGGATCGTGATAGCCGTTTCACCTCAAGATTTTGGAAAAGTCTACAAGAGGAAATGGGTAGCAAGTTGTATTTAAGTACAACTTATCATCCACAGACTGATGGCCAGAGCGAACGAACGATACAAACACTTAAAGATATGTTGAGAACATATACCTTGGAATTCCTAGGTAACTGGGATGAACATTTACCTTTGGTACAATTTTCCTACAATAATAGTTTCCACTCGAGCATAAAGATGAAACCTTATCAAGCTATGTACGGACAAAAATGTCGTACACCGTCTTGTTGGCTTGAGGCTAGGGAAAAGCAGTTTATGGGACCCGAGATAGTCCATCAAACTGCTGAAAAGTTGAAAATAATTAGGGAGGGAATGTTAGCAGCTCAGGATCGTCAAAAGAGCTATGCTGATAAAAAGCAAAGACCGATGACTTTTGAAGTTGGAGATTCGGTTCTGCTTAAAGTCTCGCCATGGAAGGGACTTATAAGATTTGGTAAAAGGGGAAAGTTGAGTCTAAGGTTTATTGGACCGTTTAAAGTTCTTCAAAGGATTGGGAACCAAGCTTACAAGCTCGAACTACCAGAAGAACTGAATGGAATTCATAACACTTTCCATGTGTGTTATTTGAGGAAGTTCACGGGAGAAGTTCCCGATATAATTCCAATTTCTAAATTAATAATTGATGAGAACAAAAGGTTGATTGAAGAACCAGAGGAAATCGTTGGCTGAAAGACTAAGAAGTTGTGACGCAAGATGGTCGAATTAGTGCTTGTCCGATGGAAACATGTGAATGGTCCAAATCTCACCTGGGAGACGGAGAGTGACATGATGAGTCGTTATCCGCATTTGTTTGTTGATGTGTGATTCTGGGTACGGAATCATTCTAAGGTGGAGAGAATTGTAACTCCCGTGTTTCTGGGTTAGGCATTAATGTTGATTTAATAGTCTAGGTTAACCTTTGTAACTCATTTTGAAATAATAAGAATGTATTATTTGAGTATTATGTGTTTTATGCTTAATTGTGTGGCATAAATGAATTAAGAATAAAAATAAGCGTAATAATAAAATATTAGATAAGCCCAATATCTATGAAGTAAGTTGTAGTGATCGTGACAAGGGTTCCGGATATATAAAGAATGTCGAAATCCGAGTTATAACGAAGAAGTTATGACCTATCGAAGTTTCGCGACAGAACCGGCACGACACTGTATGACGTAAAATACAAATTAAAGATAGAGCGATATCTAGCCTTAGTGATCTAAACGAAAGTCGTAGAATACGTTAAACCGAGAGCGTGCATAAAAAGAACGTCCAAATCTGACTTCGTATGAGGAAGTTATGATTTTTCTAAGTTTCAGCTTAGCAGTATGCAGTTGATCGAAGTCGTTGTCTCGGTCAAAAATAAACCTCACAGACACTAGATAACTAGGGTAACTAAGGGTCGAATCCACGAGGAGGTTGTGGTCAAACTTTGTGTTAAAATAGTTAATGAAAAACTACTAGCAATTGTCACGAAATTATTTAAACTAAAAGTTGATGAAAAACCTAAAAACTTGGTAATGCAAGAACTACTAAAACAAACTACTATCAAAGAGAAAAAAACAAGATACTTCCTATTCAGTTGTTTAGATGGTTGGACTTACACGTTTTTCTTCCCTTAAATTCCAATTTAATTACCTAGACATAATTAAGGTTGATTAACTTGCAACAAATAATTTTGAGCACACAATATGTTATCCCAACTAGTTGTCTTACTCCCTATGTCTAATTGGATTAGTAACAACTAGTGGTTTGGCTATAATGTGTCTTACGATTACCTATTACAACGTTGAATTTATAATACTACAAATTCAGAATAATGTATGTGGGTTCAACTAATCATCCTAAACTACTTGAATTCAGAATGATTAGTGAATTAACAATACACTATCTTAGTTGCAATATCACACAATAAGAAAACCCAACTCCAATTACTATAAGTAAAAATCACAACTTTAAGAATGAAACAATAACTGAAATTGACTAGAATAAAAGTAATAATCAAAACGTGTTCATCCTAACATCCTACAACATTCCCGGAAGTAACCTAGGTGGTTTAGCCTTCCATATGATTAACAAAACACACAACTTCAATATAAACAATGGAATTAATGCTAAAATTCACAAAACAACTTGGAATCATAAAATCAATGATGTCTAATGATCAATCAACTATGGAACGATGAAACCTTAGGGATGAAGTAATCAAATCTAGAGCTTAATGGAATTGATGTAGATTTGTTGGTTGAACAATCTTCAAACGTTCAATGATAATGAATTTGATGATTTCTTGGATTTGATTCGGAAATTGATGATCAAGAACGTGTTTGGAGAAGGTTTGGAACCCTCCAAAATTGGTGAAAATCGCAGGGGAGAAGTCCAAAGTCGATTAGGGTTTAATCTCCCTTAAATAGGTGCTAAAAAAACTGCTTTTCAGAGCTGTTTTCTACGTTGGCGTCCTAGTAGGCGTCTTAGACGTCATATAGGACGTCTGGGCGTCCTTCAAGGCATTTTACATGCCTTCTTTCGTCCTTGATTTGCACTTGAAAATGGCCTAAAACGGGTAGGCATCCTAGGGGGCGTCTTAGACGCTTTCTATGACATCCCTCATCTTTGTTGCCCCTTGTTGGTGATGAAAACGGTAGAATCAGTAAAAATGCAAAACAT
Organism: Lactuca sativa; assembly: GCF_002870075.4. Taxonomy (NCBI): domain Eukaryota; kingdom Viridiplantae; phylum Streptophyta; class Magnoliopsida; order Asterales; family Asteraceae; genus Lactuca; species Lactuca sativa. Next base: position 165,174,838 of record NC_056626.2, on the reverse strand, counting down.
GAAAGTTGGAGGAAATTTTGTCTAGTTTTCAGAACTTCTTGATTCATGTCAATTGGAGCTCTAGATCTTGATATCTGATCAAAACATTGAAGAGTGGTCAAATTTCTCAGCACCATTTTTCTTCATTCCTTTAGCAATTCGTCTCCCATACTTGTCAGCTTCATGTTGCTCATTTTTCTTGCGGGTTCTGACCACTTTAGCACTAAATAGTTGCCTACGCGTAATGTTCAACATTTTATCAAAGTAGTGACATTCTTGGGCAATCACACATCAATTAAACATATTTAGTACAATTTATTATGTTACAAATATAGACCCATCAGCAGCCCAAAACTCGAATATGAGATCGAGTTATTATTAGCCGAAACAATCTAAACGAGAATCGAAGATCTCGTTAATAGTAGTGCAACGGTAAAAAGACAGACAAAAACGGACGTCAAATGAAGAAGTTCTAAATTTCTAACGAAGTTTTTCTATCCCGGCCTACTAAAAATAATATAATAAATATAAAGTCAAAATTAGCTAACGGAGTCTAAACGAGAGTTGTAGAGCATAATCTCACCTACGCGTGGATATAAAGAACGTCGAAAACGAAGATCGTATGCGAGAGTTATGATTTTCTGAAGTTCGAGGCACGCATCCCAAATAGGGAATTCCCCGCGTTCAGTGCTTGGCTCCGGAGTGGCCACGTCGATGCTGACTCAATGGATAAGGGATAGGTACGGAATCCAACTCCTATGTATCGTTTTCGAAGGGAACGCCATGTGTTCCTTTGGGGAACACCCTGCGTTCGCGGCAGACTTCAACATTATAAATAGATCACAAATCCAGCCATTTGTGGTTGCCAAATCTCTTCTCTGTCCCCCGTATTGCAACGATTTACATGCAAGTTATACCCCCCAAGCCCCAGTATCATCCCGAGTCCCGAAGCCCCGAAGGTCTCGAGAAACAGAGTTCCCGAGCCGAAACTCTGCCCGCGAGAAGCCCGGTTTTTGTGAAGATCTCCCGTTTCACCGAAGAATACTGCTTTTAGAGCCGTAGTGTTGTCCGATAATCATCTTATCAAGTGAGTGTGTAGTTACTTTCTTCTAACACATAAATACGAAGTATTCTCTGTAAAATACGTGCTATGTGTTTATATGTTATGTGTTATTTGATATGAGTATTGATTGAATGTTTTATACATGTTTTATGTTGTATGTGTGTGTGTGTGTGTATATATATATATATATATATATATATATATATATATATCTACAAAGATGTTGGGTAGAACATGGGTAGATAGTGGATGTGTGATGAAATAAAACAATGAGAGGCCTCGATGTTGTTGTTGTTGTTGATCTAATCATCTAGCGGAGTATGGATGACAACCACAGACTCTTTCTAGACAGTCATGTGGAACGCTGGCATGTTCATAACATGTAAGTGTTGTGAACGATGTGTTCACCGGTGTACTCTATCCCCCTCATGGTTTCCTTAGGACATTCATTGCTGAGGAAACCCCTCTATAGTAGTGTTCGTCTCGATGAAAATCCTATATTAGGTCCCTTGTAATAGTTGTTGTCATAGGGACGTAAAGGGAGGATAACGGGAATGGGTAATCGGGTTATTGTTGGTTGGTGAAATTAAATATAATTATTTATTGTGGGTTGAAACCCCTATATGCTCACCAGGCTCCCAAGCCTGACCCACTCAGTTTTATTTGTATTACAGGTAGTGGCGAGAGAGCATAAGTTGGAGAACTTGTGAAGATATTTTATTTATAGGCCAATAGTTGTGTATAATTGTTGTAAGGCTTATAATATGACGTTTATGCTTTTGTGTTTGTATCAGAACATGACATCCCAAGTTTTGATATATAATGAAAATACATTTCTTTAAGGAATGCTTTGATAAATTTTATTTATCATATTTTGTTTTAGGAACAAATTCCGCAACTCTTTTAAATCAAATGATTACTCTGAAAATTATTTTAAAATAATAAATTAAATCGGTCTTTTCTGGCCGTGATTTTGGGGATGTCACAATATTTTACAATTTGGAAGAGGGATGCTGTAATCCAACTTGCAAAATATTTGAAGGTAGGTAAATGACGATTTATCAAATTCCACCATAAAAACGAAATTGTTATTAAGTTTTTAATTGGATTGAAATTCCTAGATCCTTTGAGATTCATTGAACAATTCAATGGCATGTTTAAATCTCAATTATGCCCTTCAAGTTTGAGACTGGGATACCGAGGATCACAAACAAGGTGTGAATAACCATGCAAATGAACTTGGTACTCTCAATGTCAATTATCACCTTAATCAATGTGTCGGTTAACCACACACACTCCATTGACCTTATGATAAACATTAAGCTACCCTTTGTCACCCTTACTAGTCTAAGTTAATGTGTCGGTTAACCACACATGCTCCATCAACGACTTGGTAAGGTGCAAAGTGTAATTTCATGGATTAGCATCAATTTCACATTTTCCTAAAGTAACTAAGATTAGGAATTTATAAAAGGTTTAGTTACTTTATATGTATCATTATACTTTTAATGAGACTTATAGTCTTTGTCCTACTCGTTCGGCTAATGAACCTCCACCAGTCAAGGAAGCGATGGGTGAGAGTTGACACCCATTAAACCACCATTTTATAGTCAGTAACTTTATACCCCTTTATAAACTGGCTTCGTGAATGAGGTCTACTAACGGTAAAACCAACTTGTCTTATATATATATATATATATATATATATATATATATATATATATATATATATATATATATATATAGATACTCCCTCCATCCTAATATTATTGTCCACAGACAAAAACCACACAGATTAAGAAAACATTAATTACCATTAACTTTATACAATAAAATGACAATTTTGTCCTTACTTTGCATTTAATGTTCCATTAATATATATATATATATATATATATATATATATATATATATATATATATATATATATATACTCCCTCCATCCTAATATTATTGTCCACAGACAAAAAACACACAGATTAAGAAAACATTAATTACCATTAACTTTATACAATAAAATGACAATTTTGTCCTTACTTTGCATTTAATGTTCCATTAAACGCTTAGTTGGTTAAGTAATAATGAGAGGGTATTTTGGTAAAAATGCTATTTATTTTTAGAAATGGACTATTATTTTGGGACAAATCAAAAAGGAAAGATGGACTATAATATTGGGACGGAGAGAGTATATATTAAACCTATAATATTATAATAGTATAAGGGTTCAATTTTAACTTTTAAAATTCTAAGGTTTGGAATTAAAGTTTCAATTAGTGAGACGTTATAAATTCCAAAACTTGAAGGCAAGTTTTGAAACTTGTCAAAACTCTTCAAGTCCATAACACATGAGTTTAATGACATCATTAATATAAAAACTTTTCATATTCTATAACATCCATAACTTGAGGATCCATAACTTGAGGACAAGTTATGGAGTCCACTAAAATCATTTAAAACATTATTTAACTAATATAATAATCAAACAATTCATAAAAGATACATATAAACTCATATGAACAAGATAATTCAAATCAAACAAATTTCATGTAAGTAGCCTAACCATATAAACTAATACAAAACATGAAAATTTGACAATTATCTTTTAAATTGGATTAGCATGATCATTACCACATCAAAAACAGGCTTATAAGTTCAAAAACAGTTTAGGGTAATGATCCTAGTCCAATTTCAGCCTTAAAACTCAAAAATTTGCACTCTGGAGCACCAACTCGTTGAGTGCATGAACTAACTCGGCGAGTTGGTTAGGTTTGTGAGGGGACTCGGCGAGTCCACTATCCAAACAGCAAAAAATTGATTATCATATCCCTCATGTTCTATGGTTTAAAACCTCCATGGAGTATCCATGGGTCACCACATGGGTTTAGCCCAACATAAAGAACTATGGATCATTAGCCCACTTTATAAGAATGAATGATTTACCAAATCAACCTCTTATATTTAATTAGTCTTTTTTGATCAAAAAATTAATTCCAAATTAATTCTTGATCAATACTAATTAAATAACATGATTTCATATTAATATATTAGAACTTATAATATATTAATAAATCATAATTATCCTCTTCTCAAAAGTCCATCCTTCAAATTGTTCTGGTGAAGTGCAACCTAAATGGACCACACTACTCACGGGTCAAGTACATACCAAATATAGTTATGGACTTAGACACCTTATCCAACACTCTCTAGCTAAAGAGAACCATCTCAGATCTACCAGATGATCTAACTTGACCGTCGAAGCCTGCTCCCGGGGCACAGTCCCTAGGGCGGCTCTAATGGCCTTGTCTGTTGTGACCTCGCAGATCTGTCTCCGGCGTAGAAGCACATCCTCAAAGCAGGTGTTCAGAGCCGATGTCATATATATATATATATATATATATATATATATATATATATATATATATATATATATATATATATAGAAAGAGAGAGAGAGAGAGAGAGTTAGGTTCAAATGCTTTCACTATCTATTGTGTACATGTATGATTGATTCTGGACCAATCATTTTAGTTATTTTAAGAAAGTAATTAATGCATATTAAATGTTGAAGATGTAATTAATATCCATTATATCTTCAACATGTAATATGCATTAATTACTTTCTTAAAATAACTAAAATGATTGGTCCAGAATCAATCATACATGCACACAATAGATAGTGAAAACAAAATAACCTAACCCTATATATATATATATATATATATATATATATATATATATATATATATATATATATATATATATATATATATATATATGATATTAATTCATTAGCATGGTCCAAACAGTTCTTGCGCGCTAGCCTTGTGTGGCGCTCCCTTGCCAACCTTGTTGGGGACTCCATTGTCGGCCTTGTCTGGTGCTCCATTGCCAGCCTTGCCTGGGACTCTCCTGCCGGGCCAGCCTGGCGCTCCCTTGCCAGCCTTTCCTGGTGCGCGCCCGCCAGCCTCGCCCGGCGTCTCCGGGCGGCCTTGCCAGCTTCTTGCTAGTTAGGCCTGAATTGGCTAGCCCAAGGCCTGACCTAATTCCCCTTGACCTAATTGTCCCTTAAAAAGTGAACATTATCTCCTCCATGGAGGAGGGTCTCTCCCCGATGGATCAGCCGCCACCTTAGACTCCGGCCAGGTGGCTCAGCCGCCACCCTCCATCGTCAGCCACCGTACACTACCTCCAGCACCAAGATGGTTCTCTCTAGCTAAGGAGAACCATCTCATATCTACCAGCCAACCTAACATGATTTTAGGAGCCTGCTCCTGGGGCACAGTCCATATGACGGTTCTAACAGCCTTGTCTATTGTGACCTCGTAGATCCTCTCTGGCGTAGAAGCATCCTTAGAGCAGGTGGTCGGAGCCGATGTCGCATCATATATATATATATATATATATATATATATATATATATATATATATATATATATATCCCAAGGGAAAACACCTAACCATCCCTAGATCTACTGCACTCCTTCTTCCTCACAACGCTTAGCCATCAGGTGTGGTACTAGTAGATATCACCGCAAAGACGAACCTCAAACGCTAACAGAAACATCCTCATGAATGGTCGAAGACTAAGATCCCACACCTTGATTGAAACCGAACAGATCACACCAATACGCGAATAGCTCGATAAAACTTCCAAGGCCATCAGAAATGTTGTCAAACTCTAGTCGGGTCAATCCAGATACCAACCCCGCTAACCCGACATGTGAAAATTGGATTTTGCGTAGATCCCAAGCCATACCTGAAAAACTCTACAACGCTGCCCCAATATCCGACCTTTCAATAACCAATAACATCTGCCAACTCGAGCTTGCTAAAAATAATAATTTCACAACGAAGCATTGAGGGTACCCATACCCAAAAACTAAAATGTACAATGTACAGATTTTGACAATAGGTTGACGCATCCATTGAACTCTAATTGATACAGCTCTAAAATTCCGAAGAACCTCTAGTATTGATGAAGAATGAAAGTCACACAATCGAGAGTGCATTAATAACCTATCTATATATCCAATACATCACTAGCTACATCAAGCTCCTTGGCCAACCGCTTCTTACCACGAAGATGACTCTTGCATTTCTAAACACAAAAATCTGATAACAACTTGCTCTGCATCCTCGTCTAGACCAAATCCTAAACTAAAGTTTCGCATACCCAAACCACAAATCCCTATGAAACCATAGCTCGAACGGTTCGATGATTCTCCAAGCAGAATATCCAGCTCTCCCCCACTTAGGGTTCGAACCACCACCAACTAATATTGCAATAAACCAAAACTCAAACCGGCTCACCCAGATGCATAGCATCCCTAAACCTTGGGATATATAACGCAATGCAAGATGATCTTCCAGATGGATTACCCATGGCCCACAACCTTCCTATTGGCATGACTTGGCCGACAACCTTTTGGTTGGATGTCTAATACATACTGGGTCCACAACCTCCTGGTTGGATTACCCCTTGCCCACAACCTTCTGGTTGGAATGCCCCGGCCCACAACCTTTCGGTTGGAATGCCTCGGTTCGTTGACTGACATCACAAAGCAGTATAGTCTCAACTCCACCACACCATGTCGACATATGCATAACAAATAATAAATATCCATCAACATATAATTATATAACCAGTCATCAGACAAACATGCAAATCTACAGATCACTACAACATAGTAACATCCTATATACCAGGATACATAATCTAGTGGGTCGGCATTGGTGCCTTCGACCCACAAGTATAGTGAGTAAAAACTCACCTCTCAGTCTGAACAGGTAGTTGAATAGGTCACTGCTCTGAATATCATCTCTACCAGTCACGTATACATCAGATAGTGACACATCTCAACTACAACTCAAAAACCCAAAATACCCTTAGGTCAAACTTGGTCAAATCCTCATCAAATTCAAAAAGTCAATTGCGTCAACTCAGCTGAGTACACCCATCGTACTCAGCTTGTACACTTAGCGTACTCAAGCCTAGACCAGAAATGGGGTGTTGACCTCATATACCTCGCGTGCCATAACGTACACCCAGCGTACGTTTCAGTCAACATTTCCTTCTATTAAGAGCTTAATCTCTTAATCTTTTTCGTCTAAATTCCAGATCTAGTCCTCAAATGATGTCCTTAACCATAAAGTTTCCAACTTTATTGTCTTGCATGGCTATTAAGTGCTCAATCCCAAAAACCCTAACTTTTTAACTCAATAAGACATCCTAGCTCATGCATGGAAAGAAACTAAGGTCCAAGATTACATTTTTTATGCTTTTAAACACTCCAAAACATCTGAAAAAATAGCTTATATGAATTACAATAACCCATACTCATAATACCAAGCTTATAGGACCAAAATGAACACAAACCCATAGCTAAACAAGATCTAAGCATAGCTTCATCAAGTTTAGAGCTTTTTACCTTCAAATGGTGTCAAATGATGATGTGATTTTGGATCCAAAGTGCTCCAGTCTTCTAAGATGGTTTCCTCTTCCTTTTTCCTCCTTCAAGAACACCAAAATGCACACTCAAGGTCAAGGTTGTTTCACTCAAAAGATTAGGGTTAACTAGGGTCGAGTTGGAGGATGGAGGCTGATGAATGAAAGGGTTCTGAGGCTATAATGAGGTTTAAATAGGGTGTAAACCCTATATATTATGGTTTTGGTCCAGGCCACGTACGCTTGGGTACACCTAACGTATGCAAGCCACACCCAAAAATTACAAAAAATCCATTTGGGACCAAAATGCAAACAATTCTCATATCAAGTGCATAAATGGAATACTTGGAAATCAAGATGTTACAAGTTAAAATTACGCGTTTGGTCCCTAATTTTTTTGCACTCAGACTGTCCTTACGGTATGATTTTGTTGCGTTTTTATCACTCGCGTACATGAGAATACTATATTTCCCTTTATATTTTCGTGTTCACATTTTTATAATTTTTTTTATTTTTTATTAATTAAAGAAAATAAAGTGATGATTTGTGTACGTGGGACCCACTTTCATCACTACCACGGCTAGTTATCGGCAACCACCACTAGTCACCACCAGAAACCTAAAATCAGTTCCAAAAAAATCAAACCTGATACAAACAAGAAAAAACTTAAAATCAAATCTACCACCACCACACCCACATGAGAAAAATATGTCACTCCATCAACAGCCATCATTGTTATTGCCATCGACCTTTGTCACCTTTGCCATCGACCGTCATTACCACCAACGTCAACAATCCACCCCTATTAATGCTAAAAAACTGCACAAAAGAGAGAGAGAGAGACCATAGATCATATTTTAGAAATAATAGGGTGGTTGGGACGGGAGTAGGGCTTTTTTCTAATTAATAAATTATAAACAAATTACAAAAAATAAAAATAAGAATAGTATGGTTTTTCATGTCTACGAGGGACAAAAAAAACTTAACAAAATAAAACCATAAAAACAATCCAAGTCAAGGGCGGAACTAGCTTGAAGCAAGGGGTAGCCCATGCTCCACCTCAAATTTTCACAAGAAGTGCTCCATCGCAAAGGAAGATGAAGAAGGGACACTGGTAGATTATATATTGTGCTACTCCTTAGCCCTCTATGGATGATGCATAAAACGAAATTTGTGTCTTGAGAGCTTCAATGGTGGAGAATTCCTAAGAGAACTCTTCCAATTTCCTTAACAGTATGAAATTTGTTTTCTTTGTTATTTTTCCAACCAAAGAGCCATCAACGAATGCTTTGGGAGAATGGTGTATGAAACACTAGTGGGCAAACTAAGGCTTCTTTGTTAATTGACTCTTTATGGTAAGTGTTTGTGAAAAATCCTGGTTTAGCATTTAGAATGGCATAATGTAGCCACGTTCATAACTTCTAAAACCATGTGGGTATATAGCTGGGTTGATGTTTCTAAAGTGGCATAATGCAGTCACATTCACAATTTCTAAAAAGGATGCAAAGAAGAACAATATGGTCCTAAGGTCTTCCAGCATTATAAGCATAGATGATTTGGTTTCTGTTTCCACTAAAATAGGCGAAAAGGAGGTGATTCAAGATTGTTTCATTAGTACATATATGAATTTTCAATCTTTATTTCTTAAGGGATACTTCATTAAACCTTTTGATGACATAAATTCGGAGGCAAATAGGACATGACTCAGCTCATTAGACGAGTTTCACAATTACTGTTGAACAATGTGAAATTGTGTGTCAGTATATACCAATACCATAGAGCCATTTTTCCAGCTTTAGCTGTCAGAACTATAACTCTTTTGTGGCAGCAAAGTATTAGGGCCATTAAGGGGCGACTGTAAAACTTGTTTGCCCTTTTACACAGTTAAAAAATAAGCATGACATTTGACCATTGTAAAAGTGAAAGTACGTTGCTATAAAAAAATTTTAAAAAAAAATGAAATTTTGTTGCTATAAAACTCAAAAAAATAAAAAATAAGCATGGTTTATTGGTGTTGCCACCCAAGAACCAAAAGATTTGGTTCTAAAGAAAAAAGTTGGAGACCAAAAAGAAAACCATAATAAACTAAAATATCCCTACAATATATAAATTTGTATTCAAACACACACCAACTTAAAATAAATATTCCTAACTTAAATGACATCATCCTAAATAACTCACAAACTCAAGCCTATTGTAAAGTCATATATCATAAACATAAACTAATCTCTCTCTCTCTCTCTCTCTCTCTCTCTATCTATCTATCTATCTATCTGAAAAGCTTCAGCATCCAAAAAAAGAAAGAAAAACATCCATCCTTCCAACTTTCAAGAACATGAATAAAGCTAAAAGCAGTCAAGTCATGTAAAGCCTCAAAGGTGAATCAATAACAAATCTATGTTTTGTGAATCATCATCATTCATCATGTTTCAGGTCTCACATATCAGCTGCTGCTGGATTTGCTAGAGCAAAAAAACCCTTCCAAGCAGCCTTCAAATTCACAATACAATGGAGTGGATGCTGCCTAAAAGTCTCTTCCTTTGTACTGCATCTCCTGTCACCACGAATAAGAGGGACATTTTTGTCATCATAAAAAAATTACACACTTTTTCCCTCCCACAAATAGGAGTGACATTTTCGTCATTACAGAAAAATTTATTCTACATAAACTGGTGTGAAGTTTTTTATCTGTTTTATTTTGGTATATTTAGATACAAAAACATTAAAGCAAATGTTGAAAATATCATACCGAATTTAAACACATAAATGTTAAAAAGTTGAGTTGAGTTTGTTACCGGAGGATAAGTGGGCATGTAGACCATCTGCCGGGGTTGACCAAGAACCATTTGCTGCCCATACTGATATTTATATATATATTCTTAAAATTAATTTCCACAAAATAAATTATTTTACTTCAACTAACTATTAAGTAATAATAATAATAATAATAATACCTGTGGCACGTTTGGATTGAAATATGGCTGCTGTGGTTGATACGATGTGGTCTGGGGACCATACATAACAGGCTGCTGTGGAGAAAACGCAAAAAGAATTACATTTTTTTTTTATTTTCATTAAAAAAAAAAAAAAGTCAAAAGTGAAGAAGAGATGGATGTGAAAGGCATTACAGGTTGCATATGTGAGACTGGAGGTGGGTAGTAGAAGGAATGTTCAGGTGCATGTGCTACAGGAGATGGAGATGGAGAAGGAGGTCTTACAGGTGTCTGTAATGGAACAAAGCTCTTGGCATTTGGGTTCAGTCTAAATTCCTGCAAATTTTCAAACCATAAACAGCTTACTTACTTCAAAGCATAATAATACTCAAAACTGAAAATTAAAACCATTGTTAATTTTTTATTTGTACCTTTGCATTGGGATTCAATGTGGATTTTTCTGAAGCCATGGATGAGGTAGGAGATGACACAGGAGCAGCATTTCCAGATTCTGAAGTGGATGATAATGATTGTGTAGTAGTAGTAGTAGTAGCCTCCTCATGTGTCTTCACAGTGGCTTCACTACAACTCACTGTTTCATGAGGCTTATTATTATTAGATGGTGCATATGCAGTTGCATCTGCTGATAGTCCTTTTTCAGAGCTTTCTTTCTTTCCCACTGTATGTATGTATACATATACAGACATTAGATTAAATTTGAATGTTAATTACTCATATTGACTTGTATTGTCAACAAAACAAGAAGAGAAAAACTAACCCTCTGGTTTTGAAGCCTCGTTTTGCTCCAAAAACTGCTGCACAAGTGTAATTAATAGTTACAAACTATCTACGATAAATAGTATACACAATTTGTGTTATGTATGATTAATCTACCATATGCTTTCCAGTATCCTCCTTCTCCTTGGTGTAATAACTTCCAGCCTTTTGTTGACTACTCTGGTTCTGGTTCTCTTGAATCCTGAGATAAATAATAATAATAATACTAATAAGATACATAAAAATAAAAAAAGTATATACTCTTTTGCAAGAAAAATATCAAAATATTTCAAGATATTAACAAACAAGAACCTGCTCTCATTGTGCAAAGAACTAGATGGATAAAAGTCACGGCTAGTACTCGTTTGAGAAGCTTGGCCCTCAACCTGATTCATAACATTGGAATTTCAGATTCCATTTCATCATGTGTATGTTTCTCATTTCTCAAATGAATGGAATTTGGAACCTTTAAAGTCCATGTTTGATGGACTTCATTATTCAAAAGAGAAGGGTGGGAGGAATTCAACCCCATTCTTTCTTTTTAATTAAAAGACCAAAATACCCTTCTTATATAAATAAATTTGATTATGGGTACTTGAAGTAAACAAGATTAAGAAGTTGAAGAAACATACCAATGATGGTGCTTGAGATCCACCGCTTTTCAAGTGAGTTAACTGATTGTTGATGATGGAATCAGACACATTCCCAAAGGTTTCATTATTTTCTGTATCCCAAATGTCCTCATTTTCATCATAACCACTATCATCAACACCACGAAAAACTGATGAATATTTGGTTTCCTCATCAAGATCGAAGCTGCTATGGAAGTGAATGCCCCTTTCCTGATAAATACAAATACAAACTACAGCTATAAGAATTTAAATAAATGGATTTGGATAAAAAATGAAAAAGCAAAGAATTCACCTCAGCTAAATGAAGATCCTGAGTATCCTCTCCCTCGATTTCTCTAGCTATTCTTAAAGCCTGTTTTTCCAGCTCTCTCATTTGAGGACCTCTATCAAGTTTTGTTGTGTAGAGTTCCTCATTGAATGTACTTTTTACTCCAAATAATGCTGCATTTGTCTCAAATTGATCCCATCCCCTGTTCAATGGATAATTAGGTTAATAAAAGTTCATGTACTCAAACTTATTTATAATCGTATCAATGTAAGGAGAATGATTTAATGCAAAAAATCCCCTACTATGTCTTTTACATACGTAAAACAATATAATGACACTGATTTATAATCTCATCTGTATTTTCACTAAGTTAACAATATGTGTATATACACACACACACACACATATAAAGACACAAACAGACATACATAAAGACACACACAATCACATACATATACATATCATCAATTCAATAAGGACACTAAGCAAACATCATTAGACCTAGAAATTATACCAAAAGAAGATAAAGAATTTAAAACCTGTTCCAATGGCGATCAAATGTGTTGTCCAGCTCAGGCAATTCTATATTATCATCATCCGGGACCCACGGTTCCAACTCTCTTTCCAAATCAACATGTCTAGAACGAGAAATCAAGGAATCTGTCATAATATCTTGCTGTTTTTCAAGATGAACCTCATTTGTCAACCCATCACTAGTTACTGTTACACCCTGCACATATGAATCACAAAAACTTATGTCAACTCTCTTTTTAATTATTGAGTTATAACAAACAGAAACAACCAAACAGACCTTTGCTACAACTTGCACAAAGTCTTTTGCAGGTATGATTAAGGTTTTAGAAGGGGCCTTGTTAACAGAATCCGAAATGTTTTTCTGTCCTTGAGAAGAACCAGTATTCGTCACACATGCCATCTTCAAGATTATTCCTGAAAAGGGCAACCAAGAATGTGTTAATAAAGCATATGATGTATCATGCATATTCAATTATTCACTATTCAAATGTTCTAGAAGATACCAAAATCACTATCTGCATTTGTGGCATGAAATATCCCAGAGTATACAGATCCATCTGTGACCTGGACATCCACCTGATGCCCTATAAGACATGTGGTGAAGTAAACAAGTCGCTCACGTGATGGATTATCAACTACTCCTTTGTTTCCAATTGGTAAACCTGAGAAAAAAAAAAGTTAGAATGATGAACATGAAAGTTATTAGCAATTCAGCCAGAAAAATGAACCTGTTGTGATAGTTTTGTTGAAGTTTGACTTCCCACTTTGAGATTTATTATCAAATCTAATCCCCATTTCTTTTTCACCTCTCCTGCGGTTGAATCCGTTTGCAGAGGACCTTGGTGGTGCAACTTGTTGCAGATTCATTCTTGATCAAAATATCAAATCCACCAAGAACTGGATACTGTAAAAGTAAATCATTTAAGTAACAAACAAAATATGAAAAGGGTTTTTCATGCTTTTAGTTTTTGTTCTGTTCAGATACATTTTGTTCAGTTTAAAGTTTCCTTCTGTTTAAATTTGTTCAGTTTAGACTTTAGATTCATCATGTTTAGGTTTGCTCATGTCATATTCCTTATGTTCAATATCATTCTGTTTGGATTTGTTTTGCTTTGTTCTGTAATTCGTTTTCTTCAGTTTCATTAGTTGCAGATTCTAATAGCTTTGTGTTCTTCCATTGTGACCTTGGTGTTGTACATGTCATAGCACAATTGGATTTATGAGTACACTTGGAGTCATGAACTTGGTATTTGGTTTGTAATATTGGATTATATGACTTTGGAATCATGCTTATTATGATAGTTCAGTTATTAGGTTTTTTGGTTGCAGTTTGAAGGACTTTGACGTATTATTGTGGTTATCCCATTAAACAATAGTGCCCTAATGCTCAATTGTATTGGTGGCTTATACAGCTTAACTTCTTCACAATGATTAAGGTATCCTACAAAAACCCTAATAAATCTAATAAATCAATAACCAGAATCTTATATAAATTTGAGAAAATTCCTGAACAGTAGAAATCAAGTTGCATGTAACCGTTAAACACAAACTTACATAGTTCCTACGCATACACAATCCAGAGTCAAACCCCTGTTGTCTAAGTTTCCATTCCAACATGTAAGTCCATGAATGTATTGCGATATATGATTATGCATACAAAGAGAAGGTGTGTGTGTGTGTGTGTGAGAGAGAGAGAGAGAGAGAGGACGACGACTTACCGGAAAGATCTGCGAAGGACGATTAAAGGGTTTGATCCAAAGAACAAAGCGTGTGGAAATAAATATCTTTTAGATGTGGGCAAGAAAGAAGGGGAAGATCGTGATATTTGGGGACCTACCACATACGGCCACCGTAGTGTTTACTCTGCGATCAACGATTCCCTTGAAGAAATTGAATTGAGGTTTTGAAGAGGAAAGTATCGAAACTGAGACCACGATTCCAGCGAATAGTGTCTGGTCTTTTGGGTTTGTGTGATCAGGGGCAACGTTAGGTTTTGTTAAAAATCGCCCTGTGGCGACGTGTTACGAGTGGTCAGATAGGGTTGATAAATATTTTTGACTTGATAAAATAAAATAAAAAGTTATTTATAGTAAAAAAAATCATAATAGCTAATCTTGTTAAGTTTTTATAGAAAATAGGGTTATTTCCAAATTAGATCCTATATTTACAGTTTTATTCTAGTTAAACCAAAAATTTATTTTTTCCCCAAAAAAACCATATTTTTTATTATCTGGTATAATCGTTTGACTAAGTCAATAGCTGATATCATAAGGATATGAACAGTATCAAAAGGTACGAACCCCGTAGCATGAGTTGGTGTATCATTCCAATCCATGAGGACATATGCAAACGACTCCTTCCATTCGCTATGTTTTTAAACATCAATTACCATAAGAACACAAGTAGATACGCAAAATTAGGGCTTTTTCATAAATCGCACAAGAAGAAGGTTATGACATCCAACAGCAATGTCAAGAAGAAAACTAAGACACACAAGAAAAAATACGTTGATTATGAAGATTTCGAAGATGAAATTCTCGTGTCAGACATGCTCATGGACTATGAGAGGGAAAAGGCAATAGTTGTCTTCTTCCAATATGTTAGACTATGAGAGGGAAAGGGTAATAGTTGTCTCCTTCCAATATGTTAAAGATTATTTTCGTACCAAAATTTTTAAAGATGAATCTGAGTTTTTGGGTGAAAAAGATGAATATATAAATGATTTAGTTCATCTAGAAGACGACGAGAGTGACATTGGTGGTTTCAATTATGTCCATGATCCCACCATAGAGTGGAATCTCATGGATCCAAAGGTTGGAGAAGAATATAAAAAAAAATCTCAACTGAAAAATTGTCTTATTAACTACGTTGTGTCACATGGGTACCCCATACGGCTTGAGAAACTTGAAAGTATTGGGTTAGTTGCTAGATGTGGTAAAGATATCGACAAAAAGAAAGTGATTTTCGTTCGTACGTGTTTTGGTCAAAAATCGATCAGGTGCAATTCGATCAAGTTGTATGAGATGTTGCGGTGTTAGTATAATGTAAGTATAGAATAATGATCAAAGTGAGACAAATGAGTTATAAGGAAATCCCTTGATCCTTTATATGATTTTCAGCATAAAACATTAGGAGGTGATAATGATCACTTACCTTGATGTGTTTTATTGATTTAAATTAAATCTGAGATTACAAAGATGATGAAGGTAATATGAGTACAAGTGTAGTACTCAAGTTAATTGTGTGTGTAGTGTGTGATTTACAAGTGTTATTTATAGTCTAAGCTATTTAACAAGAATTCCAAGATTTTCGGGATCCTCCTTGAACAAGTATTTGTACGTTGTTTAACTTGGTATTCCCAGTTCTTAAGCTTGGTTGAAGTGATTCTCCATTGAGAATGAGTCTTGAGTTGACTAATTTTGCACATGTGAGAAAAAGAAAGAAAAATATAATTGTTATAAGTGTTAGGAAATATTAGTGATAATAGTAAAGATCACGTAATATATTTAAGGATCTTGAGGTTTTAGAAATATTAAGCATCCTTAATGATTCTGGGATTCTGCCCCTAACAATTGCCCTTAAATTATACCTACAAAATATAAACGTTAGTTTTTAAATATTTAGAAGTATAATTTTAAAGTAAAATATGAAGTAAAACGTTCTAACGGTGGGGTAATTTAAATTTCAACGAATAGGTTTCTAGCCGTTGGAATAGGTCAAACCATTCTTCTACCTTTCCCTAATTATTGTATAAATAGGGTATTCAGCCTTTCAATCTCGTCTTACTCTTTTAGCTCTCCTTTCGGACGTCTACCGAATATCATCGAAGGTACTACCTTTATCTGTCTTTCTCCTTCCTCATTTTGTAACGACCCAATTTTTACAAAGAAATTTTTCATTTTTAGTTAACCAAAGCCAATCTTATAAACCATAAATTCCCAAAACATTTGTTTTCAAATAAACGTTCATTACATCATTGTTTTCCCCTTTTTAAAACATCAGAGGGTCCCAAACACACTAAAAAGAGAGATAGAGTGCACACCACGTCATCACGCCTTGCCCTTGCCCTTAGGTAGGGTGTAAACGAGCCGAGCCGAGCCCGAGCCTGACCAAGCTCGAGCTCGGCTCGTTTAATTTTGAGGAAGCATTCGAGCCTTAAAATGAAGCTAGAGCTCGGCTCGTTAACAATTTAGTGGGCTCGCGAGCCTAATCGAGCCTAAACAACCTCTATGTGTGTGTGTGTGTGTGTATATATATAAGCTCGTTTAGGCTCGCGAGCCCATGAATTAAAGCTAGGATCGAGCTCGTTTAATAAACGAGCCTCGTATTTAGGCTCGAGCTTAGCTCAGGCTCGTTTAATTCGATCTCCAGTCGAGCTTTTAACGAGTCAATCCTGAGTAGCCCACGAGTAGCTCAGCTTATTTACACCCCTACCCTTGGGCTCAGAAGTACCTGAAACAAATCAACAACATGTAAGCGAAATGCTTAGTGAGTTTCCCAGAGCATACCACACACATTCACATACACATATCCTGATAGTTATTAAAGTTATAATCATGCACAAAAACCATGTAATACGATTCAGCAAGAATGTCATGGGCTACCCCACATGGTCTTTACCTAGGACTGCCATGGGCTACCCCACATGGCCTTACATCCTATGTCCCCACATGGCCTTACATCCAATGTCATGGGCTACCCCACATGGCCTTACGTCCAATGTCATGGGCTACCCCACATGGTCTTTAACTAGGAATGCCATGGGCTACCCCGCATGGTCTTAGATCCAATGCCACGGGATCCCCCCAGGGTCTTCCATACTGACATAATATCACACAACATATCAATTCATAAATGAATAACACACACATAGCATGTTCACATAATGGGCCGGCCTTGGTGCCGTAGACCCATAGGTATGGTAAGAAGACTCACCTCCGTCCGATGAATAAGAATATTGCCCTCCTAATAATCTGCAACCTCCCAAGTTGAATAATAATAATAATAATAATAATAATAATAATAATATAATCAATGATAAGACCTTAAATTACCCAAGAAAGGCCTAACCTTCAAACTCTACCCCCAAGGCCCAATTACCCTTTTCTTGCAAATGGGCCCCAAAGTCCAAGTCTAATATCCTTAATGGGCCCCTTGGCCCAATAAGGCCCAACCGATAAGTCCACGGGCCAAACAAATAAAAAGGCCTCTATCTCACAGAATCCAATCAAGCCCAACAACCAAATGGGGCCCAAAGGCCCAAAACAGCTTAGGGCCCAACTGAGTTGCGTACGTGCCAGTGTACCACCTTGGTACGCGCAGCGTACTAAAGGTCTAGGGACTACGCGCCGCGTACAGCCAGTTACGCCTAGCGTACAACCATTTTAAGCACTCTTCCATTAAGTGCTTAATGCTCGAATCCCTCACGTCTAAAAGCTAGATCTAAGTCTGAAAAGATGTCATATGGCATAAAATTGGCAACTTTATGCCCTTGCATGTCTCATACACACCCAACTACTCCATTAAGACCTTTCCAAGGTCTTTTACCCATGCATGAGGTCAAATCTCTCATCAAGCTTCCATTTTTATACTTCTAAATGACTAGGGGACCTCAGATCTGCCTTTCATATCAAATGGGGAGGCTTAGCTCAACAAAAGAGGTCCAAAGTCCATCAAAGGGACAAACCACCAAAACCCTAGATAGATCTAAAGATTACAAAGGAAATATGCAAGCTTTTTACCTCCAGAAGCTTTGCAAGATGATTTTGGTGCAGGATCTTGAAGCACCAACTTGATCCAAGCTTGCTTGACCACCCCTTCTTAAAATACACACAAAAAGGCCACAAATGCACTCTTTAAGGCTCAAGAATGATCTCACAATGTTTCCAGGAGTATATGGACGTTCTAAGGTTGTGGAGGCTCTCTAGGGTTTAGTCCAAGGGACTTAAAGTTGTTTAAATAGGCCTCAAGTCCGGAAATTTAGGGTTTTGCGTCCTTGGCGTGTACGCCCCGCGTAACTCAAGGTACGCCCAGCGTACCCTGATTCCTTCACGACCACTTTCATGCAGTACGCCCAGCGTACTTAAGGGACCATTTATGCCAAAAAATATCATTCCTTAGGGTTTTAAGACATACTAGAATTTTGGATGTTACAATTTTCTTTTAATTATGGTCAAAAAAAGGAGTTCGCTCTATCGCAAACATCATAACTATACCTGATGATGATTTCGTAGATCATAAATCCTTTTTTTACGAGGAAACTTATACATGCGATGACGATAGTATCGAAACTTTGAATTCGATTGGAACCTTTCACACCAATATTGTTTTCAAACCTTTTGATGTCAGAATCCAACCGAATTTTATTTCTCCCATTTGGGTTTGTTTTCCTGAGTATCCTTTTACCTTAAGCCTTACTTATCCCTTTTCCGGAAGCTTCTCTATTTTTTTTTAAATTACTAAGATTTCATATATCCAAGCCATGCCAGCTATTTGGAGGATCCTTTATTGGATTGATCATCTAAACTGCTCCATGGGACTCAACATAGGTCTAAACGAGTTAGCTTATGTTTACAACCTTTTAACATATAGGAATTCCCGCCTTTCGACCTTTGGGAATTCTCGTTTCCTGTTGAAAGTTAAAACCGATAGTTCACCTCTTGTATGGAAATCCAAGCATAACGATGGTGCTTGGAAAGAAAGATATTTTTTCTTGAAACATGACTCAATTCCCAATGGAAATCTTTTACCTCAATTCTAAGTCAAAAAGGGTTGGGCTTTTTATCTTTATATTGAGGATCCCAATATTCACACTTCTTATTTTGTTTGATTTTTCGCAGCTTTCAAGTTCGATGAGTTAATTCCCCCTACTAAATAAAAGACACTGAAGATAGGATCAAGAACTTCCTTGCTCTGCTCGAGATTGACAGGACATTCAAGCTTGATCCTTCCAATCATCAAGAAAGCGCAACCGTTATCATCCATATGGCTACCAGTAAGGATCCTTAAGTACTTTCATCTATCGTCTTAGGGAATTTTAAATATTTTTTTGGTATTCCCAGGATCCAAAGTCACACGCGCCAATGCTCATTTCTCCTTTTCTGACCTCGACACAACCATGTCAAGTGGCCAGCTGCACGTGAAGAAATAAAATATTAGCTCCTACCTTGCCTCCAAAGGCCCAAAAGTCAACCAATGGACCAAAGCCCAACATATGGACTAATTTTCCAAATTGGGCCCAAACCCTTCACATGGGCCTTACCTTAAGGCCCAACCATCTATTCTGGTCCAAACACTTAGCATTCCAATGGTCTACTATCTCATAATCATCAAGACCCAATTGTAACGCCCGTAGATCCAGGTAGGCCTGGCAATGGAACGGATTTTGACCCTGATCCGATCCAAACCCTTAACAATTATACGGGTTTGGGGCATAGTTTTTGATCCATTTACCCGTTAACGACCCGTACCCTCTAACCCTTTTATTAAAAGGGTCGGGCATGGATCATCACCGATCTGCTCCATTTATAACCCGCCCCATATAAATTTTAGAATTATACATTTATATTTTATATTTCCTAAGTTTTACTTTAAATTCCAATCGAAAGTCCAAAGACTAAACTGGTTTTACATAGGACTCGAGGACTCAACTTCTAAACTTCCAGTTTTCTCCTAAGAATCATGATGTTATTTCATTTATATTTCATCATATAATCACCAATTTCATTTATAAATCAATAAATTCATTTATCAATTGGAATAAATTTTGTAATTGCTATTCTCTGTCAATGCAATCGAGGGTCAAAAACCAATCGGAAGTAACTACAATAATGATTTTAATTCCAATCGAAACTCTTCGAGTACATAATGTGGTTTGTAAATCAAAATTTGTTCTATTTAACAAATGTGATTTTATGATTTAAGTAAAATGAGTTTGATTATTCAAAAAACCTACGGGTTACGTGACGGGTTTGGATATCTGCCGATTCGGTGGATAAGGGTACGGGTTTGATTATTCAAAACCCTACAGGTTACGGAGCGGGTTTTGGAATTTGTTAAAAGGGTTTGGATTAAGGTCGATTCACTCCAAACCCGCCCCATTGCCAGGTCTAGATCCGGGCTATTCAATTTAGAGACGATAAGCATCAAAAATTACTTTTTTGATGGAAGATTATTTAGAAGGGTTAATCTTAACTAAGTTGTAGTATATGTTACAAGGATTTCGTACATATAAAGAACGCTGAAATCTGAGTTATAACGAAGAAGTTATGACCTGTCGAAGTTTCGCGACAGAACCGGCATGACACAGCGACGTAAATAGTGAATTTACGTTAGAATGATATTTGGCCTTAGTGATCTAAACAAAAGTCGTAGAGTTCGTTAAACCGAGAGCGTGCATAAAAAGAATGCCCAAATCTGACTTCGTATGAGGAAGTTATGATTTTTCTAAGTTTCAGCTTAACAGTATGCACCCCGAAACTCGAATTCGAGATCGAGTGATTTCTAGCCGAAACAATCTAAATGAGAATCGAAGATCTCATTGATAGTAGTGCAACGGTAAAAAGATAGACGAAAACGGACGTCGGATGAAGAAGTTATGAATTTATAACGGAGTTTTCCTGTCCCGGCCTACTAAAATAATATAATAAAAATAAATTCAAAATTAGCCAACGGAGTCTAAACGAAAGTTGTAGAGCGTAGTCTCACCTACGCGTGGATATAAAGAACATCGAAAACGGAGTTCGTATAAATAATTAAAGTATTTAATTTAATTATAAAATCCGATATTATCCAAAGGGGGGAGTCACCGGGCTTATCCGGGTTACGCCCAGCGTACCTGGATTTACGCCCAGCGTAAATCGTGAATCAGCCCCTATAAAAGGGGATGCGAGGGCAGCCGAGTTCTTTGCACCTTTTCTCTTCTCTCTCTCCCATTTTGCATCATTTTTCGTGCAAGAAATATGTCGAAGCCCCGGTATCAACCCCGAGACCCGAAGCAAGTCCCAAAGCCCCGAAGATCCCGAGAAGTGCGATTCCCGGGCCGAAGCTCTGCCCGCGAGAAGCCAATTTTTGTGAAGATCTTCTAGATCTACCGAAGAATACTACTTCTACAAGCCGTAGTGTTGTCCGATCATCTTCTAATCAAGTGAGTGTGTGGTCACTTTATTCTAACACATAAATATTAAGTATTTGCTATGAAATACGTGCTATGTGTATAATATATTGTTGTTTATTTGAGATGATTGTGGAATGGATGAATTATATAAGTTTTAATGAGTTAAACTATATGTAACGACCCAATTTTCACGTCCAAAAATTTCGTTTTTAAAACATTACTTTAGAAAACATTAATAATTAAAACATTGCTTAATTAAACCATTTCACATCGGAAACCAAATTTGAAATCCATAACAGTTAAACAACCAAAATACCAGAGTATCAATCCCAGGGCAACTCATAAATGCGGAATCAAGGAGTGTGTGTGATGAACCGCTACCGCGCCTGCTCCTTCCCCTTGGCTGAAGAGGTACCTGAAACAACAACTGAAAAACGTAAGCACAAAGCTTAGTGAGTTCCCCCATCGTACCACATACCAAGCAAACACATGACGCACATACTGCCAGGCTATTCTGGGGTGCCTGACTACCCGGTACAGCCATTCTGGGGCGCCGACTACCCGTGCG
This sequence comes from Lactuca sativa, assembly GCF_002870075.4. Classification (NCBI taxonomy): domain Eukaryota; kingdom Viridiplantae; phylum Streptophyta; class Magnoliopsida; order Asterales; family Asteraceae; genus Lactuca; species Lactuca sativa. Next base: position 165,152,524 of record NC_056626.2, on the reverse strand, counting down.
GCCATTCTGGGGTGTCATCCTACCCGTGTCAAGCCATTCTGGGGTGCTGAGTACCCGTGTCAAGCTATTATGGGGTGCTGACTACCCGTCGGTCCTGACAACCGATCCTCGGGGACTAGTCCCCTCCTACTACCTCTATCGCATATAACATACAAGCCAGCATGCAAACATATCTGTAACAACGCAAATTTTCAAAACAAATTTTTCGTTTTAAAAATAAAGTATTTCCATCCAAAACAAGGCATAAATAGTTTAAGTATTATGTCAATACAAATAGTCTAAATCCCAAGATCATAAAAACATTCTTCAGTGTGTATCGATCACGCCGGCGCCTTCCCACGGTCCTCGCTAGTACCTGAAACACATGCATAACAACTGTAAGCATAAATGCTTAGTGAGTTCCCCAATATACAACTTACGCACATACGCCTTTCCAGGCCCTGACCTTCCGGTCCATGTGTCTCAGGGGACTTCCGTCCCTGCTGGGTAAACCTTCCGGTCCTACCCACGCCGACCTTCCGGTCCATCACACAACATATCGCCTTCCGGCCCATAATATAATCGCCTTCCGGCCCATAATATAATCGCCTTCCGGCCCATGACATACATAGCACACATATAACAAATAACTTACCACATATAGCATACATATCACATATCATATCCGACCTTCCGGTCACACAGTCAAACCCTTCCGGGTACAGTATAGTGAGAAGACTCACCTCGTGAATGCTGAAAGCTAGCAAATCCTGAAATCACTCGTGCACAATCCGACGAGCTACAACCTCCCTATAACATCACATATCCCTCATTAACACTTATATCTTCTAAGTGTGACTATCCCTAAGAAGTCAGACTTAGGTCAACTCTGGTCAACGGTCAACGGTCAACTCGACCGGACTCGGCGAGTGCCATGGCGACTCGGCGAGTCTAGACGTCCTCCCCAACTTCCCCTGATGTTCCCTTTCTACTCGTCGAGTATCCCTCTTGGCTCGACGAGATCCTCGTGGAAGAATCACGGGGCCACCCCGACTCCACTCGCCGCGTCTGAAGAACAGCTCGACGAGTCCCAGTCAATCTCCAAGCTACTCGCCGAGTCTGTTCATCGGACTCGGCGAGTCCATGCCATGCAGTCGATCAAACTGCTTCCTGAGATAAGTTTTGTCCCGAAATACACAAGCATGGGACCTTCTGGACCTCTAAAGGTCCTAATACAGGGTTATAGTCGTTTGGGTAACAAGGCAATAATCCATCTAATCACCAAATGGGTTCCATGAACCCTAGATCCATACACACATCAATATAACAGAAATGATCCGAAATATTACCTGAATAACGCACTCTCTGTGTCCCTAAACCTCAGAACTCGAATCCCTTGCAGTTCCTTTAGCCAAGACTCCCCTCCTCCTTGCACCACAATTTCTTCAAATCACCAATGGCCTTCAATCTTGCTCTAGATGCCCACAGCCGCTTAGGGTTCTTCTCAGTAGACTAAAATACGGACAATGACGGCATATAGTGCCTTATATACGATCCAAAACCAAACGGCTAGGGTTTCCGCTGAACAGCGTCGACTCGCCAAGTCCATATCTGGACTCGTCGAGTCCAGTCGCGATCCCGCGACCAAGTCTGCGATCCTACTCGGCGAGTCTAGGCTCCAACTCGTCGAGTCCCCTCTTAAATCACCCCAAAAACATAATTTAATAATACCTGAGATTCCGGGCTGTTACAACTCTCCCCCACTAGGATTAGACTTCGCCCTCGAAGTCTCATTCTGAAAATAGTTCCGGATGTTGCTCCCGCATCTCACGTTCCGGCTCCCAAGTCATTTCCGATCCCTTACGGTGTTGCCACTGAACCAACACCAGAGGTACCTCCTTGTTCCTCAGAACCTTGATCTTCCGATCCCTGATAGCCACTGGTCTCTCAGCATAATTCAGGCTCGCATCCACCTGAATATCCTCTAATGGAACCACTGCCGACTCATCGGCTATGCACTTCCTCAATTGCGACACATGAAAGGTGTCGTGGATCTGACCCAACTCCGCTGGCAACTCCAACCGATAGGCTACCCGGCCTATCCTTGCAATCACACGAAATGGCCCAATATACCGGGGCCCCAACTTGCCCCTCTTCCTGAATCGAATCACTCCTTTCCAAGGAGAGACCTTCAGGAGAACGAAGTCGCCGACCTGAAATTCAAGTTCGGATCGGCGCCTGTCTGCATAACTCTTCTGTCGGCTCTGGGCGGTCAATAACCTCTGTCTAACTTGCTGAATCTGCTCTGTCGTCTGAAGTACGATCTCCGTGCTGCCCATCACTCTCTGTCCCACCTCTCCCCAGCAAATGGGGGTCCGACACCTCCTACCATACAACAGCTCAAAAGGTGGCATACCAATGCTCGAATGATGGTTGTTGTTGTAGGAAAACTCTGCTAAGGGTAAATATGCATCCCAGCTACCCCTGAAGTCTAACACACACGCTCGAAGCATGTCCTCCAGCGTCTGAATCGTCCGCTCGCTCTGACCGTCTGTCTGGGGATGGTATGCGGTACTAAAATGCAATTTGGTACCCAGCTCCTCATGAAATTTCTTCCAGAACCTGGAAGTGAAGCGCACATCACGGTCTAAAACAATCGAGATCGGCACTCCATGCCGGGATACCACTTCTCTCACGTATATCTCCGCCAACTTCTCCGCTGAAGAACTCTCGCTGATGGCAAGGAAGTGTGCACTCTTTGTTAACCTATCCACAATCACCCAAATTGCATCAACTCCCCTGGCAGTCCTCGACAATTTGGTGATGAAATCCATGGTGATCTGTTCCCACTTCCACTCGGGAATCTCCAATGGCTGTAACTTGCCATGCGGTCTCTGGTGCTCGGCCTTAACCCTACGGCAGGTCAAACACCTCTCAACGAACCATGCCACGTCCCTCTTCATACAGGGCCACCAATACTCTTTCCTCAAATCCAAATACATCTTCATAGCACCGGGATGGATCGAGAATTTCGATCTATGAGCCTCTTCCATCAAAGTAATACGCGTACCGCCCACGAACGGTACCCAGATCCGACCCTGAAACGTCAGAAGCCCTCGTCCATCCTTAATGAACTCTGAAATTAACCCAACGACCCGCTCTTTCTTCTGTACCTCTGGTCGTACAGCCTCGGCCTGTGCCCCACGAATAGCATCCAATACTGGAGTCATCACAGTCAGTCTCAAGCATACATCTCGCAATGGAGTGCTCTCCGCCCTGCGGCTCAATGCATCGGCTACCACATTAGCCTTGCCCGGGTGGTACAGGATCTCACAATCATAATCCTTGACTACATCCAACCACCTCCTCTGACGCATATTTAGGTTGGGCTGATCCATCAAATATTTCAAGCTTTTATGGTCCGTGTATATCGTACATCGAACCCCATACAGGTAGTGACGCCAAATCTTGAGAGCGAACACTACTGACCCAACTCTAAATCATGCGTGGGATACCTCGCCTCATGAGGCTTCAGCTGCCTCGATGCATAAGCTATCACATGACCCCTCTGCATCAACACTGCACCCAGTCCCGAAATCGATGCGTCGCAATATACTACAAAATCTTCCATCCCTTCCGGGAGAGCTAATACTGGGGCTTCGCACAACCTCTGGCGAAGTGTCTCAAAGGAGGTTTGCTGCTCGGGCCCCCATGAGAATGCTACACCCTTCCGGGTCAATCTGGTGAGCGGCACTGCGATCTTGGAGAAATCCTTAATGAATCTCCGATAATACCCTGCCAACCCAAGGAAGCTCCTGATCTCGGAGGGTGACTTCGGCACCTCCCAACTCATCACCGCCTCAACCTTGGCCGGATCGACCAATATCCCTTTCTGATTAACAACATGTCCTAGAAATTGGACCTCCCGCAACCAGAAGTCACATTTGGAGAACTTTGCATAAAGCTTCTCCGACCTCAATACCTCAAGGACTTCCCTCAAATGTTCCTCATGCTGCTCTCTAGATCTCGAATACACCAGAATGTCGTCGATAAATACAATCACTGATCGATCCAACATCGGCCTGCATACCCTGTTCATGAGATCCATGAACACAGCCGGGGCATTGGTGAGCCCGAAAGGCATCACTACAAACTCATAATGCGCATAACGCGTCCTAAACGCTGTCTTCTGGACATCCTCATCCCGCACTCTCACCTGATGGTACCCTGACCTCAGATCGATCTTGGAAAACCACGATGCTCCCTGCAACTGATCGAATAAATCATCGATCCTCGGTAACGGGTAACGGTTCTTGACCGTCAACTTGTTCAACTCCCGGTAATCAATGCACATCCGGTGTGAACCATCCTTCTTCTTGACGAACAGAATAGGTGCTCCCCATGGCGAGCTGCTCGGCCGAATGAATCCCTTCCCCAGCAACTCCTGGAGCTGCGAGGACAACTCTTGCATCTCTGGAGGTGCAAGACAATAAGGCACCTTAGCAATAGGCGCGGCCCCCGGAACCAGGTCAATACCAAACTCTACTTGTCTCACAGGAGGTACTCCCGGCAGCTCCTCGGGGAAAACATCTGGAAACTCACGCACCACTGGGACCTCCTCCACTGACCTCGGTCTCGTATAGTCACCAGCTGACGCTCACAGTCGATGACAGCTCCGAATCGGCTCAACCAGTCCATGCCCACGATGACACAGACATCACCCATCGCAATAGGAATCAGGTCAATCGGGAATTCGACCCCGAAAATCTCTAACACGCATCCCCGGAGAACCTCCGTGGCGCAAATCACTCTCTCGTCAGCTATAGAAACCCTCAGAGGCCGACTCAACGACTCACGACTAACGCTGATATACTGACTAAAGGCTAGAGATACAAAGGATCTACTCGCACCCGAGTCAAATAACACTAAGGCAGGCACAGAGTTCACAAGGAAAGTAGCTACGCATATAATAGCATAAGCATAACAATTCGACATTAAAATAAATACATGAATTACAGTATACCTGCCACAACATCGGGCGCAGCGCGGACCTCCTCCGCAGTCAGCTGAAAGGCTCTTCCCCGAGCCCTCGGGGCCTCGGCCTTCACCGGTCGAGTCGCAGTAGCTCCGGCAGCAGGTGCAGATCCTTGAAGAAGCTGAGGGCACTCGGCCTTCCTATGGCCTGTCTGGTTGCAATGAAAGCAAACCGTAAACCCCTTGGGGCACTCCCTAGCAATGTGCCCCTCCTTGCCACACTTGTAGCAAGCACCAGATCGACATACCCCATCATGACTCTTGCCGCATTTCCCGCAAGTGCGGCCCTTCGAACCTCCTGTCCTCGAATCGGTGGACTTTATCCGCTTGGCTGTCGGCTGGGACTGAGCCGGTCGTCGGTCCACCCGCTGAGACTCGGCCTCCTCCCTGGCCTGGGTCTCCAACTCGATCTCGCGCTTCCTGGCATTCGCCTGGAGCTCAGCAAAAGTATGGTAGGTGGAGTTTGACACAAACTCCCGGATATCCCTCCTCAACACTCCCAAGTACCGGCTCATCCGAGCCTGATCAGTGGACACCAGCTCGGGGCAGAACATCGCCCTCTCATGAAACTTCCGCGTGATCACCGCAACAGAATCGGTACCCTGCTTGAGGGTTAAGAACTCCTGAACCAATCGTTCCCTCTCCACCGGGGGAACGTACTCGTCCCTGAACATAGCAGTAAACCCCTCCCATGTCACTGCTGTAGTCTCTGCTAAAGTGAAGTTCGCCGTCACGAACTTCCACCAGTCCTCGCTCCCAGACGGAGCTGGTTCAATGCGAACCGTATCCTCAGGTGCTCCGGGCATGAACAAGTGTAGAAGCACCCCTCTATATCCGCGATCCACCTCATCGCAGCAATCGGATCCTGCGTCCCATCGAACTCCGGTGGCTTCGTGTTGCTGAACTCTCGGAACAGCAACGAGTCACCCCCCTGTGGCCTAGCAGCGGCCACAGCTGCGGTAGCTGCAGCGGTTGCAGCCTCAGTCAATGCGGCGTACCGCTCATCAAACGTCTCCATTAGGGTGGTCTTAATAGACCCAAACATCTCCGGGATCTCAGCCCGGATCGCCGCCGCTACCTCCTCGTGAATCATCTGACGAATCTCCTCGTCACTCACACCGCTCGAACTCGCTCCGTGGCGTGGTCTAACCATGATGTCTCTGAAATACAACATAAATCTATCAGAGACTCCATCGAGTATAATTGTACTCGATAACGCAACCCTACTCAGTCTCCGTTATCCAGGGATTCTTACTTGGGTCTCCCACTGACCCGGTGTCTTCGGTAGTACGGGCCCAATACTACCGACCACACCGCATCAGCATTCATCCAAATCTTCCTCCCCAAACCCCGGATAGTGAGTACTCTACTTCTGTTATGCACTATCTACTCGCACACTAACACAACATCTCATATCGGCAAACTTCCCTAGACTAAGGCATCACAAATCAGGCCACTCTAGTCCTATCATGAATACCTAGTCTTCTAGCATGCATAACAATTCATATCATATAATATTGTAAGGTATTTTGGGGATCTTTACCGTTCGGGCGCTGACTGATCGTACACACTGCTTCTTTCTTGCTTACCACAAAACCATTTACAAAAGTTTATGCCTTTATTTAAAAAGTTTCCTCAAATCCTCGGTTTGAGTTCAGTTACCCCCGAAGGTGCACCCGAATCCCTCAAACCAAGGCTCTGATACCAATTGTAACAACGCAAATTTTCAAAACAAATTTTTCGTTTTAAAAATAAAGTATTTCCATCCAAAACAAGGCATAAATAGTTTAAGTATTATGTCAATACAAATAGTCTAAATCCCAAGATCATAAAAACATTCTTCAGTGTGTATCGATCACGCCGGCGCCTTCCCACGGTCCTCGCTAGTACCTGAAACACATGCATAACAACTGTAAGCATAAATGCTTAGTGAGTTCCCCAATATACAACTTACGCACATACGCCTTTCCAGGCCCTGACCTTCCGGTCCATGTGTCTCAGGGGACTTCCGTCCCTGCTGGGTAAACCTTCCGGCCCTACCCACGCCGACCTTCCGGTCCATCACACAACATATCGCCTTCCGGCCCATAATATAATCGCCTTCCGGCCCATGACATACATAGCACACATATAACAAATAACTTACCACATATAGCATACATATCACATATCATATCCGACCTTCCGGTCACACAGTCAAACCCTTCCGGGTACAGTATAGTGAGAAGACTCACCTCGTGAATGCTGAAAGCTAGCAAATCCTGAAATCACTCGTGCACAATCCGACGAGCTACAACCTCCCTATAACATCACATATCCCTCATTAACACTTATATCTTCTAAGTGTGACTATCCCTAAGAAGTCAGACTTAGGTCAACTCTGGTCAACGGTCAACGGTCAACTCGATCGGACTCGGCGAGTGCCATGGCGACTCGGCGAGTCTAGACGTCCTCCCCAACTTCCCCTGATGTTCCCTTTCTACTCGTCGAGTATCCCTCTTGGCTCGACGAGATCCTCGTGGAAGAATCGCGGGGCCACCCCGACTCCACTCGCCGAGTCTGAAGAACAGCTCGACGAGTCCCAGTCAATCTCCAAGCTACTCGCCGAGTCTGTTCATCGGACTCGGCGAGTCCATGCCATGCAGTCGATCAAACTGCTTCCTGAGATAAGTTTTGTCCCGAAATACACAAGCATGGGACCTTCTGGACCTCTAAAGGTCCTAATACAGGGTTATAGTCGTTTGGGTAACAAGGCAATAATCCATCTAATCACCAAATGGGTTCCATGAACCCTAGATCCATACACACATCAATATAACAGAAATGATCCGAAATATTACCTGAATAACGCACTCTCTGTGTCCCCAAACCTCAGAACTCGAATCCCTTGCAGTTCCTTTAGCCAAGACTCCCCTCCTCCTTGCACCACAATTTCTTCAAATCACCAATGGCCTTCAATCTTGCTCTAGATGCCCACAGCCGCTTAGGGTTCTTCTCAGTAGACTAAAATACGGACAATGACGGCATATAGTGCCTTATATACGATCCAAAACCAAATGGCTAGGGTTTCCGCTGAACAGCGTCGACTCGCCGAGTCCATATCTGGACTCGTCGAGTCCAGTCGCGATCCCGCGACCAAGTCTGCGATCCTACTCGGCGAGTCTAGGCTCCAACTCGCCGAGTCCCCTCTTAAATCACCCCAAAAACATAATTTAATAATACCTGAGATTTCGGGCTGTTACAATATCATCACATACTGTCAGACATTTCTGGGGTGTCTGTACTACCCTTCGGTCCTAACAACCGATCTCTACTTCTATCACATAAAACCTGTCATGCTAGCATATAACATATCAGGTAGTAGCAAACCTAGATGACATCACAAAGACAATCATCTAACATACAACTCCTACCGGTGGGCCGACATTGTGGCCGTAGACCCACCGCTACTGGAAGGTAACTCACCTCAAAGTAGCTGCTGATCTGATCGGGAACTGACTGTCTACTGTTGTTGCTGCTGCTCTGGAAATCCTCCAGCTGTAATTCCCACAACATACTCAATCAATCACTGCTAACTGACCTTTGGGTAAAATGACCATTTTACCCCTGATCATGCCATAAGTCAAAGTCAGAGTCCACTTTCAGTTGACCCGACTCGCCGAGTTGGCTCTCCAACTCGCCGAGTCCCTATCCACTCAATTGTCCTGAATCCCGTCCCTACTCGTCGAGTTAGGCATTGACTCGACGAGTTCTTCTTCTTAACTGAGGTTCAAGTCCTTCATCCTACTCGCCGAGTTGTATGAACAACTCGCCGAGTTCGTCTTCATCCGAAGAACACTTATGCTGCGACTCGCCGAGTCTGTTCTTGATCTAAGAAGATTGCCTTGAACTCGCCGAGTCAGGGCATTGACTCGCCGAGTTCCTCCATGGATGAGTTTGGCTTCCAACTCACTGAGTCGCACCCCGTGACTCACTACTCACACTCGACACAACGAAAAGGGGACAACTCGGAGACTCGCGAGCAGACTCGCCGAGTCAGATGAACGACTCGCCGAGTCGTCGCCATGCAATCACTATATACGCGATTTTGCTCGATTCCAGTCCATGCCATTCACAGATCTGGGTTCCTAGAGCATGAACAACACGTAAAGTTTCCAACTTTACGTGTAGATACTCACCTATGAGGGATTTAGGGCTCAAAATGCCTCAAAAGGGTAGATCTAGGGTGAACAAGCAGCATGGGTCCATAAAGGTGGTAGATCCAGGCTCCCAGAGCTCGATTCCACTTAGATCTATGAGCTACTCTGCTTGTTACGAGTCCTCAAGTAAACACAAGCTTGGAAATGGTTCAAGAGGGACTTTAATGGGGCCATAAGCGTGAAAACATGGGGGAAAACGAGCCATACCTTAGTGAACACTCTGAGATAGCTCAAAGATGCTTGACCTCCTCTTCTCCTTCTTGATATCCTCTCCTTCTCACTCTAAAGCTTCAAGAGAACACCAAAGGCTTCAAATCCACAAGAATCAAGGCTTAGAACGAGGTATAGGGCTCTGAGGGTGAATGGGGGCTGGCTTGGGGCGGAAATGAGAGATTAAATAGGGTGCAAACCCCTGAAACTTAGGGTTTCATCAAACAGCGGTGACTCGCCGAGTCCAGGATATGGACTCGCCGAGTCGCCAACTTAAACATGTCCCGGGTCCCGTCTCTACTCGACGAGTCGGACCTATGACTCGCCGAGTCCAAGGCTAAAAATGGAAAATACTCAAATAATCTTACATACCAGGAACCAGGTGCTACAAATCTCCCCCACTTATTTTAGACTTCGTCCTCGAAGTCTGCTGCTCGATCCTGGAACAGCTCGGGATAATGCTCCATCATCTCCTCCACCAGCTCCCAAGTCCACTCCGAACCCTTGCGGTGCTGCCATTGCACCTTCACGAGTTCCACTCGCTTGTTCCTCAAATCCTTCGACTTCCTGTCGAGGATTGTGACTGGACGCTCAATGTAACTCAGGCTGTCATCAACCTGTATATCCTCTAACGGCACTACCGCTGAATCGTCCACTAGGCACTTCCGCAGCTGAGAAACATGGAAAGTGTTGTGGATCTGGCTGAGTTCGGCTGGCAGATCCAGCCTATACGCCACCTTGCCCACCCGGGCTACAACCCTGAATGGCCCAATATACCTCGGGCCCAACTTACCCCGCTTCCTGAATCAAATGACGCCCTTCCAAGGTGACACCTTCAGGATAAGCATATCCCCAACCTGGAACTCCAGGTCGGATCGGCGCTTGTCGGCGTAACTTTTCTGCCGACTCTGCGCGGTCTGAAGCCTGCTACGAACCTGTTGAATCCTCTCGGTAGTCTTGAGCACCACTTCGGTGCTCCCCATGACCCTCTGTCCAACCTCTCCCCAACATATCGGGGTCCTGCACCTCCGTCCGTACAACATCTCGAAAGGAGGGCGGTCGATACTCGCGTGGTAGCTGTTGTTGTACGAGAACTCAACCAAGGGAAGATAGGTATCCCAGCTACCACCGAAATCTAGCACGCATGCCCGCAACATATCCTCCAAAGTCTGGATGGTCCGCTCGCTCTGGCCATCCGTCTGCGGGTGAAAGGCGGTGCTAAAATGCAGACGAGTGCCCAACTCCTCATGAAACCTCTTCCAAAACCTAGAAGTAAAACGCACATCCCTGTCCGAGATAACCGATACTGGCACCCCGTGCCGCGCCACAATCTCCCTAATATAGATGTCGGCCAATTTCTCGGCCGATATGCTCTCCTGAATCGGAATAAAGTGAGCACTTTTGGTCAATCGATCCACGATGACCCAAATCGAATCTACTCCACGCACGGTCCTGGGAAGCTTCGTGATAAAACCCATCGTGATATCTTCCCATTTCCACAACGGGATGTCCAACGGCTGCATCTTGCCATGCGGTCTCTGATGTTCGGCCTTGACCTTCCTACAGGTCAAGCACCGCTCGACGTACCACGCCACATCCCGCTTCATGCAGGGCCACCAATAATCTAGGCGAAGATCCCGATACATCTTCGTCGCCCTTGGATGAATAGAGAATCGGGATTTGTGCGCTTCCTCCATCAAGATCTGGCGCACGCCTCCGTGATACGGCACCCACACCCTACGGTGTAGTGTCAATAGTCCTCGGCTATCATAATCGAAGGAGGAAACCTGACCCACCACACGCTCGCTCTTCCGATGCTCCTCCTTGATCGCCTCCTGTTAAGCCTCACGAATTTGCTCCAACAGGGGAGTCACTACGGTCATCCTCATGTAAATATCCCTGATCGGCGCCGCCTTGCGGCTAAGCGCATCGGCCACCATATTGGCCTTCCCTGGGTGGTAAAGGATCTCACAATCATAATCCTTCACCACGTCCAACCACCGACGCTGCCTCATGTTCAGATTCGGCTGATCCATGAGGTACATCAAACTCTTGTGGTCCGTGTAGATGGTACATCGAACCCCGTAGAGGTAATGCTGCCAAATCTTGAGGGCAAAAACCACTGCCCCCAACTCCAAATCATGCGTCGGGTAGTTCACTTCGTGAGGCTTGAGCTGCCTCGAAGCGTAGGCAATGACATGCCCCCTCTGCATCAGTACCGCGCCCAACCCTGAAATGGACGCGTCACAGTAAACTACAAAATCCTCTATGCCCTCTGGCAGGGCTAAGATTGGTGCCTCGCACAATCTCTGTCTCAGCGTCTCAAACGCAGCCTGCTGCTCGGGTCCCCATCGAAAGACTACAGTTTTCTTCGTCAGTCGCGTTAGGGGTACGACTATCTTGGAGAAGTCCTGAATGAATCTTCGATAATAGCCTGCCAATCCCAGGAAACTCCGAATCTCAGATGGAGACTTCGGAACCTCCCATATCATCACGGCCTCGACCTTGGCCGGATCGACCATAATAATCCCGTTTTGGTTGACAAGGTGTCCGAGAAATTGCACCTCGAGCAACCAAAACTCGCACTTGGAGAACTTGGCATACAAGCTCTCCCTCCTCAGGGTCTCCAATACCTCTCTCAGATGCTCCTCATGCTCTTCCTGTGTCTTGGAATAAACCAAGATGTCATCGATAAAGACTATCACAGACCGATCCAGCATCGGTCTGCATACACGGTTCATGAGGTCCATGAACGCGGCAGGAGCATTGGTGAGCCCAAACGACATCACCACAAACTCATAATGGCCATAGCGCGTCCGAAATGCGGTCTTCTATGTATCCTCCTCCCTGACCCTCATCTGATGATAACCCGAACGCAAATCGATCTTGGAAAACCAAGATGCTCCATGAAGCTGGTCAAAGAGATCATCAATCCTCGGGAGTGGGTAATGGTTCTTCACCGTTACCTTGTTCAGCTCCCGGTAATCTATACACATCCGATGCGACCCATCCTTCTTTTTCACGAACAGAATCGGGGCTCCCCAGGGTGAACTGCTCGGTCGAATGAATCCCATGTCTAACAATTCCTGCAGCTGTGTAGACAACTCCTGCATCTCAGGAGGATCCAACCGATACGGTGCCTTAGCTATCGGAGCCGCACCAGGAACGAGGTCAATCCTGAACTCCACCTGTCGCTCCGGAGGTATCCCAGGAAGCTCCTCTAGGAAAACATCTGTGAAATCTCAAACCACCGGAACCTCGCTCACTGTCGCCTTACCCGCCTCCTGGGTATCCATCACATACGCGACATATCCTGCGCATCCCTGCTGGAGATAGCGCCTAGCCCTCGCTGCTGAACATACAGTGGGTCCGCAATGTGGCCTCTCGCCATGAATCACTAACTCTCCCCCACCTGGGGTCCTAACTTGCACTAGCTGCTGCGCGCAATCTATCACCGCCCCATTAGGGCTCAACCAATCCATGCCTATAATCACTTTGTTCCCGCGCAACGGAATAGGAACCAAGTCTACCAAATAGCGCTCCTCAAACAACCGCAATACGCAATCCCGAAACACCATCGATGCTCGCACCGATTGATCGTCAACAATCTCTACCTCTAAAGGGCAATCCAATATGCCTGAAGACTCAGGAAACTTCTTGCTAAGTGCAAGGGAAACAAATGATCGGGAGGCACCCAAGTCGAACAACACCTGAACTGGAATGTCGTTCACATGGAACGATCCTAATGCATACATATACACACAGAGCACATATCAATATCATAACATCATATAATAAAGTAGAGGGAAAGAATCATACCCGTCACCACGTCGGGTGCGGCGCGTGCCTCCTCGGTAGTCAGCTGAAATGCCCGGCTCCTCACCACCGGAGCCTCTGCCTTGCCCTGCCGGCCATCAGTGATACGCAGGGTCACTGGAGCTGGCGCCTTCACTGGCGCTGAAACTGTCAACTGGGGGCAATTGGCCTTCTTGTGGCCCCTCTGGTTGCAGTGGAAACACAGCAACTCAGACGTCTGAATAACTGCTGTCGGAGCAGTGCAATCCCTACTATAGTGCCCAGACTTGCCGCACTTGTAGCAGCCTGATGATCCCAACCTGCACGCCCCATTGTGCGGCCTGCCGCATTTCCTACAGCGGCTCAGTCCTGACTGGCCTTTCGGCCTACCATCTGATCCCTTGGGCTTCTTCCCCGAAGCCCCTCCTGTCTGTCCCTCCTCTGACTTCCGTTTCCGGATATGCTCCAAATCTATCTCCCTCTCCCTCGCCCTGGCAATCATGGAGTCCAAGGTGGGGCAAGCTAAAAAACTAACGTGCTCCCGGATATCAGCCCGGAGCATGTCATGATAGCGGGTCCTCCTCATGTCCTCATCGCCTGTATATTGGGGCACCAACAGTGCCCTCTCCCGGAACTTGGCGGTGATCTCCGCCACAGTCTCCGTCGTCTGCCTCATGTCCAAAAACTCCCTGGCCAGCTGCTGAAGCTCGACAGCCGGCGCAAACTCTGCCCTGAACCTGGTCACAAAGTCCGACCAGGTCATAGCCTCGATAGCTGAGGCTCCCAACGAGTCACCCACTGACTCCCACCAATCTCGAGCTCAGTCTCGTAAACACCCTGTTGCATACCTCACCTTCGACCCCTCGGGGCAGAAGCTAGTCAACTGTGCAGACTCGATGTCTGCGATCCATCGCCTGGCAGCAATAGGGTCTTTCACCCCATGGAAATCCGGCGCACCACTGCCCCTGAAGTCCTTAAAGGACAACGTGCGAGATCCCGAATGGCCAGATGCCATGTCGCTCCTGAACGCCCTGAGGCGATCCTCCATCAACTCGATGATCCCTTCCTTGATTGACCCAAAGATGATGGGGGTCGACTCAAGGATGCCTCTGGTAATCTCTGACGCGATGAACTCGCGTAGTCCCTTATCCACCGGCTCGGAACCTGATCCCGAACCTGACCCCTCTCCTGAACCGCCATCTATCGGCCTCGATCGAAGTACCACCATTCTGCAATACATAATAACAATCATTAGTGATACTGATACTTCCTGAGGGATCACGACTACTTACAAGTTCCCTGGTCTTATCTTGGCCTTCCTTGGTTCGTGTATGGATCCTCTGCTTTCAGTAGTACGGGCCCATACTAGCTTCCACATCTATCCGTACCTTCTTCAAGGACTGCCTCGACTCCACCAGATCCCTTCCACTACGGCTGATCACTGCTATACTTATCCTAGGGAAATCTCAGGCTCCACCCTACCAGGTCCTCAACTGCTGAAGGCCTCTTAGTAGTGCCAATTAACCATTACCTGAATACCATCACATGTGGTGAGGCTCGGATAATCCTTCGAGTAACAGGCTCATCCCTACAACGGTTAGACTCAAACGAGAGCTGCGCAATAGGGCCAAATCCAGCACTCTAAGATTATTCAACCCTGATCACATGTGACGTGACGTATTCATCTAATGGCTAACTCCCACCACTCAGAGTCCCACAAAGCACAAAGCAAGCAACATTCAAACTAAGGGAACAATCTCAAGCAAATCCGCTCTCATAGAGAAAAACTGATCTAGCATACAGAGCTAAACTCATACTATCAGGCATAACCTAACATGCTATTCTACTGTTGTCTGCTCGATTCTAGCATGCAATTTTCATACACTGAAGCACATAAAGCAGGCACATAAGGCATCGCTACTAGATCCTTAGTCCTATTCTAGCATGCTGTTCAACTGAAACTGATAAACACAACACAAGCTTGTATGGGTACCTTGGGGAAGACTTACTTGAGCTCGGCCGGTTGCGCACATCACACACCTCGTTTCTTCTTAAAATACTTTACTTGACCTTTTAGAAAACGTTTTCTTTTTCAAAATCTTTTGACCCCTCGATTTGAGTTCAGGCACCCCCCCCCCGGAAGGTGTGTCTGAATCCCTCAAACCAGGGCTCTGATACCAACTTGTAACGACCCAATTTTCACGTCCAAAAAATTCGTTTTTAAAACATTACTTTAGAAAACATTAATAATTAAAACATTGCTTAATTAAACCATTTCACATCGGAAAACCAAATTTGAAATCCATAACAGTTAAACAACCAAAATATCAGAGTATCAATCCCAGGGCAACTCATAAATGCGGAATCAAGGAGTGTGTGTGATGAGCCGCTACCGCGCCTGCTCCTTCCCCTTGGCTGAAGAGGTACCTGAAACAACAACTGGAAAACGTAAGCACGAAGCTTAGTGAGTTCCCCCATCGTACCACATACCAAGCAAACACATAACGCACATACTGCCAGGCTATTCTCGGGTGCCTGACTACCTGGTACGGCCATTCTGGGGCGCCGACTACCCGTGCAGCCATTCTGGGGTGCCGTCCTACCCGTGTCAAGCCATTCTGAGGTGCTGACTACCCGTGTCAAGCTATTCTGGGGTGCTGACTACCCGTCGGTCCTGACAACCGATCCTCGGGGACTAGTCCCCTCCTACTACCTTTATCGCATATAACATACAAACCAGCATGCAAACATATCATCACATACTATCAGACATTTCTGGGGTGTCTGTACTACCCTTCGGTCCTAACAACCGATCTCTACTTCTATCACATAAAACCTGTCATGCTAGCATATAACATATCAGGTAGTAGCAAACCTAGATGACATCACAAAGACAACCATCTAACATACAACTCCTACCGGTGGGCCGACATTGTGGTCGTAGACCCACCGCTACTGGAAGGTAACTCACCTCAAAGTAGCTGCTGATCTGATCGGAAACTGACTATCTACTGTTGTTGCTGCTGCTCCGGAAATCCTCCAGCTGTAATTCCCACAACATACTCAATCAATCACTGCTAACTGACCTTTGGGTAAAATGACCATTTTACCCCTGATCATGCCATAAGTCAAAGTTAGAGTCCACTTTCAGTTGACCCGACTCGCCGAGTTGGCTCTCCAACTCGCCGAGTCCTTATCCACTCAATTGTCCTGAATCCCGTCCCTACTCGTCGAGTTAGGCATTGACTCGACGAGTTCTTCTTCTAAACTGAGGTTCAAGTCCTTCATCCTACTCGCCGAGTTGTATGAACAACTCGCCGAGTTCGTCTTCATCCGAAGAACACTTATGCTGCGACTCGCCGAGTTGTATGAACAACTCGCCGAGTCTGTTCTTGATCTAAGAAGATTGCCTTGAACTCGCCGAGTCAGGGCATTGACTCGCCGAGTTCCTCCATGGATGAGTTTGCCTTCCAACTCACTGAGTCACACCCCGTGACTCACTACTCACACTCGACACAACGAAAAGGGGACAACTCGGAGACTCGCGAGCAGACTCGTCGAGTCAGATGAACGACTCGCCGAGTCATCGCCATGCAATCACTATATACGTGATTTTGCTCGATTCCAGTCCATGCCATTCACAGATCTGGGTTCCTAGAGCATGAATAACACGTAAAGTTTCCAACTTTACGTGTAGATACTCACCTATGAGGGATTTAGGGCTCAAAATGCCTCAAAAGGGTAGATCTAGGGTGAACAAGCAACATGGGTCCATAAAGGTGGTAGATCCAGGCTCCTGGAGCTCGATTCCACTTAGATCTACGAGCTACTCTGCTTATTACGAGTCCTCAAGTAAACACAAGCTTGGAAATGGTTCAAGAGGGACTTTAATGGGGCCATAAGCGTGAAAACATGGGGGAAAACGATCCATACCTTAGTGAACACTCTGAGATAGCTCAAAGATGCTTGACTTCCTCTTCTCCTTCTTGATCTCCTCTCCTTCTCACTCCAAAGCTTCAAGAGAACACCAAAGGCTTCAAATCCACAAGAATCAAGGCTTAGAACGAGGTATAGGGCTATGAGGGTGAATGGGGGCTGGCTTGGGGCGGAAATGAGAGATTAAATAGGGTGAAAACCCCTGAAACTTAGGGTTTCATCAAACAGCGGTGACTCGCCGAGTCGCCAACTTAAACATGTCCCAGGTCCCGTCTCTACTCGATGAGTCGGACCTATGACTCGTCGAGTCCAAGGCTAAAAATGGAAAATACTCAAATAATCTTACATACCAGGAACCAGGTGCTACACTATATATGTATTTTGTACCTAAAAATATGTTGGGTAGAACATGAGTAGATGAGGTTGTTGGTAGGTGATAAAAAGGTGAGTTGGACCATGAGATAAAAGGATAAAGAGATAAACTTGTTTTAGATCCGAGAGTATGGATCAGAGCAGGAGGTTAGTTTTAGATCCAAGAGTATGTATTAGATCAAGAGGTTAGTTTTAGATCCGGGAATATGGATTAGGTAATGAGGCAAATTTAAGATCCGGGAGTACGGATTATGTATTTTTGAATTATGTGTTCATACGATGAGGTATCATGCGTATAGTCCCTTTTAGGAATGTGATTTTTATACGTGTATTGATTAAAGTATGAAATATACCTATGTGTGTAAAGTATTTGTTATTGTCCGAAATACGGGTTAGATATATTTGATGATGTACAACGTGCGAATCAGTTATGGTTCAATATGTGTTAAGATGTGAATATATGATATTATTACTTAAAACTCTGTGTTAAGTATACACTAGTTAGCATTGCCTAAACGAAGTTAATATCGAAAATTGATTATAAGCATTGTAGGCTTGCCTAGTGATGGGTTAAGGCTTAAATAGGGATGTTTATTTCAATTAAGTTTGGACATTGGGTAGCCTCTTATTAAGAGTATGTGTGTTGTGAGATTGATGATCGGTGGAGTACGTCCTACGTACAGAAGTACATTTTATGTACGAAGTCTTTTTCAAAGCTCTGTGTCTTGGGTGCTACTTGTGCCAGGGTAGTATTATGTTCTCGGGTACGATTCTTTCGCATACCAGAGTATTATAATGTGCCAGAAGTACTATCATGTACAAAGTCTTTTTGAAAATTTTGTGTGTCGGTTACGGGAGCGTACGAGAATACTCTATTAGTATTTCCCCATACTTTTATTTTGAGAGAGCTTTGGAGTCAGTGTTTCTTTTATGAAGTGATCGACCGAGCTTCATATGTTAGCGTTTTCTTTCACGAAGTAATTAATGGAACTTCGTATCTGCCTAATAAAGTGTGTCAGTAATAGACCACTGCTAGGTATGTCTGGTGTTATATTGTTGGATAGGGTGCGTCTGGGGGTGAAATAACTCATGTATTCAAGCCACTGCTATGCAAAGTTCGATGCTGGGATAGGTAGAGTCTGGGGTATAATACCTCATGATAGTCGGACCACACCTAGACATTGTTATCTAGTTAACTACCCCTAACTTAACTGTCTTGTGGTTCTTTCTTTTACGAATGAAGGTTCATGGTGAAACTTATTCCAATTCCCTCAAATGATGTCTTTATTGATCCTCGTTTGCTGCCAGGGAATTTCCGAAGCAGTTTCGTCAGTTTGTTGTTCATATCGATTCCTTAGGCTAGATCTCGTAAGATCATAATATAGGGTCAGTATGTGGGGATCGACAGGATGGGATAGATTGTTTTAGAAATATGATTTATATGTGTTAATAATATTAATGGTTTTGCAGGATCGAGATATACATTATTATCGCGTGGTTTGAACTAAGAGCTTTCATACTCTGTGTTCCTTAGGTGATTGGGTTTACCAGGGATATTCGAACTAAGTGTTCATTAGATATTTGAACTTAGTGTTCATCAGGGATATTTGAACTAAGTGTTCATTAAGTGTTTGTGAACTAGGTGTTCATTGGGTAATATTTGAACTAAGTGTTCATTAAGTGTTTGTGAACTAGGTGTTCATTGGGTAATATTGGAACTAAGTGTTCATTAGGTGTTCTTGAACTAGGTTTTCATTAATTATTGTGAATTGCATGTTCACCAGAGGTAATCTAAGAACCTTGGCAGCACTAGACTTTGTGCCAGATCCTTAGGGCAATCCTTAGGAATGAATGGGAGAAGGGTAATCGGTTCTTGGGATAAATTTTTAAGAAGTAAATGGAGATAATGGGGGTGGGTATTTGAATTGATTGTTTGATAACTGAATATAATAATTATATTATTGTGGGTTGAAAACCCTATATGCTCACCAGGCTCCCAAGCCTGACCCACTCAGTTTTCTTTGTATCACAGGTATCAATACGAAGATATATTTCACGGAGAGATTAAAAGAGATGTAAAATCTTTAGTGTAACTAATGCAAGTTCTGTTTATGCTTTAGTGTCTGTATCGGAACATGACATCCCGAAATTTTGTTATATAATGAAAATACATTTCTTTAGAGAAATGCTTTGATAAATCTTTATCAGATTTTGGGAACAAATTCCGCAACTGTTTTCTTTAAAAGATTACTCTGATTTTAAAAACAAAGCATAAACAAATCGGTCTTTTCTGGCTGTGAAATTGGGGATGTCACACCAATTATGGCCCAATTTTCCAAATTAGGCCCAAGTCCCTCACATGGGCCTTACCCTAAAGCCCATCCAAATATTTTAGTCCGTTTACTTGTTCTTGGATAGCCCAATCACCAAAGCCCATTAGAAAGGCCCAAGCAAAATTAGGGTTTTCACATAAAATGATGATTAGGGTTAAGTGTTTCTTACTTAACCCATTAAGTCCATCATTCTACTAGATAAATCATATGGTGTGATTAAGTGTAATTCATAATTCAATTCCAATGGCCCAAAATGTGGGTCCCGATAAGTCCAAATTAAAATCTCCAAGATTAGGGTTTTTTAAACCCTAATTAGGGTTTCCAACCCAAAACACACCAATTAGGCCCAAAAGCTAAGTCTTTAGATCAATTAGGGTTTCATTAGGTTAACTAGGGTTTCATAAGTCGGGCACTACCCACTACCAGCTCCGATAGTGGTGGTCAACGGTGGCTCACGGCGGCGGCCACCACATCATGGTAGTGGTTATGGTTCTAGTCTAACTATGTCCAAACATCCTAAAAGTAGTCTAAACACAAGCAAAAGCACACCGCCACCTAACACGACGGCTGGTGGCGGCAGCCACCACCTCACGGTGGTCGTTATGAGTTTTCTTTTGATTATTATGTCACCAATTACAAATTTACAACACAATGTACCAAAATAAACACACACATAATAAGATAAACACACATACACAACCACCCTTGTGGTGACTGACGGTGGTACAAGGTGGCAACCACCACCTCATGATGGTGGTGGTGGTTTTTCTCGTGATATCCGGCCAAACAACCCCACACACAACACCCACTCATAGCAGAAATACACACACATGTTTTGTTGTTTGAAAATGGACCCAACCACCTACCTGGTGGTGTATGGTGACGACAGCGGCAACAACGGTGGTCATGACGTTTAGCAATGTAACAATGGAAGAAAATGGCGGAGGGCAATCAGAGCGCAGGAAGTAGTTGCTCGAACGGCGGCAGCGGCGCGACGATAACGACTACATCTTCAATGGAGGAGGAGAAGAAAATAAGGCGGGGAGGTGGCGATTAGCCGTCATTGGGAACAGTAGCAACGAGCCTAGCGTCCGACGACATGAATGGTGGCAGTCGAACGGAAAGGCGGCGGCTGGAGTCGTCGGAACCGCAACAAAGAAGTACCGGAACAAAATCGGAGAAGGAGATGGGAGAGGTTCACTCTTCTTTAACCATGAACGGCACCAACGACAACCACCGTTCGTCGTCAGCAATGGAAGCCATTGGCCGGAGATAGTGACGGTAGAAAGTTTGTGGTGGTGGCTTTGGTGGTTGGCGTCCTCAACAGTGGTGGTGGCGTGGCGCTGAAAGTCGAATAAGTGAAGGTGGCGGCCGATGAATCCGGATGGTGGCGGCTGAAACATGGCCAGGGTTAGGGTTTGGACGGGGTGACGAGTTATATACCCCGAGCCCCATAAACATTATCCCATAACAAAAGAAATGGTCCCTCCTTCTCCCTTTTCTTTCAAAACGAATCCATAATTTACCCTTTTAGCCCCAACCATCCAAAATCCTTTCAACCGAAGTCCTGATGTTACCAAATGGCCCCTCCTCTACAAGACCTTTTCAACTTAGGTCCAAAATTTACTCTTTAGCCCCTGTTTCCATAAATCTTTTCATATTAAGCCTAAATGATACCAAACACCCTTGACTTCTGAAAATCTTTGCAAAATAAATCCCGGAAGTTACACCTTTAACCCCCAACTTCTAAAATTGTGACAGTTAACTCCTCGAGACTCACACCTTACTATATTATTATTATTTATTTTAGGGCTACTATTCATTCAATAATTTGTCTATTTAATAAAAGGGGTGTTACAATTTTCCTTGACCATAACTTAATAATTTTAAAATGTGTAATTTCATAAAAACAATCATAATATTGTGTCAATAATATCACAATCAATGTCACTAACAGTATAATCACAAGTACTGTGACAACCCGAAATTTCCATTATGTACAAGCTATATCACTTCAATAGAAGTTATGGCAGTCACAGTTAATTTTCAGACTTTTTCGCATAAGTTTGAGTAATTCAGGGTTTACACTTCAGGAAATATCAGGAGAGTGGGTGCACTAGGGTTTTGTGCAACACTGTTATTCCAACACTCTATTATATTAGAGATCATTTCAGGAATAAAAAAATTTTCTGCCAAAAATATTTCAGGACTATAAATAGATTTATGAACCAAATTCATTCATTACTCACATTTCCAACTAGAGAAAAGCCATTTTCTCTCTCACGGATCTTCGGGTTTTTATACCAAAACGTGAGTAACTCTTTCTAGTAGTGATTAGAATGCTTATTAGATGCTTATAACATGATTTAGATGGCTAAATCATTAGATCTAGGAGTTTACTCCCCAAGGTGTTCTTGGGCGGTAAACTCCCGAAACGAAGCCAAAACCGACCCTTGTGTTATGCTAAAGCCTTAGACTCATATGTATGCATGTTAGGGACAAGAAAACAACCAAAAATCCACCCAAGAATGGGAGTTTACGGCCCAAAATTATCATAGGCCGTAAACTCCAATTTCAAACACTAAATGGTACCTTTAAGGCTCCTAAATCCTTAGACAATTACCTAGTCTTGTTCCCATTAAATCTAGGGCATTAAACACATCAAAGAAACACAAATAAATGAGAGTTTACGGCCCAAGTGTATCTTAGGCCGTAAACTCCATTGAAATGGACAAAAGGGGTGTTTTTATGACACCTAAAGCCCTAGACCTTTACAAGAAATTGTTACCCACTTAATGGAGGGACCAAACCACATCAAAATCACTTAACAAAGTGAGTTTACGGCCAAGACATGGTTCTTGGGCCGTAAACTCCTAAAAGGGGCACCAAGGTGTGCCTAATGCCTTCATATGCTTGGAATAAAAGTATAGAACCTATACCACAAGTGCAAAGGACTTAAAAGCATAAAAAACACACCATACTTAGAGTTTACGGCCGTAAACTCTAAGGGGATTGGCCTCAGGGCCGTAAACTCCTAAATGGAGTGTTTCTAGACCTTAAACCCTTCCAAGGACTTAGCCACCAAGTTAGAATAATTCTAGAAAGCACTTGGGACTTCAAAACACACCAAACACACATGTTTGGGAGTTTACGGCCGTAAACTCAAGAGTTTACAACCGTAAACTCCAAGTGTGATGTTATATGGGGAGTAAACTCACTTATAGGGTCCTTTGGAACCCTAAACACAAGTGCCTTGTCCCACAATAGCTTAGATGCAATCCTTAGGGCTTAAAACACTTATATAAAGTGTTTATTATGCCTAGGATGTCTTAACATTATCAAGTAGTGATATAAGACTAATTGAATGCATATATGTGTGATTAGATGTTCATTAGGATCGTAGTGTGTGTACAAGTCCTCGCTTGACACCTAGCAATCCTATACCGTTCAGTTCATCCCAATCACCAACTACAGGTGAGTTCATACCCCTAATCAATGTTTTAAATGAGTTTAAAGGCTTTAAAGGGGGGGGGGGAATACAAGTAGAAACAAACATGTTATTAAATCATTGATATGTATTTTATAACTGTGTCTGTCATTTAACAGATTTCACATACTATAAAATGTGACACAAGAAATGGTTTTAAATCTTAAAAACACATTGTTATCAAATGTTTTACCTTTGAAATGTATATTAAATTGACATCAAGTCATTGTTAATTATGGTTTCAAAATCCATATGATGTCTTACAAAACCATTTTTACACTCTTGAACTAATGCATGTACACTTATATTCCTATATCTGTAATGATGTTATAGTTTACAACTTTCATTTAGTTTTTCATACTTTTGAGTAGTAAGAGTGTATAAACATACTTGAACAACCAATTACCTTCCAGTAAATTATCATAGGGATAATTTGGAGATTTCAAACATAATTCCTATTACAAGGAATCACACAAGAGTCAGTTCATTCATGAGTCTATATCAGTCCATTACTTGATACATGAGTACCTTTACAATTGATTACCTGATACATGAGTACGTTTACATATACTTACATGATACATGAACACGCGTACATGAACGCAATACATGAATACTTGTATCTCGAATTGCGAGGATGATTTATTAGTACATTATGTGTAAATCTTCCTGCATATCCCACAATACCTCGGGATATCTAGACAGGACCCCATCCCACAGTACCTCGGGATACCTAGGTGGGCCTCTATCCCACAGTACCTCGGGATATACGTACGGGACTAACCATTCCGGAACTCATCTGTTAGCAACAGTGGGTGATGAACATCTACGGATGCCTACGGTTATTACTTATACTAGGAGTACCTTTACAGGGACTAACCCTTCCTCCGCCCTGCTGCTGCTACATAGGACAATTGGACAATCTTCGGATGTTCATTAGGTTATATAGGTCGTGTTAACCCTAGTACCTCGGGATAACAATTACATATGTTGTGTTAGTCCTAGTACCCAATGACAACACTTACAGTAGTACATTTTCCTGTTTACTTTATTTTGTGATACTTTCACATAAACGATGGGTCAGACTAAGTACTTTAGTACTAAACAATTAAAGGAAAACTATCATTGTACTTACAAAACATTCGGGTCTTGGTAGAAGACTACACTTCATACTTATAGAAAATAAGGGTTTTTCTAGGGTTTTTCATACTTACATCAACATTTTCATTCAACGTTTTACATGGCCTTCATAACAGATGTTCACAAACAAGGCAATGACACTTATATACTTATGAATTCACCAGCTTTAAAGCTGATACTCGCTTTCAAAATAACTTGTATTCTCAGGTCATCAGTAGACAGGTACGGAGGCCAGGTCTTGAGAAGACGGAGCAGACAAGTCTCGTCTTTTATTTTGATTGTATATTTTTGGTGTCTTACTACAATGAAAGAACACATGTATTAAAACTTTACTTATAATGCAATGGATGATGTTGTTGCTTGTTTATTATATTACACTGTTGTGATACTGTACATGACGTCCTCCACCCCTGAACGTTTCCGCCGTTCGTGGTTTTTGGGGTGTGACAAGTACAATCATATCTATAAGAGAAAACTAATTGTCAAATATAAACTATTCATTAAATGAATATCATTCATCATCCACCGAGAAGACACTAATTTTTGTAAAACAAAGTTAAAAACACTTATTTTTGTAACTTTATTTTATAAGTATCATTTATATAAATTTGGTGTAACAGGACCCATTTATGTTATTTTATTTAAACACGTTGTTTATGCATATTTTTTTAAACACACACCATTTATGTATGTTTTCTTTGATGATCCAAATGCAATAATTAACCCTGTAATTTTCTTTGTTTGTCAAAATTAGCATCTTAACTGACTTTCTATGTAAATTTCTATAAAAAGTGTCCACATATCTTTCTCTTATCGCTTATAATAAACAAATCATAACTTTGCAACATGTCCATTTTGGCACCTGTTATCATTCTAATATCCGTTATGCCACATGTCATCATTTTAACACATCCTAGAACTGTTCATGCCATACTAATTAATAACCGGTTCTATTGAGGTTTAAATGCAAATTATAATTTCCTATAATTAACAAAAATCTTGTCTTTCAATGAAATTCAAATTCAACATTAATATATAATGAAACATTCTATATTTAAAATCGTATAACTGAAGATTAATCCCAAAACCAGGCTTACATAATAGTTCATAAGCATGCATTTGAGGTATTTGATCACACTTTAAAACCCCATGCCTCCATATTGCTAAAACAAACAACCTTGAGTATTTGGGTTAAAGCACATATTGTTCATCAGCATGCATTTGAAGCATGTATCCTACTTTAAATGGTGTGTTAAGTTATGGTAATGTGAGCAACTCGCATATCCTATTTGCCAAACCATAAGTTAATTTTAAAAGTCAGTGTTCCGATTGTGTTAATAAGAAAAATTGACCAGAAAAATGGATTGTGTAATAGACTAATAGGACTAGACTTCAAGTGGTATCATGGGTAATCATGTCATAGAAACAGTAGTCATAACTAGAAGTAATATCATAAATCAAACTTTTATTTCAAGATTGTCTTTTATCACCTTGAGACAAAAAATACCATTCAAATACAAAAGAATATACTTTTTCTTTGCTGTTTGTTTCGATATGACAATAAATAAAAGTCAAGGTCAATCATTGTCAAAGATTAATTTGTTTTTGCGAGAACCAGTTTTCACACAGTGCAATTATATGTTGTTTAATCCAAAGTAAAGAGTAGAGAATAATTGAAGTTTTTGTTTTTAGATAAGAATGATAATTTAACCGATAAAACTTCAAATTTAGAACATCCACAATGAGGAGTTTAATGGAAGAGTTGAATGAGATGTCATACATACTTGTCATTTAATGGATACAACTCTACCATTGTGAAATGCCACCTTGACATTCAATAAATTTAGAATTCAATTACTATTGAATTCTTTAATGAGAAAAATGAAAGTCTTTAAATCTTTAAATAAATATTTTTTTAATATTTTCTATTGAACTTGTAGAGTTTAATGCAGTGTGAGATAAAAACAAATAGAATTGTATGAAATAATGAATGATGATGTGACAGTCCATTGAACTTTATAAAATTCAATACATTATAGATGCTTTTCCTTCCACATTAATTATGTATTAAATATTAACTAGATTATGACCCGCGTTAAACGCGAAGAATATAAATTAAATACAAATCACATTAATAGATGGTATTGTTTTAGGTGAAATTTTAATAAAAAATGTTAGTTAGACTCATTTTGAGTTTTTGAACCAAACTAATTAAATAAAAATATTTAATATTTATATTAGAACAATTTGGTGTTTTAATACAATAATTTTTAACATAAATGATCCATGTGATATTTGTTTTATCACAATATGATGCGACTCATTAATTAAAACATGATGTGTAGTAGCTTTTTGAATTGAATTTGTTCGGTATACAAACCCCCATGGAGGCTCATATGGCACATTTCATATTGGTCATGTAAAACCAAAAGCAACAATAAGTTGTTATATGTACCAGCAACGTTAAATTTTGTAAAGAAATTTGATAAACATTACAATTAAAGTGCATTGCCATAGCCATAAACATCAAACTCAGACATTGTAATTTGGCCAATTTCTAAAGTATGTTTTCCTTATTAGAATAAAATATGATTTTTCAGGCTACACCTAATCAGATATACATATCTTCTGATCAAAGAAATTATTACAAAAAAACCTTGTTATGAACAAAAATATAATATTAGTTTCATAATTTGCCAAAGGTTAACACTAATAAATAATAATGAACTTTCACAAATCTTGCATTTTGGTCACTGCATCTAACTAACAAATGAATTTCAGTTTAGAGGATTGACTCAAGAAGTACATCCATAACTTCTTGTAGCTGAATTTGGGGGAATGCTAAGACATATTAAGATATGTGGGAATGGTCTATGAGACTACGGTTGGTTTCTGGAGGGCAATACAAATTCAAAATGTTAGCACGTATCTTTCCTCTAATAGATTGATTATTTTTTTTATAACATCTCAACAGGAATATAGTAATAATAGGTAATAAGAACAGAGTAAATGCATGAAATTAGACAAGAAGAAGGAGACAAAGTAAAGAAAAAACCTCGAAAAAAGAAATCGAGAGGAAGACCGTTGAAGAAGAGCATTATAAATCGTATGACTCAATCCAAAATCGTAACAATAAAAAATTCAACATAATTATATATATATATATATATATATATATATATATATATATATAGTATTTTTGAATAAGGAAATCATTATCTTCCAAAAAATTGGGATCTTAAGATATCAACTTGGAGATTTTCGGCTATTCATCTAGAAAAAAAGATATCAATTATATTGATTCAAAATTTCAAATTAATTAACTTGCTTATTTAATGAGTTTTAAAATTCAAACCGTTATCTCGAATTGATTCATTTTACGTGGGATATATTGGGAAATAAATTATGAATAGTATTGACTTTAATTTTGACTCACAAATATTTTGTTGATTTAATGAGATTAGATTAGATTTTGTGGGTTAATAACTGAATTATTGATATGCTTATTTAATGAGTTAAAAAAAAAAACAAAACTAAACGAGTTTGAATTTTGAAGCCAAAAGTCTTAAATAAGGGAGTTAAATTAGAAACAATATTAATTATAAAATCTGATATCTCGTATATAAATAAAATGATATGCTTCAATTGATAACATAATTGTTGAATTTAAAGATTCTATAATTAAATGTAATTGTGTTTGATTTTTATTTGGGGAAGATGATGTCAACAATTTGATCTAAGGGTAGAAAACATATGATTGACATACAATCAAGGGTCCTGATTGCTTCATTGGTGAATTAAGGGTTCTCTTCTAATAATATTTAGATATGAATGAAACTAATATGCTTAAAGTAGATTGATTAAATTTTTTTCATGACCTTTCAACATGAATACAGTAATAACATGTAATAAGAAGATAGAGTAAATGCAAGAAATTGGAGAATGAGAAGGAGAACAAAGTAAAGAAAGAATCTAGAAAAAAGAATTGAAGAAGAAAATTGCTAAAGAAGAACACTGTAAATTGTAAGACTCAATCCAAAATCGTAAGAATAACAATTTCAATGTAATCATATATATAGTATGTTTTTGAATAATCAAATCAGTATCTTCTAAAAAAATGGGATCCTAAAATATCATCTTGGAGATTTCCGGCTATTAATATAGAAAAAAAAAATCAGTTATATTGATTCAAATTTACAAATTAATTGACTTGCTTATTTTATGAGTTTTAAAATTCAAATCATTATCTCAAATCGATTCATTTTATGTGGGATATTCTGTGAGATAAATTATGAATGATAGTGAATTTAATTTTGACTCTCAAATATTTTGTAGATTTAATTGGATTAGATTAGATTTTATAGGTTAATAACCAAATTAATGATTTGCTTATTTAAAGAGTTATTTTAAAAAAAACGGATTTAAATTTTGAAGCCAAAAACTATAAATAAGGAAGTTAAATTACAAACAATATTAATTATAGAAATTGATATCTTCTATATAAATAGAACGATATGTTTCAATTGATAACATAATTATTATATAATTAAATGTAATTGTATTTGAATTCTATTTGGAAAAGATGATGTCATCAATTTGATCTCATGGTGGAAAACATATACAATCAAAAGTCCTGATTGCTTCATTGATAAATTAAAGGTTCTCTTTTAATATTATTTAGAGATTAGAGATTGTATGATTAAATAAAGGGATTTTTATCTCATTATATTAATGGTTTTAAAGCCCATCCTCGTTTCCTCGGGTTATAAGGTAGACAAAATAAACAAAAAAATGTTTGCTTTTGCATCTCTTCCAAAAAAAAGACTTGATAGAAGAAACAAACTTCGGACTTTCTTCTATAGACGAGGGAGGCGCTAAAGTTGGGGGAAGTTTCTTCCCAAACCCCTAAATTGAAAAATTAAAAAAGCGCAAAATTACCCCCTCCCATTCCCATCCTTCTCTTCCCTAAAATCATCTTTGCAAAACCCTCGCTCCTCAAAACTCTACCCCTCTGCCGTTCTTTGTTTCTTCTTCGTTTTTTTGCTTATAAACGTATCAGTATTCAACCCTATTGACATTCGATTAATATTTGTTGATAATCCACTCTTTCCTTCACACAACGCATTTTGTTTTCTTTTTTTTCTTGTGTTCTTGTTGTGGTTTCAATCCGTTTTGGAGATGGTCTCTGGTTCGCGAATCGAAGGGGGGAACGGGACACAGAATTTATCAGCTGGTGTTCGTAGAACGATTCAATCGATCAAAGAAATCGTTGGTGATCATTCGGATGCTGATATTTACTCTGCCCTTAAAGAGGCCAATATGGATCCTAACGAGACTACTCAGAAATTGTTAAATCAAGGTTTTGTTACATGGAATTTCTTCAGTTAGTTTGTTTATGCTTCCGTATTGTTTGTCACCGTTTCGATTGATTTGCCCAAGTAGTATAGAATTCGAGTAGATGTATTGTTGGAATCTGTTAAGGGCTTATACTTGGATTTCAGAATTTAAAACTATGTAGGGGTATTAAAATGCATTTCAATTGAGAAGCTTAGATAATATGAAGCGACTTCTTTTTTAGGGTTTGGCAAATTCTTTGTTTTTACTAATTGCTTGTTCAGCTGGCACGTAGTCTCACATGACTTTGGTTTTGTTTCTTTCGTTATTTAAACAATGGAGGCTACTAGCATGGATAAAGTCCACAGAAAAGCCAAGAAGGCTATAGTTTGTTTGTTTATCGCCAGAAATTGTGTAAATTTTTGTGAAAGTGGCACATGGTGTGCTCTGCTTATGGTCTTTTCTTGCACTCGTGCACTCTGATTCCAGTTATTGCAACTTTGTGTCACCAAAGTAGCAATATGTAGACCCAACAATCAGGAATATGTACATCAGTCTTGAATAGAAGGTAAGATGAGGACAAAAGATTTTGTTTCATATCTCATGCATTAGGCCCACTGCTAATGGCAACACAATATTTAACACAGAGCCATATTTAATAAATCAAAATAATCACAAATCTCTTTAAGATGGCACTGAATAAGGTGGTTGGTGGCATCATGGAAACTCTTATAAGATGTCGCTGAATACAGGGGGTTGGTGGCACATAAATGCTGTTAGGAATCTAAATTTTATAAACCATTACAAATAAAACAGAATATACATACAGCTTTACCTGTGTTAATAGGAAATTGGAAGATGCAATAAGGACAGTTTTTATGTGCAGAAAGAACATTGTGCTTCTCATGCTACTATGACTGTTGATTTGTGTAACTATTTATGCTTTGTCTTATTTTATTTGTTGTTTTTTTATCAGATCCATTTCATGAAGTTAAGAGGAAAAGAGATAAAAAGAAGGAGGTTTGTATTCCTAACTTTTCATATTCAAGCTTTCCTTCTGCAAATAAAGAATCACACATCTTTTCTTTTATCAATGCTACTTCAGATTTCAGAAGGCTTGCATATAATATTATACTTACATTATTTCAGGTTACACCATTCAAGGCTCCTGTGCCTATAAAACCAAGAAAGCCCACTGAACAACCAGTTCAAGAGATAAAGCCCAATACATACCCAGAACGTAACCCTAGAAGGCCAGGCTATAATTGGAATAATGCACCTGGTAATTTATTCTTTTATATCTTAGCATTTTCATACTCAAGTTAATCATATTATTATTATTTACTCTTTTCTTTTGGTCACCTGTTAATGATTGGAATTTCACTAGATACAAGAGTAAGTAGACAGTTTCGTGTTGTGAGAGACAACAGAATCAATCAAAACAGACATAGAGATATGAAGCCTCCTGCTAAACCCTCAGTAGCTGTCCCCACTAAAGAGCCACAAATCTCAAACGTGTCTGAAAAGAGGTAATTACGTTTTTGCCCTTATCACCATTCAACCTTAATTAATTTTTTAACAATCTTGTCTATTACATGTGCATTCACAATCATGCAGTTCCTCAGAGACTTTGAAAAATCCAGAGCAAAATTCTTCTCAATCCCAAAACATTCCACTTGATTCTTCACTCCCCAAACAAGTAAAAACTGTTAGTTCAAGTGGTAAGAGACCTGTAGTTTCTAATGTGATGCCACCTGTCCAACAAGCAACAAAAACACATGATTCACAACAATCTTCTGTGACATCACCAAACAGTTCAGTAGTAGGAGTGTATTCTTCTTCTTCAGACCCTGTTCATATCCCCTCTCTTGCATCCAGACCAGCTGCAAATGTTGGTGCCATAAAACGTGAAGTAGGGGCAGTTGGTGTAAGGCCACGTCACACATCTTCTGAAAACTCTCAATCAGGAAGAGAGGGGCAATTTAGGTCTTTTCCTGCCATTTCTAAGACTGAACAACCATCTCACTCAAATGTCTCTGAATCAGTGCCTATTGTATCTGCTGGAAGTGGAAGTGGAAGCGGAAGATCCTTCAATAATCAGTATAGTAGCAGACCACATCAACAACTTGTTACTCATCAGAAAGGTATGCTGTTACATTTTTGCTACAGATATTTATTTGCATATCAGTAAAAAAAACTTTTATAATGTAAGTAGTAAGTACATTGCTATTATTGGTTACATATGGTTGTCTTAAAATGTAGCCCCTCAAGCAAATAAGGAATGGAAACCAAAAACAAGTCAAAAACCAAGTGTTACTGAAGTGGGAGTTATTGGAACACCAAAAAAGACCACATCTACCCTTGCCAATAGTTCCAAGGACATGACCACAGAATCGGATAAATTACCAAATTCAAGCACAACACACGAGGATCAAAACGTCATTATCGCAGCACATATCCGTGTTTCCGAAACCGACCGTATTCGCCTCACTTTTGGCAGCCTCGGAATCGAGGATTCCCCCCAGAATTCTGGATTCCAAAGTGTTGAAGTGTCGCATGCTGAACAACCTATTATGGCAAGGTATTGATTTGATTTGTTTTTCTTATGAATCATAATAGCAACATTACTTATATTGAAGTGGATGACAGTTTATCCGCCAGCTCATCACCAGTCTCTTCAGACGAACCATCTGGTGGGACCCACGTCGAGTCGGTAGACGAACCTGTCCCAAGTTCCGGTTCTGTTTCTCCCGTTTCAGAACAACAATCGAATGAAAGACTGGAGTCTTCAAGTTCACAAAACATGGAAAATTACACAAATATTAGGCTTGTGAGACAGAACAGCCCTTCATATGCACCTTCAGAGCCACATCAGCAGCAACCAACCCCTTCAGAATTGCCAAGTTTTTCAGTTAGTATACTCTTTTTTTTTTTTTTTTTGATAGTTTATTATTTTGTTTTAATTAATGTTGTGTTATTTGTTTATAGCAGGCGTATGATCCTCAAACTGGATATGATATATCGTATTTCAGACCAGCTACTGATGAATCAGTCAGGGGTCAGGTGCTTCAAGTCCCTCAAGAGGTGAAGTTTTATTAAACCAATCATTTTAATATATAATTAAAGATTCTGATTATGAGAGGTATGGAATGGTTTATTTTTCCACAGGGATTTACTTCTCATGTGGCTAACACCATTCCTGCAACCACAATTCCCATGGTACAACAACAGCAACAACAACAACAACAACAACAACAACAACAAGCACAAGTGGCCCAAATGTATCCGCAAGTTCATCTTCCTCACTTTGCTAATCTCATGCCATATCGCCAATTCCTTTCCCCTGTTTATGTCCCACCAATGGTGATGCCGGGGTACTCTAACAACCCTACATACTCCCCCCACCCTCACCCCCACCCCCACCCCCACCCCTCTAGTGGTAGTAGCTACCTTCTCATGCCTGGGGTCAACCCTCCTCCTCATGTAAATGCAAACGGAATGAAATACGCGATTCCACAGTATAAATCTCTCCAAGCTGGCAGCCCTACTGGATTCGGGAACTTTACTAGTCCTAATGGCTACGCGTTGAACACTCCTGGAGTTGTCGGAAGTGCCTCCGGAATTGATGATTCTGCCCGGCTTAAGTACAAAGATGGGAATGTTTATGTCCCAAATCCTCAGGTAAACCTCGTTGCTATTAATCTGTTTTGTTCACAGTTTACCTTTACATTTATATAATACAAGAAACTCATTCCATTCCTACGATGGAATGTAATGACTGATTCCATTCCAGGCGGAGACATCTGAACTTTGGATGAATCCAAGGGACATTCCGAGTCTACAATCAGCATCATACTACAACATGGCGGGACAAACGCCACATGGCGCGTATCTACCTTCACACACTGCACACGCTTCATTTAATGCAGCGGGACAATCTTCTCACATGCAATTCCCGGGGTTATACCACCCGCAACAACCGGGTGCTATTGCCAGCCCCCACCATATGGGCGGCAATGTTGGTGTTGGAGTGGCGGCAGGGGCTCCCGGAACCCAAGTTGGTGGTTATCAGCAACCGCAGTTAGGTCAAATGAGTTGGACAGGGAACTTTTGAGAAGAGAGGGTGGGTGGTTATGGATATGGATATCGGGTTTTTATTATTGTATGGGGATTGAATTTTAGTTATAGAAGTGTTTTTTTTTTTTTTTTTTTTTTTTCGTGTTTTGTTTATGAAAAATGGTTCTTCCCCTATCAATGCATAAGGTCTTGTTTAATTTCCTAAAATAATAATGGGTTAACCAAGGATACAGGTGTTAATTAATATAGCTCGGTCTGGTATTATTATACTAAAATATAAACTGAAAAAAAATCGTTTTTAGCTTAATTTGTTTTTGGTTTTTTGTGTCGTGTAATTTTGTTCTGTCCGTTTTCATAACAGAAAATAAAAATAAAATGACTGTTTCTTGTTTTGGTGAGTAAACACCTGGTTTTAATTTCATCAACACCAACAAAAAGTATGTCGTTTGGTATAGGGTTGATGCTATAAAATACTAAGAAATATCTCAAATCAATTTTTTAAATTCGTCTCAACCTTCAAATTTTAAATATCTCTTACTTGGTTATATAAAAGATCCATTTTAACCTGTTTAACCGATAAAATATAAAGAATAATAATTACATTTTTTTCAGTTATACTTTTTTAATAATTAATTTTAAGGTATGTTGAAAAAATCAAAAGATACTAGTCACACCATTATGTATATTTATTTATTTGATTTTTTTTGTTTTACTTATTTCTTCATAAACTAACTAGAAAAAATGTTAATTTTCTATTATTTTTGTTAGATCCAATATTTAAAGTATTTAAAATCATAATTATTCAAAAATAAAACTAATTAATATCTAAACATCATTATCATTATAAAAAATATACATATTATTGAATTATTTTGGTTCTACCACTTGTCTTAACACACGTTTTTTTAGTGTTTTATTCGAAACAAGTTTTAAAAATAGAATCTTAGAATAAATATAGACAAAAAAAACTTAAAAAAATATATTCGACCAAAACATTAAAAATAAAAATAAAATATTGGAGCAAAATGTTAAAAAAGTATCAACGATTAAAATGTCAAAAAAAAAAAAAATATTAAAAAATTAATTCCAAAAAATATCAGAAATACTAAAAAAGAAAATCCAAATAAGATGTCAAAAAAATGCAAACAAACAAAAAGTAGAAAACTTGAGTGTATTTTTATAATTTAATTATTATTATATTCATCTTTATGATTTGAGATTTTTTTTTACGTTTTATTAGAATACGTAATTTAATGTATTTTTTGACATTTTGTTCGTTTTCGAGTTATACATAGGCTATTCCGAAATTGGCGTCGAGTTACACCAAACCTAATCGAAATTCCTAAAAAAAGAAGATTATATCGTTATATATTAAACAATAGAAAAGTTTATGTAGATAAACGTCATAAATATAAACCAATAAATTGTCAAAAAAATAATAAACAATATATATAATTGCCGTTGAAAAACCAAAAGATTTTACAAATTATACAAACAAAAATAAATAAATAATTTTAATAAAGTAAATAATAAATAACAAGATTTAAAAAATTAATCTATATTAAAAAAACATAATAATTTCACAACTCCAACTTTAAATAACCATAACTTCTTCGTTTCAAATCCAATTTCAGTGATCTTTATATCATCGCGAAGATATCGATGAGTTCCATAATTCTATCCAATCACTTATGAATAACAACATACCGAATTAAAATCATAATCCATGCAAGAAGTCTGAAATATTACTTTTCCCATTTTACCCCTTTAGCTCCAAAATACAGTTCAATGTTTAAATCATTTATCCAACATCGTCGACATCCAATAGGGTGTAAACTCTATTCCCTTGAATCCCATGACCTTTACATGGTCGAATTATGGTCCAGAATCCCAAAATAAGATACATCTCGAAACTGGATGTTACAACTCTCCCCACTTAAATTTGATTTCTTCCTCGAAATATGTCCTTATATCTTACTCTTACAACACCGGTCAAAGCCGCTCGAGCTACCAAAATCCAATGCAACACTGAAGAACAAGAATCACTTCAAATAGCTGACTTCCTTCCGAAAACGTTACCATATCAAACTACATCCATGATGATCTCAATTCACAACCCAAGCCGACCAGAACCTCTTCGACCGTGCATCGTCTTACTGATATCTGGGAAACAAAATCCATAACCATTCGCCAATTTCGACAACCTTGCACCCGAATACGAAGGTGGCTCCTAACACGACCGCCAACCATTGACGCTACCCCCAACACATACATTGCATCCGGATGACCAAAAGTTCGTAAATTCGATCCATCCAAGATCCTTTTGGTTTCGTGTTGTCCTTCCAATAAACTGAAACGCAGAAACCCCGATCGATTGCTGAAGCTGAAAACCTCACACACGCTCGCACGCTGAGACTCCAACCAAGAATCTAACTGAAAAAGGCTATCCTAACCTACCTGTCAACACGGATCCAACAACTATCCTGCCAAAACATTAGGCAACTGACCAACCAACAACGGAAAATAACAAGTCCATTTCACTTTAGGTGAATGCTATAAACCAAGTCGTAGTCTTACATCACACCTGACCCCAAAATGTCCTGCAACCTATCCCAAATCTATGAATGCTGTAGCCATCCCATAATCTTACAACCACTCATGTAGTGGCCTTATCTCGACCTAATGATTGCTACGGGCTAGACCGTAGTCTTTCAACACTCCCACAAAGGCTTACCTAAACCTAGTGAATGCTACGAGCCAACCTGTAGTCTTACAACACCTCCACAACAACCTAGCTCAGCCCAGTGAATGCTATAGACCAAACCGCAGTCTTACAATACTTCCACGATTTCCATGGGCCCTTCCCATGGTCTTGCCAACTATTCACCAAAATACTCAGCCATAATAACCACAAGCTGAACTAGCCAACTCAATCCTATCAGGCGTTTGGGTAGCGCTTTGAACCCCAAAACCTTAATCAGAAAAAAAGCCAGGGAGGTTCCTATACAACCCTCAACCTACACCTACACAAAAACCCAAAATACGCCGCTACCGATGCTTCATGTCTTTAGACAAGACAACTTGATTCCTTTGATTTGTAACATCCGTGATTCCAAGGTATTGCTAATTTATTTAATCTTGCATTTATTGTTTCGGTCCATGAAGTTGTTTGGGCTTAGAGGTTGGGGCTTTTCGTGTTTGGGCTAGCTGAAGCCGTACGCTGGGCGTAAGCCTGGCGTATGCGAGGCATAGTTGGACCAAGGAAAATGCGGAGCCATACACGCACACACAACATACAAAGTAGTACGCGCAGCGTACGTGTGTTAACTAAAAACCCAAATTTTTAGGGTTCAAGCCATATAAATATGTCATTATGTCCCATGTCACAACCTCCTTATCAGCCTCCTTAGCTTAGGAACCCTAAAATCTAACCCTTATCATCCTTGTGTGTTCTTCACCTTGTGGAGATCATTTTGGTAGCTTGAAGCCTTGGAAAGAAGAAGAGGAAGTTGGTGAAGGAGAATTAATAAAGCTTGGGCTTGAAGAACCGAATCATCATCATCATCATTTAGCACCTATTTGAGGTATAAAGTTTAGAACTTGCCTTATGAATGCTTAGATATCTTATGTTTGAGTTTTAGACATTTTTGGTCCCATGGATGAAGATTTATTGAGCAAGGTCGTTTCTTAAGCTTAGACTTGCCACTCTTGGTGTTATTTGAGTCCTTAAGTCATAAAGTTGCCATCTTGGAGGTCTTGAAGCATCCATGCATGAGTATTGGTCATTTATTAGGAAGTAGGTTGTCATATTCCAAGTTTAGGTTCATTTTGGGGGCATGCAAGCCGCCAAGTGGTCGACTTTATAGGTTAAGACCTTTCATTGGACTCAGATCTGTGGTTGGAGCCTCAGATGTTAAGGGTTTAACTGCTTTTTGGGATTTTGGCTTAATAGGAGAGTATGGTGGGCATAGAAAGTGGTACACGCAGCGTACAAGCCATGCAGCCTATACACTTAGCGTACAAATGAGTATGCCCCGCGTACTCACTGAATTTGGCTTTGCATTGTTTGGGCCGCGGTTTGGGTCACTTCCATGGATTAGTGACTTGGGTCATGGTGGACCATCTCGAAATGGACCAATATGCTAGACAAACATTATTAGGCCTTGGGCTAAGGCCCATGCGAAAGGATTGGGACCAATTAGAAATTAGACCATATTTTGGGCTTCATAGGATTATTTATCTTTTGGGTCACGGGTTGTGATTTAAGGACTAAGTTATGTTAGGTGTAAAATAGTCTTTTACCCTAAGTAGAGACTTTTGGTTAATGAGGTAGATCCCTTTGTTGATTATCTTTATTTGGATTGTTAGCTCAAGAGCCGTAGGACCAATAGTCAGGGAGCATTCGTTTCGATCAGCTTTTCGAGGTGAGTTTCCTCACCGGGTTCAACGGGTCTAAGGCACCAAGGCCGACCCTCGTTTGGTTATGTTATTATACTTGCTGTATGTGTGATACTTGTAGCACCTGGTTCCTGGTACGTAAAATTTATCTAAGTATTTTTCATTCTTAGTTTAAAACCAAAAAATACCACCCAAAAATTTCGATTTTTATTATAACAAAACCCATGAGACTGAGTATCACATAATAAAACCATATGCTGCGTGTTTCAAAAACCATAATAAAATACTGTGAGAAAAACTGTATCACAACTGTATCCAAACATATCAAGAAAACTAAATCAACTCCCAGGACAAAACTGAAGCTGTGGTGTGTGCGATGCCATCATCCCGAGCTCTTCCCTTTGCTTGCGGAAGTACCTGAAACCAAAACTGAAACTGTAAGCACGAAGCTTAGTGAGCTCCCCCAAACTACCACATACCACATGATAACATATAAGCACATACTGGGCCTTGCCCACTGCATCGGACCGAAGTCTGGGCTAACTGGGGCCTTGCCCCCTACATCGGACCGAAGTCCGAAGCTGACTGGGACCTCTGTCCCCTACATCAGACCGAAGTCCGAAGCTGACTGGGACCTTCGTCCCCTACATCGGACCGAAGTCCGAAGCTGACTGGGACCTTTGTCCCCTACATCGGACCGAAGTCCGAAGCTGACTGGAACCTCTGTCCCCTACATCGGACCGAAGTCCGAAGCTGACTGAACATAGCATAAACATATCAACTAGCATAAACACATAAAATCCTGTCTGAGCCACGGAGGCATCAAACATACTAGCTACTGCATTGGACCGAAGTCCAGAAACTACGGCTAACTGAACGGGCCGACATTGTGGCCTTAGACCCGTTCCTACTGCAGGGAAACTCACCTCGTGAACTGGCTGCTGTGTGAATGGCTCTGGAAGCTAACTGCTGCTGCTCCGGTATCTCCCCGACTACAAGTCCATAAACACACTCAATCAAATGCTAAACACTGCACTGGGGTAAAATGACTCTTTTACCCTTGGTCAAAGTCAACTCTCTCGGTCAAAGTCAACCTACAGTTGACCTGACTCGCCGAGTTGGGCCGCCAACTCGCCGAGTCTCTAGTCTCACTTCTCAACCCTACTCGTGGCTACTCGTCGAGTATGGCATCGACTCGATGAGTACCCTCTCGATCCAAGAACTCAGACAATCTTCATCCGACTCGCCAAGTCATATGAACAACTCGATGAGTTGTTCTTCGATCTAAGTGTTGGATAAGGTGTCTAAGTCCATAACTATTTCTGGGGTGTACTTGACCCGACCCGGCATGGTCCATTTGGGTTGCATGGCACCATGCAATTGGATAGACTAAATGAGAGAAATAACACTTGGAGATTATTGATATATTATAAGTTCTAATATATTAATAATATTATTTGATTAGTTGATCAAAGAATTAATTTGGAATTAAGTGATCAAAGGATAACTAATTAAATATATGGGTTGATTATGTAAATCATTCATATCTTGTATAGTGGGCTAAGAGGCTCCATGGATTATCAAGTTGGGTTCTACCCATAGGATGCTCCATGGATGCTCCATGGGAGTTACAAACCCATGGGTCATGGAAATGAAGAGTCATGACACATTAGGGTTTACATGGTGTAACCCTAGATGTGTCAACACTATATAAGGATCCCATTCTCCACCAAAATCGGTTAGACAATAAGAAACTAGAGGGCTTGGCCGATTTTAAGAAGTGTGTATTATCTCTAAAGTCTTTCCAAGAGCATTTGGTGTTGTGTGAAGCATTTGAGGCATCACACTTGGGGTGCTAGGCTCACAAGGTTTCAAGGAACACAAGCAACAACAATGTAAGTTATTCTATCTATTATTCAAGTTAAAATTGTTCCCCATGTATGCTAGATAGGAATATAACCTTGGAAATCCAACTTTGCATGATAATTAGACAAACATAGATCCAAGGTTATTAGGGTTGCATGTACACTTAGGAAGTGTTAGAATGCTCAAAACCCATTAGTGGTATCAGAGCCTAGGCTTGTTTGTTTGTTATTTGTGCTTAAAAGTTGAAGAAAGTCGAAAATCTTGCTGTCTGACTGATGGACTCGGCGAGTCCATGGGGAGGACTCGTCGAGTTCACTTGTATCTTCAACCTACTCGGCGAGTAGGTTTATGCACTCGGCGAGTAGGGTCGACAGAGTGCAGAATTTCGACTTCAGTTGCTGGAAATGGATTAGAAACATTACCCTAAATTGTTTTGGTACTTGAAAACTTGTTTTAGAAGGTGTAATGTCTTTTCTAACTCATTTACAACAACTAGTTATCAAAATTACAAAGATTAAATGTGATTTTGATTCTTGAAGGTGTTCATGTTCATGTTCATATTCTTGTTCTTATGATGTTTAGATGATCATAGGAATTATTTGTAACCTATGTGGTAGTTTAATTCTTGATCATAATGTGTTTTAATGGAGTCCATAACTTGTCCTCAAGTTATGGAAAACCAAAAGTCTCTTGGATTAAAAACCATTAAAATAACACAAGAGTTAAGAAAAATGAAAGGTCCTCATTTTATTACTCTATTAAACTCATAAGTTACAAGAAATGAAAAGTTTTGAAAGTTTACAAAACTTGCCCTCAAGTTTTGGAACAAGTAAAGTTAAGTTAAAACTTTAGTTCCAACCCTTAGAATTTTAAAAGTTAAAATTCAACCCTTATACTTATATTATTATGATTTAATAATTATATATATGTATAAGAACAAAGTCGTCTTACCGCTAGTACGCCTCATTCACGAAGCCGGTCTATAAGGTGGGTATAAGGTTGTTGCCTATAAAATGGTGACTTAATGGGTGTCTACTCTCACCTACCGCTTGCTTGACCGGTGGAGGGTCGTTAGCCGAACGGGTAAGACAAGGACTTACAAATTCTCATTCAAAGTATGATGAATATTATAAAGTAACTAAATGTTTTATTAAATTCCCAATCTTAGTTACTTTAGGAAAAATGTGAATAAGGCGCTATTCCATGAAATTACACTTTACACTTTGATTAGGTCGTTGGTGGAGCGTGTGTGGTTAACCGGCACACTAACTTGGACTTAACAAGGTAGGTAAAGGGTGAATTAGGGTTTATTATAGTATCGATGGAGCGTGTGTGGTTTACCGGCACATCGATTGAGTGATAAACTTTAAGGGTACCAAGTGATTTGCATGGTTACTTCACACCTCGTTTTGTGATCCTCGGTATCCCAGTCACAAAACTTGGAGGGCAAACTCGAGATTGAAACATGCCTTTGAAAAGTTCATTGAATCTCAAAGAATCTAGGAATTTCTAAGAACCATTCAAAAACCTAATACTTAAATATTGCGGTTTTCGTGGTGGAAATTGGTGAATCGTCATTCACCTACCTTTCAAATATGATATAGCTTAGATTACGGCATACCTCTTCTAAGTTATATTATATTGTGATTGGATCCTAGCCTTAATATTACATTTGGGTGTTTTATTAAGGACTCTCTTATATCTAAACTAATCTTGTTCTCTTTTCTTCAGATGTCTTTCAACAATGCTTCTGGCTCTAATCCTAATGGCTCCTTTACCCTTATGAACTTGTGTGGGAAAGTCACCTTTGATGGATCCAACTTCAATGAGTGGATCAGAAACATCAGAATGATTACCCGCTACGAGGACAAAGAATATGTCCTTGACAAGGAGCTTAAGGAGATTGATGAGACCACTGCAACTCCTCAGGAGATCGCTGACTTTCGGGCACATGAAAGGGATGCTACGAAAGTGGCTTGCATCATGATGGCCACGATGACAGCGGAACTCCAAAAGTCTTATGAGGATTTCTACCCTTATGAAATGCACCAAGATTTGATGGAAAGATACCATCAAAGTGCAAGAAAAGAGAGGTATGAAATCATCTGCTCCATGATAACAACCATGATGAAGGACGGGGAATCCATCACGAGCCACATGCAGAAAATGCAAAGGTATGTGGATCGTTTGCTGAAGCTTAATGTGAACTTCCCGGAGGATCTTGCAATAGATATCATTATGCACTCCTTACCATCGTGCTATGATCAATTCCGCATGACATATCACATGAATAAGGAAGAGGTAACACTCAGCAAACTTCAGGGACTTCTCAAGACCGCAGAAACAGGTCTTAAGGGGAAGTCGGTTGCTATCACTCCTACTCCAAACTCAACTCCGGTTTTGGCAATCGGGAAAAGTCGAGGGAGGAAGAGAAAGAGATCTTCGA
Organism: Lactuca sativa; assembly: GCF_002870075.4. NCBI lineage: Eukaryota > Viridiplantae > Streptophyta > Magnoliopsida > Asterales > Asteraceae > Lactuca > Lactuca sativa. Next base: position 165,109,918 of record NC_056626.2, on the reverse strand, counting down.
AGGTTACCAAGGCTCGGACCCTTGATGGCTCTTCTTCAAGTGGAACCAAGAAAGGTTTCATTACTCCTTCTTCTGACCCAAAAGAGGCTGAATGCTTCTATTGCCATGAAAAGGCTCATTGGAAGCGGAACTGCCCAAAGTACCAGCAGGATGTGAAGGATGGGAAAGTCAAACCCAACCATGCAGGTATTTACACTATCATTTCTAATAACTCACCCCATTCTAATTCTTGGGTCCTTGATACCGGTTGTGGTATTCATATTTGTTGCGACTTGCAGGGACTAAGAAGAAGTGAGGATGTGGAGCAAGGAAGAATAAACTTGATCATGGGGAATAGGAAAGCTTTACCTGTCACCAAGATTGGAGTTTATACTTTATCGCTAAGTAGTGGGTTTAGTTTAGATTTGAATAAATGTTGTTACTCGCCAGGAATGGCAAGAAATATTATTTCCTTTCATGCTTTGTACAAACAAGGGTTTACCTTTTCGTTTAATAATGAAGTTGGTTCTATTGATGCTTTCTTTAATAATGTTCTTTATTTTAAAGCATTACCTTGTGATGGTGTGTATGAAGCTGTGTCTGTTGTAGATAATTTAGGAAATAATGTTTTGTGTATTGATTCTACTAATAATAATAACTTGGATAAAGCATCATTATGGCATTGTCGCCTTGGACATATAAGCAAGAAGCGCATAGGCCAACTCCAAAAGGATGGAGTCTTGGAGTCGTTTGACCTAAAGTCAGATGATAGTTGCGAATCATGCTTACTTGGAAAAATGACAAAGTCACCCTTCACAGGTTCGTGTGAGAGGGGTGAAGGTTTGTTGGACCTTATACACACGGATGTGTGTGGACCATTCAAACATGCCACAAGGGATGCTAATTGTTATTATTTGACTTTTACTGATGATTACAGTAGATATGGATATGTCTACTTGATCAAGCATAAGTCAGAGACTTTCGAGAGGTTTAAGGAATTTAAACAGGAAGTCGAGAATCAATTGGGCAGGAACATTAAGATGCTTCGATCCGATCGAGGAGGTGAGTATCTTAGTTCAGAGTTCCTCGACTATCTTAGGGAATGTGGGATTGTCTCACAATTGACACCTCCCAGGACACCACAGTTAAATGGTGTGGCTGAGAGGCGTAATCGAACCTTGTTAGATATGGTTCGTTCCATGATGAGTCGAGCTACGCTACCAATCTCATTCTGGGGGTATGCCTTAGAGACTGCCGCCCATATTCTTAATCTAGTCCCTACAAAGAAAGTTGCCAAAACTCCTCACGAGATGTGGACTGGTAAAGTACCTAAACTAGACCACATCAAGATTTGGGGTTGCGAGGCTTTCGTGAGACGCGAGACTCATGATAAGCTCGAACCTCGAAGCGAGAGGTGTATTTTCATCGGTTACCCACAGCAATCCTTTGGTTACCTCTTCTACAGACCTAGTGACAATGTGGTCTTTGTAGCAAGAAGAGGAGTCTTTCGAGAAAGAGAGTTTATAAGCCAAGGAGTCAGTGGGAGGCAAATTGATCTTGAAGAAATTCAAGAATCAAGTGGTGAAGGAACTTCAAACTCTAGCCCTCAACTTGAGGAGGAAACTCCTGTTGAGCCAATTGACAAACCTGTACCTCTGAGGCGTTCCATGAGAGTTAGGAGTGCACTTGAGCATTACTATGGATTCCATATTACTGTAGAAGGTGAGACACTTATTAGTGATATGACACTAGTAAGTCAAGATGACCCTAACAGCTACGAGGAAGCCATGGCAGGCCCCGAGTCTGCTAAATGGAAAGAGGCTATGGATAGCGAGATACAATCCATGTATGACAATCAAGTTTGGAACTTGGTTGAAAATGTACCAGGTCGTAAGACAGTAGGGTGCAAATGGGTCTTCAAGAAGAAGACCGACATGGATGGTAAAGTACACACTTATAAGGCTAGACTGGTTGCAAAGGGCTTCTCTCAAATTCCTGGAGTGGATTATGATGAGACCTTTTCTCCGGTAGCCAAGATTAAGTCTATTCGGGTTCTGTTAGCCATAGCTGCATTTCATGACTATGAAATATGGCAGATGGATGTCAAAACCGCTTTCCTTAATGGAAAGTTGGTTGAAGATGTTTACATGAGTCAGCCAGAAGGTTTTGTCAGCAGCAAGTACCCTAATAGAGTGTGTAAGCTTGAGAAATCCATCTATGGATTAAAGCAAGCACCTCGCAGATGGAATCTTTGCTTTGATGAGAAGGTCAAGGAATTTGGCTTTACTAGGAGTGAAGATGAATCTTGTGTGTATGTCAAGGCTAGTGGGAGTATAGTTAGCTTTTTGGTATTGTATGTGGATGACATACTACTCATAGGAAACGACATTCCAACCCTGCAGGAAGTAAAGTCCTGGCTTGGGAAGTGTTTCGCTATGAAGGACCTTGGTGAAGCTGCCTATATTTTAGGGATAAGGATCTTGAGAGATCGGAGTAAAAGACTAATTGGACTTAGTCAGAGTACCTACTTGGATAAGGTGCTGAAGAGATTCCGCATGCAGGATTCCAAGAAAGAAGAGTTACCCATCCAGAGTAACACCAGATTGAGTAAGACACAAAGCCCTAGGACTGAGGCTGAGATAGCAGAAATGAGTCGAACACCTTATGCTTCGGCTGTAGGATCGATCATGTATGCTATGACGTGTACTCGACCCGATGTAGCCTTTGCCCTGAGTATGGTTAGCAGGTATCAGGCGAACCCTGGCAAGGCACACTGGACTGCAGTAAAGAATATCCTCAAGTACCTACGGAGGAATAAGGACTGGGTCCTTACCCTCGGTGGGAGTGATGACTTGAGAGTAGTAGGGTATAGTGATGCTATCTTCCAGACTGATAGGGATAATTTCCGCTCTCAGTCGGGCTGGGTCTTTACCCTAAACGGAGGAGAAATTTCTTGGAAGAGTTCCAAGCAAGAGATAGTGGCAGATTCTACTTGTGAATCAGAGTATATTGCAGCTAGCGAGGCAGCAAAGGAGGCGATATGGCTGAAGAAATTCATTGGAGACCTTGGAGTTGTACCAGCTATTAAAGAGCCAATGGAAATTTTCTGTGATAGTGAAAGTGCTGTTGCCTTAGCCAAGGAACCAAGGGATCACGGGAGATCCAGACACATCGACAGAAAATACCATTTCATCAGACATCGGATCGAAGAAGGACTCCTCGTGGCAAAGAGGGTATCATCAGATGAGAATCCGGCAGATCCCCTCACAAAGGGACTGACTCGGGTTAAGCATCTTCAGCATGCTCGGAGCATAGGGCTGAAGGATGATATTAGATTTAGTAGTTAGATAACCTCGAAATTTGTAAAGTGTAATTGACATTTGATGATGAATAAAAATTGTTTTATTTATGAGTAAGGTGTTGCTATCTCTTGTCAATCGTTTACTATATTTCTTTTGCATGTTTTGACTTCCAGAATAATTTTTGTTTGGTATAACATATTATTCAAACCTCCACAGTCAGTCATATGTCGGAAGTAGGTATGAATCAAGACTGTCATGTTTGGTTGTAGAGGTCTTGGACAAGGCTACAACAATCATGAGTGCTCATAAGTTCTGAGCATTGGACTCAACCCACGCTCACTGGAATCACTTCATGGAATTCTATCTCGAGTGATCGTGAGACGGTAATATCGTATAAGTCTTCAAACCTAGAGATATGATTTGTTACTTACAAGTTGGTTATGCATTGATTGTACGAAAAAACGCATTGGTAACTCGATGTTATAAATCGTGCTCTTGTGTGTAATTCAATGAGTGGTAGAACAAACATATGAGTCGAAGTTTATCTGTTCCTTCTTGGATTAGAAGCTGATATCTGGGCCCCTCGATGATTTTGTTTTGACCCATGTACCGGGCCCGGTCAGAACTAAGTTGATGTGTTCAATTAAGTTCTATGTCAAACAAATCGGAAATCGGGAAACAAACTGCTGGACAATAAGAAAGACATTGTTCCATGTATTTGTCCGGCTGATATCTAGAACGGAGGATTATATGATCACTTATCTTAAATGGCGTGCCATCATCTTCTTAGTTCCGAGAAACCTTGAAAAGAGCTACGATTGCCGATCGGTTCCTGAAGTCATACTTACAGTAATAGTTATTAGACTTATCCAAGTGGGAGACTGTTGGATAAGGTGTCTAAGTCCATAACTATTTCTAGGGTGTACTTGACCCGACCCGGCATGGTCCATTTGGGTTGCATGGCACCATGCAATTGGATAGACTAAATGAGAGAAATAACACTTGGAGATTATTGATATATTATAAGTTCTAATATATTAATAATATTATTTGATTAGTTGATCAAAGAATTAATTTGGAATTAATTAAGTGATCAAAGGATAACTAATTAAATATATGGGTTGATTATGTAAATCATTCATATCTTGTATAGTGGGCTAAGAGGCTCCATGGATTATCAAGTTGGGTTCTACCCATAGGATGCTCCATGGATGCTCCATGGGAGTTACAAACCCATGGGTCATGGAAATGAAGAGTCATGACACATTAGGGTTTACATGGTGTAACCCTAGATGTGTCAACACTATATAAGGATCCCATTCTCCACCAAAATCGGTTAGACAATAAGAAACTAGAGGGCTTGGCCGATTTTAAGAAGTGTGTATTATCTCTAAAGTCTTTCCAAGAGCATTTGGTGTTGTGTGAAGCATTTGAGGCATCACACTTGGGGTGCTAGGCTCACAAGGTTTCAAGGAACACAAGCAACAACAATGTAAGTTATTCTATCTATTATTCAAGTTAAAATTGTTCCCCATGTATGCTAGATAGGAATATAACCTTGGAAATCCAACTTTGCATGATAATTAGACAAACATAGATCCAAGGTTATTAGGGTTGCATGTACACTTAGGAAGTGTTAGAATGCTCAAAACCCATCACTAAGAAGATTGCCTTGGACTCGCCGAGTTGTATGAACAACTCGTCGAGTCCCACCATTACTGAGTCCACCCTCTGACTCACTGAGTCCATCCTACTGCTCACTGACTTTCACTCGGAATCACTCAAAGGGGGTAAAGATCGGGGACTCGCGACCGGACTCGCCGAGTCCGAAGAACGACTCGCCGAGTCACATGCATGCAGATCCTAAAAACTCGAATCTGCTCAACACCACTGCATACAAATTATAGATCTGAGTTCCTAAGGCTGATTTACCACGTAAAGTTTCCAACTTTACGTGTACATCCACATGAAAAAGGAGATAAAGGCTAAAAAGACACTTAGAAGAGTAGATCTAGGGTTATCATGCAAAATGGCTCCATAAAGGTGATAGATCTACGATTTTGGAACTGAAACATGGCTAGATCCGAAGGCTAATCAATCTAATGTGATCCCTCTACCAAGAACAAGCTAAGAAATGGCTAAAAGAGGCTAAATATGCTTGCTAAAGAGAAATCAATCATAGAAACAGAAGGAATTCGGCTAATACCTCAATGAACTCTGAAATGGGAGCAAGACCTTGGATCTTCTTCTTCTCCTTTGGATCTAGCCTCCTTCTTCTCTTCAAAACTTCAAGATTCACACAAGAATGCACAAATAACCAAGGAAACGATTAGGGTTTGCTAAATGATGCTCTGAGGGTGAAGGGGACGAGTTTGGGGGCTCATAAGGTGGTTTAAATAGGGTGCAAACCCGGGGATTTAGGGTTTCTACCTGGCAGGCAGACTCGCCGAGTCGCCGACTAACACGTGCTCGAAATCTAGTCCCCACTCAACAAGTTGGGCCATAGACTCGCCGAGTCCCTCTCAAAAACTTCTAAATAAATTCCACAGAAGCAACGTACCAGGAATTGGGCGTTACAATTCTCCCCCACTTGTCTCAGACTTCGTCCTCGAAGTCTGCTACAGATGAATCTGCAAATAACTCCGGGTAGTGCTCTCTCATTTCTTCCTCAGCCTCCCACGTCCACTCAGACCCCTTCCGGTGCTGCCACTGCACCTTCACTAACTGAATTGCCTTGTTCCTCAAGGTCTTTGTCTTCCGGTCCAGAATCGCGACCGACTTCTCAATATAATTCAGGTTGCTATCAACCTGAATATCCTCTAAGGGAATAACTGCTGACTCATCCACCAAACACTTCCTTAACTGAGACACATGGAAAGTATTGTGGATCTGGCTAAGCTCTACAGGAAGATCCAATCGATAAGCAACCCGACCCACTCGGGCCAAAACCCTGAAAGGACCAATGAACTTGGGGCCCAACTTGCCCCTCTTCCTCAACCTGATGACACCCTTCCAGGGTGAGACCTTCAGGAGGACCATCTCGCCCACCCGGAACTCCAAGTCGGAACGCCTCCTGTCGGCGTAGCTCTTCTGCCGACTCTGCGTAGTCTGCAGTCTACTATGGACCTGCTGAATCAACTCGGTCATCTTGAGCACCACCTCTGTGCTCCGAACGACTCGCTGACCGACCTCGCCCCAACAAATTGGGGTCCTACACTTCCTCTTGTAAAGCATCTCAAAGGGAGGTCAATCAATGCTCGCATGATAACTGTTGTTATACGAAAATTCCGCTAACGGAAGATACATATCCCAACTGCCACCGAAATCTAGAACACATGCCCTGAGCATGTCCTCGAGAGTCTGAATAGTCCTCTCGCTCTGCCCGTCCGTATGAGGGTGGAAAGCGGTGCTGAAATGAAGACGAGTACCCATCTCGTCGTGAAACCGCTTCCAGAATCTAGATGTAAAACGGACATCTCGGTCTGACACCACCGATACCGGCACTCCATGACGTGCCACGATCTCACGCACATAGATATCGGCTAACTTTTCTGCCAATATACTCTCCTGGATCGGAATAAAATGAGCACTCTTCGTCAACCGATCCACTACTACCCATATCGAATCTACTCCTCGTGCGGTCCTGGGAAGCTTGGTGACAAAATCCATGGTGATGTCCTCCCATTTCCACACGGGAATGTCTAACGGCTGCATCTTGCCGTGAGGCCTTTGGTGCTCCGCCTTGACCTTCCTGCAGGTCAGACATCTCTCAACATACCAAGCGACATCTCGCTTCATGCAGGGCCACCAATAATTGGGTCGAAGATCTCTATACATCTCCGTCGCCCCTGGATGGATAGAAAATCGAGACTTATGAGCCTCATCCATCAAAACCTTCCGTACTCCTCCCCAGTACGGTACCCACACTCTCCCATGAAGTGTCAGCAATCCCCGACTGTCATAATCAAACGAAGCTACTCGGCCCACTATCCTCTCACACTTTTGCCTCTCCTCCTTGAGGCCCTCACCCTGAGCCTCCTTGATCCGCTCCAACAACGGAGTAATCACTGTCATCCTCAAACATAAATCTCTGATAGGGGCTTCCGACACTTTGCGGCTTAGGGCGTCGGCCACTACGTTGGCCTTCCCTGGATGGTAAAGGATCTCACAATCATAATCCTTCAGCACATCTAACCACCTCCTCTGCCTCATGTTCAGACTCGGCTGATCCATAAGGTATCTCAAACTCTTGTGATCCGTGTAGATAGTACAACGGACCCCATAAAGATAATGCCTCCAAATCTTGAGGGCAAACACAACCGCCCCCAGCTCTAAATCATGGGTAAGATAGTTAGCCTCGTGAGGCTTCAACTACCTCGAGGCGTAAGCTATCACATGGCCTCGCTGCATCAACACTGCTCCCATACCTGTGATTGAGGCATCACAGTAGACTACGAAGTCCTCTACTCCCTCTGGCAAGGTAAGGATCGGAGCCTCGCACAATCTCTGCCTGAGGGTCTCGAACGCTGCCTGCTGCTCAGGCCCCCAGTGGAATACCACCGACTTCTTGGTCAGTCGAGTGAGCGGAACTGCTATCTTGGAGAAATCCTGAATGAACCTCCGGTAATATCCTACCAACCCTAGGAAGCTCCGAATCTCAGATGGAGACTTCGGGACCTCCCACTGCATCACGACCTCTATCTTGGCCGGATCCACCAAAATACCCTTCTGGTTGACGAGGTGACCAAGGAACTGCACCTCGCGCAACCAGAACTCACACTTGGAGAACTTTGCGAAAAGTTTCTCCCTCCTCAAAACTTCCAGCACCTCCCTCAGGTGCTCCTCGTGCTGCTCCTGCGTCTTGGAATACACCAATATATCATCTATGAATACTATCACTGATCGATCCAGCATCGGCCTGCACACGCGATTCATGAGATCCATGAACGCGACTGGGGCATTGGTGAGCCCAAATGGCATCACCACAAACTCATAATGACCATACCTGGTCCTGAAAGCAGTCTTCTGCACATCCTCATCCCTAACCCGCATCTGATGATACCCGGAGCGTAGATCGATCTTGGAGAACCAAGACGCTCCCTGAAGCTGGTCAAACAAATCATCTATCCTCGGAAGTGGGTAACGGTTCTTCACCGTCACCTTATTCAACTCCCGGTAATCTATACACATACGATGCGACCCATCCTTCTTCCTCACAAACAGGATCGGCGCTCCCCAAGGCGAACTACTCGACCGAATGAAACCGTTGTCTAGCAGCTCCTGCAGCTGCGTAGACAACTCCTGCATCTCAGGGGGAGCTATGCGATACGGTGCCTTGGCTATCGGAGCCACACCAGGAATCAGGTCGATCCCAAACTCAACCTGCCTCTCAGGAGGTATTCCCGGTAAATCCTCGGGAAATACATCCGGAAAGTCTCCCACTATCGGAACATCATCAACTGTCGTCTTGCCCTTCTCCCGGGCATCCAATACATAAGCTACATAACCAGCGCAACCCTGCTGAAAATAACGCCTCGCCCTTGCGGCGGAACAAAAGGTCGGTCCGCGCTGTGGCCTCTCGCCCTGAATCACTAACTCTCCCCCACTGGGAGTGCGAACCCTCACTAGCTGAAGCTCACAATCAATCACCGCCCCATTGGGGCTTAGCCAATCCATGCATACAATAACCTTATTCCCTCGCAGGGGAATAGGAACCAGGTCCACCGAAAACTGCTCGCCAAACAACTGAAGAGAACACCCTCTATGCACTCTACCGACCATCACGGTCCTGTCATCTGCTATCTCAACCTCTAGTGGACAATCTAGCTCCCCTGGAGCTCTGCTAAATCTCTTGCTAAGCGCAAGCGATACAAATGATCGGGTAGCCCCCGAATCGAATAATACCATAGTAGAAATGTCGTTCACAGAGAACGACCCTATATAAAACATACAATCATAAGCAATAATCAATCAATCAATAATAATAAAGATGAAGGGAAGATACATACCCGTCACCACATCAGGAGTCGCTCGCACCTCCTCTGCTGTCATCTGAAACACCCTACTCTTCGCCACTGGTGACTCGGCTCGGCCCTGCCGGCCATCTGTAATCCTCAAAGTAGCAGGGGCAGGTGCAGCCACCTTCCCTACTGCAGCTAAACTCGGACACTGGGACTTTTTATGTCCCCTCTGATTGCACTGAAAGCAAATCAGATCTGATGCTGCAACGGCAGTAGCAGGGGCCGTACAATCTTGCGTCAAAGCTTCTTAGTCTTTCGGTCAACAATTGCCTCAGGTTCTTCAATTAACCTTTTGTTTTCATCAATTCTCAATTCAGAAATTGAAATTATATCGGGAACTTCTCCCGTGAACTTCCTCAAATAACACACATGGAAAGTGTTATGAATTCCATTCAGTTCTTCGGGTAATTCGAGCTTGTAAGCTTGGTTCCCAACCCTCTGAAGAACTTTTAACGGTCCAATAAACCTTGTACTCAACTTTCCCCCTTTACCAAATCTTATAAGTCCTTCCACGGTGAGACTTTAAGCAAAACCGAATCTCCAACTTCAAAAGTCATCGGCCTTCGCTTCTTATCAGCATAGCTCTTTTGACGATCTTGAGCTGCTAACATTCTTTCCCTGATCACTTTCAACTTCTCAGCAGTCTGATGGACCATCTTGGGTCCCATAAACTGCTTTTCCCCAACCTCAAGCCAACAAGACGGCGTACGACACTTCTGTCCGTACAAAGCTTGATAAGGTGCCATCTTTATGCTCGAGTGGAAACTATTATTGTAGGAAAATTCTACCAAAGGTAAATGTTCATCCCAGTTACCTAGGAATTCTAGGGTACATGCTCTCAGCATATCTTCAAGTGTTTGTATCGTTCTTTCACTCTGACCATCAGTCTGTGGATGGTAAGCTGTACTTAAACACAACTTGGTACCCATTTCCTCTTGTAGACTTTTCCAAAACCTTGAGGTGAAACAGCTATCACAATCCGATACAATCGTTAACGGGACACCGTTAAGCCTCACAATTTCCTTCACATAAGAGTTCGCAAGCTTATCCATAGACCATTTCTCATTGGCTGCTATGAAATGCGCACTCTTAGTGAATCGATCAACGACCACCCAAATCTTGTCGTGACCACTTTTTGTTCTGGGTAGTTTAGTGACAAAATCCATCGCAATGTCTTCCCATTTAACTATAGGCACAGGTAAAGGTTCTAAACTCCCACACGGTTTCTGATGTTGTGTCTTGAATCTTGCACAAGTCACACACTCGACCACATACTTTGCAACATCAAGCTTCATCGTCGGCCACCAATAGTAGGGTTTCAGGTCCCTATACATTTTAGTGCTACCAGGATGAATTAAGTACATGGTTTTGTGAGCTTCTTCCATCAGAAGATCTCTTATTCCTCCTGACCTAGGTACCCAAATACGATCTTGGAATACCTTCAATCCATGACCGTTTGTACCAAACACCAACGTTTTTCCCAAACGTTCCTCCTTCCGGTCATTCTTTTCAGAAGCTTCTTCTTGAGCTTTCTTTATACTCTCCACAATTGTCGAGACAACTTCTATTCTCAACGCTCTTGGCCTTTTTCTCTCAACATTGACTTTTCGACTGAGAGCATCAACAACAACATTAGCTTTACCGTGGTGGTAAAGTATCTCACAGTCGCAGTCCTTGAGTAACTCTAGCCAGCGTCGTTGCCTCATATTTAACTCTTTCTGATTAAAGAGATACTGGAGACTCTTATGATCAGTGAAAAGTTTACACTTCGTTCCATAGAGGTAATGCCTCCATATTTTCAGAGCAAAAACTACCGTTGCCAACTCCAAGTCATGAGTAGGGTAGTTCCTTTCATGCTCTTTCAGTTGTCGAGATGCATACACGATCACCTTATCTCTTTGGGTCAAAACACAACCCAATCCAACTCCAGACGCATCGCTATAAACAACGAAGTCTTCAAATCCATCGGGTAGAGATAAAATCGGTGCCTCGCATAGCTTCTTCTTTAGCTTCTCGAATGCTTCTTTATGCTTATCACTCCAAGCATAAGTAGCTCCTTTGTGGGTCAAAGCTGTTAATAGACCAGCGATCAAAGAAAAGCATTGGATAAACCTTCGGTAATATCCGACTAATCCTAAAAATCTTCGGATCTCCATGGTAATTTTCAGTTGTTCCCACTTCATCACAACTTCAATCTTTGCTGGATCAACCATTATCCCTTCTTGGTTGACCACGTGACCCAAGAATTGGACTTCTCGAATCCAAAAATCACATTTGGAGAACTTTGCATACAACTTCTCCTTTTTCAAGACTTCTAACACTTCTACAAGTGTCTGCCATGATCCTCTTGGCTTTTTGAGTAAATCAGAATGTCGTCGATGAATACTATTACAAATTTATCAAGGAACGGATTACAAACACTATTCATTAAATCCATGAATGTTGCCGGAGCATTGGTTAGTCCAAACGACATAACCAAAAACTCGTAGTGTCCATATCGTGTTCTGAATGCAGTCTTCTCTATATCTTGGTCTCTTACTTTCAGCTGATGATATCCTGACCTAAGATCGATCTTCGAGAAATAGCTCGAACCTTGAAATTGATCAAACAAGTCATCAATCCTTGGCAACGGGTATCTATTCTTTATTGTTGCCTTATTCAGCTCTCTGTAATCAATGCACATTCTCATGCTTCCATCTCTCTTCTTCACGAATAATACCGGAGCTCCCTAGGGTGATGAACTAGGTCTAATGAAACCTTTGTCCAATAACTCCTGAAGTTGCATCATCAGCTCCTTCATCTCCGTTGGTGCTAATTGATAAGGTGCTTTTGCTATTGGCGTGGTTGCTGGTAGCAAGTCTATTCTGAGCTCCACTTGTCTATCAGGTGGTAATCCAGGAAGATCTTCGGGAAATACTTCCGGATAATCACACACCACTAATATACTCTGCATCACCTTATTTTCCTTCTTAGTATCGATCACGAATGCTAGATATGATGTACATCCCTTGGTCAAACACTTTCTGGCTTTCATTAGGGAAATGATTCCAGAATTCACTTTGCGTTTATCCCCATACACCATAAATGACTCTTTCCCTGGCGGGTTTACTTTTACTATTTTCTTCTTGCACAATATTTCGGCATCATTGGCGCTAAGCCAATCCATTCCCAACACGATGTCTAATTCCTCGTGAAACTTATTCCCATTAAGGTCGATTAAGATGTTTTTCATACGATGGCTAACAGGTACAAACTTGCCACTAGCAACTTCGACTAATAAAGCATTATCTAGTCTATCAATAGGCAAATCTAGTTTTCTACCAAACTCATGCGAAATAAAGGAGTAGTTGGCTCCAGAATCAAACAAAATTTGAGCAGGAAATTTGTTTACGAGAAAGGTACCTGAAGCGACATCAGCTTCATCTTTCGCAGCCTCAAGTGTCATCTGGAAGGCTCTCGCCTTCGGCTTTGGTGGAATGTTGGGCTTAGCTGCCTCCTTCTTCTTTGGACAGTCTTTCAAAATGTGCCCTTCCTCGTTACAACCAAAACACATCCTTTTGTTGGATGGACACTCATTGGCAAAATGCCCAATTTTTCCGCACTTGTAGCAGGTTACATCCTCACTACATTTCCCAAAGTGCTTTTTCTTGCACTTCTCACACAATTTTGCTTCGCCTCCTTTTCCTCCAAACTTTTTCGAATCAGACTTCAAAAATTTGCTTTTCTTGTTGGAACCTGAAGTTCCTTCAAACTTTCTCTTCTCGCCAACTTCAACCTTGCTGGCGGTTCTTCCCTTGATCATGTCCTCAACAGACTTGGCAGCCCAAATAGCTGCCTCCAGAGTAGGTGCCTGACAGACTGGCACACCGTACTCCCATGGGAGTCCTTTTGCGTACCGGTCAACCTTTGTCAGCTTATCTGGAACGATGCGCAAAGCAAACTCCATCTTGTCGGTGAAAGCGTTAGTGTAATCGTCGACCGACATGTTGCCCTTTGTCAATGTCAGAAACTTGTTCTCCAATTCCAACAAATTTTGAGCCGAGCAGAACTTGCGCTTGAACTGCGCCAAGAACTCTGCCCATGTCAATTGCAATGGCTCATTAGGGCTTAAAGTCTTCCCTAGAGTGTTCCACCAATGAACGGCTCCACCTCGAAACTGACGCACTGAATAGGTAGTCTGCAACTTGCCTCTGCAGCCACAAGTCATGAAGGCTAACTCCATTTCGGAGATCCAATCCATCACTCCGATTGGATCCTCCTTTCCAGTGAAGGTCGATGGTTTGCAAGTTAGAAAGTCCTTGTACTTGCATCCCATTCCATCATGGTTGTTTTGCCTAACTATCGGTGGGTTGGCTTGACCAACAGATGCACTGAAGTTTCCATCTTCTGAGTGCCCTTCATTTAATTCAGGCTCTTCCACTTGAATTGACAGTTCTTCACGATTCTGTTGAAGCAAACGTCTCGTTTCATCCATCTGACGATCCAACATCGTCTGAATCATCAATTATACACCAGCCATTGTTATCGGCTCAGGTGCTGCTGCTACGACAAGTATTTGCTCAATCACTGGTGGTTGATTCCTGTTTTCATCAGCATTTCCAACTCCACTTCTTGTTCTCACCATTATTGATCTACACACCGAATAAGCTGAAATTAGATCCTCATTCACGATAGATATTCAAATCATCCTTATCACTCCGAAACGTTTACATGCTAGTTCTAAATTCGTAGACGTACGCTTAGAATCCTACACACGTAAGGTTTCCAGATCCGGTCGGCAACAGACCATAGATCCGAACAAATAATATTATATATGACAACATATAACATTTAGCACATAAAAGCATTTTAGGCAACTTTCCTAAAATAAACTAGTGCTCATGTCTAAAATATAACAGACACACATCTCAAAATTTCACTTAGCATTCTAAGTTTAAGTCTAGAAATCCTACAAATTCCTAGTTCGCTTAAACTAATACTCTGATACCAACTGTGACATCCCCAAAATTACGGCCAGAAAAGACCGGTTTAATTTATGCTTTTAAAATAATTTCAGAGTAATCCTTTGATTAAAAGAGTTGCGGAATTCGTTCCCAAAACAAAATATGATAAAATAAGATTTACCAAAGCATTTCTTAAAGAAATGTATTTTTCATTATATTACAATACTCGGGATGTCATGTTCCGATAAATAGACCAAAAGCATAAACATTTCAATACATACCTTACAATAGTTATTTACAACAACAGGTCTATAATCCAAAAATAACTTGACAAGTCATCCAACTTATGCTCTGGCGCCACTACCTGTAATACAAAGAAACTGAGTGGGTCAGGCTTGGGAGCCTGGTGAGCATATAGGGTTTTCAAACCACAATAAATAATTATATTTAATTCCACCAACCAACAATAACCCAATTACCCATTACCGTTATTCTCACTTTACATCCCTAAGACAACTAACATAAGGGACCTAGCCTAAGAATATTTCATCGGGGCGACAATACATGCTTCGGGGGTTCCTCAGCAATATAAGTCAAATAAGGCAACCATGAGGGGGATGGAGTATATCGAATGAACACCCAAGTTCATTAACACCTACATGTGGCGAACCTGCTAGCGTTCCACAGGACTGTCTAGAAAAGTCTATGGTCGTCATCTAAACTCCGCTAGATGACTAAATCAAAAACATCGAGGCCTCTCATCTTTTTATCACAAGACAACTATCTACCCAACATTTTAGTAGATAAAATATACATTTTTATACATCGTTTAAAACCTGTATAGTATGTTCATTCAAAACACATTCCAGATAAAAGATGAGACACATACACATAACACGTATTTCATAAAGAATAAATCATATCCATGAGACAGAAGAAAGTGAATATACATTCACACATATAACAACAAAGTATACACATAACACGTATATCGTATAAAATACTTCATAATTATGCATTAGAAGAAAGTAACTACACATTCAGTTGATCAGAAGATGATCAGACAACACTACGGCTTGTAGAAGTAGTATTCTTCGGTAGATCTGGAAGATCTTCACAAAAACCGGACTCCTCGTGGGCAGAGCTTCGGCTCGGGAATTGCACTTCTCGGGATCTTCGGGGCTTCGGGACTTTCTTCGGGATATTTCTTGCACGTAAATCGAGGTAAAACAGGAGAGAGAGGAGAGAAAATAGCAACCCTAAACGGTTGGCCCTTCAAATCTATTTATAGGGCAAAATTGGCCCTTGCCACGTCGTCGAACCTTTTTCCACGTCGTGGGCTTGATCGTCACTGCATATGTCATCGCAAGTTGTGTCTGGGGGACTCTCGGAGGTGTCAGAAGACTTGCCATGTCGTGGCACTGCTTGCCACGTCGTGGTATCTGACAGTTTTGGGGTTTCGCGCCCCGAACTTCAGAAATTCATAACTTTCTCATACGAACTCCGTTTTCGACGTTCTTTATATCGACGCGAAGGTGAGATCATGCTCTACAACTCTCATTTAGAATCCATTGGCTAAATTTGACTTGATTATTAATATGTTATAAATATATTACTTATATATTATTTTTAGTAGGCCGGGACAGGAAAACTCCGTTCGAAATTCATAACTCCTTCATCTGAACTCCGTTTTCGTCTGTCTTTTTGTCGTTGGACTACTATTGACAAGATATTCGACTCTCGTTTAGATTGTTTCGGTTAAGAGTCACTCGATCTCATATTTGAGTATTCGGGCTGCATACCGCTAAGTCGAAACTTCGGAAAATCATAACTTCCTCATACGAAGTCAGATTTGGGCGTTCTTTTCATGCACGCTCTCGGTTTAAGGAACCCTACGAATTTCGTTTAGATCACTAAGGCTATATATCGCTCTATCTTAAATTCATATTTTACGTCATTCGGCGTCGTGCCGGTTCTATCGCGAAACTTCGACAGGTCATAACTTCTTCGTTATAACTTGGATTGCAGACATTGAGTCTGCATAGATGATTGGCTTCTGCCTTGAGGGGTCGAAGGTGAGGTTTGCAGCAGGGTGTTTACGAGATCGAGCTAGGGATTGGTGGGAGTCCTTGGGTGACTCGTTGGGAGCCTCGGTTGTCGAGGCTATGACTTGGTCGGACTTCGCGACCAGGTTCAGGGCAGAGTTTGCACCGGCTGTCGAGCTTCAGCAGCTGGCCAGGGAGTTCGTGGATATGAGGCAGACGACGGAGACTGTGGCAGAGATCACCGCCAAGTTTCGGGAGAGGGCATTGTTGGTGCCCCAGTACGCGGGTGATGAGGATATGAGGAGGACCCGCTATCATGACATGCTACGAGCTGATATTCGGGAGCATGTCAGTTTTTCAGCTTGCCCTACCCTGGACTCCATGATTACCAGGGCAAGGGAGAGGGAGATAGACCTGGAGCACATCCGGAAGAGGAAGACAGAGGAGGGACATGCAGGAGGGGCTTCAAGGAAGAAGCCTAAGGGATCAGATGGTAGGCCGAAAGGCCAGTCAGGACCGAGCCGCTGCAAGAAATGCGGCAGGCCTCATGAGGAGGCATGTAGGCTGGGATCGTCGGGCTGATATAAGTGCGGCAAGACGGGGCATTTCAGCAGGGATTGTACCGCCCCTGCACCTGTGATTCAGACATCGGAGTTGCTGTGTTTCCACTGCAACCAGAGGGGCCACAAGAAGGCCAGTTGCCCCCAGTTGACAACATCAACGCCGGTTAAGGCGCCGGCTCCAGCTATCCTACGGATTACAGATGGCCGGCAGGGCAAGGCAGAGGCTCCAGTGGTGAGGAGCCGGACGTTTCAGCTGACGACAGAGGAGGCACGTGCCACACCTGATGTGATGACGGGTATGATTCTTTCCCTCTATCTTATTTTTTTTTATGATGTTATGATATTGATATGTGCTCTGTGTATATGCATTAGGATCGTTCCATGTGAACGCTATTCCTGTTCAGGTGTTGTTTGACTCGGGTGCCACCCGATCATTTGTTTCCCTTGTGCTTAGCAAGAGGTTTACTGAGTCTTCGGGCGTGTTGGATTGCCCTTTAGAGGTAGAGATTGCCGATGATCGATCGGTGCGAGCGTCGGTAGTATTCAGGGATTGTGTCCTAAGGTTATTTGAGGAGCGCTATTTGGTGGATTTGGTTCCCATCCCTTTGCGGGGGAACAAGGTGATTATAGGCATGGATTGGTTGAGCCCTAATGGGGTGGTGATAGATTGCGCACAACAGTTAGTGCAGATCAGGACCCCAAGTGGAGGAGAGTTGGTGATCCACGGCGAGAGGCCACAGCGTGGACCTACAGTATGTTCAACAGCGAGAGCTAGGCGCTACCTTCAGCAGGGTTGCGCAGGATATGTCGCGTATGTTATGGATACCCGGGAGACGGGTAAGGCGATGGTGAGCGAGGTTCCAGTGGTGCGAGACTATGCTGATATGTTCCTGGAGGAGCTTCCTAGAATACCTCCGAAGCGTCAGGTAGAGTTCAGGATCGACCTAGTTCCTAGTGCGACTCCGATAGCCAAGGAACCCTATCGGTTGGCTCCTCCCGAGATGCAGGAGTTGTCTACGCAGCTGCGGGAGCTGCTAGACAAGGGATTTATTCGACCGAGCAGTTCACCCTGGGGAGCCCCGATCCTGTTTGTGAAGAAGAAGGACGGGTCGCATCGGATGTGTATAGGTTACCGGGAGCTAAATAAGGTAAGGGTGAAGAACCGTTACCCACTCCCGGGGATTGATGACCTCTTTGATCAGTTGCAGGGAGCATCTTGGTTCTCCAAGATAGATTTGCGTTCAGGTTATCATCAGATGAGGTTCAGAGAGGAGGATGTGCAGAAGACCGCATTTCGGACGCGTTATGGCCATTATGAGTTCGTGGTGATGCCGTTTGGGCTCACCAATGCTCCCGCCGCATTCATGGACCTCATGAACCGCGTGTGTAGACCGATGCTGGATCAGTCTGTGATAATTTTCATTGATGACATCTTGGTTTATTCCAAGACGCAGGAGGAGCATCTGAGAGAGGTTTTGGAGACCTTGAGGAGGGAGAGCTTGTACGCCAAGTTCTCCAAATGTGAGTTTTGGTTGTGCGAGGTGCAGTTTCTTGGGCACCTCGTCAACCAGAACGAGATTTCAGTAGACCCGACTAAGGTGGAGGCCATGATGAGATGGGAGGTTTCAAAGTCTCCATCCAAGATTCGGAGTTTCCTAGGATTGGCAGGCTACTATCGGAGATTCATTCGGGATTTCTCCAAGATAGCCGTACCCCTGACACGGCTGACTAGGAAAGCCGTGGTCTTTCGATGGGGGCCTGAGCAGCAGGCAACGTTCGAGATTCTGAGGCAGAGATTGTGCGAGGCACCAATCTTAGCCCTGCCCGAGGGCGTAGAGGATTTTGTGGTATACTGTGATGCATCGATCTCTGGATTAGGTGCAATATTGATGCAGAGGGGGCATGTCATTGCTTAGGCCTCGAGGCAGTTGAAGCCTCACGAGGCGAACTACCCAACGCATGATTTAGAGTTGGGGGCGGTGGTTTTCGCCCTCAAGATTTGGCGGCATTACCTCTACGGGGTTTGATGTACCATTTACACGGACCACAAGAGTTTGAGGTACCTTATGGATCAGCCGAATCTGAACATGAGGCAGCGTCGGTGGTTGGACGTGGTGAAGGATTATGATTGCAAGATACTTTATCACCCGGGGAAGGCCAATGTGGTGGCCGATGCGCTTAGCCGCAATGCGGCGCCGATCAGTGATATTTGCATGAGGATGTCTGTGGTGACTCCCCTGTTAGAGCAGATTCGGGAAGCTCAGCAGGAGGCTATGAAGGAGGAACATCGGAAGAGTGAGCGAATAGTGGGTCAAGTCACCTCCTTCGATTATGATAGCCGAGGGTTATTGACACTACACCGTAGGGTGTGGGTGCCGTATCATGGAGGCGTGCACCAGATCTTGATGGAGGAGGCACACAAATCCTGATTCTCTATTCATCCAGGGGTGACGAAGATGTATCAGGATCTTCGTCTAGACTATTGGTGGCCCTGCATGAAGGGGGATGTGGCGTGGTACGTCGAGCGGTGTTTGACTTGCAGGAAGGTCAAGGCCGAGCATCACAGACCGCACGGAAAGATGCAGCCATTGGATATCCCGTTGTGGAAATGGGAGGATATTACGATGGACTTTATCACAAAGCTTCCCCGGACGGCGCGTGGAGTAGATTCGATTTGGGTCATCGTGGATCGGTTGACCAAGAGCGCCCATTTTATTCCGATTTAGGAGAGTATCTCGGCCGAAAAGTTGACTGATATCTATATCAGGGAGATAGTGGCGCGGCACGGGGTGCCAGTGTCAGTGATATCAGATCGAGATGTGTGGTTCACTTCCAGGTTTTGGAAGAAGTTTCATGATGAGTTGGGCACTCGTCTGCATTTTAGCACCGTCTTCCACCCGCATACGGATGGTCAGAGTGAGCGGACCATCCAAAATTTGGAGGATATGTTGCGGGCATGCGTGCTTTACTTCGGTGGTAGCTGGGATACCTATCTTCCCTTGGCTGAGTTCTCATACAACAACAACTACCACGCGAGTATTGACCGTCCTCTATTCGAGATGCTGTACGGTCGGAGTTGTAGGACCTCGATATGTTGGGGTGAAGTTGGTCAGAGGGTTATGGGGAGCACCGAGGTGGTGCTCAAGACGACTGAGAGGATCCAGCAGGTTCGAAGCAGGCTTCAGACTACGCAGAGTCGACAGAAAAGTTACGCCGACAAGCGTCGTTCAGACCTGGTGTTCCAGGTCGGGGATATGGTTCTCCTGAAGGTATCTCCTTGGAAAGGCGTCATTCGATTCAGGAAGCGGGGCAAGGTGGGCCCGAGATACATTGGTCCGTTCAGGGTTGTAGCCCGGGTGGGCAAGGTAGCATATAGGCTGGATCTGCCAGCCGAGCTCAGTCAGATCCATAACACTTTCCATGTCTCCCAGCTGCGGAAGTGCC
The DNA here is from genome assembly GCF_002870075.4 of Lactuca sativa. NCBI lineage: Eukaryota > Viridiplantae > Streptophyta > Magnoliopsida > Asterales > Asteraceae > Lactuca > Lactuca sativa. The sequence goes on along the minus strand of NC_056626.2, from coordinate 165,089,622 downwards.
TAGTGGATGATTTAGCGGTGGTGCCGCTAGAGGACATACAGGTTGATGACAACCTTAATTACATTGAGCGCCCAGTCGCAATCCTCGACCGGAAGTCGAAGGATCTGAGGAACAAGAGGGTGGAATTAGTAAAGGTGCAATGGCAGCACCGAAAGGGTTCGGAATGGACGTGGGAGCCGGTGGAAGAAATGATGGAGCATTACCCCGAGCTGTTTCAGGATCGAGGAGCGGACTTCGAGGACGAAGTCTAAAATAAGTGGGGGAGATTTGTAGCACCTGGTTCCTGGTACGTAAAATTTATCTAAGTATTTTTCATTCTTAGCCTTGGACTCGGCGAGTTGTAGGCCCGACTCGCCGAGTAGAGACGGGTTCGGGGGCACGTTTAAGTTGGCGACTCGGCGAGTCCACATTCTGGACTCGGCGAGTCCCCGCTGTCTGATGAAACCTTAAATTTCAAGGGTTTGCACCCTATTTAAACCAACCTTATGCGTCCCAACCTCGCCCCCTTCACCCTCAGAGCTCCCAACATCGTTGAAACCCTTATTCCTTGTGAGATTGAAGTGCTTTGGTGTGTTTCTTGAAGATTTTGAGAAGAAAGAAGAGTAGATCAAGAAGAGAAGAAAGAGGCCAGACATCCTTGTGTTACCTCAGTGATTTTCTTGAGGTATAACTCAGTTTCCCTCTGTTTTCATGCTTATAATCCCTTATAGCTCCATGAAAGTCCTTCTTGAGCCTTTCCCCAAGCTTGATTGTGTATTAGGGTTTGTAATAAGTTGTTTAGCCTATAGATCTAGGCATGATTGAGCTCCAGGAGCTTGGATCTACTGCCTTTATGGAGCCATATTGCATGAAAGCCCTAGATCTACTCATTTGGTGCATTTTGAGCCCTAAAACCTTCATTGGTGTTTATTTACACGTAAATTTGGAAACTTTACGTGTTAATCAAGCCCTAGAAACCCAGATCTATGTATGGCATGAGCTGGATTCAAGCAAAATCGGGTTATAGTATTTGCATGTGGCAGACTTGGCGAGTCGTTCATCGGACTCGGCGAGTCGAGTCGCGAGTCCCTGAGTTTTCCCCCCTTCTCGTGTTGCGGGTTGGAGTAGTGAGTCATGGGGTGTGACTCAGTGGGTCGGAAGCCAGACTCACTCATGAAGTAACTCGGCGAGTCAATGCCATGACTCGGCGAGTTCAAGGCAATCTTCTTGCCTCAAGAACAGGCTCGGCGAGTTGCTCATACAGCTCAACAAGTCTCAACATAGAGTGTTCTTCGGATGAAGATGAACTCGGCGAGTTGTTCATACAACTCGGCGAGTAGGATGAAGGACTATTGGTCTTTGGTTTAGAAGGAAAACTCGTCGAGTCAATGCCTAACTCGACGAGTAGAGACGGGTTATGGTCAGACAAAGGGATAGGGACTCGGCGAGTTGGCAAGCCAACTCGGTGAGTCGGGTCAACTGGCAATTGACTTTGACTTTGACTTTGACTTTGACTCTTGGTTTGGTTAGGGGTAAATGGTCATTTTACCCTGAGGACGGTTAGCAGTATTTGACTAAGTGTTTTGTGGGAATTATTAGCCGGAGGATTTGCGGAGCAGCAGCAGCAGAAGACAGTCGGTTCCCACACCGATCAACAGCTACTTTGAGGTGAGTTACCTTCCAGTAGCGGTGGGTCTATGGCCACAATGCCGGCTCACCAGTAGGAGTTGTATGTTAGATGATTGTCTTTGTGATATCATCTAGGTTTGCTACTACCTGATATGTTTGTATTCTGGCATGATATGTATATGTGATAGTAGTAGAGTTCGGTTGTTAGGACCGAAGGGTAGGTCAGACACCCCAGATATGTCTGACAGTATGCGATGTTATGTTTATATGCTGGCATGATATGTTATATGTGATAGTGGTAGTAAGAGGGGAATAGTCCCCAAGTTCGGTCGTTAGGACTGATGGGTAGTCAGCACCCCAGAATGGCTTGACATGGGTAGTCAGCACCCTAAAACGGCTTGACACGGGTAGGTCGGCACCCCAGAATGGCCGTACCGGGTAGGTCGGGTACCCCATAATTGCCCGATAGTATGTATGATATGTGATTGTTTGGTATGTGGAATGATGGGGGAACTCACTAAGCTTTGTGCTTACAATTTCAGTTTTGGTTTCAGGTACCTCTTCTTCAAAGGGGAAGGAGCTGGCGCGGTAGCTGTACATCTCACACATGCTTGTATTCCGCATCATGAGATCTTCCTGGGGGTTTGTACTCTGACACTTTATGTTTTATAAAAAGGTTTTCCAGACATGCAGTATCTTTTGTGAAATGCTATGATCGTTCAACGTTTTATTCCTAATGTTTTGCTAAGTACATGTTTTAAAAATTGAATTTTTGGCTCGTATTTTTGGGACGTTACAATACTTGTATGTGCTTGTATATGTATGCCTATTGGGCGGGGCCCGTTATATGAGTGTAAGCGGGGCCCGTATCTTATTCCTATCCGAGTGTGGGCGGGGCCTGTATCTCACTATCATCCAAGTGTGGGTGAGGCCCGTATCTCACTATTATCTGAGTGTGGGTGGGGCTCGTATCTCATTATTGCATGATATGTATGGTATGTGGTATTTTGGGGGAATTCACTAAGCTTTGTGCTTACGCTTCTCAATTTATGTTTCAGGTACTTCTAATTCCAAGGGGAAGAGCTCAGGCTGACTGCATTACACACACCACATAGATTCCGTATTTCATGTTTACTATGATTTAGACGTATTTGGTACATTGTTTTGATGGGATGTACAAATGATGTTTGAAAACACTATTTTTGTCTATTATAAAATAAAAAACTTGGGGACCATATTTTAGATGTTACAAGTTGGTATCAGAGCCTTGGTTTGAAGGATTCGGGCACACTCTCAGGTGTGTCTGAATTCAAACTAAGGACTTGATGGAAATTTTCAAAAGAAAAACATTTTTTTTATAAAATGGATTTCTAAAAGTGAAAAAAAGGTGTGGTGCATGCACTCAGCCGAGCTCAAGTAAGTTATCCTAAAATACCCATACATGTTTATGATATGTTTTGAATTGTGAATTTGTGAATCGCATGATAGATTAGGGATAAGGATCTAGGATAGATGCCTTTGTATGCCTGCCTTTTGAACTTATAGATTTGCATGCTAGTGCAGATCAATCAATAATATGATGAGCTGATTAGGTTATGCTCTGTTCTGATTACTTGATGCTCGAATGCTGCTTGCTTTGTGCTTTTAGGAGTTCTTGCCGATTTCATCTAATTAGTAACAAAATATTATGAAAACTAAACATTTTTAGAAGGTTAGGTTTAACTCTATTGCGCAAATCTTGTTTGAGTCCTATTGTTGTAGTGAGAGACCTCTCATTCGAAGAATTATCTAGTTTATGTAATATGTAATTGTGTTCGTGAGATAGTTAGAGGAGGTTAGCGTGAGTTCCTTCTGCAGCTGATGGAGGATAGTGGTGTTGAGTTTTCCCTAGAAAAAACATACGATGAGATTTAGTGCTCGGAGCATTAGTTTTGAGGAAACTGTTGGTTATAGAGGAATTCGGCTGAGTTTAGGCACTTCTTGAGGAAAGTACGGATAGACGTGGAAGGTAGTATAGGCCCGTACTACTGGAAGCAGAGAATTCGTACACAATTCAAGGAGGCGGGATTGTCAGTCCCGTATAGATCTATACACAAGTATCACGCTCTCCCTACATGAGATTCTGGTTACAATTATAGGGCTTTATGAAGTACTTAAAAATCACCGTGAAGCTAAATGTTTCACAAATTTATTCATTAACAGGTTTACATCAAATGAAATGAAAATCCTTTTTCTTGTAAATGTATGTATTACCTTTTCGTAGCGTAAAAATAATTATATTTTTATATAATTATTTATTTTTCCCAAAAGGGTAAAATAGCGTGAATATTTCCAAAAACTATACTTATTATAGTTTGTAATGTATGTTTCGTCAAAATGAAAACCTTTGTTTTATAACACTTTGCATGTAAACATTTATAATTTTGGTAGTAACGTTATTTAACCTTTTTACGAACATGTATAAAATATACTAAAACATAATAAATGGTTGTATTTTAGCACAAGTTTCCTTGTGTTTTACTTGTATCCCCTACCTAAAACATAGAAAAATCTTGAAAAATGTGGCGGTATGAACTCACCTTATGTGTGATTGCGGTTAGATAATGAGATACAAACGGTGATCTTCGAGTCTAGAATACGTGAAGGGTGTCATATCCTAATAGTTTAAACACATATTGTGTGAATATATGGAACTAGTAATGAAATTGTTGCATAAACACTAGATCATAAGAACTTACAATGATTTCCTAAGGTATTAGTTTGAAGAATAAAGCTCCAGGGGATGTTTGATCTTTGAGTTTGGAAGGAAATGAGGCTTGATATTTGAGAGAGAATTTGTGAAGTGTAATATTGTAACAACCAAAAATTTCAACCAAATTAAAACATTTTAATTCATTCAAAAACCGTTACGATCATACATCTTGTTTTCAAATAGTTTAAACATTAGAGTATTTTCCCCAAAATCATATTACATAAAGCATAAACATGAGGAGCGGTACGATCACGCCTTCGCCTAGCCACGATCTCCTAAAGAACCTGAAACAATAAACCACAACTGTAAGCCCGAAAGTTTAGTGAGTTCCCCCAAAGTACTCATACACACATAATCGTACGCATACAACAAAGAACAACATACTTCGGGTCCAATCAACCTTCCGGTTGAAATACCCCCAACCCTCAACCATCGGGTTGGAATGCCTACATAACTCGAGCCCAATCATCCTACCGGGATGGAATACTCTCGGCCCACAACCATCGGGTTGAAAAGCACAAACACCTATACGTACAATAGTAGCTACTATAGGTCCAATCATCCCTTAGGATGGAATACCCCAGGCCCCTCAACCATCAGGTTGGAATGCCAACATACTAAGAGTCCAATCATCCTACTGGGATGGAATACTCCTGGCCCACAACCATCGGGTTGGAATGCCCCACTTCCTATACATACAATAACTACTACTACTACTACTACTACTATTACTATGGGTCTAATCATCCCTCGGGATGGAATACCCCAGGCCCCTCAACCATCGGGTTGGAATGCCAACATACTACGAGTCCAATCATCCTACCTGGATGGAATACTCCTGGCCCACAACCATCGGGTTGGAATGCCAATCTACACTAGCAAACATGCACACATAACAGGCAACCACATAACGCTCTACAGAACCAACACACTAGGGCCCTATCATCCTACTGGATGGAATACCCTCTGCTACTGCTCAACATACATAACCCGCAGGTAACCTTCTACCAGCGTGCATAAGGCAAGACCAACTACCGGTCTCTAAATAATCATTACCCAACTACCAGGGCGCTGATCCAACAAAACTAGCCGTCATACAACTATCCATTTCTCTAGGATACTAAGCTAACAAAGCATATTCTCATCACACTATCCTGTCTACCAGGATTGTAACACCGAAATTTTCAAAACAAAATTTTCATTTAAAATCGTTTATCTCTTTAACACTTTTCACAAAAATCTCCTTTTTGTTTAAATTGCAATACATGACTCTTTTGTTCAATCAATTAATAAACCAGGATCCTCAAAACAAACGCTTCCTCTGGTGTGTACAATCGAGCCGGTGCCGTCCCGTGATCCTGTGATAACCTGAAACACATACCACAAAACACTTGTAAGCACGAAGCTTAGTGAGTTCCCCAAAATACCACATACAACACATACGCCACTCAAGGCTATAATACGACCCTCCGGTCGATGTGTCTCAGCGGGACCCTCCAGTCCCGTAGCTCGTTGGACCTTCTGGTCCGGTCATAGCTCGTAGGGCCCTCCGGCCCGGTCTGTATCATTGGACCCTTCGGTCCGGTTCTTAACATCATACAACATACATATAAGACGTAGCACATAATCTCATACATAACACACATGACCCTCTGGTCAACATAGAATACCACTCTAGGTACGTATAGTGAGAAGACTCACCTGGCAAGCAGAAGGCAGATATCCTCACACTTGAATCTCGAACTCGCCACCGCCTAACACATAAGGCAAATACTCTCATGAATATAACTCTCGAGACTAGACTCAACCCTCTCTTGGCACCCTCTTAAGGGTAAAAGACCATTTTACCCCTCTCTTGGCCCAACGGCCACATCGCTGACCAAACCCTAAAAGTCAACGGTCAAACTGTGACCCGACTCGTCGAGTGCACTTGGGCGACTCGACGAGTCTACACGTGTCCACTAATCTCTCTAGTCTCGCTTGGCATGTCGAGTTCCTCCCCTTACTCGACGAGTCACACCTAGCATGAATCGCGGGGCCACCCTGACTCAACTTGCCGAGTCTGAAGATCAACTCGGCGAGTTCCGCCTTGAACTTCAGTCCTCTAATCCCCCTCCGACTCACTGAGTTATTCCCCCAACTCGGCAAGTCTACTCACTGAGTGATTTACGGGAAACCCTAACCCTACTCGTCGAGTCTGCCCTTGGACTCGGCGAGTTCATGCCATGTACAAACTCAATTAGCCTCTTAAGGTCAGATCTGTTCCTTAGATGCATAGATTTGACCTTCCCAAGCCTGATAATCACGTAAAGTTCAGACCTTGACACTCATATATCATCTAGATGGGATCACTTGGTGATTTAGCCCCAAAAATGACATCCTAAGTTCATGGCTCCCAAAATAACTCATAAAGCTCCAAGGGTTAAGGTCTCTGGACCTCTTTGAGTCCAAATCCAAAGCATAAACTCGAAAAGGGACCAATTGCTCCACATAACCATCCTCTAAAGGGGCTAGAAAACCCTAACTCTAAGAATCAACACCAAAACTGAAGAAGGTCCGAATAAATACCTCAAGATGAAGTCCTTTGCTGGAAATCCACAGATGCACCACCTCCTTGGTCTCCTCTAAGTTGGAAACACCTCCTTCTTGCAAGAATCAACCACAAAGATCTAGAAATGGCTCCTTTCCTCTCACAATCGCTCTAGCTCTTTTAGGGTCTTTCTCTGGGGTTTGGTGGCCGCAAATGACGGCCCTAAGGGCCTTTAAATAGGTCCTAAACCCGGGAAATTAAGGTTTCATTAAACAGCGTAGAATCACCGAGTCCACACATGGACTCGCCGAGTCCAGTCATGAACCCGGATGAAAATCCGCGACCCTACTCGGCGAGTCTAAGCACCAACTCGCCGAGTTCCTCCACAAACTCCAAAATAAATGAATAAATGTTATACCTGGGAATCCGGATGTTACAAGGATACTAGCAAGCATATCATCACATAACATAACATGCTTTAACAACAATTTAAAGGGACGACCTTGGTGCCTTAGACCTTTGAGTACAGTGAGGAAAACTCACCTTGCAACTACTGGAATCCTGCAACTCTCTGACTGCTGACTCGCCGGGAATCCCAACTATCATATGAAAACCATCACATAAGAAACCATCACAACTTTCTAGACCAAGGTCCCACAACACTCATTAAGTCCATCATCCTCTTATTGGGCCAAGACCCAAAGTCAATCCTCATGCAAAGCCCAATATTAGCCCAATTTACTAAATTGGGCCCACCTCACCAAATGGGCCTAGATCCAAGGTCCATAATAATTATTGGGTCTAAATTACTCCATCCAAAATGTTCAGTCACGGCCCAAGCCCCACTAGCCCAATAACAACCCAATCACTTAAGGCCCAAAATCAAAAACCAACAGAGGGAGTACGCTGGGCGTACCCCTCTTGGTACGCTGGATGTACATCGATGCTCGCGGATTGGAATCGGGACACAGACCGACTATGCTGGGCGTACATTAGCTTACGTGGGGCGTAATCTCGCTGAACTAAAATCCTTCATAAGTTCTTAATGGCTTAAGCTCTTAAGTCCAAACTTCAGATCCATTGACCAATTATGCCTAAGATTCATAAAGTCTCAAACTTTATTACTTGGGACGTCCATAAAGCTTTTAACCCAAGGTCTTAATCCATTAAGACCTACCTATATCTCACATGAGACAACCAATGCCATTGGGACCTCATTTTTCTCACTCAAGACCTCTCCTAAGGTCTGAAAGGACAACTAATCTCAACCAACTCGCATCATACATCAGTTTGGGGTTTTTGGAACAAGAATGGTGTCCAAAACTTCATAACACATAGATCTACACAATATGATTGTCAAGCAAGAGACTTTATACCTCAAAAGGGCTCTAGAAGATGATGCCTTTCCAGATCTACGAGCTCCAGCCACCCCACCCCTTCTTTGACAACTTCTTCTTTCTTCTTCTAGGCTCTCCTTTGCCAAACCAAGCTCTCCAAAGTCAAATATCCACAACAATGGAAGAAGAACGGCTACTTAGGGTTTCTGAGGGTAAGAGGGCAGATATGGAGGCTGGGGTTGGAACGATAATGTTCCTTATATAGTGGCTGGCCCTAAAATAAGGGTTTCTGGATGATAGACGTCCACTGGGTGTAATTCCAGTATGCTGGGCGTACGTCGAGGGACCCCGCGCTTCATTAACTCCATTACACTGGGCGTACCCACGCGTGTCCCATGCATGCATGGCCTTACTTTGTCAGCCTTTTCCATCAAGTTCCATAAGTGACAATATCTTCAAAGTGCCATAACTTCTTTATTCTAAGTCCTTTTCCGATGAAATTTATATCCACGAAAAGGTGGCGAGAAGCCATATGCTTCTTGCAACACACCCCGACCTGAAACCTTCTCAAATAAAACCCATTGACCTTAAAAGACCGAAACTCCCTTACTCTTTGATCTCGGGGAACCATAAATAACTACTCTTTATAACAGGGCGTTACAAATATGTTTACTGGAAATGAATTGGGAATGGTATCAATTTCGTGATTAAATACGAAGAGTAGGATAAGGTCATGACTTGATTTGTGCGTTGAAATGCACAATTATCACCTTGGGAAGCTAAATCAGCAAATCAAGTGGCACCACTTGGTCACGACTTGGAGATTTCAGCCAAAATGAGGTTTATTTCGGTCTTAGCATGACCGAAATCACCTTGAATGCCCCACATAAGGTATATTTTGGTCCTAGAGGAAAACCCAAAACCGAAAACCCTAATTGAAACAAGATTCTAAAAGCCGAAAACCACTTGCTTCCTAGATTCCTAGAAAACTCAAATGTTTCTAGATTCCAAATACTGAAATCTCATATGTAGAGTATTTATCTATGGTTTTAACTTAACCTTTTTGAATTATGTTGACTTATTTAAACTTAATTCAACATGGGTTTCAATTCATATATTTATATATAACTTATATAATCATGCCCTCATGGCTAACGGTGATATAATGCAACAAAGTTACAATGTGGTTTTACTTATACATAATACATCTTTTGACTTGGCTTGACTCCAAGTTTGCTAGTTGTCACATATTGGGTCTAATTCCAAGGCTTCCATGGACAATGAAAGTAGTCACAATGCTGGTCCAAAAAATATTTCTCTTCCCTATGGAAAGGGGTCATCCAAGATCAAACCGTTTGAGCGTACGGTAAAGAGAAAGGCTAGCTCTGGGATCGTTCCATATGTTGACCTCAAAGAGCCCCTTTGTTTCTATTGCAAATTAAAGGGACATTGGAAATGAAGCTGCCCAAAATACCTAAAAGATCTTAGAGATAGTAAAGTCAAGTCGTGTGAATCTATTTTAGGTACATCCATGTCACACCCCCAAACCTGAATGACGGAAACGTTCGGGGGCGGAGGACATCATGTGTAATATCATAACAATTGAATAGTAAAGAAAGTAACACAACCATCATATATGTAATTGAGAAGTTACATTATTGTATGTTTTACATGTTTCCAAAAAAGTCAATTACATAATGATGTCAAAAGATTTGTTTAACACCCTAGCGTCAAATCTTCAAAAGTTGTTGATAACCTGTTTCTACCGGTTTCCTGAGAATACAAGTTATTTGAGAAAAAGTGTCAACAGTTATGTTGGTGAGTTCTTAAGCATTTGTATAAAATGTATGCCATTCAATGAGATGAAATCACTTTTGTTTCCAGAAAATCTGATATTTTCTATAAAATGAATTGTAAGTTGTTTGTTTGTAAAGTAATTGTATTTATTCTGGAAAATCCTATATTTTCCATAAAACTGAAGTGTAAACTGTTTATTTATAAAGTAATCGTATCTATTTCGGAAAATCCTATATTTTCCATAATACTGAATTGTAAACTGTAAAGTGAATTGTAAACTGTAAACTGTACATTGTAAACTATAAAATGAACTATAAACTGTAGTCTAATATGAACCAAGACCGAAAAGTGCAAGTATATATACCATACTTAGTTGTGTAACATGTAGTTTTATTCGGAAATAAAACCATTTCAAGAGCTAAGTAATTACGGAAAATAATTATAATATTGATTTCACTTAAAAATAACGTTTTGTCGTTTATCATGTGAGTTTTCATAACCGTGCTATTAATGAATTTCTTGCCTCGACGTTCTTCAGGCATCGAAAAAATATGACGTTTTTAACCATAACCTGCCGGTTGTGTTGTAACTAACAGCCAGGGTGCGGGATCATCAGTCCCGTATAGATCTAAACACAAGTATCACGCTATCCGGGAGGAGACTCGGGTTATAAAACAGGACGTCCATGGATACCTTTGGTAGGTACAAATGAAGACGAATGACTCACAAATTTCCAACAAGATACGTGTTTTGTAATGAAAACGTTCGTACATGAAATTGTTACTCCATTTATTATGTTTATAGTATATAAAAATAATCGTATTTTGTATATAATCGTTTCTTTTCCCTGAAAGGGTAAAATAATGTGAATGTAACCCAAACTATACTTATTATAGATTATATGTATTGTTTCGTTGAAAATGATAACCATTTCGTTTTAACGTGTTTTTCATGTAATCCGTCTATAAATCTTGTAATAACGTTATACCGTATGTTTGATATTTATACCTAAAGATATTTTAACGTAATCAAATATAAAACAATAAGTTGTATATTAACACAATTTTCTTGTGTTTTACTTTTATTCCCCCCTAAACTATGGAAAAACTTATTAAAATGTAGGGGTATGAACTCACCTCGAATGTAATAACGAGGTTGATAACAGAATAGGAAATGGTGAACTTTGATTTAGAACACGTAACAATAGCCGTATCCAAATGTTTAAACCCATATTAATGTGTGATTAAGATGTTAATAATCATAAAATGGTTTTGAAAACACTAGGATTTTGTATGAACTTACCAAAGATTATTATGACTTGGAGCAAATTCCACTGGAGTTGTTTGAATGAATTTGATAATTTGAGAGTGAATAAGGAAGTGTTTTCATATGGTGGAGGTGTAAATGAACAATTAATCTAATACTCACCTTATATATGAAGGAAACTTAGTGAGGAGGTTGAGTTGACATTTGGTTTTGTAAATGGAATTATCTCATAGGGAAAATGAATTAAGTTAAGCTAGATATATGTTTACTGTCAAGTTGCATGTGTTTACTCCCCAAAAGAGGGTTTACACCCCACCATGAAGTGTTCACGGCCAAGAGGGGGTGTTTTCACCCATCCATGAAGTGTTTACTGGCAAATAATGGGTTCACGGTCAAAGGGAAATTGGTTCACGGTCAAGGATCTTCTAGAAAGAGGGTGTTCACGGTTTGTGCTTTATTCCTAATTAAGTTTACGGTTTGGTCTTTGTTCTAATAGATTTCACGATTTTTTCCCTTTAAGAGGGTTCACGGTTTGATTCCAACCATGAACACCTTTTTGTTTCAAACTTTGGACCGTGAACTTGTTTGTATCGGTTTGTGATTTAAACTTAAATCCCTTGACTTATATTGACTTGTATATTGAGTTATAAATGTGTAGATTTCAATATAAGTGTTCATAACTTATAAATAAGTATGATTAACAAAGTATGTATTATTGTTATGATGTTAATTTACTTGCATACTATTGTAGTTTAGACTTTTATTTGAACAAGTTTAATTTACATAGACTTAAAATAACAGGTTGTTACAATCCATTATCTGAATCCATTATTTTATAAGTTCTTATTCATACACTCTTAATACATGATTTGATGATCACATTTTGATAGTATTAAAGCAGTTAAGAGAGTGAAGTAATCTTGAGCAAGGTATGCTAAATTTGATAATGAGAAATGGACTTTGGTCACATGGTTCGAAGATCAGAATTTGGAGCTACTACTAAGGAGTTGGGATAATTTAATAGATTGCTATTACTCTTCGAAGATATCTAGAAACATGGTTTTCATTTTATGCATTGTAAGGACCAATTCCAACTTTTCATTTAATTTCAATAAAGTGAAATTTTGGTTTATTTGGTCACCTTATTTATATTTCCTTGAAATGACATTTATGAAAGTGTTGGCTACATTTATAATATTGCGAATATTTATTGTGGATTTGATTCTTAAAATATCATGTATGGTATTGTCATAATTGAACAAGTGAAAAGAAATATCATCACCAACTGAAAAATACTTGGTGTTGTATAATACGCATTGTATAGTGTATGAGAATCTTATTCACTGGAACAATATAACTAATTCATTGATCACATGTTTATGTGAGGCAAGTGAAGGATTGATGGATCTAGTACATGTTGATATGGACTCTTTAGATCCACCACAAAGGACGATAATTCTATTTGTTATGATTTACTGATGTTTCAGTAAATATGGTTGTGTTTATATTATGCTAATTTGAAAAGATTCAGAGTAGCAGAAGGAATAAGAAGAATCTATTAGGCATAAATATAAAAGTTTCTCCAATCTGAGAGGAAAGGAGATTACTTAAGTATCATGTTTTATGATCACCTTATTGATTGTGGTTTTATATCACAACTGATCCTCAACGAACATCTTAGTACAATTGTATGAATAAGAAGAGGAATCGAACATTAATGGAAATGGGTCTATCATCTTCATACTTTGTTCCAATCAAGTTTTAGAGTCATATTGTAGTAACTACAAATCGTATTTTGAAACTCATTTCAAACTAAGAAGGTTGAAAACACCTCGAGATATGTTAAGTAAAATGTTTTCTTGCTCTAGCATAAATAAAATTAGAGTTATGATGTGTCACACCTCGACCGACAGTGGAAATCGTCGGGGTTGCGACATTATACAATTGGATCACAGTCAACTACCTATATCAAACACTTAACATATTTAAATCAATATATTACAAACCTTAAAGTTTTGGAATTGAAATTTTATATTCATGGTTTAAACGCACAATGGTAAATAAAAACAGTTCAAGATTATTCCTAAAAGAAAGGAACCATAATTTCCTTAGAACCGATGTCCTTCCTCCGGCTCCTTAGTTACCTGAGAACACACATTTTTAAAATACGCCAACAAAAATTATTGGTGAGTTCCACAGTAAATATGGTTGTGTTTATATTATGCTAATTTGAAAAGATTCAGAGTAGCAGAAGGAATAAGAAGAATCTATTAGGCATAAATATAAAAGTTTCTCCAATCTGAGAGGAAAGGAGATTACTTAAGTATCATGTTTTATGATCACCTTATTGATTGTGGTTTTATATCACAACTGATCCTCAACGAACATCTTAGTACAATTGTATGAATAAGAAGAGGAATCGAACATTAATGGAAATGGGTCGATCATCTTCATACTTTGTTCCAATCAAGTTTTAGAGTCATAATGTAGTAACTACAAATCGTATTTTGAAACTCATTTCAAACTAAGAAGGTTGAAAACACCTCGAGATATGTTAAGTAAAATGTTTTCTTGCTCTAGCATAAATAAAATTAGAGTTATGATGTGTCACACCCCGACCGACAGTGGAAATCGTCGGGGTTGCGACATTATACAATTGGATCACAATCAACTACCTATATCAAACACTTAACATATTTAAATCAATATATTACAAACCTTAAAGTTTTGGAATTGAAATTTGATATTCATGGTTTAAACACACAATAGTAAATAAAAACAGTTCAAGATTATTCCTAAAAGAAAGGAACCATAATTTCCTTAGAACCGATGTCCTTCCTCTGGCTCCTTAGTTACCTGAGAACACACATTTTTAAAATACGCCAACAAAAATTATTGGTGAGTTCCACAGGTTTTGACTCCGTGAGTTTTATAACAAGAAATCTTTATAAAATGTGGAATGTTTAACAAAATAAGTTGTGCAAAACATGGTCAACAACGTTACCAATATGCTTCTTGTGAGACCCAATACTTGAAATCTAGTACGAGGATCCATGTTACATACTTACAATCAAAAGTAAAGTTTAACATATTTTTGGGAAGCAAAATATTTAATGTTTATATAAATAGACACTAACAATCGATTTAACAATCTACAAACAAAATTTATACTACTTATAGCCTCATCCAACTGTGTATTAGTATATTTATATTCGGGACTTTGTTATAGTTCCAGATTGTTTGGGTTTGAAGACTGGTTGAAATGGTTAATAATGTAAATCAACCAAAGTTCTAACGGGACAGCGGTCGTATGTGTCCATATACGAGTTTAAACAGTACGTCGACTGTAAGTGACCATATACATGTTTAGACAGTACCCTAACTGTAAGTGACCATAATAAATGTTTAGACAATACTTCGACTGTAAGTGACCATATATATGTTTAGATAGTACACCGACTGTAAGTGATCATATATATGTTTAGTCAGTACTCCGACTGTAAGTGACTAACAAAGTTTATACAACACCCCGGTTGTGAGTGACCAAAATCAACATATTTCAAAACATCTTATGTTATAAGGTTTTCAACATGATCATATTAGAAATATTTGTTATAATTTACACTTTTGTAACTCTTAAAGTATTTGTTAATTAAACAATATCATAATTGGTGTATTTCTTATTTACCACAAAACTTTGTATATATATTTGAAAACCACATAACAAGATAAATCAAAAGGGCAATTTTGTCCATGATATTAGAAGAATCATAGAAAAATCATTGTAAGTCAAAATTGGGATCCATAAACTCTCAGAGCTTACAAAATGAGTCTACTTTGTCCATAATTTAACCCTGACCTTAAGTGATTCCTAACCAGAGTGAAAATGTTCATTTTAACAGATTGGTCCGAAAATGTTCTGAAATGATAGGCAATTTTTTAAAAATCGTCATAAATTGTTGAAAAATCGTATGAATGCGTGCGAGTAGTCCTTGAAAAGGCGTAGAACTGAACTATTTGCATATCGTACAATTTTATAATCCATTAAGTTCAAGTAGGGAAAACAGTCATTGAATAGACCACAACTTTTCTATAAAAAGCTGAAATTTAAGTTTAGATATGTTTAGTGGCATAACTTGTATTTTTAGTTTGCAAAGCCTTTAAATCATCCAAATAGGATTTTTTTAGTGTGTATTCTCCCCCAAAACTTGTAAATAATAAAAGAGACGCCGTAGAATACTCACTTTTGTCGCGTAGAGTTATTCGGGTTGAGAATGGTTCGTACGGTTTCCGATTCCACTCAAGCTCGTGATTTGAGTTTTCTTTTGGATCTATTAACACATAAATACATATACTTACATGTATATTAGACTTTTATCATGTATTAAATCATTTAAAATAAGTGGACTTGATGATAAAAAGAAAGAATAGAAATCAAGAATATACCTAGCTTTAACTTGGATCTAAAGTATGTTGCCAAAAGGTGGTGGAAAACACAAGCTTCTCGAGAGGTGAAAGGTTAAATTTCTCAGTGGTTTTAAGTGTTTGAAAGTCGCTACATATGTTATACTTTGAATCTCGGTAATAGGTAGTAAAATGAAAAACTTTTGGGTGTTGGTTTGATGCTCCAAAACATCCATTGTTTTGACTATGTTGCTGTCACGAAAACTTCATAGCAAAAGGGTAAGAAAAGAGTAGTTTACTCACTGTTTTTAGTCTCTAATTTAGAGTAGCATAACAACTAACTTCCAGGGGTATTTGGTTGTTAAAATATAAAGAAAAAGGAAGGTGCAGATGGGTGAAATGGTGGCTGAAACATCAAGGGACAACAACCCTTAAGGTTCACAATTTTGATGGCTTTGGAAGGGAGTTCTTGTGGATGAAAATGAGATGAAGATTGAGAGCTTCTTCCATGGAATACTGGCTGGAGAAATGAAATAATAATGAGGGAGGGATTTCGAGATTTTTAGGAGGAAAGAGGGAAAGAAGATAAGAAGAAAAACCCAGACTAGCTTGTAATGGGATGGGATTTTATGTGATGTGTTCTTGCCTAGCCACTTGCCTTGTTGGTTTCATAGAGATAGGATAAGTTAAATAACTAACTATCATTTAGTTAGTTAGATAGATGTTCTAGTTATGGAGATGAAAGGTGTTAATCTCGAAAATTAGAAGAGGGATTAAGAAGTAATCTTAGTAAAATGTTTTAAGTGATTAAGCACTTATTAGTTAAGTTGGCACTTCTCTTAACCATTTCTCTTATCTTAATTGATTTAGACACCATATTCCTTACATGTAATCACTTTAAGTCATAACCCATAACTATTCATCCACTAGGTAATAATACATGTGTACAAATACATACATGTATTCTTAGTATAAAATAACAATGTAGCTCTTTGTGTATTTGAACTTAAATGTTCATGTTTTATTCTTTTTATTCAAAAACACTTAAATACATTATAATTATGCCTTATAATAATTCATTTTATATTTCTATTTATTTAAATAAAAAATTTATTGACCAAGGTATAATTTCGTGACATTTAACCGGTTAACCATATCGTTAAACACGTTTCGCCACTTTGGTTCGTATATTTGTCAAATTTATATCCTTCACAACTATTAAGCACATGTTTTACATAGAACTTAACTTAATCATCAACTGGCAACATGTTGATATAAAAAGTAAGTTTGTTGCGTTTAAATGATGTTATATGCTAATTTTCACAAACCGCTGATGGTTCGTAGTCATACGTCGTAACGAAATTTATAATTAGTTACTTGTTTTATATTTCACAAGAACTTATCTAAATAAAATAGGTTAAATTACTTCAACCATTTTGATAAAATACTCATATTGCTTAATAATCAGAACATAGCATCGTACGATCGTTCCTATTTTTACCAATTGGTACATGATATTTTTGTTAATCGATAAACAACAGATAAACAGAGACCTATTTTGTGAAGTGTTTTCTTGTAGGGAATCCACACGAACTATTGAATATTTGTTTTAGCTCATCAAGGAATGTTACTTAAGAGAAATGTCATATGTGAAGAAATCAATGGGAGTCGTAATGATCTTGAAAGTTTCTCGAGTCAACCGACAATAAACCTTTTAGTTATCATTATCTGTAGTGACAAAGAACATGGTTTAGCATGCGGAATTTAAGTTTGCACAATTGAACATGGTGATTTGGGTGTTTAAGAGATATATTGAATGTATATGGTGTTACACAAAAAGGATCTAGATCTAGACTACATAATTAACACACACTTACACACTCACTTTTACATCTCTCAAGCACACCTCTACAAGTGGACAAACCCACCTTATATAGAGGTGTTTACATGTCCCTCTCTCACTCTCACTAACAAATGGGTCTAAAGGCTAAAGCACCACATGCAAGTGGGTTTTACAAAAGTCAAACATTTACAAAGTCATGAATGAATAACTTTGCACCCCAACATTCTCCCCCTCAAAGTTAGGAATGAATGACCCACTTCAAATCTTCCAAAATCAAGCACTACGCGGTTCGAGCCTCAAAGGTGACACATGTCGAAACGAACTTCAATCTTCAATTCTTCCATGAATCTTCAATTTGGGCTCTAGGATGTGAGACCATACAAACCAAGCAGCAATGAATGATCAAGAGTATTCCAAACTCCAAATAATCACCCAAAGTTGCGCATAAAAACACACCCCAAAAATCTTCAATAATTCCAAACCCATTTCGAATACATCACTTCCGAACTTCCAATTGCATCATCTGGTAGGCTTCAAAACTTTAAGATCACTTCGGTCTTCAAATCCGCGTAATATGAAAAATTCAAGTTCGAATTTCCATATAAAACTTCTCCCCCTTTTTATAATCGAAATTTGATTATAAAACTCCAAAGGAAAAAGAACGTGCTCTATTCGGAATTTTTCATGTCAAAACTCCCCCTTAACATGTGACATAAACTTTGTGCTTCAATCCGGAAAACCCAAAAAATATTCAATTTTTATTGTCGTTCACGGATCGCCTTTGACAAAATTTCTCAAAAATGGGTAGAAATTGTCAATTTCAAAATTCTGCAGTGACCCGTTGCACCCAAAACAGCAAAATATGCAAAACTCTCCCCCCTTTTCCAAAGCTGGGTAGAAAGCGTCAATTTGCACAAACTGCAGGGGCCTGAAATGCATAATCTTCAATTTTCAGCAAAAAATAGTCCTTTTTCGAATTTGGGTGAAAACTGCCAAAAATTCGAAGTCTCAGGGACCATCTTCGTAAATTCTGCCATTTTTGCTCAAACATACGAAGCATGCCTACAAAATTTGAAGCACCAAATTTTTTTCGAAGTTGGGTGAAAAGTGTTAAACATACGAAGCTTGTTTTAATTTTCGAAGTGTCAAAAATTCGAAGGTTCAGGGGTCAAATTCGAAAATTTTGCTTTTATGCATCAAACATTCGAAGAGTTGATCAAATATTCGAAGCTTGCTTTTTCCCTTTGTCAAACAGTCAAAACTTTAAGGGCCAGTTTCGTAAATTCAACTTCTTCTTCAATTCACGCTTCGTACGTTTTCATATAAACTTTTCGTACGAAAATCTCAGGTACCAAACACACGACAATTTTTCAACCAAACATACGAAGATTTTCCTTCTCTCTCCTCTTTGTATGAAAATCGTCTTCCTAATTTTTTTTTTCAAACACACGAATGCGAAGCATACGAAGCCTCTATTATGAACAGTAATGACAGTGATGAACAGTAACCTTCTCCACCCTTCGTTAATTGAGAAACCATTCGTACGTTGACTCAAAATTAAAATTTCTTTCTTAAAATTCATCGTTTGTCGTTCGTTTTCCAGTTCACCAAACCCAAAATCCTTTCTATTGCGAACATCGACAACCCTTCGTTTTTCATCAGCATCAAACTGCATTAGCCAACATCAATTCTCAAATCTTCGAATCTTAACCCAAATTCTCGTTCTTCATCACTCTGTCCCAAACCAAACCTTAGACCCAGTTAATTCTTCGTTTTTCCCTTGTTCATCACATCGACTCCAAACATCAACAATCCTTCGCTGTTCGAAATCAGATGACTTCTTCAAACAATTCGTTCTTCATATTTCAACTATTGCTTCCCAGTAGACATTCACGAATCAAAATCAAAACATACGAAACCATTGATTACCGACCAACGACTACAATAAATCATTCCTTCGTAACATGCCATCACTAACAGACCACATGATAAGATTCATCTTCATTCCATTCGAAAATCAGACCCAGTTCCAATTTTCAAATACAATATCAATACTTCCCAATCAATTTTGAAGACGCGGACTAAAATTATAGATCTGTAAGTTGCTCACAGCAAAATCACTATTCACAAATTGATTCAATCGACTCCAAACAATCTATCTCAAATCAAGTTCCAAAATCAATTTGATAAAACGACAAATCTGACATCGATCTTGAACCAGAAAAGATATTAAATCTTGAAACAATTTGATTTGTCGATTGAAAATTATAGATCGTGAAGATGAAAAGCAATGTTTTAGATATGATCGATTAAATCAAATTGAACGAAATTGATAGTTACGATTGACACAGATTAGAAATACGATCAATGACGTATTTGATTTTAAGTTTCAATAAATGATATACGAATTTGTTGATTGTCGGTCAACAATAAAATCGAGTAATATAATACCATCAAAAATGCATAATCAAATAGAATTTTATTTTGGGCCAATTTATCCAATGAACAATCCAATGAACAGTGATAAGATCGTAGAATTGGGCTTGACAATTGAACAAAAGTAAAGTAATCAGATCATGATGTTATGAGCTTCAAACCAATGATGAATAGGAACAGATTAAGAGTATTGGACTTAATCATGGAGGATGAACAGTAAACAGAAAAAAATTTGAGATTTGATTTTTGTTTGATCAAAAAAAATTTGTTGAACCATCAATGGGGTAAACACAGATTAGATTCAACGAAACAAACCAATCAAAATTCAAAAACGCAACGCACGATTTTAACGAATTTACGAGAGATCGTAGAGAGAGACTCACCAAAATTGTTCAAATTGCGACAGATGTTGCCAAACCGAGAATCGTTCTTCAAATATCACCTTGATCTTGAAGACCCGCTCTGATACCAATTGTAGTGACAAAGAACATGGTTTAGCATGCGGGATTTAAGTTTGCACAATTGAACATGGTGATTTGGGTGTTTAAGAGATATATTGAATGTATATGGTGTTACACAAAAAGGATCTAGATCTAGACTACATAATTAACACACACTTACACACTCACTTTTACATCTCTCAAGCACACCTCTACAAGTGGACAAACCCACCTTATATAGAGGTGTTTACATGTCCCTCTCTCACTCTCACTAACAAATGGGTATAAAGGCTAAAGCACCACATGCAAGTGAGTTTTACAAAAGTCAAACATTTACAAAGTCATGAATGAATAACTTTGCACCCCAACATTATCTCAAAAACTAATAATGAATGTTTTACCTAAAAAGATTTCATTGATTTAGGAATTCTAGGAAATGAAAAGGAAATTAATATTTTCTCAAACATAAATTCTTATTAGATCATATTTTTTTTTCTTTAAGTTTCACAGCCCGACCCATTTTCAGTGTTATAAGCATAAAACATAACCCGTAACTCCAAATGAGCTGCTATGGGACTTTCTAGAAACTAGACTCGATTTCCTACAACTTTGTTCTTATGGTGATTTTCTTTGAAGCGGAACAGAATGGCCTCTACTGCCCTTGTAAGAACAATTACCAATTTTGTCCAGATTTGCAAATCTTGACCATACCACCATAAGCTTAAAGATTAAAGAAAATGGCTTAGAGTTATTCCATTTGCACCCAAATAATCTTGATTGAAGGTATAAAGACATAATTTAAGTGCTATTGAAAAAAGCAAAGAGTAGATACCACATGGAAGTGAATTTGATACAAATAACATAAAAAAACACAAACTTCCATCCATCTTCCAAGAATTCATTAAGAACCAAATTATGACACATGTTAAGATGGAATTTGGGCGGACTTTAGGTACACATTATGTGGCATTCAAGGATGTTATTTCAGCCCCCAAGTCATGGTTTTAGAGACCAAAAATACAAAGCAATACAACTAATAGTTGTGAGAACCTTCAAGGCAAATATTTAACATTATCTTTGCTAGTCAAAACTACATCATAATTAACCACATATCAAGGCCTTTTGATGCTATTTTGAGAGTCTTAAGAATTGCTAAAAACATGACTTCTATGCAGGAAATTACCCACAAGAATTTGAGATAAAAAGAAACAAGAAACATAACATCAAGAAAACAATTTTGACTTCATTATTCCAACCAATACTTGAGCACCTATACTAATTTATGAGGGAGTGTTTTAGACGGATTTTCACAGCCATAATTGATAAAGAAAACACACTCAATATGGATAGAAATTGATCATACATAAACTCTAGAATTGAGAGTTGGAAAAAGAAGATTAATTGAATGAACAAGAAAATAACTCAATCTCATAATAACAACCAATTTCAACCCAATTGAAGTATGAACATATGGAGAGGAAGAATCAAAGATTTACCAAGGGAATAATAACTTGAATTTCATCCTCTGGAGGAAGTCAGTTGCCTTACCGTTTAGCCCCTCACATGATCAACCTTGTATTCCATTAACCCTAGCCCTAGTTACATGGAAATTTAGGTTTATTTTAATGATAGTTTGGCCCCTCCTTTCTATTTAAACATTTTAATAAATTATAATTACTCTATTTTCTCTAAATAAATTTAATTAAATTCCATTCCCCTAAATTTTAATTATTTCAGTTAGGGGTGTCAAAAAAACCCAAACCAAACCCGAATAAGACTAATAGGTTCGGGTTTATTAGGGTCTTAATGTTGAAACCGGGTTATTCGGGTCAACCCGATTAACCCATACCTTAATAGGGTCGGGTTTCGGGTTGAATATATTTCGTTTATTCGGGTTCGGGTTAACCTGATTAACCCGCTCTAGCCCATCAGCTTTAAATTAAACATTTTCATATTTATATTGTAATACTAGCCTTGCAGTTTGTACATCATGAACTCAACTAATCAAGTAAGTTATTTGTTATCTGCATGATATGTGATTATCGTGAGTCTCATGGCTATATTTCATGCATATATAGTGTTAGGTCATAATTTTGTGGTTTGAGCTAGGCATTCATCTTGTATAGGTCTTGGTAGGGTCTTGGGGTTTGTTATGTTGGTGGTAGTATGTTAGTGAGTGTGTGCGGCCATACACGCGTGTGCGGCTGCACACTCTGTGTGCGGCTATACACGTGTGTGCGGCTGCACACTCTGTGTGCGGCCATACACGCGTGTGCGGCCATACACGCGTGTGCGGCCTACACACGTGTGCGGTTGTACACACGTGTGCGGCTGGTGGTCCTATAAATAGAGTGTGTCTGTGTCAGTTGTAAAGAGACGTCAGTGACGTATGTATGTGTTTTCCCAAGGTGTACCTGACATTTATATGATATAGATGTGTGCATGCTTGGATTAATTCTTCTTCTACTCCTTCTACACTCTGTTTGATTGTTTGCCTTAATTGATCACTGATTTGGATCCATTAGGTTTTGGGACTTACAATTGGTATCAGAGCCAATTCAGTGTCAATTTTGAAGGAACTTTGAAGGTGTGCGGTTGGAGTTTGAAGGTGTGCAGTTGAGTGTGCGGCTGAGTGTGCGGTTGGAGTGTGCGGCTGAGTGTGCGATTGAAGTGGGTGGTTGAGTGTGCGGCTGAGTGTGCGGTTGGTGTGTGCGGTTGGGACCCAGGCTTGTAATGACCTGGGTCCCTAAATCTAAATAATCCCGCTCATTGTGCAGGAACAGCTATGGAGGAATGTCGTCAAACCTTGGTACGTCGACAGCGGTTGTTCCAGGCACATTGACAGGAGACATCTCCCAACTGCACGTCATTCATAATTTTAATGGGGGCTATGTTTCCTTCACGGGAGGAGATGGAGGGAAGATCACTCAAAAAGGAATAGTTGTAAATGGAGTGCTGAGTTTTGAGAACGTCATCTACGCTCCTGAGTTAAAGTATAGCTTGTTGAGTGTCTCACAGATCAACTTATAGACTACGGATAATGATATAAGGTTAAGCTATGAAGACCTCGATGCAATAGTGATTACAGAGTGTTTTATCGAGTTGTACTTGACATTTTTCTGATATAAACGTGTGCAAGCTCGATTTCTTTTCATCTTCTTATTCTATTGCTGCTTGATCATTGACAAAAGGAGTTAGTGGTGTTCTCAAAGTGACGTCTCCAACTTTTGATCAGATGGCCGACACCTTTCAACCAATATGGATACAACTTCAAGGATTCCTCCCCTTCCATTTGCTATTCCAACTTCATTGCCATTTGATGAGTGATCAGATACTGACACAAACCTCCCAGCCTCCTGTGAAAACAAGATGACTTGATTAGAGGCAGGGAGATCTTATCCAAGAACAAGTACCACCAGTCCAACAACCCTCCAAAGCTGCTACACTAACTCAACCGACCCTAAAAGGACCAAGTAATGTTAGATCTTCGTTTGAAGTCGAGAGTTCTTCTGCTCCTGGGGGTTCTTCTCCTCCACAACCTGTGCATGATGTTGCCTCTTTGAGGCTTGCCAAGTTTCTTGATCAACAAGATTCAGATCCTTTACCTCATGGCAAATGAATATCAATAGGTGAAGGAAGTTCAGGGGGAGCAGGCCCATCTATCTCAGAGCTCAAGGAGGAGATCACTGATGAAGAAGACCTGAGTCCATGCTAGCTCAAACCAAGGGGGAGATTGTTAGGTCATAATTTTATGGTTTGAGCTAGGCATTCATCTTGTATAGGTCTTGGTAGGGTCTTGGGGTTTGTTATGTTGGTTGTAGTATGTTAGTGAGTGTGTGCGGCCATACACGCATGTGCGGCTATACACGTGTGTGTGGCTACACACTCTGTGTGCGGCCATACACGCGTGTGCGGCTGTACACACATGTGCGGTTGTACACACGTGTGCGGCTGGTGGTCCTATAAATAGAGTGTGTCTGTGTCAGTTGTAAAGAGACGTCAATGACGTATGTGTGTGTTTTCCCAAGGTGTACCTGACATTTATATGATATAGATGTGTGCATGCTTGGATTAATTCTTCTTCTACTCCTTCTACACTCTGTTTGATTGTTTGCCTTAATTGATCACTGATTTGGATCCATTAGGTTTTGGGACTTACATATAGTCCTTAAGTAAAATACTTTTTAACCCTTCTGGTTTGCCCGCTGTTATTAGATAAATGCAGGAATATATACTTATTGAATAAAATGATTTTTTTAGTTTATGAAACTTGATACAGAAACATATAGTAACATTTTTTTAGTTTTTGAAATTTGATCAAGTTCGAGTATATGCGTCTTTGTTTTGCATAACATGAAATTAATTTTGAAACGATTGAACTTTACGTAAAGTGGCTTCATATATTACATAAAATAGATTTTTTCCTTCCATGATACAATTTCAATGGCACAATATTAAACTATCTTACATTTACAATTCTTAGACAATATTATACCCGATTAACCCGACAAACCCGACCCTTTTAACCCGAACCCGGCTAACCCGTACCTTAATAGGGTCGGGTTTAGGGTCAAAAATTATTTTTTAAAAACCCGACTAACCCGACCCGAATAACCTGAAACCCGATCGGGTTGACCCGATTAACACCCATAATTTCAGTTAATTAACATCATATCATTTAATTTATTGCGACTAATACCACATAAAGAAATAATTCAAGTAACAAAAACTAACCCCCCTGACGGAAGGAAAAGTGGTTCGTTACACCATAATAGCTTTCCATTTCTTTAATATGCTGTAAACATTAGAGTTATGCTTCAAGAAATAAACCCAACCTTTCCTCGTGTAATCGCAAATGAATGTAACATAGTACAAGGATCCTCCCACCAAAGAAGCTGAATTGGGACCATAAATATCCGAATAAACTAACTCTAACTTCACAGACTTAGGTGGATGACCTATCTTCTTGAATGTAACTTTCGTCTGTTTACTAAGAACACAAGGCTCACATAAATCATCCCTCACCATCTTCAGATATGGCATTATTCCTCTGGATACTAGCATCTTTATTCTGCTTTCACTCATATACCTAAGTATTTGGTGTTATAGAGTGGATGCCCCAACTTCTTCAACAATATATGATTTAGTATCAGAAACCTCCATCATATAGAGTGTACCCTACTTTTGACCTTTAACAACTACTAATTTTCCTTTTGTAAGTTTCTAGTATTGATAACCAAGTGTAACTTGGTGACCTTCATCTTCAAACTGCCCCACTAATATTAGAATTCTCTTCAATTATGGCATGAACTTGAAATTCTTCAAAGTCCAGTTCATACTCAAAGTCGTCTTGAGGACCACATCCCCGACAATAGTAATATCCAGGCTATTGTTGTCTTCTAATCTAATCTTCCCTATGTACTGCCAAAAATTCTGCATTACATCTCTAGAATTACTAGGATGGAACAATGAACTTGAAACCATGATCTGGGATTCCGTTGAGTTTTTGATACAACAAATGAGAGCATCATCTTCAGAATCTGCTGCCATATTCACTTCCTTTTTGGCTTTATCTGTTGAAGGTTGTAAGCACTGATTTCCAAAATGACCTTTCTCATTACAATTCCAACATAAGAATCTATGATACCATGTTGATTGTAATAATTCTCTTCATTTTTAATATAACTGGATAAGCAATGTTTTAGTTGTATACATTGCTGGAAATCTAATGTGCTCTACAAAATAAAGTAATTTATTTCCTCCAAATTAAGTTAGTCCATTAATTATATTTATGCCCAAGTATATAAATGTATTTAATTGTTCCTAACGGTTTAGCAATACAAGGTCAGAAATTAGCATAACATAATAAATCTCGATATATTTCAATAAGAACCATCAACAATCGAATATATATATATATATATATATATATATATATATATATATATATATATATATATATATATATATATATATATATATATATATATATATATATATAATTTTTCAGTATCTCAACAGGTCGATAATGCTCAATCTAATAAAAATGTCAATCACTCAACGAATCAAACTCAAAGAATTACTATGTAGTAGATGAAAGTGAAAGATTTTCACTCATCATAAATTTTATATATATATATATATATATATATATATATATATATATATATATATATATATATATATAGTCTCAATCTCATTAATTTATTGAAGTTATGTATTAATTATTATTCAAAATAAAAAAATCATAAATTTATATAAACTCATTCTCCTCTTTTAATAGTCGGGTATGTATAATGTTGATCTTGAGTTATCAACTATCCGTTTAATTCTGTAAACTCAACTATAGTTCCCTGATCATTGAATATTTGGTGAAAGTTAGCTAATGTAGGATGCATATTGTTGACCGTAGATGTAGAAGTAGAAGTCCCTTGACCTTGGTCTGGTTGTTTGTCAAGAGTAGATGGTGGATGTTGATGAACAATTTGTTGTAATACAAAGATTTGTTTTTTTCGAAATTTACGCTTAAGAGCATTTTGTATCAGTTCAAGAGATTGAGAAGTAGTTGTGATGGTGACTTCCCCATTGTCAGGATTCATTGATTCTAGTATAACTCCACCAACTCCATAAAGTGTTTTTCTGACTTTTTGTATGCATCCTTCACAGTTATGGAATGGGACAATTTGAAAAATATATGTAACCGGAGTCGTCATTTTTGATGTTTGCTGAAAAGGTTAAACATCAATTAAAACATGTATCTTATTCTTATTAACCAAACAAACTATAATAAATATTTATAAACAAAGTTAATTTTTTAGTTTTAAAACAAAGTTGAATAGACATTAATCATATTCTTTATAATATAAATTAAATATTATTCTAATTTTTGCTTCTGTTCATCTTCCTACTAATAAAAACTAATGACACATGAAATCCATTAATTGTCTCGCTTAATTTTTTTTTTAAGCTTGTCTTGTTCTAGTGAGTAAAGAGTAAACATGAACGAACGAGAGGAAGCCAAAGACATTTGATTTCTCCTTTTAAGCATCTCAAAAGTATTAAATGAAGAAAAAACAAAAAATAATTTAATCGTAGAATAATAATCCATATACATCAAGGTTCAAGAAACGAAACGAAATAAAAATAAAAACTAAATTAATTACTGAAAGGACATTACTTACAATTTTCTCGTTCAACTTCAGGTAATCGGTGGCAGTCAGTTTTGTTTTGAAGGAAGTAAGATTTAGTGACACAAGACCGTGTTGTATATAACTATATATACATATAAATTCACTTTGTGTTTTCAATGGGATATATTCTATTTTGAAAAAGAAATATATGTTTATTAAGGAATCATTTATTCAACTATTTGTTTCCATTATATGAAATATTTCTTTTCATTATATGCAATATTTGTTTTCAATTTATGTGGCATATAGTAGTGCTACACATACAATGGTTTTTTTTGGTTTTATCCACGCGATGATTTATTTGTATAAAACTGTAGATGTATGTTGTAAAAAGTCGAATAATGTGTATTGTAATGTTTCGTATTTATATGTTATTTTACTAAGTCAATTTTGTATGCGAAGTGTAGTATGCGAAGTGTAAATGTATAGACTTAGTATATTTTTTGTATGTTCCCTATAAATAGGGACTTAGGCTTGAAGTAGAGAAAGATAGCAAAACACGAAATCTCTCTTCAGCTTATTTTGTAATCAGTCTTAATGAAAATGAGATCTGATTAATATTTACTCCGTGTGTTCATCATCTTTCATCATTAAAATCTATCGTTTCTTTTCGTATAAGAATCATTTGCTTTTTGAGTTGCAAAATTAACTCAAAATTTTCCGCGCATTTTTGGTTTTGAAAATCACTTTTGATCTTCAGATTTGAATCGATTCTGTATTTGAATTGTTAAGTCGAGTAATCGATTAGTGATTTTTGATCAATTCATTTGATCGAATTCTGAAATTCATCAAGTCTTCAAGTTTTTAGATATTTTCTGTGTTCATCAATGGCGAATTTCAACATGAATACAATGACTTCTTTCTCTCACTTGCTTGGTTCCTCAACCAAAATTCCGATGTTGATTCCAGAATACTATGATCAGTGGGCTGATAGAATGGAAGATTACTTAAATGGAATTGATGAAGAACTTTGGAATTGCATCGATGGAACAGTACAAGCTCCTGCTAATGTTCAACAAATTGGATCATCCACTGCATCTCCTGATGTTGAAGAACAACGAAAACGACTGAAGAATAATGAAAAGAGGTGCATGAGGGAACTAAGAGGTGCTCTACCTCCTGTGGTTTACAATTACATTCGTAGTTGTAAAATAGCAAAAGACATCTGGAATACTCTAAAAGAAAAGTATCAAGGTAGCGAAAAGACGAACATCAATTCTGTGAAGCAATGTCTGGTTGAACTGAAGGAATTCAGACAAAAGGATGCAGAAACTCTCGAAAGTTACTATGATCGTATGAATGAGCTTATGTTTCGCTGCAATAGGTATGGTATCACTAGATCTGTCATGGAATTCAATTTAACTTTCATTATGGGTCTTCTCAAGGAATGGCGAAGTGTGAGCATGATGATTAAGAATCAACAAAGTTTTGATACAACTACATTGAATGATCTCTACAATCAACTGAAAACACATGAATGTGAGGTCTCAGAAATGTATGAAGAATCAAAACTAGCAATTGGTGGTCCTTTGGCTCTTGTTTCAAAGGTATCAGAAATTGATGAAAAAGATGGTTCAGATGAAGAAGGATTTTTGATGAACTCTGATGAAGAAGCTGTAGCATTCTATTCAAACAACAGAGTTAAAAAGTTTTTCAAAAAGTCTTTTAATCCAAAAGGAAAGAATAGTGATGCGAAAAATGTTATCACAAGAACTGGAGGGGAAGAGAGGAAGAAAATGGAGAAAATTGATGAAAAACAGAAAAATGCGAATGAAGAGAAAAAAATGAAAGGTGATTCAGGAATTTATTGTCATTATTGCAATGGTGCGAATCATTTCGCAGCTGACTGCATGTTGCGAAAGAAAGAAGAGAAGAAAGAAAAAGTCAAAGATGAAGCATACTACTCCGAGAAGATTGAAGAATTACGTGCTAAGACCAAAGGAGTGTCATTAGTTGCTAAGGGAGAAACTGCTGAAGAAGAAAGTGGAACTTATCAGATCTGGTCTTCTGGATCTGATGATGAGGAAATGAGGCATCCCACACATGGAGCAATGTTCGCAAGTTTTGAGGATTGCGAAGAAAACATTTCAGGGAGATGTTTTGTGTCTAAATCCACTGACAAGTCACCCATGACAACCAAGGTACGTGCAATTCTTGAATCTTTTAATATTCCTTTATCTGCTTATGATGCTGAAATTGTTTCATTTGATGATACTGTGGCTTATTTTGATTCTGTTATTGTGTCTGCTAGTAATGAAGCTAAGAAATTAAGTGTGCAACTTAGTGAGACACGAAGAGATTTAGAAATAAAGAAGAGCAGAGTTGAGAAATTGGAATTGCAAGTCAAAAATATAGATTGTGATAGGAATAATCTTACTAACGATGTTAGGTTATTACTAGCACAAAGAAACATATATTGTAATTATGCAAAACGACTATATACAAAATTAACAGCTTTACATCATTCTTCTGATATTAGCAAAGAACAACATAGGAAACTTTTACCTTTTCTTGAGTATGAACGTGAAAAAGTTGATGTTGTTTCTTATGATTGCGAAAGCACAATTGCTCAATTTGACAAAATACCTGATGATAGATATTCTTATGGTATTGTCAAAATTGATGAATTTCTGAATGCTGATGAGTTGGTTAACATTGTCAATGAAAGTTTGACAAAGAGTGAACAAGTGAAAATCATAAAGAAAACTGAAAATTCAACTCTTGACTCACAGTTGAATTATGCTGATATTGACGAAAATTCTGATAATGTAAGTGAAATCAGTGAGATAGAAGAGGAAGAAGAGGTTGATTGTTCTCAATTGTCAATCATTAATATCACATCTAAGATCAAATGTAAAGAAATAATAGTTGATTCAATAGTAGAGGATGAAATTGATAAACCTTCAACTTCGCAACATTGTAAGTTTGATAATGTGGAAGTTGAAAGCTGGAAATCTGATGAAACAGATGTAAATAAAGAAGAAAAGAAAGTTTCAACTGAAACACCTCAAAGGGTTGTAGTTGATCAAGTGTTTGAAAATACAACAGAATTTGACAAAATATTAAATGATAAAGGCACACATTATTTGGAAACCAACACTGTGGTATATCCAAATTTTGTATGTACTGATAAAACCATTTTTTCAAATCAAGTTTTTGTCACTACTGGAAATGCTGCGAAAGTTCATCCTGATTTCAATAAAATGATTAAAAAAGATAATCAAAAGTCCACGACTGAAGGTTTTTTCGCAAATCAAAACACAGAAGAAAACAATTTAACCCAAAATCCTTATGTGTTTCAAAAACAAAAATCAAAACAAAAATGGGTGGTTAAAGGTGAAAAATCAAACAAAATTTTTGAAAAAGATGAAAACCCAAAGGTTGAAGTGAAACTAAATTCTCATGAATTCAAATTGATGGTTGGAAACTATTCAACAGAAAATAATGTTTCAAAAAGAAAAGCAAGAAAAGCAATATTCTGGCAAGTTGTGTCTAATGAAAAATCAAGAGATGAAAAAGAACAAATTTCAAAAACATCATCAAGTTTTCATAAACAAATAAATTCTGTTGACAAGGTTCCATATATTTGCAAATATGACAACAATCGAAAATTTGAGAATTCGCAAAAATTTGCAAATAATCAAAAGTTTCAAAATGTTGGCAAATTCACGAATGCTTCATCAAGTTTGAAGAACTCAACTCAAGCCAAAATGAAATTTTCACCAAAACAACCAAATTTTCCAAATCCTTCAATATCAAAACCAACCAATGTTTCATACACAAAAGGAAAATCTGATATAAGTACGATCAATCATTGGTTTGAAGGAAAAGGAAAGAAATATCAAAGCGGGAAGTTTTCAGAAGAACAAATCAAAAGTGCATTTGATAAGTTCACAAATAATTCTTCAATTGCTAGTGCATCATCTCATAATTCGCAAGTTCCAGTTCAAAAATGGAAACCAATTATCAAAAATGCGAATGTTGTGAAGGATAAGATTACAATTAATGGAAATCCAAAATTATTGAATGACTATATTTCAAAATCTAGAACTGATGATGTTGATATAATGGATTCTGTTACAAACAAAGTGAAAACATGGTTTTTAAATTCCAGAAATTTGTTTCATTCTACTAATGATGGACCCAAAAAGTTTTGGGTTCCTAAAATTTTCCAATAAATGCAGGTGATATGTGATGAGCAATATGATATGAAATGGTACATTGATAGTGGTTGTTGTCGTCATATGACTGGAAGAAAGGAAAATTTGCGAGATTACAGAAGCTTGGAAAATGCTGGAGTAGTCAAATTTGGAAATAATCACAAGTTCCAAGTGAAAGGATATAGTAAAGTCACAAATGGAAACTTCACAGTAAACAGAGTGGCCTATGTTGAAGGACTTCAACATAATTTGATAAGTGTGTCACAACTTGTTGTAGGTACTGGAAATCGAGTGGTATTTAATGAAGAATGAAGTATCATTTCAAATGCAAAGACGAATGAAATACTCCTCAAATCCAAAAGATATGGTGATATGTTTACACTGGACATCAAACCGATTGTGGGAAAACCAGCTGTGTGTTTACTATCAAAAGCATCCAATGATCTTAGCTGGCTTTGGCATAGAAGATTGTTACATTTGAACTTTCGAAATATAAATAAACTTGTAACTGATGATTTAGTTCGAGGGTTACCAGTACTAAAATTTGACAATGATTCTTTGTGTGCAACTTGCGAACAAGGAAAACAACATCGAAAGGGTCATCCGATTGTGATAGATTCAAAAATAGTAGATCCATTGGAACTTCTTCACATTGATCTATGTGGACCATCAACTGTTGCAACAATAAACAAAAAGCGGTATATTTCAGTTGTTGTAGATGATTTCTCTAGATTTACGTGGGTGTTTTTTCTCAGGTTGAAATCTGAAGTTGCTCAGACGATGATTGATTTTATCAAAAAGATTGAAGTTAGTCTGAAGAAGAATGTACGAAAAATTAAAAGTGATAATGGTTCTGAGTTTAAAAATCAAACTCTTGACATTTTTCTCACAAGCAAAGGCATTTCGCATAATTTTTCATCACCATATACGCCACAGCAAAATGGTGTAGTTGAAAGAAGAAATCGATCTCTATGCGAAGCTGCCAGAACCATGTTAACATATGCGAATCTTCCTTAATATCTTTGGGCAGAAGCTATGTCCACAACATGTTTTACTCAGAATCGATCATACATTCATCGAAGATTTAATGTTACTCCATATGAAATCATAAATAATCGGAAACCTAATGTAAAATTCTTTCATGTTTTTGGTTGCAGGTGCTTTATCATGAATCTCAAAGATAATTTGTCCAAGTTTCAAGCTAAAGCTGATGAAGGCATCTTCTTAGGATATTTGCAGAATTCAGTTGCATACAGAGTGCTAAATAAACGAACAAGAAAAATTGAAGAAACTTTCAATTTAACATTTGATGATTATTATCTTAAACAAATTGATAGTAAATTCAATAATAAACCAATACTTGTGGATTCGAATACTTCAATTGATAATTCTGAAATCAATGATTTTAATTATGATTTAATTTTTGGAATTCCTGACAGGGCGATTGATGCAGAAAATAATGCTCCTGATAATCAAACATCAGAATCCTCAAAACATACTGATGAATCAACGATAACTTGTGAAAGCACGCCAGATGTTTGTAGGGAGGAAGAACATCAAGTTGAGGGGGAGCATTTGCAAAATAAACAAGAACATCAAGTTGAGGGGGAGCATTCGCAAAATCAACAAGAACATCAAGTTGAGGGGGAGCATTCGCAAAATCAACAAGAATATCATTTTGAGGGGGATTATCAAGATGCAGATCATGTTGAGGGGGAGCATGATGAAACAGAGACAATTAATCTTGATACAAATGAAGAATTTCATGCAGTTAATGATAACTTTTCTGTTGCAGGATCTGAAAGTGAAGATATGTATGAAGATGCACCACTAGAATTTGATCCAAATTTTCCACCACTTGAGAAATGGACAAGAAATCATCCAAAAGAACAGGTAATTGGTAATCCACAAGAAGGTGTGTTGACTAGAGCTCAAATTCGTGCGAAAAATGAGGTATTGAATGCAAACCAAGAACTTTGTATGTTTAATGTTTTTATTTCGAAAATAGAGCCAAAAACTGTAAAGAATGCTATGGAACACTCCGATTGGGTTGTTGTTATGCAATCTGAATTAGCTGAATTTGAAAGAAACAAGGTTTGGAGATTAGTTTCTAAACCTTCTGATGTTTCAATTGTTGGATTAAAATGGATTTTTAAAAACAAAGCCGACAAAGATGGCAATATTATTCGAAATAAAGTAGGATTAGTGGTTAAAGGTTATTCGCAACAAGAAGGTATTGACTATGAAGAAACATTTGCACCTGTTGCAAGACTTGAAGCAGTTCGCATATTTTTAGCCTATGCAGCTCACAAAGACTTTGATGTTTATCAAATGGATGTTAAATGTGCATTCTTAAATGGAAAACTTGAAGAAACAGTGTATGTTGAACAACCACCAGGATTTGTAAACCGTGACCATCCTGATCATGTGTATGTCCTTGACAAAGCTGTATATGGGTTAAAACAAGCACCAAGGGCCTGGTACGCAACACTTACAAATTTCTTGAAACAATCTAAATTTAAACAAGGATCAGTTGACCCCACATTATTTCGCAAGAAAGTTGGGAGTCATCTAATGCTTGTTCAAATTGATGTTGATGATATTATCTTTGGTTCAACTGATCCATCATTGTCAATTGAATTTGAAAATTTAATGAAAAGTCAGTTTGAAATGAGCATGATGGGAAAAATTAATAATTTTCTTGGTTTAAATATAAGACAGAACAGGGAAGGAATCTTAATTAATCAAGAAAAATATACGAAGAACTTGCTTGAAAAGTTTGGAATGATAAATAGCACAAAGCTCAGAGTACCTATGGCAGTAGGAACAAGACTAACTCCTTCGTTAGATGCTCCTACTGTTGATCTGACACTGTATCGTAGCATGATAGGGTCTTTATTGTACTTAACTGCAAGTAGACTTGATATTATGTTTTCTGTTTGTTGTTGTGCTAGATATCAAGCTAATCCAAGAGAACCTCATTTGACTGCAGTGAAAAATATTTTTCGATATCTAAAGGGAACCGTTTCTTTAGGACTTTGGTATCCTGCGAAAACAGGATTTTTCATTCAAGCTTTTTCAGATTCCAATCTAGGAGGATGTACTTTGGATAGAAAAAGTACGACTGGTGGATGTCAACTATTGGATGGAAAGTTAGTGAGCTGGCAATCAAAGAAACAGACTTGTGTGGCTATATCAACTGCTGAGGCAGAATACATATCTGCGGCTGCCTGCACTTCGCAAATTATTTGGATTCAGAGTCAACTTTGTGATTATGCAATAAACATGAAAAAGATTCCTTTGTATTGTGATTCACAAAGTGCAATTCGCATTTGTCACAATCCAGTGCAACATTCAAAGACAAAACACATTGCTCTTCGATATCATTTTATTAAAGATCATGTGGAAGATGGGAATATTGAAATTCATTTTGTCAAAACAACTGAACAACTTGCTGATATTTTTACAAAACCTCTTGATGAAAAATCATTTGTTCGAATTTTAGCAGGTTTGGGGATGATTAATGCGAATTCAATTTCATCAACACAAAACTAAAAGTTTTGATCAGCAGATAAGAGTCAACATCATTCAGAGGTTACTGTTCATTCAGAGGCTTCGCATGGCTTCGCAACCACATATTTTCGCATTTAAGTTCATAATCACTACGGTAAGGTTTACGCATATTTTTTTTTTTAATTTTGAAAAATCAAAAATCCAAAAAGATTTTATTTTTGTTTTTTTTTTTTAATTTTGAAAAAAAAAATTCAAAAATCACAAAAATATTTTTTGTTTTCTTTGTTCTTTAAACTGTGTGTGTTGAGAATTTAATACAGGGCTACAATGCGAAGAGGTCATACATTTGTGTTTCTGAGGGAAGGTATTAAATTTCTTTTACAAACTAGTTAGGATGTCCCTAGAAGCATGCTGCTGTATGTAGACCAAAAGCCTCAATATGACTCTATGTGTGACCAGAAAGCCTTAATGAAATTCTCTCATGAAAATTTCTTCACAAAAAGACTTATATTCGCATAAGTCAAAACGAGCTACCTTACTCTTCTCAAATGAGTTAAGAGTTTTCTGTATTGGTCATTATAACAGAGGTACACTTCGATTCTTAACCAATCTTTTTAAACCAAACAATTCTTACACTCCAAATTTTTTTTGAAAAGATTTGTCCTTGAGGTCTTTGATCAAACCAATCAAAACCTAGACAAATCACAACTCTGTGTTTAAGATCTAACATCATGAGTCCGTGATGAAAGTGAAACCAAAAAATCATACACCTTAAGGAATTGACGGGGAACTTTGTTCCAGATTTTTACGAAACCTTTGTTTCAGTATCAAAAATTTCGAAACTTCAAATCATATTCAATTCGCATGTGTGGTCTTGATCAAATATTTACAACCATGAATATTTGTTACCCAACAAGATCCAAAACAAATTTTCTTTTGAATATGATTTCAGTGTAAGTTTCATTCGCAAATTCTTGTCATGATAAATATTTTCACAAGCCAACTTGTCACTGACTACACTGGTCAAACAAGTAATTTCATTTACAATTTCTCACCTTATGTTAAGGCTGATATGTAATGAAATTTCAAACCAACCCAAAATGCCTTTTAAAAGAAGCCATTTGATACTTCTTTACAAGTATTCGATTGTAATTCACGGGAAACTACACAAGCAGTTGGTTATCTCTCTTGATGATTAACGAAGCAACCTTTGCCTGGGGTTTTACTGCATTCATGTCAAATTAACTTTTTGACATCACAACATTCCAAATTTTCTTGATTCTTATCTTATTCCATTGGCACAATGCACACACGAAATCCTTGAGTTTTTGAGTAAAACCAACTCAGACTGATGATTTCGCAAGTCTGGCATATGACTTCACTTTAAATCCCAAAAGTGAAAGAGCCTTGCTTCCATGCGAAGGGTTTTACCGGTTCGGATTCTATAACGGATACTTGACAGGCTGTATACTCAAAATGGTTGGTATTCTATCCGGTTTTCGAGGAGATGTGACAGTTACTTTTTGAAACATAGTCATCTTTTACAGTAATGATCCGAGTTTCAAGGTGCCACATCGGATAACATTAAATGTATCCCGCTTTAATTTCAAATCAAGTTTGAGTAACCTATAAAAGGGGGATCAAGAACACTATGTACGGTTACGCAAACAAGAATTCTCACAAAACTTCAAAGCTTACACCTTGATCCAAACTTCAATTTTCTTTCAAACCCTAACAATGGCAGCCACAAATTCCAACACTGATGAGGTTCTTTCTCAATCACTTATGAAGATTCAAAGTACCAATTACCAAGTTGATCCCACCGTTTCTGCGTATCCAGAAGACTTGAAGATGCTTATTGTGGCTTTGAAACGATCACCGTTATCAACTGCCATGTTCAGATCATTCCCCGTTCCAATGGTGTGGTTATCTCGTGCTTGTTCCACGGCTTCATACAATCACACGGCGGATGTGATTACTTTAAATCTCATCAACAACAAAAGGGTTAAACTGTCAAAGAATTTGTTCATGGAGTTCTTGCAGATTCCAAACAACCCTCCCTTTGTTAAACCTGTAAACTCCCAGATCATTTATATGTTTAATGAGATGGGACATCAACCAGAGTTGGAGAAGATCAGTGACTTCAGGAAGTCGGGATTGCCATGCATCTGGAATTTTCTTTTTGGCATTTTTCTATGGTGCCTTACCAGAAGATCAGTCGGCTTGGATAGAGGAAGAGTCGAAGTCTATGCCATGGTAATGGGTATCTACTATGACATCAATGTCGATTACGCAACTCAGCTGTGGAAAGAATTTGTGAAAAGCCTGGAAAACACAAATTCGGAGAAGGGGATATCTTGTGCAAGATACTGGAGTTTAATTCTGGAGAAAGTCTACGAGAAAGAAGATATTCCAATAATGCAAGATGTAGAAGTTGCTGAATTTTCCTTCTACCAATTTCCCAAAGTTGTTGAAGATGATGAAGCCATTTTTACGCGTGTGGCTCGTATTCCGGATGCGATGCTTCGCAAAGTTTCTCCCACACACAAAGTTTTGGTGAGATATTTGCGAAACATCGATACAGCTGATCAGACCGGTGTGTTACCAGATGTTGCTACACCATCGAAGAAGAAGAAGGTGAGCAAGAAAAGTGCGAAGGGTTCACCAATTGTACAAGATGAAGTTGTTCCAACCGAGGAAACTTTGTCCAAATCGAAGAAGAAAATTTTACCTTCCAAGTCTGGGGTTCTAAAACAAATTCGCAAAGCAGAAGTGAGTAGTAAAGGAGTTACTATTCGCAGTATTCCTGCACCAGTGTCTCCAGGAAAGAAACGCCAACGGGCTGAAGATGTTGCGAAAAACATGCAACGCACGCTGGTTAAGAGGAGAAAGATGGTGATTCGAAATGAATCATCAGATGAAGAAGTTGTCCCAGAAACTCCACCTGTCACAACTATGGTAAATGTCTATTTACCAATCCTTTCAACTTCGCAAATTTCCACTACTATTTCACAAACCCAACCACTCGAAATAGTTCTTACCAAATCAGTTACTGATGAGGTACCTATTTCGGATATGGTTGTCAACGTATCTGATACGGGGGCACCTATCCCGAGTGTTGCATCCACAATACAAACATCCTTACCTATTACCACATTATCCACCACTTCATCCATCTTTGATCATGCCCTTCAAAACCCATTTACCACACTTTTTCCATCCCAATCACCTGAAAATCCTCCACCTTCGCAACAAATGTCTGATCCTGAAGTCGAAGGAGGTGCTTTTGGAGGAATTCTAGATGACATTCCTTTTGATTCAGACGAAGAAGACATTCCTGATCATATGCTGATGACAGGAAAGCAGTTTAAAATACTGAATCAAAAGTTAAAGGCTATTATCCAATCGCAAGCCGATTCTGGGAGAA
Source organism: Lactuca sativa (assembly GCF_002870075.4). Lineage (NCBI taxonomy): Eukaryota > Viridiplantae > Streptophyta > Magnoliopsida > Asterales > Asteraceae > Lactuca > Lactuca sativa. The sequence goes on along the minus strand of NC_056626.2, from coordinate 165,050,919 downwards.
TGTCTTCGATATCAGCAATGGAGGTTGATGTCATGATTAAAGGTGCTGAGAAAAGAATCATGGAGAAAGTAGATCAAACCGATAAAAATAACGAACTCAGAGTGAAAGCACAAGGGAACAATTTTACGTCTGCAGTTCAAGATCTTAAAGCTGCTACAAAAGAACGACACATTCTTTTTGTACAAGACGTCAAGAAAGTTCGTGAGGATGTCAACTTCAAAATTCAGGAATTGAAGTCTGAACTTGCGAAGGATCTTCAAGATGTGCATTCGAGACAAGAAGATCTTCGAAAGCAAATTGTGGAAATTTCTTCTCAACTCCACAAACTCAATAATATTCCTGTTGTTGAAGATCAGAAAGCTGCCACAATGGAGAAGTTTGATCACTTGATCAAATTGGTCACTGAGCTTAAATCAGCCGTTTCGCATTCATCATCTTCGCAAATCCTTACTCCTGAATTCTTGTCTCTAAAGATTAATACTTTAGAACAAGCTATTCAAAAAGCTCTTGCTCCGCTTTCAAATTTCACTTCTTTACTTCCGAAGAGTGCTCCACCTGTTTTCACAGGGGTGCAAGGGGGAGAGAAAAGTTGAAGCAAAGAAGATGAGGCTAAAACAGTGGGAAAAGTGATTTCGACTCAACTGGTTGCTAATCTTCCCATTCCTACAAAACCGATTTCTTCAACAACAATCACCACAAAAACAATTTCCAAGGGAATTGTTATTGGAGAAAACGAAGGAGGTTCAAGCTCAAAACCTCAGAAAGATGTAACAGGAAAAGGAAAAGGCATCTTGTATGAAAAGTCGAAGGAGGAGTTATAAGCTGATGCTGAGGCTGAATTGGAGAGGATGAGACAAGTCCAGAGCATCATGAGACAAAGGGCAAGTGATCCTCCCTCCATAAACAAAGGAGATCCTGCGAAACTTTACTCTTACGAAACTATAGAGTCGAAAGTTGTAGGAAGGGAGATGTGTGAGTTCGAGAAGAAGCCTAAAAGAAGTTATGATATTGCGAACTTAGATCATTGTCAGCTGGACTTCCCAATTAACGAAATGTTGTTCATCACAGCTCAATACAAGATCAGTGATAAATTTGATAATCCAGATGACTACACTCATATGAAAATCAGATTTCATGCTGTTCTTGGGAAAAATCCAGATGAATTTTGGTCCCTGATGAAGATCAAGAAGGTGCTTACAATAAAGAAGGATGTTCTGTTTGAAGACATGCTTCAAAATTTTTGATATTTTGTCATTAGAGCTGACAACAAACAATACGACTTCACAGTTGCTGATTTTCCGTTGATGAATTGCAACGATCTTATTCAAGTAGCTCTGATTCTGAAGCATATGGAAGAAAACAAACTCAAAGGCTCTAAGACAGATGTGTTCAAAGTTGGATTCGCACACGTAAAAACATACATCGATAACTATTTTGATTGTCTTGCTCTTACTGATGATGAATTAGCGAATGTGCTAGGAAGAGAAGTTAAAGTTCCATGGGAAGATACTTTGACACAATCTGCTCTATCGAAGTATGTTGTGGGTGAGATATGCCTGAAACCTTTTGGCATGGTGTTTTCGGGAAGAGACACTAAAGGAAAACCGAAGAAATTCCTATTCAAAGCTTCAGAGATTGAAAGATACAATTCTTCGCAATATACGCACTTCATTGTACGTATGAACAATTGCAAGAAAAATAACGAAGGAGACAAGAAAGACTTGAAGAAGGTGATCTCCTGGTATGGAGAAGTGCGAAGAACAATTCACTCTGCAATTCAAAAGCTTTTGAGTTGAATTGCATCGACTGTTTACAAAGGGGGAGAATGTAGATGTATGTTGTAAAAAGTCGAATAGTGTGTATTGTAATGTTTCGCATTTATATGTTATTTTACTAAGTCAATTTTGTATGCGAAGTGTAGTATGCGAAGTGTAAATGTATAGACTTAGTATATTTTTTGTATGTTCCCTATAAATAGGGACTTAGGCTTGAAGTAGAGAAAGATAGCAAAACACGAAATCTCTCTTCAGCTTATTTTGTAATCAGTCTTAATGAAAATGAGATCTGATTAATATTTACTCCGTGTGTTCATCATCTTTCATCATTAAAATCTATCGTTTCTTTTCTTAATTCTCGACAACAATTATCATCAAAAACACAAACATAATTGATATATAAAATAATAAAATTACAAATTTAGCTTTAATTGTTAACATTTTTTTAATAAAATATCTGAAAATTAGATTTTTGTGAATGTTGCCTATGAATCACAGATGATTAAGCTCACCTGCGATTTCATGTTTGCTAGGTGTGATCTCATCTAGTTGGGCTGTGAACTGCCCTGAAAATAGTGTATAGGTATAAAATGTTTTTCTTTTAACTTTCTTCTTGAAATCACAGATGGCTAAAGGCCACCTACAATTTCCTCTGCTGCACCGGTGATTTACTCTATTTATTTATGTTCCCAATAAAGTCTGTAAGTTTGATTACTATTTTGTTGATTTGGACTATGATTTCTGACATCATTGACTATGATCTCGTTCAATTACACTATTCTATATATAAAATGTTCTACAATAAGGTAAGATTATCATTTTTTTTATTTTTTAGAAACTTTTTCATTGTATTACTTTTTACAAAAATGAATTCTACTTAATATTTCGTTGTGTTGTTATAGAATAACAAACTATAAACTTATATGTACAAATTTATAAAAACTTAATCGTTATAAGCTAGTAAATATGTAAAAACGAGAAGAATTTGGCAAAAAAACAAATAATTTTCAAGTCACCTATGCACAAAATCGTAGGTACAAGTCACTCATGCATAAAATCACAAGTACAAATCATTGATGCATAAAATCTAACCTGATAGACTACTTGTGATTTCATGCCATCTAGCTATGATTTCCTCACAGCTAGATGCAACTTTCTCTACAAGATTCGACTACCTATGATTTCAGGCACTCCACTTGTGATTTCATGCTTGCCAGATGTGATTTCCTCTTAAAGAAACAAATTACTATTTTTTAGGTAAATAACTAAAATAAACCCATCATAATTGTTTAAAAAACTAATAAAAGACCATTATAACAAGGACTAATTAGATTAATTACAATGTTTTCTGGTAATTATTAGTCTTGTGACATTGAGAGGATTGATAGAGTTTTTGAAGTTGAAAGTATGAAAATGTGTGTTGTTTCGAGATTTTTAAGAGGAAAAAGGGGAAGAAGATAAGAAGAAAAACGTAGACTAGCTTGTGATGTGATGGGAGTTTATGGGATGTGATCTTGCCTAGCCACTTGCTTGGTTGGCTTGTTAGACATACGTTTAGTTAACTAACTATCATTTAGTTAGTTAGTTAGAGGTTCTAGTTATGGAGATGGATGGTGTTAATCTCAAAAATTAGAAGAGGTATTAAGAAGTATTCTTAGTAAAATGTATTAAGTGATTAAACACTTATTAGTTAAGTTGGCACCTCTCTCAAGCATTTCTCTTATCTTAATTGATTTAGACACCATATTCCTTATATGTAATCACTTTAAGTCATGAACCATAACTAGTCATTCACTAGATAATAATACATGTGTACAAATACATACATTTATTCTTAGTATAAAATAACAATGTAGTTCTTTGTGTACTTGAACTTAAATGTTCATGTTTTATTCTTTTTATTCAAAAACACTTAAATACATTCTAATTATGCCTTATAATAATTAATTTTATTTATTTATTTATTTAAATATAAAATTTATTGACCAATGTATAATTTCGTGACATTTTACCGGTTAACCATATAGTTAAACACGTTTCGTCACTTTGGTTCGTATATTTGTCAAATTTAGATCCTTCACAACTATTAAGCATAAGTTTTACATAGAACTTAACTTACTCATCAACTGGAGACATGTTGATACAAAAATTAAGTTTGTTGCGTGCAAATAACGTTATATACTATTTTTCACAAACCGGTGATGGTTCGTAGGCATACGTCGTAATGAAATTTATCATTAGTTACTTGTTTCATATTTCAGAAGAAATTATCTAAATAAAATAGGTTAAATTCCTTCAACCATTGATAAAATACTCATATTGCTTAATAATCAAAACATATCATCGTACGATCGTTCCTATTTTTACCAATTGTTACATGATGTTTTTGTTAATCGATAAACAAAGGATAAACTGATACTTATTATGTGAAGTGTTTTCTTGTAGAGAATCCACACGAACTTTTGAATATTTGTTTTATCTCATCAAGGAATGTTACTTGAGAGAAAAGTCATATGTCAAGAAATCAATGGGAGTCATAATGATCTTGAAAGCTTCTGAGTCAACCGACAATAAACCTTTTAGTTATCATTATTTCGAAAACTAATAATGAGTGTTTTACCTACAAAGATTTCATTGATGAAGGAATCCTCCGAAACAAAAAGGAAATTAATATTTTCTCAAACATAAATTTTTATCAAATCATATTTTTTTTTCTTTAAGTTTCACAGCCCGGCCCATGTTCAGTGCTATAAGCATAAAACATAACCCGTAACTCCAAATGAGCTGATATGGGACTTTATAGAAACTAGACTCGATTTCCTACAACTTTGTTCTTATGGTGATTTTCTCTAAAATGGAACAGAATGGCATCTACTACCCTAGTAAGAAAGATTACCAATTTTGTCTAGATTTGCAGATCTTGACCATACCACCACAAACTTAAAGATTAAAGAAAATGGTTTAGAGTTATTCCATTTGCACCCAATTAATCTTGATTGAAGGTATAAAAACATAATTTAAGTGATAATTAAAATACCAAAGAGTAGATACCACATGGAAGTGAATTTGATACAAATAACATAAAAAACACAAACTTCCAACCATCTTCCAAGAATTCGTTAAGAGCCAAATTAAGACACATGATAAGATGGAATTTGGGCGGACTTTAGGTACATATTATGTAGCATTCAAGGATGTTATTTCAGCCCACAAGTCATGGTTTTTGAGACCAAAAATACAAAGCAGTACAACCAATAGTTATGAGAACCTTCAAGCCAGATATTTAACTTTATCTTTGCTAGTCAAAACTACATCATAATTAACCACATATCAAGGCCTTTTGATGCTATTTTGAGTGTCTTAAGAAGTGCTAAAAACATGGACTTCTATGCAGGAAACTACTCACAAGAATTTGAGATAAAAAGAAATAAGAAACATAACATCAAGAAAACAAATTTGACTTCATTATTCCAACCATTACTTGAGCACCAATACTAATTTATGAGTTAGTATTTTATAAGGATTTTCATAGCCACAATTCATAAAGAAAACACACTCAATATGGATAGAAATTGATCACACATAAACTCTATAATTGAGAGTAGGAAGAAGAAGATTATTTAAATCAATGGGAAAACAATTCAATCTCATAATAACAACCAATTTCAACCCAATTGAAGTGTGAACATATGGAGAGAAAGAATTAAAGACTTACCAAGGGAATAATAATTTCAATTTCATCCTCTGGAGGAAGTCGGCTACCTTACAATCCTTCTGTTGGATTAGGTGTCTAAGCCCATAACTATAATTGGTATTTACTTGACCCGATAATAGCATGGTCCATTTGGGTTGTAACACTCTGGAACAATTTGATAGGATGAATGTTTGAGGAAGAGTTTATTGTAGTTTATTAGTATATTATAAGTATAATGTATAAATTGAGAGATCACATTATTTAATTAGTATTGGTCAAGAATTAATTTAAAATTAATTTTAGTGATCAAAAGAGACTAATTAAAGTTACAGGGACTGATTATAGGTAAATTAGTAATACTAATAGTTGGACCCATGATCCATGTTGAATAGGGTTGGGCTAAACCTACATGAATGTCCGTGAAAGGTTTAGCCCAAAAGACATATGTAATATGAAGAGTCATGGTGAATTAGGGTTTGCATGGTTGTAATCCTAAGCTATAAAAGCATCCCCTAACACCATAAAATCATCCCCATGCACACTAGAGTTTTAGCTAGCCAATTTTGAGCTCCCAAACCTCTCACTCAAGTTCATTCTCTTGTTCTTGGTTTGTTATAAGACATTTGAGGCATTAAAGTTGAGGTGCTAGGCTCCTAACAAGCAAGCTACTACACAATGTAATCTTCTAACTGTTTTTTATGATTCAAATGTTACCTTGCATGCTTTTTTGGGATTTATGTTTTGGAGAACAATGTTGAATGTATAAATAGAGAAAACTTAGATCCAAAGCATTAGGGTTGTATGTGCACCATAGGAATGTTAGAGTACATAAAACCCATCATTGGTATCAGAGCCCTGCATGTTTTTTATTATATTGATGCAAATGTTTGATTTACAAAGTTAGGAAAATAACTTTTCTGGCCACTGCCTGATGAACTCGATGAGTCCATAGATGAACTCAACGATTTGGATGAGTTTTTCCTTGAACTCAATGAGTCCAAAGTCTAGCTCGACGAGTTGGCTCATCAGATGGCAGGATTTTTTAGTTTTTGGCTTGTTTTGGATTAGGATCATTACCATAAACTGTTTTGGTTCATAAAATTTTATTTTACTAATATGGTAATGTTTATCCCCATCCAAAAACATGAAGTTTCTCAAATTTTAAGATACTTACTTGATTTTGCGAAACACTAATTATTGGTAAAATTTGAAGTTATCTTGAATATGAACTAGGTCAAATTAGTAAAGGATGAATTATATAATAATTGGATTATTTTAATTTGATCTATATGTTTCTTGAAAAGTTCCATAACTTGTCCTCAAGTTATGGAATATGAAAAGTCCTTATTCATGAAACTATCAACGCTTGTAAGTTATAGAATTCAAGAGATCTTGAAAGGTTTCATAACTTGTCCTAAACTTTGGAATTTGAAAGGTCTAATTCATGGAACATTAAATTCCAAAATTTATGGAAATCAAAAGTTTTGACAAGTTACAAAACTTGCCTCAAGTTTTGGAACTTGAAGAGTCTCATTTATGAAACTTTAATTACAAATCCTAGAATTTTAAAAGTTTAAAACTCAACCCTTATACTATTATAATTTTAAAGTTTAATGCTTATATATATATATATATATATATATATATATATAAAAGACAAGTCACTTACTGTTAGTAGGGCTCATTCAAGAAGCTGTTCTATAAGGGGGGTATACGGTTACTGTCTATAAAATGGTGGTTATATATATATATATATATATATATATATATATATATATATATATATATATATATATATATATATATATATATATATATATAAGACAAGTCACTTACTGTTAGTAGGGCTCATTTAAGAAGCTGTTCTATAAGGGGGGTATAAGGTTACTGCCTATAAAATGGTGGTTTAACGGGTGTCTACTCTCACCCACCGCTTCCTTGACTGCTGGAGGGTCGCTAGCCGAACGGGTACGATATGACATTAATTCTCGTTAATAAGTATAATGATAATTATTAAAGTAACTAAAATTTTATAAATTGCCAATCTTAGTTACTTTAGGAAACATGTGAAAATTGTGCTAATCCATGAAATTGCACTTTGCACCTTGTTAATGTTGGATAAGGTGTCTAATTCCATAACTATATTTGGTATATACTTGACCCGAGAGTAGCATGGTCCATTTGGGTTGCACTTCACCGGAACAATCTGTAACAATGGAATTTTTGAGAAGAGGTTATTTATGGTTTATTAATATATTATAAGTTCTAATATATTAATATGAAATCCTATTATTTAATTAGTGTTGATCAACAATTAATATGGAATTAATTTTGTGATCAAAAGAAACTAATTAAATATTAAGGATTGATTGTGTAAATCATTCATTCTTATAAAGTGGGCTAATAATCCATGACTCCTTATGATTGGGCTAAACCCATGTGGTGACCCATGGATACTCCATGGAGGTTAAAACCCATGGAGCATGAGGAATGTGGAAAGTCATGCACATTAGGGTTTGAATGGTGTAACCTAAATGTTGCCACACTATATAAGAAACCCTCTAGCACATGAAATCGGCACTAGTGAGTCTTTGGAAGAGCATATATCCGATTTTGTGTGCAAGTAATATTCTCTCAAGTCTTCCATTTGTTGATGGTGATTTGTGGTTCCATTTGAGGCATTCACACTATTGGTGCTAGGCTCTTAAAGGCTTAAGGAACCAAGCTACAAGAAAGGTATGTCATTCTATTTAGAATTTCGTATTACATATACTTCATAGTATGCTAGTTAGGATGAAACCTTGGAAAAATGAAAGTTTGCATGTATAATAGAGAAAACATAGATCCAAGGTTTCTAGGGTTGCATGCACACCGTAGGAGTGTTAGAATGCTCAAAACCCCATCAGTGGTATCAGAGCCTAGAATTGTTTTCCAATATACTTGATGCTACTTGCTTGGAAATTCCTTAAAAATCGAATTTCTACTTTTTGGACAGTGGATTCGCCGAGTCCACTGGGGAACTCGCCGAGTCCCTTCACAATTCTGACCAACTCGCCGAGTCAGTTCATACACTCGACGAGTTGATGCTCCAGAGTGCAGATTTTTGAGTTTTAAGGCTGGAATTGGACTAGGATCATTACCCTAAACTGTTTTTGAACTTATAAACCTGTTTTTGATGTGGTAATAATCATGCTAATCCAATTTAAAAGATAATTGTCAAAAGTTTCATTTTTGGTATTAGTTTATATGGTTAGGCTAATTACATGAAATTTGTTTTGATTTGAATTGTCTTGTTCATATGAGTTTGATTGAATCTTCCATGACTTATTTGATTATTGTGTTAGTTAAATAATGTTTTAAATGATTTTAATGGACTCCATAACTTGTCCTCAAGTTATGGATGTTATGGTACATGAAAGGGTTTTTCTAATAAAGATGTCATTAAACTCATATGTTATGGAATTGAAGAGTTTTGACAAGTTTCAAAACATGCCCTCAAGTTTTGGAATTTGTAAAGTCTCATTAAATGAAACTTTAATTCCAATCCTTCGAATTCTAAAGAATTAAAATTCAACCCTTATACTATTATAATATTATATGTATAATATATATATATATATATATATATATATATATATATATATATATATATATATATATATATGTGTGTGTGTGTGTATGTATAAGACAAGTCAGTTTTACCATTAGTAGGCCTCATTCACGAAGCCGGTCTATAAGGGGGAGGGGGGGATAAGGTTACTGCCTATAAAATGGTGGTTTAATGGGTGTCCACTCTCACCCATCGCTTCCTTGACTAGTGGAGGGTCGTTAGCCGAACATGTATGAAAAAGACTATAACTCTCATTAAAAGTATAATGATAATTATAAAGTAACTAAACCTTTTATAAATTCCCAATCTTAGTTACTTTAGGAAAATGTGAAATTGATGCTAATCCATGAAATTACACTTTTCACCTTACCAAGTTGTTGATGGAGCGTGTGTGGTTAACCGACACATTAACTTGGACTAGTAAGGGTGGCAAAGGGTAGCTTAATGTTTATCATAAGGTAAATGGAGCGTGTGTGGTTTACCGGCACATTGATTAAAGTGATAATTGACATTGAGAGTACCAAGTACATTTGCATGGTTATTCACACCTTGTTTGTGATCCTCGGTATCCTAGTCACAAACCTAAAGGGCATAATCGAGATTTAAACATGTCATTGAATTTTTCAATGAATCTCAAAGGATCTAGGAATTTCAATGCAATTAAAACTTAATAACTATTTCTTTGTTCATGGTGGAAATTGGTAAATCGTCATTTACCTACCTTCAAATATTTTGCAAGTTGGATTACGACATCCCTCTTCCAAATTGTAAAATATTATGTTGGGTCCTAGCCTTAATATTTCATTCTGGGTGTTATATTAAGGATTCTTTATCTAATATAAACTTTTTCTTTCTTTCTTTTAGATGTCTTCCAACACCACTTTTGGCTCAAACCCTACCGACTCCTTCTCTCTCTCATGAACCTTTGTGGGAGAGTCATCTTTGATGAGACTAATTTCAATGATTGGATTAGGAACATCAGGATGGTCACTCGCTACGAGGACAAGAAATATGTCCTCAGCAAGGAGCTTAAGGAAATCAATGAGTCTGTTGCTACTCCTCAGGAGATTGCTAATTTTAGGGAACATGAGAAAGATGCCACCAATGTAGCTTGTATCATGCTTGCCACCATGTCTCCTAAACTCCAAAAGTCCTATGAGGACTTTTACCCTTTTGAGATGCACTAGGACCTGATGGAAAGATACCATCATAGTGCTCGTCAAGAGCGATATGAAATCATTTGCTCCATGATTACAACAAAAATGAAGGACGGTGAACCCATCACGGGCCACTTGCAGAAAATGAAAAGGTTTGTGGACCGTCTGCTCAAATTGAATGTGAACTTTTCTATGGAGCTGGCTATAGATATTATTCTACACTCCTTACCTCCATGTTATGATCAGTTTCGTATGACTTATCATATGAACAAGGAGGAAGTCACTTTGAGCAAGCTTCAGGGCCTTTTGAGGACTGCAGAAAGCGGTCTCAAAGGTAACTGTATTGTAACCACTCCTATAGCTAATGCCCCTATTCTGGCAATTGGGCAAGGTAAGGGGAAGAAGAGGAAGGCTCCTTCCAAGAGCCGAAAGGGAAAGTCTCTTGATGGATCCTCTTCAAGTGGAACCAAAGGAGATTCTGCTACTCCCTCGACCATCCCAAAAGAAGTAGAGTGTTTCTATTGCCCTGAGAAAAGGAAATGGAAGCGAAGCTGCTCCAAGTACTTGCAGGATGTTAAGGATGGGAAGGTTAAACTCACCCATGTGGGTATTTATACTATTCTATATAAAAAATCATCACATACTAACTCTTGGGTGCTTGACACAGGTTGTGGATTTCACATTTGTTATGATGTGTAGGGCCTAAAAAGAAGTAAGGATGTGGAGAACGGGAAGATAAACTTGATCATGGGTAATAGGAAGGTTTCACCTGTCACCAAGATTGGAGTTTACTCTTTATTTCTTAGTAGTGGGTTAGAAGTAGATTTGAATAATTGTTGCTACTCGTATGATATGGCGAGAAATATTATTTCCTGTCACACCCCCAAACCGAAATGGCGGAAACGTTCGGGGGTGGAGGACGTCATGTGTAGTATCATATCAATTGCATCATAGTAATCAAAGTAAACACAACCATTACATAAGATAAGAATATTTACATCTGTTTGTTTCATTGTTTGTATACATCAAAAGTATAACAAAATATAAAAGATGTGTCCTTATAAGCTCTGTATTCTCAAAATGCCATAGGAGTACCTGTCTACCGATTTCCTAAGAATACAAGCGGTTTTGAAAGAGTATCAGCATAAGGATCGTGAGTTCATAAGCATGTTTTTGTATTGAAAACTTGTCTTTGAATCAGTAAAAATGAGTGTATGCTTCTCAAGAAAATCCAATATTGTCTTTAGTAAAAGTGCGATAAAATCAGTTCCATCTATGACCACTTAGTTCATGCTAGCCGAGTATAAACCAATATCAAACACACAGTTGATTATGTGGATCAACCCTAAGTCCACAACCAAACAAGGAACGGGAAATGAGGCAGAAACCACACATTCCACAGTCTATCGAATATTCTCCATACTTAGCCCTGATGCCTAAACTAAGGAATTATAGAGTTAACTATCAATGCTTGTTATTGTATCCTGTTGTAGTATAGGAAAAACATTAGTTTTTATGTCTGGTTACTACCAATCATAGTATGTGTGTGTATTCTTGTAAAAAATCCTTTGTATAGTATGTTCTGTATGAAACCCCTGATGGGTTTTGGTCATATGAACATTCCTATGTGCACATACAAACCCTAATGCTTGGATCTAGGTTTCTCTAATTAAACATGCATTGAATCCAAGACTTCTAATGGCTAATAGAGTATAAGAACAATACAAAATCAAAGTTAGAAGTATACCTTGAAACACTAGTTTGATCTTCTTGTTCTTGGAGCTTTAGAGTCACAAATGTCACTCCTCTAATGGCTTACAAACACCAACTAGCAAGAGGATGATTTGAGAGAGAGGAGAGGGAATAGAAATCGGCCAGGGTTTCTTTGCTTTTGCAGAGGTGCCGATTTCCCTTGCCCCAAGGGTCTATTTATACTTGTAAGGCTTCTAGGGTTTCACCCTTAAACCCTAGTTGCATAATCTTTACTCAAAGCAATCCAAATCCTTTCCAAGATAAGCCCTTGGATGATTTGTGGCTTATCCCAAGCCCTAAAAATCGTCCAACCCTATCCAAGAAGGATTTACAGCCCAAAGTGTAACTATCAAACAATTGACAGTTTATACCCTCTTATTTAATTAATCTCTTTAAGTCACCAAATTAATTCTAATTAATTTATGACTTATATTAATCAAATAACAATATTATTATTCCTTATACTATTCTCATAATATATTAATAATATTTATTCTCTCATAATAAATCATCCTGTCAAGTTGCTACGGTGAAGGCAACCCAAAAGGACCATGCACAATCGGGTCAAATACTTGCCTAATATAGTTGCAGCCTAAGACACTATTCCAACAGTCTCCCACTTGGATAAGTCTAGTAACTATATGCACAAGTACAAATCGATTTGCAATCGTAGCTCTCAAAGACGCTGTCAAACTCTGATCTAATCAATCTTGTCCTTTAGATAAGGGATCGTGTAGTCCTCTGTTAGATATCATGCTGACAATTCTATGGAATAATTTGTCTAGCATTTTGGTTTCTCGATCTCCGATTCATTTGACATAGAACTTAATCGAGCACATCAATTAAGTTCTGACCGGGCCCGACACATAAGTCAAATCAAATCATCGAGCGGCCGAGATATCGCTTTTACCCTCTTGGGATAAAAGTAACAGATAAACTTCGACTTATATGCATTTACTTATTCATTAATCAACTATACACAACAATGCGTTTTATAACACCGAGTTACTGATGCGTTTTCGCATTATCAATGTACAACCAATTAACAAATAATAAACCATATATCTAGGTTTTAAGACTATATGATATTATCGTCTTGCGATCACCCTTTTATATCATATTCCATAAGGTGATTCCAGCAAGCGCGGGTTTGTTCCAATGCTCAAAACTAGTTCATAAGCACTCATGAACGTTGTAGCAACCCTTTGCTATGTCTAAAACCATTTAGACAATCTACACACCGATTCATGACAATCTTCATTCATATCTACTTCCAACATATGAACGATTGTGGACAATTTGAGTAATTCGATTATTCTTAATAAACTCAATTATTCTGGAAGTCAAAACATGCAAAAAATGAAACAGTAGTTAAACAATTAACACAAGACAGTAACATTACTCATAAATAATACTCCTTTATTTAATCATCAAATGTTAATTACATTTATCTATTACACGTTTCTACTACTATCTAATCTATGCTAATATCATCCTTCAGCCCAATACTCCTAGCATGCTGCAAGTGCTTAACCCTACTCAGTCCCTTCGTAAGCGGATCTACTGGGTTATCTTCTGATGATATCCTCTTCACTACGAGTTGTCCTTCTTCTACACGATGTCTAATAAAGTGATATTTTCTGTCGATATGTCGTGATCTACCATGATCTCTCGGTTCCTTGGTCAAGGCAACCGCTCCTTCATTATCACATAAAATTTCCATGGGCTCCTTTATGGCAGGTACAACTCCAAGATCACCGATGAAGTTCTTCAACCATATTGCCTCCTTCGACGCTTCGCTCACTGCAATGCACTCTGATTTGCACGTTGAATCAGCTACGGTTTCCTGCTTGGAACTTTTCCAAGTTACTGCTCCTCCATTTAGGGTAAAGACCCAGCCCGACTGCGAACGGTAGTTGTCCCTGTCGGTCTGAAAGCTGGCGTCACTATACCCTCGCACCTTCAAGTCATCACTCCCTCCGAGGACTAAGAACCATTCCTTCGTCCTCCGAAGGTACTTAAGGATATTCTTAACCGCAATCCGATGGGCTCTGCCAGGATTCCCTTGATATCTGCTAACCATGCTCAAAGCAAAGGCTACATCATGGCGAGTACAAGTCATAGCATACATGATTGAGCCAACTGCGGAAGCGTATGTTACTCGGCTCATTTCTGCTATTTCAGCTTCGGTACTCGGACTTTGAGTCTTACTCAACTTGGCATTACTTTGTATCGGTAATTCTCCCTTCTTCGAGTTTTCCATACTAGAACATTTTAGTAAATTCTCTAAGTAAGTGTTCTGACTAAGTCCTATTAGTCTCTTACTTCTTTCTCTTACTATCCTTATTCCCAAAATATAAGAAGCCTCTCCGAGGTCCTTCATAGCGAAGCACGTCCCGAGCCAGGACTTAACCTCCTGCAGAGTCGGGACATCGTTTCCTATGAGTAATATGTCATCGACATATAGAACAAGGAAGCTTACTATACTCCCAATAGCTTTGACATATACACACGATTCATCTTAGCTTCGTACAAATCTAAACTCTTTGACTTTCTCATCGAAGCAATGATTCCATCTTCGAGATGCTTGCTTAAGTCCATAAATGGACTTCTCAAGCTTACACACCCTATTCGGATGCTTTGGATCCACAAACCCCTCTGGCTGAGCCATGTAAACATCCTCAGCCAACTTTCTGTTAAGGAAAGCGGTCTTGACATCCATTTTCCAAATCTCATAATCATGAAATGCGGCAATAGCTAGCATCACTCTAATAGACTTTATCTTCGCAACTGGTGAGAAGGTCTCATCATAGTCAACTCTGGGAGTTTGAGTAAAGCCCTTCGCAACCAATCGCGCCTTATACGTGTGTACTTTTCCATCCACGTCGGTCTTCTTCTTGAAGATCCATTTGCACCCAACGATCTTACGTCCGGGCACATTATCAACCAAATTCAAAACTTGGTTGTCATACATGGACTGGATCTCGCTGTCCATAGCCTCTTTCCATTTTGAAGATTCCGGGCCTGCTATGGCTTCCTTATAGCTATTAGGTTCATCGAGGTTTATTAGTGTACCATCACTAATATACGTGTCCCCTTCGGTAGTAATATGAAAACCATAAAACTGGGGTTGAACTCTAACTCTTTCGGAATGTCTAAGAGGTAAGGATTCGTCAATTGGTTCAACCGGAGTTTCTTCCTCGGGTTGAGTGCCAGCGGTAGAGGTTCCTTCATCTATCGATTCTTGAATCTCTTCAAGCGCGATTTGCCTCCCACTGTCTCCTTGGCTTATGAGTTCTCGCTCTCGGAAAACTCCTCTCCTCGCAACAAAGACAACATTGTCCTTCGGTCTATAGAAGAGATATCCAAAGGATTTCTGCGGGTAGCCGATGAAAATACATCGCTCACTATGAGGTTCGAGCTTGTCGTGAGTATCTCGTCTTACGAAAGCCTCACAACCCCAAACCTTGATATGTGCCAACGAGGGAGCTTTCCCTGTCCACATCTCGTGACGTGTTTTGACAACCTTTTTAGTAGGGACTCGGTTAAGGATATGGGAGGCAGTCTCTAAGGCATACCCCCAAAACGAGATTGATAGTGAAGCACGACTCATCATAGAGTGAACCATGTCCAACAAGGTTCGATTACGCCTTTCTGCCACACCATTCAATTGTGGTGTCCTAGGTGGCGTCGATTGTGAAACTATTCCACACTCCTTGAGATAATCGTGGAACTCAAGACTTAGGTACTCTCCTCCTCGATCGGATCGAAGCATCTTGATTTTCCTACCCAATTGATTATCCACTTCATTCTTGAACACTTTGAACTTTTCAAAAGTTTCTGACTTTTTCTTGATTAAGTAGATATACCCATATCTACTATAGTCATCGGTAAAAGTCACATAGAAGCAGTTCCCATCCTTCGTGGTTGTTCTAAACGGTCCACATACATCGGTATGTATTAGGTACAATAGACCCTAACCCCTTTCACACATACTTGTGAAGGGTGACTTAGTCATCTTTCCAAGTAAACAAGACTCGCATGTGTCATCTTCCCTAAGGTCGAATGACTCCAACACTCCATCCTTTTGGAGTTGGGCTATGCGCTTCTTGTTGACATGTCCAAGACGACAATGCCACAAGGATGCTCTATCCATTCTATTGGAAGAATCCATGCATAGAACATCATTTCCTAAGTTATCTACAATCATAACGGTTTCATAAATTCCATTACATGGTATAGCTTCAAAATAAAAGACACCATTTAGATAAGCCAAAATAGAACCATTCTCATTATTAAAAGAAAATCTAAAACCTTGTCTAAACAAACCATGAAATGAAATGATGTTTCTAGGCATTTCTGGCGAATAGCAACAATTGTTCAAATCCAAAGATAAACCATTCCTAAGCACTAAAGAATACACTCCAATCTTGGTCACAGGCGACGATCTTCTGTTCCCCATGATTAGATTTATTCTTCCATGCTCAACATCCCTATTTCTTCTTAGTCCCTGCACATTAGAATAAATGTGGTAACCGCAACCGGTATCAAGAACCCAAGAAATAACATGAGATGAATCGTTAGATTTAATTGTGTATATACCTGCGAAAGATGGCTTGATCTTTCCTTCCTTGATGGCTTGCAGGTACTCTGGGCAACTTCTCTTCCAATGTCCTATCTTGTGGCAGTGGTGGCACTCTGCCTCCTTTGGGTTAGGGTAGGGTTTAGCAGGATCAACTTTGGTCCCACTAGAAGAGGCACCATCTCGGGACTTAACCTTGCGATGGTTCTTAGATGAATCCTTCCTCTTCTTTCCCCTTCCTTGTCCAATAGCCACAACAGGAGCAACGAGTGGATTGGGAGTTGTTGCACCAGACTTGTCCTTGAAGTTGCTCTCAGCAACCCTCAAGAGACCTTGGAGCTTGCTTAGGGTGACCTCTTCTTTGTTCATGTGGTAGGTCATCCTAAATTGATTGTAACTTGGAGGCAAAGAGTAAAGCACCATGTTGATCGCCAAGTCTTCCCCAAAGTCAACATACAACTTGCGAAGACAGTCAACATACCTTTGCATCTTTTGCAGGTGCACGGTAAGAGACTCTCCATGACCCATTTTAGCGGAAATCATGTTAGTGAAAATCTCATAACGCTCTTGTCTCGCGTTTTGGTGGTATCTCTCCAACAAGTCTTGGTGCATCTCGTACGTGTACATGTCCTCATAGGACTTTTGGAATTCGGAGTTCATAGTGGCTATCATGATGCAATGTACCTTCGTTGCATCACGCTTGTGAGTTTCAAAAGCGGTTATTTCAGTCGGAGTAGCGATTTCAGGGTTGATTTTCTCGAGCTTCTCATCGAGGACATACTCCTTGTCCTCATAGCGAGCAATAGTGCGAATGTATCTTATCCATTCGTTGAAGTTCGTCCCATCGAAAGTCACATTTTGACAAAGGCTCATCAATGTGAATGAACTTGCAACAATGTTGTTTGCTTTCGACATCTACAAATAGAAAGGACAAAGATAGATTAGAATATGAATCCCTAATTATCACCCAATAAGAAAATTAGGGCTAGGACCCAACAACAATATTTACATATTAGAAAATGGATGCCACAATCTAACATGCAAACATTTTAAGGTAAGTGAATGACGATTCACTAATTCTCCACCAGAAAACATAACTTTAAGTTCTAAATGTATTGAGAATTCCTAGGTTTAGATGAGATTCATTGAAACTTTTCAATGGCATGTTTAAATCTCGATATGCCCCTCTTGTTTGTGACTAGGATACCGAGGATCACAAAGCGGGTGTGAATTACCATGCAAATTCACATGGTGCCTTCATTGTAATGATCACCTATTCGATGTGCCGATAAACCACACACGCTCCATCGAACTATGATAAACAATGAATCACCCTTTGCCACCTTTGCTTAGAACCAATTAGTGTGCCGGTAAACCACACATGCTCCACTAACTTCTTAGCAATGGTGAAAAGTGTAATTTCATGGGATTGCATCAATTCACTTTTCCTAAAGTAACTAAGATTGGGAAATTTTTGAAAAACATGTAGTTACTTTGTATTTCATATTATACTTTTAATGAGAGATGAGGTTGCCCTATCCTACCCGTTCGGCTAACGACCCTCCACCGATCAAGCAAGCGGTGGGTGTGAGTGTACACCCATTAAGCGCCATTTTATAGGCCGCAACCTTATACCAACCTTATAGATCGGCTTCGTGAATGAGGCCTACTAACGGTAAGACTAGCATTTTAGTTATATATATATATATATATATATATATATATATATATATTAATCTTGTAATATTATATTAGTATAGGGTTGGATTTTAAACTTGTAAAATTCTAGGGTTTGAAATTTAAATTGTCTAAATTAACCTTTTAATCACAAAACATAAATTTCAAAAACATGAGGGCAAGTTTTAAACATTTAAAACATGGAGGATCAAATAACAAATAATCTTAATTAACAATTAATTCCATAATTATCCATATTTGATTTATTTAATGATTTCTTAAAAAATAATTTACCAATTTAATCAAAATAATTAATTAATTATCACATAAGGAAATTAAATATTTTATTAATTGATAAATATCTTTAATTAGACAAGATTATAGTCATATATATCAAAAAATTGGATTAGGGTTGATCTAATATGATAAAGGCAAGTTTCCATAAGATAAATATCAAAAATCCCGATTTTGGCCCTTCCTGACGCTCGAACTCGCCGAGTTCCCAACTGGACTCGCTGAGTCAGGCCAACTCGCCGAGTCCACCATGGGACTCGTTGAGTTCATGACACAGAACCACAAAATTCGAATTTTGCTAGTAAGAAACAAACAATCAAGCATTAATTTAATAGAAACCAATCTAGGCTCTGATACCACTGATGGGTTTTGGTCATATGAACATTCCTATATGCACATACAAACCCTAATGCTTGGATCTAGGTTTCGCTAATTAAACATGCATTGAATCCAAGACTTCTAATGGCTAATAAAGTATAAGAACAATACAAAATCAAAGTTAGAAGTAGACCTTGAAACACTTGTTTGATCTTCTTGTTCTTGGAGCTTTAGAGTCACAAATGTCACTCCTCTAATGGCTTACAAACAGAAACTAGCAAGAGGATGATCTAAGAGAGAGAAGAGGGAATATAAATCGGCCAGGGTTTCTTTTCTTTTGCAGAGGTGCCGATTTCCCTTGCCCCAAGGGTCTATTTATACTTGTAAGGCTCCTAGGGTTTCACCCTTAAACCCTAGTTGGATAATCTTTACTCAAAGCAATCCAAATCCTTTCCAAGATAAGCCCTTGGACAATTTGTGGCTTATCCCAAGCCCTAAAAATCGTCCAACCCTATCCAAGAAGGATTTACAGCCCAAAGTGTAACTATCAAACAATTGACAGTTTATACCCTCTTATTTAATTAATCTCTTTAAGTCACCAAATTGATTCTAATTAATTTATGACTTATATTAATCAAATAACAATATTATTATTCCTTATATTATTCTCATAATATATTAATAATATTTATTCTCTCATAATAAATCATCCTGTCAAGTTGCTATGGTGAAGACACTATTCCAACAAACCCGACTACCACCAGTATGTATAGCATGTTCTTGTTTGAAAACCATGGCTACCACTAGTATGTATAGTATGTTCTGTTTGAAAAACCTGGCTACCACCAGTATGCACAGTATGTTCTTGTTTGAAAACCCTGGCTACCACCAGTATGTATAGTATGTTATGTTTGAAAACCCTGGCTACCACCAGTATGTATAGTAGTTTTATTAATTAAAATAAAACTAATGAAGAATGGAATCCCGTAAACAATGATTAGTTTATACTACTGTGAGTTCGTATAACCATGCGTGATATGACTTAGAGACCTTTACAACATTCTTCAGGTTTCGGTTAAATGACATATGTCACCCCAGGCATGCATGCCTAACTCTAGCTAGCAGTTCAGGTGTGGGATTGTCAGTCCCGAATAGATCTATTCACAAATCTCACACTCTCCCTCTAGGAGACTCTGGTTATACTATGATAGGATTTAGTTTAGTGCACCTAAGGGTACAGTTTTGAAGTAGAGTCTCACAATTTTGTATAATCTACTTTACGTGCAGTCCTGTATTGATCTACTGTATTGAAATCTGTTGTATACTTGTAGTATATTAATAATTATACATAAATAATTATTAAATGTTGTACTCTTGAAATCCAAATGTAGTAATGTATATCATAAACTAAATCTTCCATAGTTTATGTGTTTAGCAATGTTTAACTTTGAATTCGTAAAACTGTGTATTGAAAACCCCAAACTATACCTATTATAGTTTTCCTAAAATGTATTGTACTTGGTTAGTGTATTGTTTCTGGAAACTATGCAATTATATACTTGTTTAACAGAAAGAGTACCTTATTCTCTGAATCAATTTCATAAGTTTTAAACTTATTGAAATTCTTTTGTTTTTGTTCACCAAAAATCGTTTATGTTTGGCTTGTATTCCCCCTGAAAACGTTTAAAAATCATGAAAGCGTAGGGGTATGAACTCACTGTTAGTTGTGTGCAAGCGTCGAATCAACGAACTGGAAACGAAGACCCTCGAGTTATTATACTTGGAACTTAACGGAATCCTAATATTATATAACTACATATATGTATCTAAATTAGCGATTTCGTTAGATAAAGTGTTAGAAAAACACCTGCTTTCGGTAAAGGAATGTTACCGAGACTTGATCGAATCGAGGAAACGGGTTTTTCACCACTTAAGAGGTGTGTACGGCCGTAAACAAGGGTTTACGGCCGAACAGGCAGTTTACGGCCGTGAAGAGTTTACGGCCGTGAACTCCTCTTTAAAGGGTTTACGGTCTTTGCAGATTTGAAAGGTGTGCACCGTACACTCAAGAACAAGGGTGTTTGATTTCGAAGAAAACGTGTTCCAGATGCTCTAAATCGACACCAAATGACGATTTTTAATGATTTTCAGGAGAAAAGAGGTGTTTTTAGTGTGTTTACGGTCAAGAGTTTAGAGGGAGAATGAGAGAGTTTTCAGCCAAGAAGGTTCAAATGAAGGTGGGGGTCCCGTATTTATAGGCTGAGGGTATGGTCGGTGGTGGGGTCAACCTTGCACCAACCGCAAACGGGTTTACGACAGTACACAGGTTTACGGCCGTAAACTCGTTCTGGCCGCTAGCGCGCTGTTTTTCAAGGAACTTCGGGTTTTTCGTGTGATTTTCAATTCCGACTCGTATATAAAATTTAATTATATAAAACTAGATGATTTTCTAAACCAAGAAGTTTGATGGAAAATTAATAAAAATTCAAATTTTATTAACGACAATCGATTAGTGGAAACAGAAAATGGTTCGGGTTGTCACATTTCCTTTCATGGTTTGTACAAACAAGGTTTCACATTTTCGTTTGATAATGAAATTGGTGAAATAAATCCTTATTATAATGATGTTTTTTTTTATTTTAGAGAATTACCTTGTAATGATGTATATGAAACTATGATGGTTGTAGACAACTTAGGAATTAATGTGTTGCATATCGATTCTTCTAATGATTTGGATAAGGTATCCTTGTGGCATTATCGTCTTGGACATGTCAACAAGAAGCGCATAGGCCAACTCCAGAAGGCTGAAGTCTTGGAATCATTCGACTTAAGGTTGGATGACACTTGCGAGTCTTGTTTGCTTGGAAAAATGATTAAGTCACCCTTTATTGGTTCTTGTGAGAGGGGTGAGGGTTCGTTGGATCTCATACACACCGATGTGTGTGGGTCCTTCAGAACTGCCACTAGGGATGCTAACCGCTTCTATGTGACTTTTACTGATGATTACAGTAGATATGGCTATATCTACTTAATCAAGCATAAGTCGGAAACCTTTGAGAAATTCAAAGAATTTAAACAAGAAGTGGAGAACTAGTTGGGCAGGAAGATAAAGATGCTCCGATCCGATCGGGGTGGTGAGTATCTTAGTATTGAGTTCTTAGACTATGTTAAGGAGTGTGGAATTGTTTCAAAGTTGACGCCACTTAGGACACCACAACTTAATGGTGTGGCCGAGAGGCGCAACCGAACCTTGTTGGACATGGTTCGTTCCATGATGAGTCGAGCTTCGTTACCAGTCTCATTTTGGGGGTATGCCTTGGAGACTGCCTCCCAAATCCTTAATCGAGTCCCAACTAAAAAGGTTTCCGAAACACCTCACGAGATGTAGACAGGGAAGACTCCCTCGATAGCATACATCAAGGTTTGAGGTTGCGAGGCTTTCGTGAGGCATGAGACTCACGACAAGCTCGAACCTCAGAGTGAGCCAGTGTATTTTCATCGGCTACCCACAGAAGTCCTTTGGATATCTCTTCTACAGACAGAGTGACAATGTTGTATTTGTTGCGAGGATAGCAGTTTTTCGTGAGAGAGAGCTGGTATTCCAAGGGGACAGTGGGAGGCAAATTGACCTTGAAGAACTTCAAGAGTCAAGTGGTGAAGGAACCGCAAACGCTACCAATCAACTTGAGGAGGAAACTCATGTTGAGCCAATTGACGAGTCTGTGCCTCTAAGGCGTTCTAGAGTTCCACCTGCGTTTTATGGTTTCCATATTACTGCAGAAGGTGATACATTTATTAGTGATAGCACATTGGTAAATTTGGACGAACCTAAAAACTTCAAGGAAGCCATGGCAGGCCCCAAGTCCGCTAAATGGAAAAAGGCTATGGACAGTGAGATTCAGTCTATGTATGACAATCAAGGTTGGAACTTGGTTGACAATGTACCGGGTCGTAAAACAGTCAGGTGCAAATGGATCTTCAAGAAGAAGACTGACAAGGATAGGAAAGTACACACATATAATGTGCGATTAGTTGCGAAGGGCTTTACTCAAACTCCAGGAGTTGATTATGACGATACCTTCTCACTAGTGGCAAAGATTAAATCTATTAGGGTTATGTTATCCATTGCCGCATTTCATGACTATGAAATATGGAAAATTGATGTCAAAATCGCTTTCATTATTTTGAAGTTGGCTGAGGATGTTTACATCAGTCAGCCAGAGGGTTTGTCAATGCAAAGTACCCTAATATAGTGTATAAGCTTGAGAAATCCATTTATGGATTGAAATAAGCATCTCGCAAAAGGAATCTTTGTTTCGATGAGAAAGTTAAAGAATTTCGCTTTTCGAGAAGCGAGGATGAGTCCTGTGTATATGTCAGAGCTAGTGGGATTATAGTTAGCTTTTTGGTACTATATGTGGACGACATACTACTCATAGGAAATGACATCCTAACCTTGCAGGAGGTTAAGTCCTAGCTTGGAAAGTGTTTTTCTATGAAGAACCTTAGGGAAGCTGCCTATATTCTTGGGATAAGGATATTGAGAGACAGGAGTAAGAGACTAATCGGACATAGTCAAAGTACCTACTTGAACAAAGCATTGAAGAGGTTCAACCTGCATAATTCCAAGAAAGGAGACTTACCGATCCAGAGCAATGCCAAACTGAGTAAAACTCAGAGTCCGAGTATAGAGGCTGAGATAGATGAGATGAGTCGATTACTATATGCTTCTGCTGTTGGTTCGATAATGTATGCTATGACTTGTACTTAGGGGTGTCGAACGGGTAAAATTTTTGGGTTTCGGGTAGAACGGGTATTTCCTTAAGAAAATAATACCCGATATCCGACCTATATTGTAATTCGGGTTTTCGGGTTTCGGGTATTCGGGTTTGAGGCCGGGTTGGGTAATTATCGGGTATACCCGAAAATTTCTTAAATGACACTTATTGATAATTTTTTTCTTTATTTTTTTATTTTTACATGTTGGTTGATTTAATAAAGAATCGGGTAGGAAAATACTCAATACAATTAACAAGTACATATATAATAACAATACAATTCATTATAATATGTTATGTACTTTTTTAATTCCATTCTGTGCGATAGTGAGAAACTGAGACTTGTTATGATGGTTTAGGACTTCAGCTTTAACATCGTATTCCATTTGCAAGTTTGCGTTGACTGTTGAGCCGTCGTTCATAAGAAGGAAACGAAGGCTTTTGTTTTATTTGAAGTGTGCGTACATGACTGCATTGTATATTTGGTATTATTTAAAAAATGAATTCGGGTATACCCGAAATAAATATTCATACCTAAAACCCGACCTATATTATTATCAGGTTAACCTATTACCCGAATGTTCATACCCGTTACCCGTTCTACCCGACCCATTCTACCCGAATTCGGAACGGGTTGGGTGGGTAGAACGGGTTTCGGGTTTTTTCGACAGGCCTACTTGTACTCGCCCTGATGTGGCCTTTGCTTTGAGCATGGTCATTAGCTATCAAGGGAATCCTGGCAAAGCTCACTAGACTTTGGTGAAAAACATTCTCAAGTACCTGTAATGGACTAAGGACTGGGTCCTTACCCTTGGTGGGAGTGATGACTTGAGAGTGGTGGGGTATAGTGACGCCAACTTTCAAATTGATAGAGATAATTTCCGCTCTCAGTCGGGCTGGGTGTTTACCCTGAATAGAGGAGCAATTACTTGTAAAAGCTCCAAGCAAGAGACTGTAGCTGATTCAACATGCGAATCAGAGTACATAGCAGCAAACGAAGCGACAATGGAGGCGATATGGATGAAGAACTTCATCGGAAACCTTGGAGTTGTACCAGCTATAAAGGAGCCTGTGGAGATTTTCTGTGACAGTGATAGTGTAGTTGCCTTAGCGAAGGAACCAAGGGATCATGGCAGGTCCAGAAACATCTACAGGAAATATCACTTCATAAGACACAAGATAGAAGGACTCCTCGTGGCAAAGAGGGTATCATCATATGAGAACCCGATAGATCCCTTCATGAAGGACTGAGTAGGGTTAAGCATTTATAGCATGCGAGGCGCATTGGGCTGAGGGATGATATTAGTTTTAATGATTAGATAGCTATTTCGAAACTTGTAATAGATAGACTGTAATTGACATTTGATGCATAAATAAAAGGTGCTTTTTATTTACTAGTATGGTACTATCTCATGTCAATTGTTTAATATTGTTTCATTTTGCATGTTTTAACTTCTAGAATAATTAGTTTATTCAAACCACCACAGTTGATCAATTATTGAAAATTTTAAAATCATATTTCACAAGGAGTGTTAATACTTAAAGAATGCAAAAGGGTACCTTGGGCGCAAAATCTTTGGAAACTAATCTTGCATACCTCTATCAAAAGGTAAAAGCTTTCAAGTGTATGTGTCACACATGAAACAAAACAGATAAAGGAATGTGTATATATAACATGGCTTTCAAAACTCACTTGATATTTACTCACTTGAAGATCTGCAAACACTTCAAATGGAATGTTGGATCATTTTCACTGTTACATAAATTATTCTTTGTAGAACTACTTGTGCACATGACAAGTTAGCACATGAAATTTGTGAATTTTCGGGCTACTCTGCACTCTTGTACTAAGCTGCACTTTTGTGCTTGGAATTATGTTAATCCCTTGGTAAGGATGAAAATAGACTTCCATACCTGATTATAGGCTTTTACCTCATGGCATTTGGAGCCTTTATGAATTTATTATGAAATTTCAAAGTTGATTGATGCAAACAGTGGGCTGCATGGACCAGTTTGCAAAGATTGGTACTTATACCCTTAAAGGAACTGGAATTAGGAAAAGTGGTCCAAAGTTCAGTGAAACTAGATACACTAACCTTTCCAGAAAAATAGACTTGATGATATTTGGACAATCTGGTGGCCTCGTATGATTTTTATAAGATAGGGACAGATTGTAGCAACGTGCTGAAACATCAAACAAAATGGGATAAACAACTCACTTAAACTCAGAATCGGGATAGGAAAACAAAGAAAAAATGTAGTAGACATTCATACCTTTCCACAATGAAAACACCATTAAAATTCTTAACCTAACACCATTGCCCTTTCTATGGAATGAATTACCATTCTGCCCTTGTCTTCTTCCTCATTTTCTGCTGCATTTTCAGAAAGAAAAAAAAAATAGGTGGTAAAGAGGGTGAAAATCATGGTACTTAAGTGCTTCAACAAATGATGCAAGAAAAATCACTCTAACAGAATACCATTACATCAAAATCCTTTAAAAATAATGTTTGTTGGGATTCTGCAACTGCTTCATTCAAATATTCCCTAAAAATCCTGTAGCTTCAATATAATCCACCTTCTATTGCTACAATTGTTCTTCTCATTTTCCCATTTTTTCCACTTTTAACCCTTCTACTTGTAATCACTGTAGTCCCATCCCTACCAATCTTTTTCAAAATTCCCCCAATGCCCACAGCTGCTAACCTTGCAGCTCTTCTTATCACCACATCACATATTTTCACCACCAGTTTTCTCACTTTCAGTGGAACATCGTTTATCTGATAATTAATTAACAAAAACACATCTTTTGTCAAAAAAGAAAATAAACCCAGATTCAAAAAAGTATTTTTTTTATATAGAAACTAGGAAAAATCTTACATTTAGGGTTTCTTCTAGAATCTTGGCAACTTCACTGAAGTTTGGGGAGTCATCTTCATGCATAGCACCATTAATGGTGTACTGAGTATTTTCAAGAAACAAAATATAATTTTTTTTTGTAATCCCATTTGCTGAGAACTTTCTATCAATCTAAACAATGCACTTTACATTTCTACCCCTATATTGGTAAAAAGAGTAAAGAATTTCGTTTTATGACATACCTTAACATGAATCTTGCTGAAAGCTTAAAGGAAACTCGTCCAAAAATATCTGATTCTAATGACATTTTGTGAATTACTCTTCTAACAATGTCAGCTAAATACATTCCCGATATCATTTTCTCAAAACCCTGTATTATTAATCACAAAAATCATATCAAGTAAAAAATATGAAAATTACAGAATGAAAATTATCTTGGATAAAAATAATTAAATTAACCTGATCATTTGGGTTCTGAATTTCTGCATCAAGATCAATATCATAATCAGTTCACTACTAGAAAAACAACCTTTTACACTGTAATAACAACTTACTGGCAGCTGGTATTCTGTTTTGGAAACTCTACGCCCTCCTCTTATGGAAAAATGAGCACAACTAGGAGGATCCTTCCCCTGTCTACAATTCCTACCTCATCAACAGTTTCATTTGCCAATATTTCATTCAATTCAGAAATCAGCTATTGCACCTACAAGTCATCAACAATGATTATTAGTATGAGAATGCCTGACAAGGGTATTCTTGTCTTTTGCACTTTTTACCTCAGGGATGACTTGTAATCAATAAGTCCTTCAGGTATGAGAATAAAACCATAGTTATAACCAAGATCTGCACATTTCAGATTACATCTGCTATGTAATATGTAACCTTTTTCTCTGTCAATTTCTTTGATGCAACCTGTAAGAAATATGCAAAAAAGTAATTAGTGAGTCTCTTAAAAAAATAAAAAATAAATTGAATTGTGTACTCTTCTCCAATAAGAGTGATGTTTGGATGAGTTTGTAAAGCACATTCTAATGTAATGTGGGAAGTAGCACGTCCCATAAGCCTTACAACTGCGTACATACAATGCAACCTTATAATTAGCAACCATGTGAATATTCTTGTTTCCTTGGTCAAACGTTGACCAAATTTATTTTTATATTTTTACAAATTATATGAAATATAATATTCCAGATAATAAACTTACAGTGAGAATATTTCCCTGTGGAACGTGCATCTATCATAACATTTCCCTAAATCCCCCTGAAATACATTTAATAACAAAGCAAACAACAGTTAATTACATTTTTGGTCCCCTGATTTTTGCAATTTTGGTCCTTATTTGAGGTTTTTGGTATCTGTTTCAGGAAAATGACTATATTTTTGGGGCTAAAGTTGAAAACAATCATGTATTACCTGGAACAAGGACCAAAAAAGTTATAAGAACCTCAAAGGATGACCAAAACTGCAAGAGAAAACTTTTGGGACCAAAATTGCAAAAATAAGCCATATTCAGAGACCAAACATTTAATTTACTCGATAAAACAAAATTGGGAATTTTCATAGAAATGGATATGTACCTCATTAGGATGATGAAGTGCCATTTTCATCACATCTGGATGCCATGATTCACTGGGTGCAAGAGGACAATTTAGGAATTTCATTCCAAACAAGGAAGTTCCAATACCTGCAACTAATATGCTGTCCAATAGGAAGTCCCAAGACTGAAGTAGGTGTAGGAAGAGCATATTTGAAGTAGTTGTGTGCGCTTAACAAGCTTGAATTGCTTAAATCAACAAAAATACTCCATTTATGTCTAGACAAACATTGTGGCACAGTTTTTATTGTTTTTACCATGGATCAGAATGCAGTATTTTACTACTCTAAACTAAAAAACAAAATAGTAAGAAAAGGCAAACGTCACATATGGGTCTCCATAAATTCCCAATGTACAAAAAAGTTTAAAATCTAATCAATTAAACGAGCATATCTTATTTAGAAAAGTAAAAAAGAAAAAAGAAGGTCACTCAGGTTATTCATTGGACATATATCAGTCCTTAAACTTTATGCCTGGGATTCCTTCAGTTTCAACAACTAGTGTCATCATCATAACTCATAACTCTCCTAAAAGTTCGATTACAATCAATTAAGTTTTTTTCTTTATCTTTATATGTTTGGTATTAAGTCTCTATTGTAAAGTGACAAAACTGATTAAATGATAACATCGCTAAAATGGCGTTGTCAATTCAGAAGCTGTTGAAATGAAAAGGCGATTTTCAAGGAAACATGAGTTTTACAAGTGAAGCAACCTTATATACTCTTTTTTTTTTCCTTTTCATTTTTGGTCAATAATTAACAAAATAAAAAATGAAAAATGATTTTTGACGAGTTAAATCACCTAGGTTTTCACCGGGACTTGAACATAATATTTGTAGGCGGTGATGGAGAAAACTCGAACGGAAAATTAGGCGGCTCAGCCTCGCCTGACAACATTCCAACGATCTCTCTCATCGTTGGACGTTTTACCGGCGAACGCTGGAGACATAGTAAGGCGGTTGTGATACAGAGGAGTGCCTGTTCTTGATCTAGTGAATGAATATTAGGATCAAAAAGATCTAGAAGCTTCCCATTGCGTGCAAGCTGTCTCGTCCATGAAATTAAATTAGCTCTCTCGAATTCAGACATGGGGGACGCGTGCAAACTCAACTGATTTGCGTTTCTTGCAGACAACATTTGATTGTACCGATAACGACCCCGCTCTAGGGATCCCGTATCTTCCCTCCCTTTACATACATTAAAATAAATAAATCTTAATTTGAAACAAAAAACAAGTCATTGAAAGAAAGTTATTTACAGAATTACCTGACAGCTGGATTAAGAGGGGAAGAAGCAGAGGGAAGATTAGTTCCATGAATGGAATTGGAAGACCCAAGAGCTGAAGGAGCGGGATCGGGACCAGATCCAGGAAGCATAGGTGGTCCAGTAGTGATTCAGAACTGGTAACCCACTCGGACCTTGAAAACAAACCAAAACAACATTTGGGTTCGATTAGATTGGTTCGGATAGTTCTATAGGCTTATTTCTCTGCCGAACATGAAGTCATACCTAAGAAGGAGATGATTATGAAGAAAAACATCGGGAAAGTCGGTGCGGGTTGGAGGTAGTTGAGGTGGGTATCAAGCGGTGTTTTAGGGTTTGTTTTGATCGATGTAGATTTTAGGAACTTTAAGTATGAAATTATGGATGTTTTACACACAATGCTTTTAGGGTTTCTTTTGATTGAAGAGGATTTTACATACAAAGAAGAAGAAGGACGAGAGTATCAAGGCGGGGTTTTTATTTTTTGGATTTCATTCCCCCCCTTGCAATTAAAAAATTGGAGAGCGCGCGTTCAAAAAATAAAATATAAAGCGACACTTTTAGACGAAACGCCTTTTTATGATAGGTGCCCTCCATGCTTTTAATTTTTTTTTGTTGGACACTATTTTCAGGGTACGCACAAATGCGTGCCCTCTATCCTTCAAATTTTGCAAAACCGACATTATTTTTTAGGGCACGCACAAATGCGCGTCCTCTATCAGCGAGTGTCATTGTTTGCATGTCATTAAAGGGTTGTTTTGTAGTAGTGAGGTCTGAGTATTGGAATCAACCCGCGCTCACTTGTATCACTTCATGGAATTTATCTCGAGTGATCGTGAGACGATATATCATATAATCTTCAAACCTAGATATATAAGTTGTTGACTATGAGTTGGTCGTACATTGATAGTATGAAAACGCATTGGTAACTCGATGTTATAAAACGTGTTGTTGTGTATGGTTCAGTGAATAGTTAGCACAAGCATATACTATCAAAGTTTATATGTTCCTTTTAGTCCTTGGAGGATCAAAAGCGATATCTTGGGTCTCTCGATTATTTTGTTTTAACTTATGTGTTGGGCCCTGTCAAAACTAAATTGATGTGTTCGATTAAGTTCTATGTCAAACGAATCAGAAATCGGGAAACAAACTGTTGGACAATAAGATTGACTATGTTCCATGTGTTTTTTTACTGATATCTTGAGAACAGAGGATTCTATGATCAATTATCTAAAATGGTAAGTCTAAGTTCGACAAAGGAATTTAAGAGCCACAACTACTAGTCGGATCCTGAAGTTATACTTACAACTATAGTTATTAGACTTATCCAAGTGGGAGACTGTAACAACCCAAAATGCGACCCAAAAATTTTTGTTTTGATATTACTAAAAATCACATCATCCAATACATATATCACAAGAACCATGGAATGAGTACTCAAAAGTCATAGTAATGGTGTCAAAACAAAACTTAATCAATCATAACAAAATGTATGAATACAACTCCCAGGATAAAACTGAAGCTGTGGTGGGTGCGATGCCATCAACCCGAGCTATTCCCTTTGCTAGCGGGAGTACCTGAAACCAAAATTGAAACTGTAAGCACGAAGCTTAGTGAGATCCCCCATACAACAACACATAAACACATATTGGGCCTTGCCCACTGCATCAGAACGAAGTCCAGAAACTGCATCGGACCGGAGTCCGGAACTAACTAGGGCCTTGCCCTCTGCATCGGACCGATGTCCGGAAACTGCATCGGACCGAAGTCCGGAACTAACCAGGGCCTTGCACTCTGCATCAGACCGAAGTCCGGAAACTGACTGAACATAGCATATCATAATCATAACTACTAGCATAAACACATATACTGCATACTACATCGGATCCATGTACGGAACACATAACACAAAGACAGGCTTGAATCACACAGACATCAAGCACACTAAACTACTGCATCGGACCGAAGTCCAGAACTGCTGCTAACTAGACGGGTCGACATTGTGGCCGTAGACCCATTCCTACTAGAAGTAAAACTCACCTCGTAACGTTGGCTGCCGAGATGCTAAATCTGAAAGTGCCTGACCGCTGCTCTGGAACTCCCCGACTACAAATCCCATAAACACTAAATCAAATACTCATAACTAATCTCAGGGTAAAATGACTATTTACCCCTGGTCAAGTCATAGTCAACTTCCTGGTCAAAGTTAACTTCCTGTTGACCGGACTCGCCGAGTTGGGCCGTCAACTCGCCGAGTCCTTATCATCCATTCTAGTTCTCTACCCGCTTCTACTCGTCGAGTTTGGCAACGACTCGACGAGTTCTTCCTCGATGCTAACATCGAGTCTAACTTCATCCGACTCGCCGAGTTGTATGAATAACTCATCGAGTTCTCCTTCAACATATGAACATGTCCAGTCTGTGACTCACCGAGTCGTATGAACAACTCGTCAAGTCTGAAGAACAACTCGCCGAGTTCAAGAACAACTCATTGAGTCCCAAGCATGCTATTACTATACAATTGTGACAACTTGACACTTTTACACTAAGCAATCGATCCATATATCTATATTTCACTTGAATTTAGCATCTTTTAGTAGTATATTGAATCCGCACTAGTGTTTTAGGCTTAATATATCATAGATATGGACCTTAGGAAGGACTAGGATGGGTGTTGCATCACAAAATCTAGCCACACAGACCAAGAGAGCTGTGTGCAGTGTGTGCGGCCAAGCCAGCCGCACACCCAGCCGCAAACCCCTCCAGCCTCACACTCAACCCTATATAAAGTGGAGGACCCCCTTCCATTCAATTTTGGCTGATCCTTTCTCTTTCTAGAAAAACCACCCAAGAACACATAGAAGGCTCCCAAAACGTGAAGAACACCATCATTTAACTTGTTATAGAGGCAAAACACTTGAATCCAAGCCTCAAACTCATAATGTTCTTCATGTTCTTCATCTTATGAAGGAGTGCGGCCGCACACCTTCATCAGGTGGTTGCACACACTCATGATGCCCTCCAAAGTGAGAGTAAGGCCACAAAATCGTCACATGGAATTCAAGCAAAGAGTGTACGGCCGCACACCCCTGTGTACGGCCGCACACACACCCTGTACGGCCGCACACTCTAGTGTGCAGCCTCACTCACAAGTCTGGCCGCGTACCCAGCCGCACACTCACCTTTATGGCCATACACACACCCTAATATTCACTTTTGGCCTTAAACATGCATAGATCATTGGGTATAGAACATGGGACACTTAGTCTTAGTTATCCCAAGCCCTTAGGAGGGATTCCCCATCATGTTTAGTCATAAAACACCTTAGCTCTAACTTATATATGTATCATCATATAATAGGGGCTACGTACGTTCAGAGCGTCCGTTGACACTCGACACTCATACGAATCGCATACTCGAACCCTACAATAAACAGTGAGTTCATACCCCTTAATGAACCTTTTCAATTATTTTTACATGTTTTAGGGGGGGGGGGGGGGGTGGGGGGAGGGATACAAGTATAATGCTACATGATTTATTATTAAGTCATATGTGATTCACCAATTATCATCAAAAAGGGATTTCTCCACACTTTTAATTGTTTTCCGATAAAACTGTTTTAGTTGATTGTCAAATGCATTTTAAAATAAAATTGTTATTAAACTGCTTTTAAAACTGTGTTTAAATTCACTTTTCTTTTTAAAATATATCTACACTAATATATTTATATAAGTAAGGCTTGAAGGACTTAGGACCGATAGCTCGCCTTATTTCCTGTTCTTGTTTGATGTGGTCTTAGGGTATCGGTTATCCGTCAGACTGTCGTTGATATCTTAGTTATATATAGTATATATTTGTGCTAGATATGAAATTCTTCATCACCCTCAATACTGTTATTCAAAGGCAGGAAATCATACACTCTAGTTAGCTATAATAGGTATAGCTAAGTCTACTACTCGTTATCTCTTCTACTGCTATACTCACTATAACGGCTATTATTACAAGGTAATGCTTTAAAATAAAGAACATTATTAAAGAAAGCATTAATCGAACCAACTTCATTATAAAATGAAAAGGTGAAACCTTGTTTATACAATGCATGAAAGTAAATAATGTTTCTTGCCATTTCCGGCGAATAACAACACTTATTCAAATCTAAACTAAACCCACTACTTAGCAATAAAGTATAAACTCCAATCTTGGTGACAGGTAAAGCTTTCCTATTCCCGATGATTAAGTTTATTCTTCCTTGCTCCACACTCTCACTTCTTCTTAGTCCCTGTAAATCAGAACAAGTATGAATACCACAACCGGTATCAAGGACCCAAGAGTTAGAATGGGGTGAGTTATTAGATAAGATAGTGTAAATACCTGCATGGTTGGGTTTAACTTTCCCATCCTTCACATCTTGCTGGTATTTTGGGCAGTTCCGCTTCTAATGTGACTTTTCATGGCAATAGAAGCATTCAGCCTCTTTTGGGTCAGAAGAAGGAGTGATGAAACATTTCTTGGTTCCACTTGAAGAAGATCCATCAAGGGTCCTAGCCTTGGTACCCTTTGAAGAGCTCTTTCTCTTCTTCCCTCGACTTTCCCGATTGCCAAAATCGGGGCGGAGTTTGGAGTAGGAGTGTTAACAACCGACTTCCCCTTAAGACCTGTTTCTGCGGTCTTGAGAAGTCCCTTAAGTTTTCTGAGTGTGACCTCTTCCTTATTCATGTGATATGTCATGCGGAACTGATCATAGCACGATGGTGAGGAGTGCAAAATGATATCTATTGCAAGCTCCTCTGGGAAGTTCACATTAAGCTTCAGCAACCGATGCACATACCTTTGCATTTTCTGCGTGTGGCTCATGACGGATTCCCTGTCCTTCATCATGGTTGTTATCATGGAGCAGATGATTTCATACCTCTCTTGTCGTGCACTTTGATGGCATCTTTCCATCAGATCTTGGTGCATTTCAAAAGGGTAGAAGTCCTCATAGGACTTTTGGAGTTCCGCTATCATGGTGGCCATCATGATGCATGCCACTTTGGTAGCATCCCTTTCATGTGCCTAAAAGTCAGCGATCTCCTGGGGAGTTGCAGTGGTCTCATCAATCTCCTTAAGCTCCTTGTCGAGGATATATTCTTTGTCCTCGTAGCGGGTAATCATCCTGATGTTTCTGATCCATTCATTGAAGTTGGATCCATCAAAAGTGACTTTCCCACACAAGTTCATAAAGGTAAAGGAGCCATTAGGATTAGAGCCAGAAGCAGCATTGTTTGTGGACATCTAAAGGAAGAGGACAAGATTAGTTTAGATATTAAGAGAGTCCTTAATAAAACACCCAAATGTAATATTAGGGCTAGGATCCAATCACAATATATTATAACTTAGAAGAGGTATATCGTAATCCAAGCTATAATATATTTGAAAGGTAGGTGAATGACGATTCACCAATTTCCACCATGAAAAACGAAATATTAAATATTAGGTTTTTGATTGGTTCTTATAAATTCGTAGATTCTTTTGAGATTCAATGACCTTTTCAAAGGCATGTTTCAATCTCGAGTAGGCCCTCCAAGTTTTGTGACTGGGATACCGAGGATCACAAAACGAGGTGTGAAGTAACCATGCAAATCACTTGGTACCCTTAAAGTTTATCACTCAATCGATGTGCCGGTAAACCACACACGCTCCACCGTTACTATTATAAACCTTAAGTCACCGTTTACCTACCTTGTTAAGTCCAAGTTAGTGTGCCGGTTAACCACACACGCTCCACCAATGACTTAAACAAAGTGTAAAGTGTAATTTCATGGATTAGCACCTTATTCACATTTTTCCTAAAGTAACTAAGATTGAGAATTTAATAAAAGCATTTAGTTACTTTATAATATTCATCATACTTTTAATGAGAATTTATAAGTCCTTGTCTTACCCGTTCGTCTAACGACCCTCCACCGATCAAGGAAGCGGTGGGTGAGAGTGGACACCCATTAATTTGCCATTTTATAGGCAACAACCTTATACCCCCTTATAGACCGACTTCGTGAATGAGACGTACTAGCGGTAAAACGACTTGCTCTTATACATACATATATATATATATATATATATATATATATATATATATATATACGTATATATATATATATATATATATATATATATATATATATATATATATAATTAACTTATAATATTATAAAGTATAAGGGTTGAATTTTAAGTTTTAAAATTCTAAGGGTTGGAACTAAAGTTTTAATCAAGACTTTACTTGTTCCAAAACTTGAGGGCAAGTTTTGTAAACTTTCAAAACTTTTCATTTCTTATAGCTTATGAGTTAATTGAGTAATAAAATGAAGACTCTTCATTTTTATAACTCATGTGTTCTTTTAATGGTTTTAATAAAAGTGTGACTTTTGATTTTCCATAACTTGAGGACAAGTTATGGACTCCGTTAAAACACATTATGATCAAGAATTAAACTTCCAAGTAGGTTACAAATAATTCCTATGATCATCTAATCTTCATAAGTTC
Source organism: Lactuca sativa (assembly GCF_002870075.4). Classification (NCBI taxonomy): domain Eukaryota; kingdom Viridiplantae; phylum Streptophyta; class Magnoliopsida; order Asterales; family Asteraceae; genus Lactuca; species Lactuca sativa. Next base: position 165,015,039 of record NC_056626.2, on the reverse strand, counting down.
AAGAACATGAATATGAACATTTCAAGAATAAAAAATTACACTTAAAAACTTTGTAATGTTGATAATTGCCATTGCAAATGGATTAGCATAAACATTACACCGTCTAAAAACAATTTTCAAGTACCAAAACAGTTTAGGGTAATGTTTCTAGTCCATTTCCAACAGCAAAAGTCGAAAATCTGCATTCTGAGGCTCCTACTCGCCGAGTGCACGAACCTACTCGGCGAGTAGGATGAATTGACACATGAACTCGGCGAGTCCCCCCATGGACTCAGCGAGTTCATCAGGCAGATTGCACAATATCGACTTTTTTCAACAATTTTGCACAAATATCAAACAAACAAACCTGGCTCTGATACCACTGATGGGTTTTGAGCATTCTAACACTTCCTAAGTGTACATGCAACCCTAATAACCTTGGATCTATGTTTGTCTAATTATCATGCAAAGTTGAATTCCAAGGTTATATTCCTATCTAGCATACATGGGGAACGATTTTTAACTTGAATGAAAGATAGAATAACTTACCTTGTTGTTGCTTATGATCCTTGAAACCTTGTGAGCCTAGCACCCCAAGTGTGATGCCTCAAATGCTTCACACAACAACAAATGTTTTTGGAATGACTTTAAAGAGAATACACACTTCTAAAATCGGCCTAGCCCTCTTGTTTCTTATGTATAGCCGATTTTGGTGGAGACTGGGTTTCTTATATAGTGTTGACACATCTAGGGTTACACCATGTAAACCCTAATGTGTCATGACTCTTCATTTCCATGACCCATGGGTTTGTAACTCCCATGGAGCATCCATGGAGCATCCTATGGGTGGAACCCAACTTGATAATCCATGGAGCCTCTTAGCCCACTATACAAGTTATGGATGATTTACATAGTCAACCCATATATTTAATTAGTTATATTTTGATCACTTAATTAATTCTAAATTAATTCTTGATCAAACTAATTAATTAATATTATTAATGTAATAGAACTTATAATATATTAATAATCCACTAGTGTTATTTTTCTTATTTAGACTATCCAATTGTATGGTGCCATGCAACCCAAATGGACCATGCCGGTTCGGGTCAAGTACATACCATAAATAGTTATGGACTTAGACACCTTATCCAACTGTAATTTCATGGATTAACACCTTATTCAATTTTCCTAAGTAACTAAGATTGGATATTTATAAAAGGTTTAGTTACTTAGTATTTATCATTAATAGTTTTAATGAAGGGACAATTTATAGTCTTTGTCCTACCCGTTCGGCTAACGACCCTCCACCAGTCAAGGAAGCAGTGGGTGAGAGTGGACACCCATTAAACTGCCATTTTATAGGCAGTAACTTTATACCCCCCTTATAGACCGACTTCATGAATGAGGCCTACTAACGGTAAGACTGACTTGCTCTTATACATATATATATATATATATATATATATATATATATATATATATATATATATATGTATGTATATTATTAACTTATAATATTATAAAGTATAAGGGTTGAATTTTAACTTTTAAAATTCTAAGGGCAAAACTTGGAATTAAAGTATTCATAAGAGAAAACTTTTCAAATTCCAAAACTTGAGGGAAAGTTTTGAAAATATTCAAAACTAATTAATTCCATAACTTATGTGTTTAAAGTAGTTTTAATTACAAAACTCTTCAAGTTCCATAACTTGAGGACAAGTTATGGAAGACTTTAAACTAATTAAGAAAATGACTCTTATTTATTATGTAACTTATGGATATAATTAAGGTTACACATTTTATTACTTAATGAAGTGACTCTTGAACCTCCATAACTTGAGGACAAGTTATGGAGTCATAAAACCATTTAATGAGAACAAGACTCTTCATTTTGTAACCTTTGCCATCTTTTATGAGTTTTAAGATTCTTTAATGTGACTTTTCATGTAACTTGAGGACAAGTTACACAAACACATTTTAGAATCAATTCTTAGATTAAAATGGATCAAAGACACATAATCAATCAACCTTTCTATTAATCTAAGCAACTCATATGAACAAAGATAATTCACATAAAAAATTTTCATGTAATTAGCATAGCACTTAAACTAATACAAAACATGAATCTATTGACAATTATCTTTGAAATTGGATTAGCATGAACATTACCACATCAAAAATAGGTTTATAAGTTCAAAAACAACTTAGGGTAATGTTCCTATTCCCTTTCTAGCCAAAACAGTCGAATATATGCTGTCTGGGGGTCCAACTCGTCGAGTGCATGAACCAACTCGGCGGTTGGATCGTTTTGAAAATTTTTAAGGCATGGACTCATCGAGTCCCTTGAAGGACTCGCCGAGTACGTTGTCCAGACAGCAAAAATCTTCGATTTTTCAGCAGTTTTTGCAAGTGTAACAAGAAAACAAGCCTAGGCTCTGATACCACTGTTGGGTTTTGAGCATTCTAACACTCCTATGGTATACATGCAACCTTATAAACCTTGGATCTATGTTTTCTCTATTATACATGCAAATAAGAACTTTCCAAGGCTTTAATCCTAACTAGCATACTATGAGGCAACTATACTACAAAGACTAGTTAGATGACATACCTTTTGGTGTAGCTTGATGTCTTCAAGCTTTAAGAGCTTAGCCCCAATAGTGTGGAAGCCTCAAGTGGAATCACAAATCACCAAAACACCTTGGAAGACTTTGAGAATAAGAATACTTTGGTTCTCTTTAGTGAAATCGGCTAGCCCTCTTAGTGGACCCACACTAGTGCCCATTTCACCAACCAAGGACATCATTATATAATGTGGAGGATTAGGGTTAAACCCGAATACCCATGACCTTTCATTTCCTAGGATCCATGGGTTAAAGCTCCATGGACTATTCATGAAGACTTAGCCCAACCTAAATGAACTTGGCCCACTACATATATATCTAAGAGTCCATATTTAATTAGTTCCTTTTGATCACTTAATTAATTATAAATTAATTCTTGATCAATACTAATTAAGTAATATGATTATATATTAATATATTAGAACTTATAATATATTAATATAAATCATAAATAAACTATTCTCAAAATACTATCCATATAAATTGTGCCGGTGAAGTGCAACCCAAATGGACCATGTCGGGTCAGGTCAAGTACATACCAAATATAGTTATGGACTTAGACATTAATCCAACAGAACTGCTATCTTGGAGAAGTCCTGGATGAATCTCCTGTAGTACCCGGCCAACCCTAGGAAACTCCGAATCTCAGATGGAGACCTCGGGACTTCCCACTGCATCACAGCCTCTATCTTGGCCGGATCCACCAATATCCCCTTCTGGTTGATGAGGTGTCCAAGGAACTGCACCTCGTGCAACCAGAACTTGCACTTGGAGAACTGTGCGAAAAGTCTCTCCTTCCTCAAAGTCTCTATCACCTCCCTCAGGTGCTCCTCATGCTGCTCCCGAGTCTTGGAATAAACCAAGATATCGTTAATGAACACTATTACAGACCGATCCAACATCGGCCTGCATAAGCGATTCATGAGATCCATGAACGCGGCTGGAGCGTTAGTGAGCCCAAACAGCATCACCACAAACTCATAATGACCATAACGGGTCCTAAAAGCTGTCTTCTGAACATCCTCACCTCTGACCTGCATCTGATGATAATCGGAGCGCAGATCAATCTTGGAAAACCAAGATGCTCCCTGAAGTTGATCGAACAAGTCATCTATCCTCGGGAGTGGGTAACGGTTCTTCACCGTTTCCTTGTTCAACTCCCGGTAATCTATACACATACGGTGCGACCCATCCTTCTTCTTCACAAACAGGATCGGGGCTCCCCATGGTGAACTAATCGGTCTGATGAAACACTTGTCTAGCAGCTTCTGCAACTGCGTAGACAACTCCTGCATCTCCGTAGGAGCCAACTGATACGACGCCTTGGCTATCGGAGCCGCACCCGAAACCAGGTCAATCCAAAACTCAACCTGTCTCTCCGGAGGTATCCTAGGCAGATCCTTTGGAAATACATCCGGGTACTAACGTACCACTGGTACATCGTCAACAGTCGCCTTGCCCTTCTCCCGGGCATCCAAAACATAGGCGACGTACCCCATGGAACCCTGCTGGAAGTAGCATCGAGCTCTCGCTGCCGAGCAAAGAATCGGTCCGCGCTGTGGCCTCTCGCCCTAAATCACTAACTCTACCCCACCAGGAGTACGGACCCTCACTAACTGTAGTTCATAATCAATCACTGTCCCATTGGAGCTCAGCTAATCCATCCCTACTATAACCTTATTCCCTAGCAGGGGAATAGGAACCAAGTCCACTGTAAACTGCTCATCAAATAACTATAGCGAACAATCCCTATGTACTCTCGCGACCCTGACGGTCCTGTCATCAGCTATCTCAACCTCAAGTGGACAATCCAACTTCCTCGTAGCTCTGCTGAACCTCTTGCTAAGCGCAAGTGAAACAAATGATCGGGTAGCCCCCGAATCAAACGATATTGTAGCTAATATGTCGTTCACTAAGAACTACCCTATATAAAAACATATAACCACAAGAAACAATAAAAATTAATAAAGAGATAAAGGGAAGACACATACCTGTCACCACATCAGGAGTCGCTCACGCCTCCTCTGTTGTCATCTGAAGAACTCTACTCTTCGCCACTGGCGCCTCACTTCGGCCCTGACGGCCGTCTGTAATCATCAATGTTGCAGAGGCAGGTGCTGCCACCTTCCCTGCTGCTGCTGCCACTGGAAAACTTGGACACTATGACTTTTTATGTCTCCTTTGATTGCAATGGAAGCAAATCAGATCAGATACCGCGGTAACGATGGGAGTAGCCATACAATCTCTGCTCATATGCCCGATCCGGCCGCACTTGTAGCAACCGGGACTCCTCGCGTTGCACGCCCCATCGTGCAATCTCCCACACTTGCCACACCGACCGTGGCTCTGCTGACCTCTAGATCTGTGATCTGATACCTTGGGAGTTTTGCCTGAACTCGCAGTGCCAGATACCGTCTCTGGCTTCCTCTTCTTCTCCATCTCTAGATCAATCTCTCTCTCACGAGCCCTAGCAATCATGCCATCCAGCGTTTTACAGCTGGACTGGCTCACAAACTGGCGGATATCGCTCCGCAACATCTCATGATAACGGGCCTTCTTCATTTCCTCATCAGCTGCATACTGAGGAACGAGAAGAGCCCTCTCCTTGAACTTGGCGGTAATCTCCACCACTGTCTCTGTAGTCTGGGTGAGATCTAGAAACTCCCTGGCTAACTGCTGCACCTCGATAACCGGTGAAAACTCAGCTTTGAACCTGGTAGTAAAATCAGCCAAAGTCATCGCATCAAGTGCTGTGTCATCCCCGATGACATGTCCGATCTCCTCCCACCAATCTCGTGCCCTATCCTTCAGAAGACAGAATGCTAGTCTGACCTTGTCCCCCTCGGGACATCTGCTGGTGCGGAAAGCATTGGCGACATCCGCGAACCACCTGGTACACGCTATGGGGTCCCGAGACCCATGATAGTCAGGAGCTCCACATGATCTGAACTCCCTGAAGGTGAGCGTGCGCGACCCCATCATGGTCGCCACCTCAGCACGAAAGGTGCTCAACCTCTCATCGATCAGCTCCAAAATACCCTCCTTGATCGAACTAAAGATCACAGGAGTCTGCTCGAGTATGATGCGAGTAATCTTTGAAGAGAGAAACTCCATATTCTGATCATCCAAATGCTCGGCTCCCGAGCCTGGTCCTGATCCCTCACCGGCACCTGAACTAACGACTGTTGGTCTAGGGCTTAAAACCACCATTCTGAGACACATAACGACAACGTCAGAAATAATGATATATCTCGAGGGATCACTATTACTACAAGTTTCCTGGTTTTGCCTTGGCCTTCCTTGATTCAAGTACAGATCCTCTGCTTTCAGTAGTATGGGCCCCTACTACCTTCCACATCTATCTGTACCTTCCCCAAGAACTGCCTCGACTCCACCAAGTCCCTTCTACTACCACTGCTGATCTCATGCTAATCTCATCCTCGGCTTGTCCTAGGGTAATCACCAACCCACTCTCCGCCATCAGCTGCATAAGAAATCCCCACTTTCTTCCCCTAAATAGCTCGCGAATACTATTACATATCACTCAGACGAGATAATTCTTCGAATGAGAGATCCTACCCTATAACGGTTGGACTCAAACGAGAGCTACGAAATAGAGCTAGACCAAACCTTCTGAAATTATTTAGTCCTTGCAATATGTAATCTGACATATTTTTTTACTAGTTAGTGAAAGACAACTAAACCTCCTAAAAGCACAAAGCAACATTCGGGCATTGAGTACATAATCAAGCATATACCACTCTGGCTATCATACTGACTAATCTGCACTAGCATACAATGCTAAGCTCATACTATCAGGCATAACCTAACAAGGCTATCCTACTGTTGTCTACTCAATACTAGCATGTAATTCTCATAAAGCTGAAACACATATAGCAGACACATAAGGCATCCTCCTAGATCCTTAGTCCTATTTTAGCATGCTTTTCTAGTGAAGCTGAAACTGATAATCGTAATATAAGCTTGTATGGGTAATTTGGGAGTACTTACTTGAGCTCGGTTGATCGCATGCACCACACCCTTTTTTAAGAAAACTCTTTTTCTTTCTAAGTTCTTTTCAAAATTTCTTTTAGAAAACGTTTCTCTTTTAAAAATTGTTCACCATTTCCTTAGTTTGAGTTCAGACACACTCGAAAGTATGTCTGAATCCCTCAAACCAAGGTTCTGATACCAAATTGTAACAACCCAAAATACGTCCCAAAATTTTTTGTTTTGATATTACTAAAAATCACATCATATAATACATATATCACAAGAACCATGGAATGAGTACTCAAAAGTCATAGTAATGGTGTCGAAACAAAACTGTATTAATCATAACAAAATGTCTGAATATAACTCCCAGGATAAAACTGAAGTTGTGGTGGGTGTGATGCCATCAACCCGAGCTCTTCCCTTTGCTAGCGGGAGTACTTGAAACCAAAACTGAAACTGTAAGCACGAAGCTTAATGAGCTCCCCCATACTACCACATACCATACAACAACAGATAAACACATATTGGGCCTTGCCCACTGCATCAGATCGAAGTCCGGAAACGGCATCGGACCGGAGTCCGGAACTAACTAGGGCCTTGCCCTCTGCATCGGACCGATGTCCGGAAATTTCATCGGACCGAAGTCCGGAACTAACCAGGGCCTTGCACTCTGCATCAGACCGAAGTCCGGAAACTGACTGAACATAGCATAGCATAATCATAACTACTAGCATAAACACATATACTGAATACTACATCGTACCCAAGTCCGGAACACATAACACAAAGACATGCTTGAATCACACAAACATCAAGCACACTAAACTATTGCATCGGACCGAAGTCCGGAACTACTGCTAACTAGACGGTTCAACATTGTGGCTGTAGACCCATTCCTACTAGAAGGAAAACTCACCTCATAACGCTGGCTGTCGAGATGCTAAATCTAAAACTGCCCGACCGCTGCTCCTGAACTCCCCGGCTACTAATCCCATAAACACTAAATCAAATACCGATAACTAATCTTAGGGTAAAATGACTATTTACCCCTGGTCAAGTCAAAGTCAACTTCCAGGTCAAAGTCAACTTCCTGTTGATAGGACTCACCGATTTGGGCCGTCAACTCGCTGAGTCCCTATCATCCATTCTAGTCCTCTACCCGCTTCTACTCGTCGAGTTTGGCAAAGACTCGACGAGTTCTTCCTCGATGCTAACATCAAGTCTAACTTCATCCGACTCACCAAGTTGTATGAACAACTCGACTAGTTCTCCTTCAACATATGAACACGTCCAGTATGTGACTCACCGAGTCGTATGAACAACTCGTCGAGTCTGAAGAACAACTTGTCGAGTTGAAGAACAACTCGTCGAGTCCCAAGCATGCTATTACTATACAGTCGATTCTAATCGATTTAAGTGCTTCCAAATCAAAGATATAAGTTTCTAGGACTGGTTTTACACGTAAAGTTTCCAACTTTACATGCATGCACAAGAGTATGAGGCTAAAATACCCAAAATCATTAAATACTAAGCACTTAGGGTTTGGAACAAGGCCAAGATTTTATAAAGGTGGCTATAATGAACTCCTGGAGTTCAATAACGTCTAGATCTAAGGTTTCCATCCAAAAGAGAGTCCATATCTCAAGTTTTGAATCATAAAAGGCTCCAAAGAAGACATAACAAGCATAAAAGAGGGTTTAATGGAGGAATACACAAGGTAATAACTTTATTACCTGAATGAGAAATAGATGGAAGCTAGCTCCTGGATCTCCTTTCTCTTCTATGGACCTTCTTTCCTTCCTTCTCTTCCAAAGCTTCCAAACTAGCACAAACACACTCAAACTCAACAATGGGGGCTAGGGTTTACAGGGGAAATGCTCTAAAGGTGCTGGAGGCTGGGGTGGGAGGCTATAATGACGTTTAAATAGGGTACAAACCCTTGAAATTAGGGCTTCATCCAGACAGGCAGACTCACCGAGTCCCAACATATGGACTCGCCGAGTAGCCAACTTAAATCGTGAGCTCATCCCGCTTCTACTCGCCGAGTTGAGCTGCAGACTCGTCGAGTACCCCTTAAGAAATGGAGATACTTTAATTAAATTTACATACCAGAAATGGGGCGTTACAGAGACTGTTGGATAATGTGTCTAAGTCCATAACTATATTTGGTATGTACTTGATGCGAGAGTAGCATGGTCCATTTGGGTTGCACTTCACCAGAACAATCTGTAAGGATGGACTTTTTAAGAAGAGGTTATTTATGGTTTATTAATATATTATAAGTTCTAATATATTAATATGAAATCATATTATTTAATTAGTGTTGATCAAGAATTAATTTCGAATTAATTTTGTGATGAAAGGAGACTAATTAAATATATAAAGATTGATTGTGTAAATCATTCATTCTTATAAAGTGGGCTAATAATGCCTGACTCCTTACGACTGGGCTAAACCCATGTGGTGACCCATGGATACTTTGGGGAGGTTAAAACCCATGGAGCATGCGGAATGTGGAAAATTATGCACATTAGGGTTTGCATGGGGTAACCCTAATGTAGCCACACTATATAAGAAACCCTCTAGCACATGAAATCGTCACTAGTGAGCTTTGGAAGAGCATATATCCGATTTTGTGTGCAGGTAATATTCTCTCATGTCTTCCATTTGTTGGTGGTGATTGTGGTTCCATTTGAGGCATTCACACTATTGGTGCTAGGCTCTTAAAGGCTTAAGTAATCAAGCTACATGAAATCTATGTCATTCTATCTAGAATTTTGTATTACATATACTTCATAGTATGATAGTTAGGATGAAACCTTGGAAAAATGAAAGTTTGCATGTATAATAGAGAAAACATAGATCCAAGGTTTCTAGGGTTGAATGCACACCTTAGGAGTGTTAGAATGCTCAAAACCTCGTTAATTAAGTCGTTAGGGGAGCGTATATGGTTAACCGACACACTAATTTGGGACTGACAATGTGTGGCAAAGGGTAGCTTGATGTTAATCATGGATCAATGGAGCGTGTGTGGTTAACCGACACATTGATTAGGTGATTTGTAACATTAAGTGTACCAAGCTAATTTACATGGTTATTCACACCTTGTTTGTGATCCTCGGCATCCCAGTCATAAACTTGAAGTGCATAATCGAGATTTAAACATGCCATTTAAAAAGTTCAATGAATCTCAAAAGAATATAGGAATTTTAATTCATTTAAAACTTAATAATAAATTTCGTTTTTCATGGTGGAAATTGGTAAATCGTCATTTACCTACCTTCAAATATTTTGCAATTGGATTATGACATCCCTCTTCCAAATTGTAAAATATAATGTTGGGTCCTAGCCTTAATATTTCATTTGGGTGCTATATTAAGGATCCTTATTTAATCTAAAATTTGTCTTTCTTTTCAGATGTCCCCCAACACTGCTTCAAACCCAAACCCTTCAGGCTATTTCTCCCTCATGAACTTATGTGGGAGGGATATTTTTGATTGATCGAACTTCAATGATTGGATTCGAAACATCTAGATGGCCATTCGCTATGAGGACAAAGAATATGTCGTAGATAAAGAGCTTCATGAGATTGATGAATCTATTGCTACTCCCAAACATATTGTTGAATACAAGGCCAATGAGAAAGACGCGACCAAAGTGTTGTGTATTATGATTGCTACCATGACTGCTGAGCTTCAGAAGTCCTATGAGGACTTTTTGCCTTATGAAATGCACCAAGACTTGAGGGAATGGTACTATCAAAGTCCAAGGCAGGAAAGGTATGAAATCATAGACTCCAGTATTACAACCAAAATGAAGGATGGAGAGTCCATCACGGCCTACTTGCAAAAGATGCAAAGATTTGTGGACCGCTTGCTGAAGTTGAATGTCAACTTCGATGAAAAGTTGGACATAGATATTATTCTACACTCTTTGCCTCCATGTTATTATCAGTTTCATATGACTTATCATATGAACAAGAAGGAAGTCACTCTAAGAAAGCTTCAAGGCCATTTAAGGACTGCTGAAAGTAGTCTTAAAGGAAAATCTGTTGTTTCTACTCCTACTGCTATCGCCCTTGTGTTGGCAATTGGACATGGGAAGGGAAAGAAGAGGAAAGCTTCCTCAAAGATCCAAAAGGGAAAGTCTCATGTTGGATCCTCTTCTAGTGGGTCCAAATGTGGTCTTGCTACACCCTCCTCAAACCCAAAAGGAAGCAGAGTGTTTCTGTTGTCATGAAAAAGGGCACTGGAAGCGAAGCTGCCCCTAAGTACTTAAAGGACATAAAGGATGGGAAGATCAAACCCTCCTTCACAGGAATTTATACTATTCTGTCTAGTAACTCATGACATGCTAATTCTTGGGTCCTGGACACAGGATGTGGTTTTCACGTTGTTCTGAGTTGCAAGGACTGAAAAGAAGTAGGGATCTGGAGCATGGGAAGATGAACTTGATCATGGGGAATAGAAAATAGTCGCTTGTCACCAAGATTGGAGTTTATACTTTATATCTTAATAATGGGTTAAATTTAGAACTAAATAATTGTTGATACTCGTCTAATATGGAGAGAAATATTATTTCCTTTCATAGTTTGTATAAACAAGGTATTACCTTTTCTTTTAATAATGAAATTGGTAGTATTAATGCTTATTACAATGGTACATTTTATTTTGAAGCATTACCTTGTAATGGTATATATGAAACTGTGATGGTTGTAGATAACTTAGGAAATAAAGTGTTGCATATTGATTCGTCCAATGTTTTGGATAAAGCATGCTTATGGCATTGTCATCTTAGACATGTTAACAAGAAGCGCATAGCCCAACTCCAAAATGATGGAGTGTTGGAGTCATTTGGCTTAAAGTTGGATGACACTTGTGAATCTTATTTCCTTGGAAAGATGACCAAGTCACCCTTCACTGGTACTTGTGAATGGGGTGAGGATTTGTTGGATCTCATACACACCGATGTGTGTGGACCCTTCAGACCCGCCACAAGGGATGTTAACCACTTCTATGTGACTTTTACTGATGATTATAGTAGATATGGGTACATCTACTTAATCAAGCATAAGTCAAAAACCATTGAAAAGTTCAAAGAGTATAAACAAGAAGTGGAGAATCAGCTAGGCAGGAAGATAAAGATGCTCCAATCCGATCGAGAAGGAGAGTATCTTAGTATCGAGTTCCACGACTATCTTAAGGAATGTAGAATTGTTTCACAATTGACGCCACCTACGACACCACAACTTAATGGTGTGGATGAGAGGCGCAATTGAACCTTGCTGGACATGGTTCGTTCTATGATGATTCGAGCTTCATTACCTATCTCATTTTGGGGGTATGCGTTAGAGACTGCCGCCCATATCCTTAATCTAGTCCCAACTAAAAAGGTTTCCAAAACACCTCATGAGATGTGGATAAGGAAGGTTCCCTCATTAGCACACATCAAGGTTTGGGGTTGCGAGGCTTTTGTGAGAAAAGAGACTCATGACAAGCATGAACCTCGTAATGAGCATTGTATTTTCATTAGCTACCCACATAAATCCTTTGGATATCTCTTTTATAGACAGAGTGACAATGTTGTCTTCGTTGCAAGGAAAAGAGTCTTTCGCGAGAGAGAACTCATATGCCAAGAGGACAGTGGGAGGAAAATTGACCTTGAAGAGCTTCAAGAGCTAAGCGAAGAAGGAACCTCAAACACTAGTGCTCAACCCAAGGAGGAATCTCCTGTTGAACCAATTGAGGAGTCCATACCTCTTGGACATTCTGGTAGAGTTAGACAGGCACCTGAGTTTTATGGTTTCCATATTATTACTGAAGGTGATACATTTATCAGTTATAGTACACTAGTAAACTTGGATGAACCTAACAACTACAAGGAAGCCATGGCAGGCCCCGAGTCTGCAAAATGGAAAGACGCGATGGACAACGAGATTTTGTCCATGTATGACAATCAAGTTTGGAACTTGGTTGAAAATATACCAGGTCGTAAGACGGTCAGGTGCAAATGAATCTTCATGAAGAAGACCGACATGGATGGGAAAGTAGACACTTATAAGGCACAATTGGTTGCGAAGGGCTTTACTCAAACTCCTGGAGTTGACTATGATGAGACATTCTCACCATTAGCAAAGATGAAATCTATAAGGGTTATGCTAGCCATAGCTGTGTTTCATGATTATGAAAATATGGAAAATGGATGTCAAAACAACTTTCCTTAATGGGAAGTTGGCTGAAGATGTTTACATGAGTCAGCCAGAGGGTTTTGTCAATGCAAAGTACCCAAATAGAGTGTGTAAGCTTGAGAAATCCATTGATGGATTGAAACAAGCATCTCACATATGGAATATTTATTTCAATCAGAAAGTCAAATAGTTTGGTTTTTCGAGAAGCGAGGATGAGTCCTGTGTATATGTCAAAGCTAGTGGGAGTATAGTTAACTTTCTCGTGTTGTATGTGGATGACATACTGCTCATAGGAAACAACATTCTAACCTTGCAGGAGGTTAATTCCTGGCTTGGGAAGTGTTTTGTTATGAAGGACCTCAGAGAAGCTGCTTACATTCTACGGATAAGGATATTGAGAAACAGGAGTAAAAGACTAATAGGACTTAGTCAAAGTACCTACTTGGATAAGGTGTTGAAACGTTTCAGCATGGAGAATTCCAAGAAAGGAGATTTACCAATCCAGAGCAATACCAAACTGAGTAAGATTCAGAGTCCGAGTACAGAGGCTGAGATAGCGGAAATAGGTTGAATACCATATGCTTCTGCAATTGGCTCGATCATATATGCTATGATATGTACTCGTCCCGATGTGGCCTTTACTTTCAGCATGGTTAACAGATATCAAGGAAACCCTGGTAAAGCTTACTGGACTACGGTAAAGAACATTCTTAAGTACCTATGGAGGTCTAAGGACTTGGTCCTTACCCTTGGTGGGAGTGATGACTTGAGAGTGACATGGTATAGTGATGCCAACTTTCAGATCGACATCGATAATTTCCGCTCTTAGTCTGGCTGGATATTTACCTCAAATGGAGGAGCAGTAACATGGAAAAGTTCCAAACAGGAAACTGTGGTTGATTCCATATGCGAATCAGAGTACATAGCAGCAAACAAAGTAGAAAAGGAGGCAATATGGCTGAATAACTTCATTGGAGACCTTAGAGTTGTACCAGCTGTAAAGGAGCCTATGGATATTTTCTGTGAAAATGAAAGTGCAATTTCCTTAGCCAAGGAACCAAGGGATCATGGCAGATCTATGCACATTGGAAAAAAAATATTACTTTATAAGACATCGAGTAAAAGAAGGACTGCTCATAGTGAAGAGGATATCGTTAGAAAAGAACCCAGTAGATCCCCTTACGAAGGGACTCAGCAGGGATAAGCACTTGCTACATGCAAGGAGCATTGGGCTAAAGGACAATATTAGTTTTAAAAATTAGATAGATATTTAGAAACTTGTAATAGATAAAATGTAATTGACATTTGATGATTGAATAAATGAAGTTTTATTTATATGTTGTAACACCGTGAAAATTTACAATAAATTTAAACTTTTCAAAATCAACCCATATTCATAAAATCATTACAAAAAGGTTTTCATTTCATTTAATATCAGAGTATCCCAGAACATCAACATAAAAGTTGAGGAGCGGTACGATCACGCCTTTGCCTTGCCACGATCTCCTGAGTTACCCGAAACATTACACTGAAACTATAAGCTCGAAAGCTTAGTGAATTACCCCCAAAATACCACATGCAACACATACGCCTTTCCAGGCCATAACTCTATGGGATCTTCCGATCCGAATGTCTCAGGGGACTTCCGTCCCAAACCTAGTAGGCCTTCCGGTCTTACCCATAATGACCTTCCGGTCCATAATCTATTGACCTTCCGGTCCATGCTCTATTGACCTTCCGGTCCGTAACATACAGTTCATACATACATACAGTTCACATATCATAAGACAACCTATATCGCATACTCTTCGTAACTCATAAGACCTCCCTTTCATACATATATATCATACTCATATCGCAATCCTACTCATACGAATCACATAACATCTATCAACTTAGCTAATACTTCTCATGGTAACTAAGACCTTCCGGTCGCACATATAAATCATACTCATATCACATCCCTACTCATACGGATCACATATCATATAATTACTTATCCATAGCACATAAGACCTTCCGGTCACACGTATATCTCATGCTCATATCGTAACATAACTCTACAATAAAGTAATTAACAACTATCCGGATTTCCATCCGGTAAAAGAGGCCGGCCTTAGTGCCTTAGACCCCATCGATATAGTGAGGATAACTCACCTACGACGGCCAACTTGAAGGATTAAGACCACGCTGCTCCGACCACCAGCACGAACTCCACTACTGATCATTACCAAACAACCAAACCAAAAATACCAATAATTACCAAAATACCACTGGAAGTCAAACTGGTCAACCCTTGGTCAAAGTCAAAGTCCTCAATCAAAATCAACCTTCCTGACTGACTCTACTCGCCGAGTCAACCTGCTGACTCGTCGAGTCCTTATACTCTGAGAAACCCCATATCACGACTCAACTCGCCGAGTCAACCCGATGACTCGTCGAGTTCCTATGCTCTGAAAACTCCCATTCCTCGACTTTACTCGCCGAGTCACCCCGAGACTCGCCGAGTCCAAGAATCCTCGAGTCCCATCCTGTTCAACACACTGAGTCGTCCCTCGACTCACCGATTCACAACTTAACCAGAAAAGTTAGGGTCCCACGACCAGACTCGCCGAGTCCAAGAACATACTCGCTGAGTCCAAGGCAATCTTCAACAAACTCGCCGAGTTGTTCTTCCAACTCGTCGAGTTCCTGCCTATCTTCATCCAACTCGCCGAGTACACCCATGTGACTCGCCGAGTACCTCTAGTTCTTAATCCATACAGTGGCTTTCTAACCTATGCAGGGACTCCCAACCATAGGTCTACTCTCCTACAACCCATACATCACATAAAGTGGCAAACTTTACGTGAATCCAAAGAGATCTAAGCATAAAACACTCTTAGGCTAGGGTTTGGGACAAGAAGGCTTCACTAACAACTCAAGGACAGGGGCTTTATTCACTTCTGAATCATCTCAATCCCAGATCTGAGGTAGCAACCTCAGATCCATCCTCCAAACTCAACATAACACTAGATATGCTCCCAAAACTTCCACAAATGATAGATCTAGATGCACAAAAACTCAAGCAACGAATTATTACCTCAAAAGAAAGCTCCAACTGAAGAATAATCCCAATCTCTGCAAAGCCCCTTGCTCCAATCCTTTAAATCTTCAAAATCTCTTCACCAATCACTTCTCAAAGCTCCAATTTGCTCTCTAATGCTCTCACCAACGGATCTAGGGTTTTCTGGACTTCAAAGGAGGCTAAGGGGACTGAAGGGAGGACATTAAGTCCTTTAAATAGGGTGCAATCCCAAAGATTAGGGTTTTTCTCTCTTCAACACTAACTCGCCGAGTCCAGCCGCCGACTCGCCAAGTTGGCCACTTAACACGCGACCAGAATCGCGACTCAACTCGCCGAGTCTACCCATGGACTCGCCGAGTTGACCATCCTTATTTACACTTTGAACCCTGAACTTGCACTTCTAAACTTGGGATGTTACATATGTAAAGATACTGTCTTGTGTCAATTATTTACTATTGTTTCATTTTGCATGTTTTGACTTCTAGAATAATAAGATTATTCAAACTATCCACAGTCGATCATATTTTGGGAGTAGGTTATGTAAGTAGACTGTCATGAATTGGTTTTGTAATATTGTCTAAGATGCTAGACATTGCAAAGGTTTGCTACAAGCATCCATGAGTGCTCTTGAAATAAGATTTGAGTATTGGACTAAACCTACACTCACATAAATCACTTCATGGAATATATCACGAGTGATTGTGAGATGATAATATCGTATAATCCTCAAACCGAGATATATGAGTTGTTGATTATGAGTTGGTTGTACATTGACAGTGCGAAACCGCATCAGTAACTTGATGTTATAAAACGTGTTGTTGTGTATGATTTAACAAGTAGTTAGTACAAGCATATAAGTTGAAGTTTATTTGTTCCTTTTATCCTAAGAGGATTAAAAGCGATATCTTGGGCCCCTCGGTGATTTTGTTTTGACTTATGTGCCAAGACCGGTCAGAGCTAAATTGATGTGTTCAATTAAGTTCTATGTCAAACAAATCAGAAATCTGGAAACAAACTGCTGGACAATAAGTATGACTATGCTCAGTGTATTTTTTTGCATGATATCTTGAATAACAGAGGATTATATGATCCCTTCTCTGTAACACCCCAAATTTCAAATACCAATATTAACTTAACATGGTCTCAAAACTTCTAAAAATTCAAATACTAATGTCTTTATTATTAATAATAATAGCGGAAGCAAATAGAAATTTAAGTACAAATACTAATGTCATTATTATTAATAATAATAGCAGAAGCAAATAGAAATTTAAGTAAACACTTGGTGCGCTACGTATTCCTCAAAACTTGTTGCCTTCTTCAAGTCTGAGCTTTATCCTTTCCATTCCCGCTGCCACATGCTACATTATTTCCTGGGTTGTGTGCATTTAAAGATTCTAAGGGGTAAGCTTAGTGCCTAGTGCGTTCGTGGTTTTCATGCATATTGACGTCAATAAAATACAAATAATGCAACAAATAATCAAATATAATTCTTTTCATTTCTTTCCACCATTGGTGACACGTTAGGGAACTACTATCATTTTCTGGGAACAAGTCCCTCCGTCGGGCACAACAAAGACGCTTACGACTAATAATAAGACCATGTAGTAATACAAACGTTCCCTATATATATGTCACCCACCCTTTTCACCCTTTTACATGAAAAAGTTCATAAAATTCACACAAATATTCATAACAATAACAACGGTAGCATGTAACTGCAAATAAATTAGAATCAACTTTTTATGCAGGCAACCACAAAATTCACACGAAACTCACATTATTAGCGTTAGGTCTTAATCAAAGCTTGTCAGACTACACACACCCTAGATTCAATCAACATATTTTCTAAGGCCATAATCCTAAAAGCATCTTATGTGTTAGTTTTAGTTCCACTATCCACGTATCTCGTTCGGCTAGCCATTAACTATCCGATTATGTTAATTACAAAATCAGTATCAATTTTGGAACGAATATTATATCTTCTTTCAAAGCTAAAGTTTCACCGCTAAAATGAATACCCAAAAGCCAAAACAAAAATAAATAAATAACCTAAACTAAAATAAAATAAAAACTTTTAAAATACAAAAACTTATGGTTTTGAAAATACTAATAAAACTACTATTAATGGATACTAACCAATCCCTATTCTAATAAATGAATAATTTTAATTTATTTTTGTCAAATGTCATTCTAATACAACTCATCATTAATATTATGTCATGTGT
Source organism: Lactuca sativa (assembly GCF_002870075.4). Lineage (NCBI taxonomy): Eukaryota > Viridiplantae > Streptophyta > Magnoliopsida > Asterales > Asteraceae > Lactuca > Lactuca sativa. The sequence continues at coordinate 164,996,955 of NC_056626.2, read as the reverse complement.
CATGTAGATATATTAAACAACTCATTTCAAAATTCAAATTTATATTTTCTAACTATATGTTAAATTTGAAATTATAATAACTTTAAAATTTTAATAAATCTCTTACTTAATAATTTATTTAAAATAATTGAATATTAATTATAAATTTTTATTATAAAAATTTAATTAATTTTATAACTCATGGTTACGACGGATTATAAACTAGTTATTAATATTACAGGACCATTTATAGTTTCACGTTCAAATAAAATAAAGAGCATCAAGTTTTATTTTCAAATCATTGAAACTGCAGGGACCATTACCGTAACTTATGTTTACTTATGTAATATGTAAAGTAGTTGTTACAACCTTTCTTAAAAAAATCAAATCTGTCATCTTATCAAAATATAGAGACTAATTATGTAAAAACCGCTTTAGTTAAAAGAAAAGTGAGCCAGCCGGACGTCACATTTCAAGAAATGGAAAGAAATAATAAAAAAAAATGGTGCAAACATGTACACAAGGATAGAAGTGGTAACGTGGCGTAGTGCTCAGTGGACCAAAACACTATTATCTCCGCTACATACCAACTTATTTTCAGAATCAAATACCAAAAACATATCCAAATTAAGCTAAATTAACATTTTATTGCATCCAAAATAACACTTCAAAAATTCTCATCAATTTTTAGTATTGTAGCAGAATCGAGACCCTAGGTGGAACCAAAACACACAGAATGACCTTGTAAACCTATTCTAACTATTATAACAAGCTAAAATTGAAGGTTTATACCTTGATTTCGAACACAACTCCGAAAATGCTTACGAACTTCCTCCTTTGATTTCCTCCTCGATTCTAAGCCGATTATCAAAATTTATGTGGGGATTCCACTCGATTTTTCGTGCTATTTATAATTCCTAAGTGTATAACTGATGAAACCCTTTCATTTTCTCGAATTTTACTGCCTAATCAAAGTGACGTTTTTTTATTGGATGTTAAGCCTCATAATTTGCCTCTAATTGACCCATAAATTTTGAATTAATCATTGTCTTATATTAATATAATCTGATTATATTTTTTTTGTTGATTTGAGTTTTTACAAACTTCCCCCTTAGAAAAATTCCCTTATCGGAATTTGTATTAATCAAATAAATGAGGGTATTTAGTCTTCATTTCTCGCTCGGTTTCCCATGTCGCATCCGAACCTTTTTGATACTTCCACTGAACTTTCACCAGTGGTATCTCCACATTCCTTAACTTTCTGACCTTTCGATCTATAATCGCGACAGGTTCTTCTGTATACTGTAGCTTCTCATCAACCTTAATTTCTTGAACGTGCTATGAATGCCCTGCATTTCCCTTGGTAGCTCCAATCGATAGGCTACTTTCCCAACTCGTTCCTTAATTATAAGGGGTCCAACGTAGCGAGGACTTAACTTCCCATGCTTACCAAAATGCACAACACCCTTCAGGACACTTTTAACATAACTTTATCACCAACCTGAAACACTAGTGGCTTTCTCCGCTTATCTGAATAACTTTTCTGCCGATCCTGAGTAACCTTGATGTTATCCCTAATCGTCTGGATTTTATCGGTAGTTTGCTGAACAAGTTCAGGTCCAGCCAATTGTTCCCCCCACCTCATTCCAACATAATGGAGTTCTACACTTCCTTCCATATAGAGCCTCATATGGTGCGACTTTTATACTTGCATGATAGCTATTGTTGTAGGCAAACTCAATTAACGGTAAATGAGTTTCCCAAGACCCTCCAAAATCAATAACACAAGACCGTAACATATCTTCCAAGGTCTGTATTGTCCGTTCACTTTGCCCATTTGTTTACGGATGGTATGTCGTCCTTAATTTTACTCGAGTTCCCATTTCTCATTGGAAGCTACCCCAAAATGTTGACGTAAAGTGACTATCCCGATCCGAAACAATAGACAATGGAACTCCATGCAGTTTCACTATCTCGTCAACATACAACTTATCTAACCTTTCCAATGGGTATGTCTCATTAATCGGAAGGAAGTGCGCCGATTTGGTTAATCTATCAACGACTACCCAAATCGCGTCATAACCCTTCGGTGTCCTAGGTAACTTAGATACAAAGTCCATTGTGATGTGATCCCATTTCCATACTGGAATCTCCATTGATTGTAACTGACCATAAGGCCTTTGGTGCTCAGCCTTCACCTTCAAGCACGTCAAACACCTTTCAACAAAATAGGCTATATCCTTTTTCATACCTAACCACCAGTAAGATTTTCGTAAGTCTTGATACATCTTGTTTGTTCCTGGATGGATAGAGTACTTCGACATCTGTGCCTCCTTCAGAAGTAATTTACGCACATCACCCACTCGTGGTACCCAAACCCTTCCCTGGAAGCACTTCAAGCCACGATTATCCTTTTCCAATGATTGTATTACTCCTACCACACCTTCACCTTTCCAATTCTCTTCTTTCGAGGCCTCCTCCTGACTCTTCCTCAAATCATCAGTAAGCCAGTGGTTACACTAATCTTCAACATTCGAATCATAGGTGGTTCTCTGCTTTCCTTACGACTTAGCGCATAAACTACAACATTCGTCATTCCCAGATGGTACAATATCTCACAATCACAATCTTTTAATAGTTCCATCCACTGTTGTTGTCTCATGTTCAAATCTTTCTGATAAAACAAGTATTTAAGACTCTTGTGATCAGTGAAGATCTGACACCTTGTCTCATACAAATAGTGTCTCAAAATCTTTAAAGCGAAAACTACTGCAGCTAACTCCATATCATGCATTGGGTAATTACACTCATGAACCTTTAACTGACGTGAGGCATAAAAGTCACCTTACCGTTTTGCATCAAAACACACCCGACGCCTAACTTGGATGCATCACTATAAACGACAAAGCCACCATTTCCTTCTGGTAATGATAATACTGGTGCACTTCTAAGCTTTTATTTTAAGACGTTAAAGGCATTATCTTGCTCTGGATTCCACTCAAACTTTACATTTTTCCTTGTCAGGGTAGTTAGCGGTGCAGCTATGCATGAGAAGTCTTGTATAAACCTTTGATAGTATCCTGCCAACGCAAGAAAACTTCGAACTTCTGACGGGGTACCTTGGTGGTTCCCATTTTTCAATCACCTCAATCTTTGCTGGGTCCACCTTGATACCATGTTCGTTTACAACATCTCCCAAAAATTGGACTTCTTGAAGCCAAAAATCGCAATTCAAAAATTTGGCAAATAGTTTTTCTTTCCTCAATAAGCTAAGTGTTTGTTATAGATTTTGCTCATGGTCCGCTTTACTTTTAGAGTATATCAAGATGTCATCGATAAATACAATTACTTACTTGTCTAGGTATCGCTTGCACACCTGGTTCATCAGATCCATGAACGCAGCTGGTGCATTGGTCAAACCAAATGGCATTACTAGAAGCTCGTAATGACCATACCTAGTTCGAAAGGCTGTCTTCGACACATCTTCTTCCCTGACTTTCAGTTGGTGATACCCTGACCGCAAATCGATCTTTGAGAAGTAACTTGCCCATGAAGTTGATCAAATAAATCATCAATTCTCGGTAACGGATATCGGTTCTTTATAGTCACCTTGTTTAATTCCCTATAATCAATGCACATTCACATTTTCCCATCTTTCTTCTTAACGAACAGTAATGGTGCACCCCATGGTGAGGTACTTGGCCGAATAAAACCCTTGTTGTGCAGATCGTGCAACTGAGCCATCAACTCCTTCATTTCGGTTGGTGCTAACTGATAGGGCGCACGAGCTATCAGTGCTACTGCTGGGGTAAGATCGATTCGAAACTCCACTTTCCTATCTGGTGGCAAGCTAGTTAGGTCAACAAGGAACACATCTTGGAACTCGCGTATAACTGGTATATGTGGTATTTCAGGCTTGCCCTGCTTGGCTTCGAGAACATATGCCCAATAACTTCAGCAACCTTTCTTTAGATAACGAGTTGCCTTAGCCATTGATATCAAAGAGAGTTCTTAACTTGTCGGTCACCATAAATATTTACCATTCCTTTTCCTGGCACCCAAACTTGAACAATGCTATTTTCACAATCTATGGTCGCTTGGTTTTCCGACAACCAATACATCCCTATAACAACGTCAAAATCACCCAGGGAATTGGTAACAAATTTAATGGTACTACACCACCTTCTATTTCGTTAGAGCAATCATCATATTCCTCCCTTACTAGTACCCAATGATCGTCAGCAGTTTCAATTTCTAAGGCATGTTCTAGAGTCTTTGCATTTCTAACCAGGTTTTTGCAAAAAGTAGTAGACACTAAAGATCTATTTGCACCAGAATCAAATAATACCCTAGCATGAATTGAGTTTACTAGGAAAGTACCTGTCACCACATCCGGGGTCTCCTGAGCCTCCTGAGCCATCAGGTGAAAAGTTCTAGCTTTTGGTCTACCAGTGTCAGCCTTTTTATCTGTCGCCCGATTGTTTGTTATCCTGCCTTGATTGTTGTTACCTTTACTCTGGGGACATTCCGAGTTGATGTGGTTAGGGGAACCACACCCGTAACATAACCTTCTTTTCTTACATTTTGTGGCTATGTGCCCTGGCTTCCCACACTTTTAGCAAACTTTCTGATTCATGTTACACTCCCCCTTATGATAACAGTTGCATTTTGGACATTGCTTTACTCTGGACCCTAGATCTGTCTTACATTCTTGACTTGAAGTCTTGATTTTCTTGGAATCATTATTCGTACCATCCCATTTTCTTTTCCCTAGAGCCCTGTCTTCACCTTGACGATTCTTCTCACGTTCGCGACCTTCTGTAGCATCCACAACAGACTGGAAAGTACCCGATTTCTGAATTTGCACAAATTCATGGATAGCTGTTCTCAATCCCCAAATATAGCGTTCTACCCTTCTTTCTTTTGTAGATACGTAAAATTCGACAAACCTAGCCTTCTCTGTGAACTTTCATATTCCCCTATTCCAACCTCAAGAATTCTTCCTCTAATTGCTTAACCACTGTTCGTGGGCAAAACTTTTCTTTAAAGATTATTAGAAACTCATCCCATGACATGTTCTTAGCCGCCTCACGCCCCTAGCTTCCTTCACCATGCCCCACCAATGTATTGTCTCCCCCTTTAAATCACCTTGTCCTCATCCACACACTTTCTAGTATCAAATGTTCCCTCAATATCCATAATCCATGTTGATGACAAAATAGGATCAATTTCTCCGTTAAATACGGGTGGCTTACAATTCATGAACATCTTGTAAATACAACCTCGCCCATCGTGGTTGTCATGATGCCCTGAGGGTTGTGCAATACTTGGTTCCTGATTTATATTCGCCTATCGTGGTTGTCATGATGCCCTGAGGGTTATGCAATACTTGGTTCCTGATTTATATTTGGTGTACTATACTCGTAGCCTTCTTCACCTCTGCCCAAGTCACCTTCATACTCACCCATTGTTGCTTCTCGAGCCTAAGTAACTACATCTGGTAAGGTGGCTTGAATCGCTCGGTCAATCTTATCAGCCAATTCTTCTCTAGTGATCGTGTTTGCCGCACGACCCCTTCTGTGACCTCGCCCTCAACCGCGTTGGGATCCGGAGCTGCCATGGGCCGATTGTACAGGTATCGGTGTTGTAACATCTCCTCGCCCTCTTCCTCTACCACTACCTCTTCCTTGGCCTCGTCCACGACTAGCATTTGGGATCAGTGGGGTTTCTGGTACATCTCCTGGTGCTCTAACATAAGCTCTAATTGGGATGCGTTCTTCCTCCGAGGTGACTCTAGTGAACCTCCAAAATCTTCGTGAAGACATATTAACTACATATTTATGTTTATAACAAAATAAGTATAACAAACATAAATTTTATTCTAAATTATCAAAACTTCAAAAAGAGACATATGTCTTGTTCACATCAAGTCACTTAAGACAACAACCAAGAGAAATAAAAAAACAAATCATTACACTCCAACTTTCTACTTTTTAAACACGATGTCATCATATTTCAATATTCACTTTCCGTCCTTCAAGTACTTCCTTATCTTTTTAGCTTTTCGATCTCCGAGACCACTTTGAATGACCAGCACCTCAGCCTAAGGTGGGTCTCTTTCAACCACCCTATCTAGGAATCCGTAAGTCGCGGCCTTGGCTTGCTTTGCTTGAGCTACAAAGCCTTCCCACAACTTAGTGATAGTGAGTTTCCTTAGCTCCTACACCTCCTGTTCCAACCTTCTTATCTTGCGCTTACTTTTCTCAGCAGCCTCAACCCATATTTGGTTCTCCTATATGATCCTTGAGTTATGCTCGTCTATCACTTCAATCTTTTTTTTTTCAAATTGTGAATCTCGAGCTGTGCCTGTGGCATTTCATCTTTGTAAAGTCACTCCCAATAGGTACCAGGACTACTTGGTGTATACTCCACATAGGACATATGGAACGTTTCGTATCTTTGTTCCACATGATACTCCACATGATTTTCCTCGGGTTCCTCCTCAAGGTCTTCTTTGGGTTCCTCATTAGGGTCTTCTTCGGGCTCCTCCTCCGGATCTTCATCGGGTTCCACCTTAGGTTCCACATTTTCGTCTTCTTCATCTCGCTCAGAGAGGATGAGTGGAGTCGTTGCTTCCAAACTTCCTTCCGGATCAGAGATCTCTAACTCGGATTTCAACTTCTCGTGAGGAAGTATCCCACTCGTACCCTCACTTGACACCCCACTATCGATGATTGCCTTTCCACGATCCATAGTACCTACAAACGAAACACGGTCCAAATTAAGCGATGTACCGCTCCTCCCATTTATGCTTAGGCGTTTAAACAACGACTAGTTTACTTAAACCTGGCTCTGATACCAACTTCTAACGCCCCAAATTTCAAATACCAATATTAACTTAACATGGTCTCAAAACTACTAAAATTTCAAATACTAATGTCATTAATAATAATAATAGTGTGACATCCCCATTTTCACGGCCAGAAAAGACCGATTTTGTTTATGCTTGTTTGAAAATTAGAGTAACATTTTTAATAAAAGTGTTGCGGAATTTGTCCCAAAACAAGATATGATAAAGATTTATCAAAAGCATTTCTAAGGAAATGTATCTCATTAAAAGACTCGAGATGTCATGTTCGATACAAATCAAAAGCATAAACAGTAAAATATAAGCCTTAGTACATTATTTCATATCTACAAGCCTATATTCGTAATCCCTCATTCAAAACATCATATCTATGCTCGAGCGCCACTACCTGTAATACATGAAACTGAGTGGGTCAGGCTTGGGAGCCTGGTGAGCATATAGGGTTTTCAACCCACAATAATAATAACTTATTAACTTCACCAATCAACAATAACCCTGATTATCCATTCCCTTTGTCCTCACTTTATGTCCCTAGACACCTAACACAAGGGACTTAGCCTAGGTAATATCATGGGGTTGGACACTACTGCGAAGGGGAATCCTCAGCCATACGTGTCCTAAAGGCAACCATGAGGGGGATTGGAGTACACCAATGAACATTTAGTTCATCAACACCTACAAGTTGCGAACCTGCTAGTGTACCACTGGACTGTCTAGAAAGGTCCGTGGTCGTCATCTATACTCCGTTAGATGACTTCACCAATAACAGCAACAACAACAACACCGACACTGAGGCCTCTCATCATTTTAACACCCACCGACTATTTTGTCTACCCATGTTCTACCCAACATATTTGTAGATAAAATACATATACAGTTTAAAACTTGTATAAAACATCAATTCAACAGTCACCTCAAATAAACAATTAACATATTTACACATAACACGTATTTTAAGGTAAATACTTCATATCTATGTGTAAATTGAAAGTAACTACACACTCACATGTTTTGATGAAAATCGGGCAGCAATTCGTTTCCTAAAACAATCGTTTCTAATAAAACCGGGAGTTTTATTGAGAAACCGGGCTCTGTGAAAGGTCGGGCTTCAAAACCGAAAAGATAAATTTTTCCAGGTCTTCGGGAACTTTGGAACGTATTTCGGGCTTTAGAAATGATATCGGGGCTTCGGGGGAAGTCAAAATGATAAAAAGGATGAAAAATGGGTGAAAAGTGGCAAATTTCGGATTATACCAGGGAAGTCTCGCAGCCTCCCTTTTATAGGGTCCGAAGGTCGGCCGAGAAGGAAGTGAGTAAGCAACGAAGCAGCTCGGTGGCAGCAGCAGGAGCGAAGCACGTGGCAGCAGCGAGAGGCTCCGGGTTGCTTCACATGCGAGGGGCCAGCGAGGCTCGGAAGGATACGGAGACAGCAGCACGTCGGACGGGGATTGGGCCGTTGCTCGGACGAATCAGAAGGCGACAGGTGCGCGACACGTGGCTACTGTTCATGCGAGGTGACGTGGCTCTTCCGAATAAGGCTTATCCATGCGAGATTCCTCGGAATATGAGCCCTAATCTTCTAAAATCCATAACTTTCGCATACGGGCTCCGTTTTCGACGTTATTTATATGCACGCGTAGGTAAAATTATGCTCTACAACTTTCGTTTGGACTTCATCGTCTAATTTTGACTTTTATTTTTAACAGACCAAGACAGGAAATCTATTAAAAATTCATAACTTCTTCATCTGACGTCCGTTTTCGTCAGACTTTTTACCGTTGTGCTACTATTTATGAGACCTTCGATTCTCATTTAGGTCATGTTGGCTAAAAATCACTCGATCTAAAATTCGAGTTTTTAGTTGTCTACTGCTAAGCTGAAACTTCGAAAAATCATAACTTCGTCATACGAAGTTAGATTTGGACGTTCTTTTTATACCTACTCTCGGTTTAATGAACACTACGAGTTTCGTTTAGATCACTAAGGCTAAAAAGTAGTTTATCAAAAACTCACTTTTTACGAGATTCAGCACCGAGCCGGTTTTGACGTGAAACTTCGACAGGTCATAACTTCTTCGTTATAACTCGGATTTCGGCATTCTTTATATATTCGTAATCCTTGTCACTACCACTACAAATTTCTTAGTAGATATTGGCTTTATCTAAAATTTAATTTTGACGCTCATTTTTATTTTTAATTAATCAACTCCTAGTAATTAAGCATAAAACACATAAAACACATAATTCACATAATTCCTTTTTCATTTCTTCAAAATGAGTTACAAAGGTTAACTTAGACTATCACCTTAATATTAATGCCTTGGCTAGAAACACGAGTGTTACAATGCTCTCCCTCTTAGGATGATTCCGTCCCCGGAATCACATATCACCAAACAACTGCGGGTAGCGACTCATCATGTCACTCTCCGTTTCCCAGGTGAGATTTGGTCCATTCGTATGTTTCCAGCGCACAAGCACTATGTCAACCATCTTTCGTCGCAACTTCATAGTCTTACGGTCAACTATTGCCTCAGGTTCTTTAATCAACCTTTTGTTTTCATCCAACCTTAACTCAGAAATCGGAATTATGTCGGGGACATCTCCTGTGAACTTCCTCAAATAACACACATGAAATGTGTTATGAATACCCTCCAGTTCTTCCGGTAATTCTAGCTTGTAAGCTTGATTCCCGATCATCTGAAGAACTTTAAATGGTCCAATAAACCTTGGACTCAACTTTCCCCTTTTACCAAATCTTATAAGTCCCTTCCACGGTGAGACTTTAAGTAAAACTGAATCTCCAACTTCGAAGGATATCGGTTGTCTTTTCTTGTCAGCGTAGCTCTTTTGTCGATCTTGAGTAGCTAACATCCTTTCTCTTATCACCTTCAACTTTTCAGCAGTCTGATGGACTATTTTAGGTCCCATAAACTGCTTTTCCCCAGCTTCCAGCCAGCATGATGTCGTTCGACACTTTTCCCCATATAAAGCGTGATAAGGTGCCATCTTAATGCTTGAGTAGAAACTATTATTATAGGAGAATTCTACTAAAGGTAAGTGTTCATCCCAGTTACCTTGGAATTCTAGGGTGCTTGCTCTCAACATATCCTCCAATGTTTGAATTGTTCGCTCACTTTGACCATCGGTTTGAGGATAGTAAGTTGTACTCAAACACAACTTGGTACCCAATTCCTCTTGTAGACTCCTACAAAACCTTGAGGTAAAATGGCTGTCACGATCGGATACAATCGTTAACGGAACAACGTGTAGCCTCACAATTTCCTTCACATAAGAATTCGCAAGTTTATCCATAGACCATTTCTCGTTAGCGGCTATGAAATGCGCACTCTTAGTGATGCGATCAACAACCACCCAAATCATGTTGTGACCGTTCCTTGTCTTGGGCAGTTTAGTCACAAAATCCATGGTAATGTCCTCCCATTTACCCATGGGTACAGGTAAAGGTTCTAAACTCCCATATGGTTTCTGATGTTGTGCCTTAACCCTAGCACAAGTTACACACTCCGCCACATACTTAGCAACATCGAGCTTCATCGTCGGCCACCAGTAATAGGGTTTTAGATCCCTATACATTTTCGTACTACCGGGATGAATCGAGTACATGGTTTTGTGAGCTTCTTCCATCAGAAGACCTCTTACTCCTCCCGTCTTAGGTACCCAAATCCTATCTTTGAATACCTTCAATCCTTGACTGTTTGTATCAAACACCAACATTTTACCCAAACGTTCATCCTTCTGGTCATTTTTCTCCAAAGCTTCCTCCTAAGCTTTCTTTATACTTTCCACAATTGTAGAGACAACTTCAATCTTCAGCGCTCTTGGCCTTCTCTTTTCAAGATTTACCTTCCAATTGAGAGCATCAGCAACAACATTTGCTTTACCAGGGTGGTAAAGTATCTCACAGTCGTAGTCCTTGAGTAATTCTAGCCAGCGTTGTTGCTTCATGTTCAATTCCTTCTGATTAAAGAGATATTGAAGACTCTTATGATCAGTTAAAAGTTTACACTTAGTACCATAAAGATAATGCTTGCATATCTTTAAGGCGAATACTACCGCTGCCAACTCCAGATCATGATTTGGGTAGTTCTTTTCATGCTCTTTCAACTGCCTCGATGCATATGCTATCAATTTATCCCTTTGGGTCAGGACACATCCTAACCCAACTCCATAGGCATCACTATAGACTGAGAAGTCATCAACTCCTTCATGTAACGAAAGAATCGGTGCTTCACACAGTCTCTTCTTTAACTTTTCAAAGGCCTCCTTATGCTTTTCATTCCAAGCATAAGTAGCTCCTTTGTGGGTCAAAGCTATTAATGGAGTAGCGATCGAAGAAAAGCCTTGTATAAATCTTCGATAATATCCAACTAATCCTAAAAAGCTTCTAATCTCCGTAGGACTTTTTGGTTGTTCCCACTTCATCACAACTTCAATCTTTGCTGGGTCAACCATTATTCCATCTTGGGTAACCACATGCCCTAAAAATTGGACTTCTTGAATCCAAAATTCACATTTGGAGAACTTTGCATACAACTTCTCCTTCTTTAGGACTTCTAGCACTTTGCGCAGATGTTTCTAATGCTCCTGCTTGCTTTTCGAAACCATTTAACTCGATAGGCAATAATTCCTCGTGGAACTTATTTCCATCCAAGTCAATGATGGTGTTTTTCATACGATGGCTAACAGGTACAAACTTGCCACTAACAATTTCGACTAATAAAGCATTAACTAGTCTATCAACAGGCAAAGCTAGTTTTCTACCAAATTCATGTGATATAAAGGAGTAATTGGCTCCAGAATCAAACAAAATTTGGGCAGACAATTCGTTTACGAGAAAGGTACCTGAAGCAACATCGACTTCTTCTTTCGCAGCTTCGAGTGTCATCTGAAAGGCTCTCGCCTTCAGATTTGGTGGAAGATTGGGTTTTGCTGCGTCTTTCTTCTTCGGGCAATCCCTCAAAATATGCCCTTCTTCATGGCACCCATGACAGACGCTATTAGTGAAGGTGCAATTATTGGCATAATGCCCTAGCTTTCCACACTTGTAACAAGTGAGTTCCACGCTGCACTTCCCAGCATGTTTCTTCTTGCACCTATCACACCATTTAGCTTCGGCTCCTCCTCCAAATTTTCTCGAACTAGACTTCGAGAATTCGTTCTTTTTATTGGAACCTGACGTTCCTTCAAATTTTCTCTTTTCGCCAACTTCAACCTTGCTGGCGGCTCTCCCCTTGATCATATCTTCAACAGACTTGGCAGCCCAGATAGCTACCTCCAAAGTAAGTGCCTGACGTACTGGCACCGCATACTCCTATGGAAGTCCCTTTGCGTACCTGTCAATTTTCGCCAGCTCATCTGGGACAATACGTAAAGCAAACTCCATTTTTTCTGTGAAGTTATTCGTATACTCGTCAGCGGTCATACTTCCCTTCTGCAACGTTAGAAATTGGTTTTCTAACTCAAGTACATTTTGGGCCGAGCAGTACTTGCGCTTAAAGTGCACTAAGAACTCTGCCCAAGTCATTTGCAATGGCTCATTAGGGCTTAGGGTTTTCCCCAATGTGTTCCACCAACGAGCAACACTACCCTGAACTGACGCACTGCAAAGGTGGTTTGTAACTTGCCTTGGCAATCAAAAGTCATGAAAGCCAACTCCATTTCCGAGATCCAGTCCATAACTCCGACAGGGTCTTCTTTTCCAGTGAAGGTGGATGGCTTGCAAGTCATAAAGTCCTTATACTTGCACCCATTTCTCTCCACTCCGCCCTCGTGGTTATTCCTCCCAACCACAAGTGGTTCACTATAACCAACCGATCTGCTGGTGTTCCCTTCTTCAGATCGATCATCATTTAGTTCACGTTGTTCAACAGGAATTGAAGATTCATCCCTGTTGTTCAGCAACATTTGCCTCAAATCCTCCCTCTGATCAGCCAACATGGTCTGAATCATAGTTTGTACTCCAACCATGATGATGGGTTCTGGTGCAACTCCTACTATAGGCACCTGTTCCACTACTTGGGGTTGAGGTTGTTGGTTTCTGTTTGCATTTCCCGCTCCACTTCGAGTTCTTGCCATTACAATCTATATACCGAATAAGGAGAATTTAGGTCTTTATCCTTGTCAGACATATCAATTCCTTTATCGCTCCGAAACGTTTACATGTTAGTTCTAATCTCGTAATCATACGCTTAGAATCCTATACACATAAGGTTTCAAGATCCGGTCGGCAACCGACCATAGATCCGAACAAATAACGGTATATATGGCAACATATAGCATTTAGCACATAAAGGCATTTTAGGCACCTTTCCTAAAATAAACTAGTGCTCGTGTCTAAAATAGGGTAGATATTCACCTCACAATCATCACTTAACATTCTAAGTTTAAGTCTAGAAATTGTAGGATATTTCTTAGTTTGCTTAAACTAATGCTCTTTTACCAACAGTGACATCCCCATTTTCACAGCTAGAAAAGACCAATTTTGTTTATGCTTGTTTGAAAATCAGAGTAATATTTTTAATAAAAGTGTTGCAGAATTTGTACCAAAAGAAGATATGATAAAGATTTATCAAAAGCATTTCAAAGGAAATGTATTTCGTTAAAAGACTCGGGATGTCATGTTCAATACAGATCAAAAGCATAAACAGTAAAATATAAGCCTTACTACATTATTTCATATCTACAGGCCTATAATCGTAATCCCTCATTCAAAACATCACATCTATGCTCGAGCGCCACTACCTGTAATACATGAAACTGAGTGGGTAAGGCTTGGGAGCCTGGTGAGCATATAGGGTTTTCAACCCACAATAATAATAACTTATTAAGTTCACCAATCAACAATAACCCTGATTACCCATTCCCGTTGTCCTCACTTTACGTCCCTAGACACCTAACACAAGGGACTTAGCCTAAGGAATATCATCGGGTTGGACACTACTGCTAAGGGGAATCCTCAGCCATACGTGTCCTAAAGGCAACCATGAGGGGGATTGGAGTACACCAATGAACATTTAGTTCATCAACACCTATAAGTTGTGAACCTGCTAGTATACCACTGGACTCTCTAGAAAGGTCTGTGGTCGTCATCTATACTCTGTTAGACGACTTCATCAATAACAACAACAACAACAACAACAACATCGACACCAAGGCTACTCATCATTTTAACACCCACCGACTATTTTGTCTACCCATGTTCTACCCAACATATTTGTAGATAAAATACATATACAGTTTAAAACTTGTATAAAACATCAATTCAACAGTCATCTCAAATAAAAAATTAACATATTTACACATAACACGTATTTTAAGGTAAATACTTAATATCTATGTGTAAATTGAAAGTAACTACACACTCACATGTTTTGATGAAAATCGGGCAGCAATTCGTTTCCTAAAACGATCGTTTCTAATAAAACCGGGAGTTTTATTGAGAAACCGGGCACTGGGAAAGGTCGGGCTTCAAAATCGAAAAGATAAATTTTTTTGGGTCATCGGGAACTTCGGAACGTATTTCGGGCTTTAGAAATGATACCGGGGCTTCGGGGGAAGTCAAAATGATAAAAAGGATGAAAAATGGGTGAAAAGTGGCAAATTTCGGATTCTACCCGGGAGGTCTCGCAACCTCCCTTTTATAGGGTCCGAAGGTCGGCCGAGAAGGAAGTGAGTTAGCAGCGAAGCAGCTCGGTGGCAGCAGTAGGAGCGAGGCGCGTGGCAGCAACTAGAGGCTCCGGGTGGCTTCGCATGCGAGGGGCTAGCGAGGCTTGGAAGGATACGGAGACAGCAGCACATCGGACGGGGATTGGGCCGCTGCTCGGAAGAATCAGAAGGCAACAGGTAGGCGACACGTGGCTACTGTTCATGCGAGGTGACATGGCTCTTCTGGATAAGGCTTATCTATGCGAGATTCCTCAGAAAATGAGCCCTAATCTTCTAAAATCCATAACTTTCGCATACGGGCTCCGTTTTCGACGTTCTTTATATGCACGTGTAGGTAAAATTACGCTCTACAACTTTCGTTTAGACTTCGTCATCTAATTTTGACTTTTATTTTTATAGTATTATTTTTAACAGACCGAGACAGGAAATCCGTTAAAAATTCATAACTTCTTCATCCGACGTCCGTTTTCATCAGACTTTTTACCGTTGTGCTACTATTTACGAGACCTTCGATTCTCGTTTAGGTCGTGTCAGCTAAAAATCACTCGATCTAAAATTCGAGTTTTTAACTGTCTACTGCTAAGCTGAAACTTCGAAAAATCATAACTTCCTCATACGAAGTCAGATTTGGACGTTCTTTTTATACCTACTCTCGGTTTAACGAACACTATGGGTTTCGTTTAGATCACTACGGCTAAAAAGTAGTTTATCAAAAACTCACTTTTTACGACATTCAGCACCGAGCTGGTTTTGTCGTGAAACTTCGACAGGTCATAACTTCTTCGTTTTAACTCGGATTTCGGCATTCATTATATATCCGTAATCCTTGTGACTACCACTACAACTTTCTTAGTAGATATCGACTTTATCTAAAATTTAATTTTGACGCTCATTTTTATTTTTAATTAATTAACTCCTAGTAATTAAGCATAAAACACATAAAACATAGAATTCACATAATTCCTTTTTCATTTCTTCAAAATGAGTTACAAATGTTAACTTAGACTATCACCTTAATATTAATGCCTTGGCTAGAGACACGAGTGTTACAAATAGCGGAAGCAAATAGAAATTTAAGTAAACACCTGGTGCGCTACGTATTCCTCAAAACTTGTTGCCGTCTTCAAGTCTGAGCTTTATCAGTTCCATTCTCGCCGCCACTTGCTACGTTATTTCCTAGGTTACGTGCATTTAAAGATTCTAATGGGTAAGCTTAGTGCCTAGTGCGTTCGTGGTTTTCATGCATATTGACGTCAATAAAATACAAATAATGCAACAAATTATCAAATATAATTCTTGTTATTTCTTTCCACCCTTGGTGACACGTTAGAGAACTGCTGTCATTTTCAGGGAACAAGTCCCTCTGCCGGGCACAACAAATATACTTACGGCTAATTAATCAGAGCATAAGCTCTCTGCCGTGTACTGACACCCTGTACGACGACTAATAATAAGACTGTGTACTAATACACCTGTTCCCTATATATATGTCACCCACCCCTTTCACATTTTTACATGAAAAAGCTCATAAAATTCACACAAATATTTATAGCAATAACAACGGTAACATGTAACTGCAAATAAATTAGAATCAACTTTGCATGCAGGCAACCACAAAATTCACACAAAACTCATCTTATTGGCGTTAGGTCTTAACCAATGCTTGTCATACTACATGCATCCTATATTCAACCAAACATATTTTCTGAGGCCATAATCCTAAAAACGTCTTATATGTTAGCTTTTGTTCCACTATCCACGTATCTCGTTCGACCAACCATTAACTATCTGATTCTGTTAATTATAAAATCAGTAACAATTTTAGAACTAATATTATATCTTCTTTCAAAGTTAAAGTTTCACCGCTAAATTAATAACCAAAAACCAAAACAAAAATAAATAAATAACCAAAACTAAACTAAAATAAAATAAAAACTTTTAAAATGCTAAGACTTTTTACAAATATAATATGTAAAGCGTCTTTCTTAAAAAAATCAAATCTGCCAACTAATCAAAATATAGAGACTAATTATGTAAAAACTGCTTTAGTTAAAAGAAAAGCGAGCCAGCGGACGTCACATTTCAAGAAAGGGAAAAAAATAATAAAAAAAAATGGTGCAAACATGTACAGTAGGATCAAAGTGGTAATGTAGTAGGATCAAAGTTGTAACGTGGCGTACTGCTCAATGGACCAAAACACTCTTTCGTTACAAGGCTAAAATTATTTATTTAAAACACAAGAAACGAGTACAGCCCAAAAAAACTCCGACCAGTTTCTTGTCTTCTCTACCCAAAAAAAAACACCATTTTCAGCCATTTTTAAATTCAGTAAAGCTCCGAAATTATACCAAATGAATAATTAAATGTACCATTCATTATCTCCGCTACATACCAACTTATTTTCAGAATCAAATACCAAAAACATATCCAAATTAAGCTAAATTAACATTTTATTGCATCCAAAATAAAACTTCAAAAATTCTCATCAATTTTTAGTATTGTAGCCGAATCGAGACCCTAGGTGGAACCAAAACACATAGAACGACCTTGTAAACCTATTCTAACAATTATAACAAACTGAAATTGAAGGTTTATACATTGATTTCGAACACAATTCTGATTATCAAATTTTTTGGGGATTCCACTCGATTTTTCATGCTACTTATAATGCCCAAGTGTATAACTGATGAAATCCTTTCATTTGCTCGAATTTTACTGCCTAATCCAAGTGACATTTTTTATTGGATATTAAGCCTCATAATTGGCCTCTAATTGACCCATAAATTTTGAATTAATCGTTGTCTTATATTAATATAATCTGATTATATTTTTTGTTGATATGAGTTATTACATTATCTAAATGGCACATCAGGATTTGACAGTGGCTTTTAGAGAGCTATGATTGCCACTCAGATTTTAAAGCTACATTGGTAATTATAGTTATTAGACTTATCCAAGTGGGATACTGTTGGATTAGGTATCTAAGCCCATAACTATAAGATATTAATTAAGAGATCACATTATTTAATTAGTATTGGTCAAGAATTAATTTAGGATTAATTCGTGATCAAAAGAGACTAATTAATGTTACGGGGACTGATTAGGTAAATCAGTAATACTTATAGTTGGAATCATGATCCATGTTGACTAGGGTTGGAATAAACCTACATGAATGTCCATGAAAGGTTTAGCCCAAAAGGCCTATGTAATATGAAGAGTCATGGTGAATTAGAGTTTGCATGGTTGTAATCCTAAGCTATAAAAGCAACCCTTAACACCTTAAAATCGCCCCCATGCACACTTGAGTTGTAGCTAGCCGATTTTGAGCCCCCAAACCTCTCACCCAAGTTCATTCTCTTGTTATTGGTTTGTTATAAGACATTTAAGGCATCACACTTGAGGTGCTAGGCTCCTAAAAGTCAAAGACAAGCAATCTACTACACAAGGTAATCTTTTAACTGTTTTTTATGAAATGTTACCTTGCATGCTAGTTTAGGCTTTATGCTTTGGAAAACAATGTTGCATGTATAATTAGAGAAAACTCATATCCAAAGCATATGGTTGTATGTGCACCATAGGAATGTTAGACTACATAAAACCCATCACCTTTGTGTCTCAACCTTTCTCGTGCGCTCGACCATAGCCCTAAGAATTTTAGATTCACTTGTGATGTACTTATAAGAAAGAGAAGGAAACAGACGAGAAGTCTAAGAGATAGACGCACAAAAGCTGTTATATTTTGAATTTATAGTTTAGCCCCCTTACATGATCAACCTTGTATTCCATTAACCCTAACCCTAGTTACATGGAAATTTGGGTTTCTTTGAATGACAGTTTGACCCCTCCTTTCTATTTAAACATTTTAATGAATTATAATTACTCTATTTTCTCTAAATAAATTTAATTAAATTCCATTCCCCTAAATTATGATTATTTCAATTAATTAACGTCATCTCATTTAATTTATTTCGACTAATATCTATAACACACCGAAATACAGGTATATCTCTTTAATCCTTCTTCTTTTCCAAGTTGTCAAAATTAGCCCAAAATAGAAAATGGTGATAAGTGGGTACACTGGGCGTACTGAAGAGTACGCTGTGCGTACCCATGGGCGTGCCTTTGACGCTGACTCAACCCAATATGTGGGGCATACCTTAGTTACGCTGGGCGTATTGGGCCCAGACTCAAAACCCTAAATGAGACATGAGCACTATAAAAGGAATGCTATGGCCTCCATCACAGCCACCATTTCCACAGAGTAAAACCAGAAAAGAGCCAACCCTCGTTTTAGAGCTTGTGTGTGTGGTTGAGCTTGATAAGTGTTCTTGTGAGATGTTGAAGAGAAGAAGGTCCATTATAGAAGCTAGAGTTGGAGTGCAAGCCTTAGATCTGACCTTTACAAAGGTTGGAGCATCATTTGTAGGTAAAAAGCTCAAAGCTTTCTTAACCTTTTTGGATTTGTGCATTATGGACCATTTTAGGGTTTTTGGTCCCAAAGCTTGAAGCTTTATGAGTTGTTAAACTCCAGAGCCCATTATCTGTCCTTTTGAGTGCTTTTGATGGAGTGTTTCCATAAAAATGAGATCTTGGATGAGAGAATCAATTCATGCATGAGATAAGGGCTTAATGAGAAAAGAGAATGAGTGTTTGGTGTGTTTGAGACCACATCAGCCATGCAAAGGCTTAAAGTCCCTGACTTTATGGAATAAAAGCTATTAAGGAGTCTAGATCCAAGAGATGAGTTAAGGTCTTAACGGGTTAAGACCAAGAAAATGGACTGAAGCAAAATTGGGCGTAGGCCCAGCGTAAATCCTCGTAAGCCTTGCGTACTGGGTTGGTGCCCCGATTAGTCTCATGCAGAAGTGTGTACACTGCGCGTACCAAAGGGGGTACGCCCCGCGTAACCACACTATGGGCTTTTGGGCTAAGGATCGTGTTGGGCCTAGCTTTTGGGCTTGATGTAATAGAGTCTTGGACCAGTGAACTATATATTTATGCTTTGGGCCCTTGGGTTAGGCTTGCCATTTAGTTTGAGAATTTGGGCCTTGAGAGGGCCCATTTATTATTGGGCCTTGGTGGGCCCAATAGGTTTAGGGCATTGATGGGATGGTTATTGAACAACCTCTAGACTCAATGAATGAGAGTTTGGACTTAGTTTCTAATTGAGATAATTATGGGTTTGGCATAGAGTTAGTGGCCGGTGAGGAGCAACGACATTTAGAGGGGTTGTTTACCATCTGAGGTGAGTCTTCTCACTATACATTACCTAGAGTTGTATCTATGTGAAGATCGGAGGGTCTTATGTGTTATGTGTTTGCGTGAGATTATGTGCATTGTGATTTATGTATGCAATGTGATATTAGACTGGAATGGAGGGTCCAACGACTTACGAGGCCAGAGGTTCCTCAACCAGACCGGACCGAAGGGTCCAACGATTTAGACCGGACCAGAGGGTCCAACGAGCTAGACCGGACCGGAGGGTCCAACGAGCTATGGGACTGGAGGGTCCCGCTGAGACACATTGACCGGAGGGTCTTACCGAGTTATAGCCTCGAGTGGCTTATGTGTTGTATGTGGTATTATGGGGAACTCACTAAGCATATATGCTTACCGTGTTATGTGATATGTGTTTCAGGTACTACCGAGGATCGCGGGAAGGCGCCAACATGATTCGTACACACTGGAAGAAGATTATGTTTTGAGATTCTGGGATATGTTTTATTGTGATGACATTTGATAAACATAAGATTCTGAGAATATCATATGAGTTTTATTGTGTTTGAAAAACGAATTTTTTTTTTAAATTTACGTTGTTACAAGTTGGTATCAGAGCCTTGGTTTGAGGGATTCGGATACACCTTCGGGCATATCTGGACTCAAACTGAGGATTTGAGAAAAGTTTTCAACAGAAATGATTTTTCCAAAACGAGTAAAAGATTTCAAGAGAAAGCGGAAAAGAGCAGTGTGTACAATCAGCCAGCGCCCGAACAGTGATTTCCGAAACTACCCTTACGTTATGTGTTGTGAGATATTATGAGATATTATGCATGCTAGAGTAGGCTAGGTATTCATATTAGGACTAGAGTGGCCTGATTTGTGATGCCTTAGCCTAGGAGTTGCTGCTATCTGTGATGCGCTTTCGAGTATGTGCTGAGTGAGAGTATCCAGCCGGAATCCTTTAGAGAGAGATTTGTGTAGAGGAGTAATCTAGGAGAGATACCTAGATGAGCATTTGTGGAGCCTATCGAGAGAGTAGTTAGATACCCGCGAGGGGTAGAGTTGCAGAGTTCGGTGATATCTTTTGAGTATGAGTAGAGCAAGTGGAGTTATCACCTAGAGTGGGTTTTACGTGTTTATTCGATGCCCAAATGTGGCTTGCTTAGTGCTTTGTGGAATTCCCGATGATGGGAGTCAGCTACCAAGTGAATGTTACCATATTCAGGAGGTAGATAACTGGCATCATAAGGAGTTTCTTAGTAGCTGATAGCGGAGAAGTGTGAGAACCTAGGAAGAGCCTAGGAAGTGACCTTAGTTAAATGAGTACACTAGCAGAGTAGAGCATTTCGCTGGGGAGCGAGCATGCATGTTAGGATTGGTAATTGAGGAGGTTGATCAGCTACTTAGGGAATCTGGGATGGTCCATGTGGAGAGTATGGGTAGATGTGGCAGTTAGTATGGGCCCATACTACTGAAAGCAGAGGACCCATACTCGATGCAGGGAGTATTCCGGAGGATCTAAGTAGTAGATCGAGAGGTGATGTCATGGTTAGAGTACCATGATAAGTAGCAGATCGAGAGGTGATGTCATGGTTCGAGTACCATGATAAGTAGCAGATCGAGAGGTGATGTCATGGTTCGAGTACCATGATAAGTAGCAGATCGAGAGGTGATGTCATGGTTCGAGTACCATGATAAGTAGCAGATCGAGATGTGATGTCATGGTTTGAGTACCATGATAAGTAGCAGATCGATAGGTGACGTCATGGTTTGAATACCATGACATGTGGCGGTTAGTGCTTCTGGTTTTACCGGTTATTCCGTGGTGATTTTCTAGACTGAGATCAGATGTGAAAGAGTATGGGGCTAGAAGGTCACGATGAACGAGTTTTAGTGGAGCATCCCTTGAGAGGGAAATCGAGTTAGCTCCGAGGGATTGTTTGTGATATGCCAGTTGGAGTCGCAAGACTCAGGGATGAGTAGGGATGGTGCGTTATGGAAGAATACAGTTTGGGCTGGGCGACCGGCCGATAGTGGAGATGTCACTTTCTGTGACCCGAGTGGTGCTATTTCCTTTTCCTGTGGGAGACATAAGAGGTATTGAGATTTCGGTTTCTGATTTTGGGGGTGAGCCCCGTGGGATTGCACTGATGGTGATCTTCAATCAGAGTATATGGCAGTAGGTTTGCCGTGAGGTAAAGACATAGCTTGAGCAGGTCGTCAGTGGGGACTGAGATGGTCGAGGACCAGGATACACCTTATTGGAGTATAGTAGGGCATGTGTTAGCTGCAATGTTGGATGATCAAGAGGAGCATATTAGGGCAACGACTCTTATGGTCCTTGATGGGTATCGAGAGTGGACAGGTGGGTTTTGCTCTTATGATAAGTGGCGTGATGGAGCATTGGTTGAGGAGGCGAGGATAAGGAGAATGATAGTTCATTGTTTCCAAATTAAGAGTCAAGGGCTAATACTGGACAGTTGGGAGGTCCGGTGATGGAATGGTGTGAGATTATGAATGACTAGAAGCAGTCATGATGGGAAGTTTTGAGGATCTCATATGAGATTCAGGGTATTTGGAGCTGCTTGATCTCTGTCATGGAGATCATCAAGCATTGCATAGCACCTTCCACGAGTAGGTGCGATGTTACTGGTGGAAACAATCTATGGGAGAGATTATTGGTGCGCCAATTGGTGATGGTTCGAACCCTAAGTGGGGGAGAACCAGGTATTTTGTTGAGGGGATCAGAGATTTGTTCGAGAACGGTTAGAGATCTGGATATAGAGACTTGCAGTGCAGATTCATGAGTCTAGGGTTATTGGTGATCGAGGCTAGGCGTAGAGAAAGATGATGCATGTTGCATGTGTTCAGGAAAGGATGAGAGTCCGTATGGCATGTGGCCACCGTTCAGAGACCTTGTGGTGGTTAGGAACTCTTTGAGGTGGTAATAATGAATTTGAGGTGGTTGGCTCGTAAGATAGTTTCGCCGGTTGAGAATTTATGGTTCAACGTATGAGTTGTTATATGAACTTTGGGAACGATAGAAGTCGATTGGGCAACCAATTTCAAGGTTGGTTTGAATATTCTTGCATGGGTTTTGGGCAATAGAGGATGGTGTTTCAGATTGTCGTCAACGAGACCTGAGTCATTGACGATTTCTATGTGTTTCAAATCGAGAGCTGGGGGTGGGGGTTTCGAAGTTGCGAACTGTGCGAGAGGAAGATCAGTGATGAAATTCCAAGAGGGTGTTGTGATACTGCGGGGAGCCGTAGTACTCATTAGTCAGCAAGAGGGTGTTGTGATACTGCGGGGAGCCGTAGTACTCACTAATCAGTGAGAGGGTGTTGTGATACTACGGGGAGCCGTAGTACTCACTAGTCAGCGAGAGGGTGTTGTGATACTACGGGGAGCCGTAGTACTCACTAGTCAGCGAGAGGGTGTTGTGATACTACGGGAAGCCGTAATACTCACTAGTCAGCAAGAGGGTGTTGTGATACTGTGGGGAGCCTTAGTACTTACTAGTCAGCGAGAGGGTGTTGTGATACTGCGGGGAGCCGTAGTACTCACTAGTCAGCAAAAAGGTGTTGTGATACTGTGGGGAGCCATAGTACTCACTAGTCAGTAAGAGGGTGTCATGGTGCGGAGGGGAGCCGCATTATTCGTTAATCAGAGCATGAAGCAGGAGAGTTCTTAGGCTTGAGTAGCCTTATTGGATTGAGTATTCGGGAGCCTGGTGTCCAGATCAGAAAAGAGAGGGAGGTCTCTATATTTGTCGGGAATCGTTATACTCTGATTTGAGTTGTGGTTGTCGCAACCCAAGGAAATTGGATATGAGGTATATGCACGGGTTGCGGGTCATGAGTCATGAGTTGAGTGCTTCTTTGGGTCGAGTGGTTGCAACTCTAGGCCAGACCTAAACTCTCGAGTTTGAGTTTGGCTTTGGTGATGCGTTAGGTAGGCGAGATGAGATTCTAGATTCTGAGGTGGGTTCCATGTTGAGGGGTATTGTTTACCATCTGATGTCTTAGACCTGTGTAGGTCAGTGCTCCCGTACGGGAGGTACCGCGAGATGCATGGAATTATGAGCAGTAGACGACAGAGGTCGGGGTTGAGTCGATCTTCAATTGGGAGTGTAGCATTCGTTGGGGAAAGGCGAACTTCATGATTTGTGTGTTACAATGCGCCGATGTAGTTATTATTAGGAGGAAATCATTGGGGCAGTTGGGATAATGCAATGGATAACCTTGGAGGTTCAACTGTGGGGTCGAGATCGGATTTGGTACTCAGTGTTAAAGCGGAATATGAGAAATGGGGATGAGGCTCCTAATTTTTAGATGATGAGGAAACTTCTGAACGAGCATGATTATTCTCCTGTGTCCGAGGGAAGAGTGTGGGGAATGTATTTTTCAGATAGGTTTCTGATAGCAGTTCAGTGGATGAGCCATGGTGGGATTTGAACCCTTCCGTTCCTGGAGCGTGGTTTGGATCGTTACTATGTTTGGCATGAGTGATCGGTAGTCGATTGTTGGGTTATGTCTGAAGAGAATCAGAGGGGCAATGAGTTATCAGGTTTGTTATTCGAGGAGCGAATAACATGGTGATATCTTGAGTGGGTGGCCTGGCGGCAGGCCAGGCCACTAGAGCATCCAGATTTTTAGGAAGCCTTTTCAGTGGTGCTTCCGAGCTATGGGTTCGAGCATTGTGTGGATGAAGAGAGATTTCAAGGACGAAATCTAATTTATTGGGGGAGAATTGTAACACCCCGAAATACAAGTATATCTCTTTAATCCTACTTCTTTTCCAAGTTGTCAAAATTAGTCCAAAATAGAAAATGGTGATAAGTGGGTACGCTGGGCGTACTGAAGAGCATGTTGCGCGTACCCATGGGCATGCCTTTGACGCGAACTCAATCCAGTACACAGGGCGTACCTTAGTTACGCTGGGCGTATTGGGCCCAGACTCAAAACCCTAAATGAGACATGAGTACTATAAAAGGAATGCTATGGCTTCCATCCCAGCCACCATTTGCACAGAGTGAAACCATAAAAGAGCCAACTCTCATTTTAGAGCTTGTGTGTGTGGTTGAGCTTGATAAGTGTTCTTGTGAGATGTTGAAGAGAAGAAGGGCCATTGTAGAAGCTAGAGTTGGAGTGCAAGCCTTGGATCTGAGCTTTACAGAGGTTGGAGCATCATTTGGAGGTAAAAAGCTCAAAGATTTCTTAACGTTTTTGGATTTGTGCATTATGGACCATTTTAGGGTTTTTAGTCCCAAAGCTTGAAGCATTATGAGTTGTTAAACTCCCGAGCCCATTATCTATCCTTTTGAGTGTTTTTGATGGAGTGGTTCCATAAAAATGAGATCTTGGATGAGAGAATCAATTCATGCATGAGATAAGGGCTTAATGAGAAAAGAGAATGAGTGGTTAGTGTGTTTGAGACCACATCAGCCATGCAAAGGCTTAAAGCTCCTGACTTTATGGAATAAAAGCTATTAAGGAGTCTAGATCAAAGAGATAAGTTAAGGTCTTAATAGGTTAAGACCTAGAAAATGGATTAAAGCAAAACTTGACGTACGCCCAACGCAAATCCTAGTACACCCCGTGTACTGGGTTGGTGCCCCGATCAGTCTCATGCAGGAGTGTGTACGTTGAACGTATCAAAGGGGGTACGCCCCGCGTAACCCCACTGTGGGCTTTTGGGCTAAGGATCGTGTTGGGCCTTGAGTGTTGGGCCTGACTTTTGGGCTAGATGTAACAGAGTCTTGGACCAGGGAATTATATACTTATGCTTTGGGCCCTTGGGTTTGGCTTGCCATTTAGTTTGAGAATTTGGGCCTTGGTGGTTCTAATGGGTTTAGGGCATTGATGGGATGGTTATTGATCAACCTCTAGACCTAATGAATGAGAGTTTGGACTAAGTTTATAAATGAGATAATTGTGGGTTTGGCACAGAGTTAGTGGCCGGTGTGGAGCAACAACTTTTAAAGGGGTTGTTTATCATCTGAGGTGAGTCTTCTCACTATACATTACCTAGAGTGGTATCTATGTGCAAACCGGAGGGTCTTATGTTTTATGTGTTTGGTTAAGATTATGTGCATTGTGATTTATGTATTCTATGTGATATTAGACCGGACCGGAGGGTCCAACGACTTACGAGGCCAGAGGGTCCTCAACCACACCAGACCGGAGGGTGCAATGATTTAGACCGGACAAGAGGGTCCAACGAGCTAGACCGGACCGGAGAGTCCAACGAGCTACGGGACTGGAGGGTCCCGCTGAGACACATTGACCGGAGGGTCTTACCGAGTTATAGCCTCGAGTGGCTTATGTGTTGTATGTGGTATTATGGGGAACTCACTAAGCATTTATTCCTACCGTGTTATGTGATATGTGTTTCAGGTACTACCGAGGATCGCGGGAAGGCACCGACATGATTCGTACACACTGGCAGAAGATTATGTTTTGAGATTCTGGAATATGTTTTATTGTGATGACATTTGATAAACATGAGATTCTGAGAATATTATATGAGTTTTATTGTGTTTGAAAAATGAAAAATTGTTTTAAAAATTTACGTTGTTACAATATCACATAAAGAAATAATTCAAGTAACAAAAACTAACCTCACTGACAGAAGGAAAATTGGGTTGTTACACCATAATAGCTTTCCATTTATTTAATATGTTGAAAACATCAGAGTTATGCTTCAAGAAATAAACCCAACCTTTCCTTGTGTAATCGCCAATGAAAGTGACAGAGTACCGGGATCCTACCACTAAAGAAGTTGAATTGGACCATATACATCCGAATAAACTAACTCTAACTTCACAGACTTAGGAAGATGACCTATCTTCTTGAAAGTAACTTTCGTATATTTACTAAGAACACATGGCACACATAAATCATCCATCACCATCTATATATATGGCACTATTCCTCTGGATACTGACATCTTCATTCTGTTTTCACTCATATACCTAAGTATTTGGTGCCATAGAGTGTATGCCCCAACTTCTTTAGCAACACATGATTCAGTATCAGAAACATCCATCATATAGAGTGTACCCTACTTTTGACCTTTAACAACCACTAAGTTTCCTTATGTAAGTTTCCAATATTGATAACCAGTTGTAACTTGGTGACCTTCATCATCAAACTGTCCCACTAATATTAGCATTTTCTTCAATTCTGACATGAACTTGATATTCTTCAAAGTCCACTTCATACTCAAAGTCATCTTGAGGACCACATCCCCAACAATAGTAATATCTAGGCTCCTGTTGTCTTTTGATATAACCTTCCCTATGTGCTGCCAAAAATTCTGCATTACATCTCTAGAATTACTTGGATGGAACGATGAACTTGAAAACATGATCTGGGATTCCGTTGAGTTTTCGATACAACAAATGAGGGCATCATCTTCAGAATCTGCTGGCATATTCACTTTCTTTTTGGCTTTATCTGTTGAAGGTTATAAGCACTGATTTCCAAAATGACCTTTCTCATTACAGATCCAACAGAAGAATCTATGATATCATGTTGATTGTAATAATTCTATTCAATTTTTAATATAATTATACATGCAATGTTTTAGTTGTATACATTTTTGGAAATCTAATGTGCTCACCAAAATAAATGTCACACCCCCAAACCGGAACGACAGAACGTTCGGGGGCGGAGGACATCATGTACAGTATCACAATAATTGTACAATAGGAATCAAAACAAACACAACCATTACATTGATAAGGTAAAGTATTTACATATGTTCAATACATAGTTTGTATGACATCAAAGTGTATATCAAAAGTATAAAAGGCGTGACTTTGGAAGCTCCGTGTTCTCAAAACCTACGGGTGGGCCAGTCTTATCGATTCCCTGAGAATACAAGTGATTTTGAAAGTGTATCAACATTTAAGTTGGTGAGTTCATAAGTATGTTTTAGTGATGAAAAACTCGTCTTTATACTTTGAAAATGTTAATATGTTTCTCTTGTAAATCCAATATTTTATATAGTGAATGTAATGTAGTCATGCATGTTCCTTGAAAATGTTTACTGTAGTGCTGTACTTAGTACTAGAAAGTAGTGTATTGTATCTATATTTGTATAAAATCCTTGTATAACTGTCTGGATGCCACCAATTTTAGTGTAAAGTAGTGTAGTGTAATAGCGTTTGTATAAAACATTAGTATGAATGCCTTGAAATCACCAGCTGTAGTGTAAAGTAGTCTACCATAGTAGTGTTTGCATGAAAACCTTGTATGAATGCCTGGTTACTACCAACTGTAGTGTTAATCCCGTAAACAAATGTTTTAGTTATACTGTTGTGAGGTTCATATAACCATCTTCTATATGACCTAGTGACCTCTAAGAAGTTCTTCAGGTATATGAAAGTTATGACATTTGTCACCCTAGGCCTACCGGCCTAAATGTAGCTAGCAGTTTAGGTGTGAGATTGTCAGTCCCATATAGATCTATACACAAATCTCATGCTCTCTCTCCTGGAGACTCTGGTTATACTGTATAGGATTTAGTCTTGTACCCTAATGGATACTAGTAAAGTAGTGCCTCACAACCCTGTATTAACTAGTTTATGTGTAGTATCGTAGTGTTCTCTTGTATTAGAAACTGTATGTATTGTCTTGTATTGATGTACCTTGTAGCGTAAAATAATTATACTTAAATAATTATTTTAATAGTGTGTACTTGTATCAATGTATTAGAGTAGTGTTCCCCAAACTATACCTATTATGGTTTTGTTTGTATGTTCTTGCTTCGTGTATTGTATTTAGCAAAATAGTGTGAGAATCTCAAACTATACCGATTATAGTATAATTGTAATGTTCCGTAGTGAAATGAAAACATTGCAATTTAATTGTATGAAAGCAAATACCCTTATGCTCGACATATTACAAAAGGGTTAAAAATATATAAAATATTTTTAGGAAATATGGCATTTACTCGGTTTGAAACGATTGCAAAGGTTTTTAAACCTATTTAAAAATAGTTTATATAAACACAAAAGTCCTAGTATTTTACTTGTATTCCCCCTAGAATATTAAAAACGTTGAAAATGTATGGGTATGAACTCACCTCAAATGTGCGTTAACTGGAATTAGCGAGTTGTAGAGATGATCCCCGGGCAAGCATACGCGATAATAACGTTACCCTAAAATAATTATATTCGACGTCGCATTTAAATTAATAATAAATTAATTTATATAAAGTGTTGAACAATCAATTATGTAAGGAGTACTTACAAAAATTAATTTGGAATAATTGGAAATGTTGAAGGATGAATTCGGTGGCAAAATAGAGTTTTCGGTGGGGTTGGGGGTGTTTTCGGTGTGATGATGTTGGTGGTGCATATTCTTGGTGTTCTTGGTGAATCAATTGAAGATATGAAGGGACTTATGAAGATTTGAAGATGGGATGAATTTTCTTGAGCAATTTGGTTGAAGATATGAAGATTATGGGCAAAATCCTTATGACTTTTGAGAGCAAATTGGCAAGGATTCAGTGTGAAAAGTGGGGAAATGAGGTTGAATTCGGTTGAACATAAATATATAGGGGTAGGAATTTGGTCTTAAGTGGGCCGGACCATGTGTGTGTTCGGTCCTAATGGGCCTTTTCCTTTGTGAATTCGGTCATGCCAAGACCGATCGAACACACTTCTTGGTTTGACTTATTGGCCGAAAACAACTTTGTGAAAGATTCCAAAAAACCGAAATCATGGTTTGGTTTGAGTGCCATGAACGAATTCACAAATATAAGATGTATATTTATGTTTTAAACCTTAATCCTTTGATTTATATTATTTTATACTAACATAAATTAACCTAGGTTTCAATCCAGGCTCATATATTAACTTATAAACAAGCCCTAAAGGCTATAAGGGACACAACGCAACAAGGAGTGCAATGTAGGTTCACTTGTGCTAGGTTAGGGTTTAGACCTTTTTAAGTTCTAGAGTGAAGGATTTCAATCCTTGTTTAAACTAGTGGAAACTTTAATTCGAACTTAGTGTGAATTTCATTGACTTTTATTGACTCGAAAGAACGGGTTGTTACATTATCCCTCCGTTAGAGGGAATTTCGTCCCGAAATTCATTCTATAGTGAGTACATCATGGACTAGGGAAAAGATGCAGGTACTTTTGTTGCATCTGGTCTTCTCACTCCAATGTGAATTCAAGTCCCCGCTTGGCATTCCAACGAACCTTCACTATCGGTATACGACTTTATTTTGTTTGTTTGACTTCCCTATCCATGATTTCTACTGGTTCTTCCATGAAGTTAAGTCTCTCGTTTATCTCGATCTTATCAAGTGTAATCATAAGAGTCTTGTTGGATAGACACTTCTTTAGATTTGACATGTGGAAGATGGGGTGTATGTTAATTAGCTCTTGTGGTAAACGGAGTTTGTAAGCTACGAGGCCGATTCTTGCATGAATATGAAAAGGCTCAATGTACCTTGGATTTAGCTTTCCATGCATCCCGAAGCATATCATTCCCTTCCAGTGTGAGACCTTCAACAGAACGTGGTCACCAACCTGGAATTCCAAGGGTTTTCGTCTCTTGTCTGCGTAGCTCTTTTATCTATCTCTTGAGGCTTTCAACTGTTCTCGGATTTTATGATCTTTTCTGTAGTTTCTGGAACGATTTTTGGGCCCGTGAGAGTGCTACTAGGAACTTCTCCCTTAGCTAGCTGCATGTCTCCTATGTCAGCCCAGCACAAAGGGGATCTGCACTTGCGGCGATAGAGGGCTTCGAATGGGGCAACCTTGATGCTAGTGTGATAGCTGTTGTTATATGAAAATTCAACCAGTAGCAAATGGGTATACCATGCTTTACCAAAGTCGATAACACATGCTCTTAGCACGTCTTCTAGTGTCTGATTGGTTCTTTCACTTTGCCTGTTAGTTTGAGGATGGTAATCTATGCTCATGTCCAACTTAGTTCTAAGAGCCTTCTGAAGTGACTGCAAAAATCGAGAGGTGAATCTATTATCTCTATCTGAGATAATAAATATTGGCACACCGTGTAGTCTTACTATCTCTCGGATGTATGTTCTAGTTAGCTTCTCCATTTTGTCTGTTTCTTTGATCGGCAGGAAGTGGGCGAACTTGGTTAATCTATCGACGATCACCCAGATAGCATCATGACCACCCGGTGTCTTGGGCAACTTGGTAATGAAATTCATTGTGATCCGCTCCCACTTCCACTCATGTATTTCTGGTTGTTGAAGTAATCCTGAGGGCTTTTGATATTCTACCTTTACTTTGGCTCAAGTTAGACACTTGTCCTAATAGGTACCAATCTCCGCTTTCATGTTTGGCCACCAATAAAGATTCTTGAGATCCATGTACGTTTTATCTGAACCAGGGTGGATGGAGTATCGAGTTTTATGCGCTTCATTCATGACAACCTCTCTATAACCACCAAACTTTGGGGTCCAGATCCAGTGCATGCAATAATGAACTCCGTCTCTGTTGATCTCAAAGCTCTTCTCTATTCCCCTTAAGGCTTCTTCCGCCATATTTTCTGGTTTTAAGGCTTCTAGTGGAGCCTCTTTGATTTGTGTAGACAAATGAGAATGGATTATCATGGTTAGTACTTTCACCCTATGACCTGAGTACTCCTTTCAACTAAGGGTATCCGCTACTATATTGGCTTTACCAGGATGATAGTGAATTTCGCATTCGTAATCATTGAGTAACTCTACCCATCTTCGTTGTCTCATGTTAAGTTCCTTCTGATCAAAGATGTGTTGAAGGCTTTTGTGGTCGGTGAAGATATTGCACTTGGTACTGTAAAGGTAATGTCTCCAGATTTTTAGGGCAAATACCACTGCTCCCAATTCAAGATCATGAGTTGTGTAGTTGACTTCGTGTGCCTTAAGTTGTCTCGAGGCATAAGCAATAACATTTCCCCACTGTATAAGCACGCAACCTAGTCCCTGATTGGATGCATCGTAGTATACAATGGAATCATCTGTCCCTTCTGGAAGGGAAAGGATAGGTGCGCTGCACAGGGCTCACTATAATGTATGGAACACAGTGTCTTGTTTTTCTCCCAAACTAAAGGTTACACCCTTCTGAGTTAGGTCAGTAAGAGGTTTATCAATTATGGATAAGTTTTGTATGAATCTGCGATAGTAGCCAGCAAGACCCACGAATTGACAGATTTCTGTGGGCCTTCTCGATGCTGACTAATTATCGATTACCTTTATTTTGGATGGGTCCACATGTATGCCTTCTTCGCTACACGTGACACAAGAAAGTTACTTTCCTAATCCAAAACTCTCACTTAGAGAATTTCGCGTAAAGCTTTTCTGCCCTCAGTTTTTCTAGAACTTGTCTTAAGTGTTGACTATGTTCTTCCTCGCTTTGTGAATAGACGAGTATATCATCTATGAAGACTATCACGAATTTTTACAAGAAGGGATGACATACCCTGTTCATTAAATCCAAGAACACTATGGGTGCGTTGGTTAGACCAAAGGGTATTACTACAAATTTTTTGTGACCATAACGAGTTCGGAATGCTGTCTTGGGAATATCATTCTCGTGAACTCGTAATTGGTGATAGCCTGATCTTTGGTCTATATTCGAAAAGTAGCTAGCCCCTTGGAGTCAATCGAAGAGGTCATTTATTCGTGGAAGAGGATATCGGTTCTTAATATTAAGTTTGTTCGGTTCACGATAATCTATGTACATTCTGAAAGATCCATCCTTCTTCTTAACGAACAAGACCGGCGCGCCCCAGGGTGAGAGGCTTGGTCTAATGAATCCCTTGCCGAGCAGCTCGTTATCTTGGCTGGATAATTCTTGCATCTTCGTTGGAGCTAGACGATACGGCGACTTGGCTACGGGGGTAGATCTAGGAATCAATTTTATTCAGAACTCGACTTGGCGTTCAGGAAGAACTCCTATAAGATGTTTGGGAAAGATATCTGGAAAGTTGTAGACTTCGGGGATGCTCTTGAGGTCTTTAACTTCTTGTTTCTTGTTAACTACATGGGCTAGGAGTGCATGACACTCCTTTCACATATATTTTTGGGCTTTGATGCACGAAATGATGCGAAGGTTTGTGATGAGTTTATCGCCATAGATAACGAGGGCTTTGCCATTTGGCTGATTGAGGCGAATGGTTTTTTCATAACAAAGGATATTAGCACGATTAGGGCTCAACCAATCCATGTCGATGATGAAATTGAAGCTTTTTATGGAGACCGACATAAGGTCGATAGGAAAGGAATAGTCGTTCAGAGTGAGGGTACAACCTATGAATATGTCGTTAGTGCTGTTTTTCTTCCCATTAACCATTTCGACTGTGAATGTTTCGGTTAGAGGTTGTGATTTGTGTTTGATCAAGTATTTGAATTTATGGCTAACAAAACTCCTCTTTGTACCACTATCAAAGAGAATGCATGCATAAGAGTTGTCGAGGAGGAACGTACCCATGACTACGGTGGGATCTGGTACAGCCTCCTCCTGGTCCATGGCTAGCAATCTTCCTATGTTGAATACATCCTTTTCCTTAGGGAAATTCCTTTTTTAGTGTCCGGTTTCACCGTACCCATCACAGGCTTGGCCAATTCTAGATCCGGATGTCTGGGCATTAGGTTGTGCAGGTGTCTTGCAGAAGCGGGATGTATGCCTCTTTTTGCTGTAGCTAGTGCATTGCAATTCCCAACAAGGTCCATGATGATGGAAATTGCATTTGCCTCACCTCGGGAAAGTTCCAGCATATCGACTGGTAGGCGCTTGAGTAGTGGGAACAGCAGCAGGAATGGTAGCAGCATGAACTGCCACCATTTGTTGTTTCTTGGAGGGCTCATGTGAAGACTGGCCCTTATTCTTTTTCAAGAGATTATTCTTTCCACTACTTTCTTTCAGTGGTTCGGGAGCGGCTACTACGGGGGCGTGGCAATCCCCGTGATCCACTAAGGTCTGTGCCAGACGCTTGGCACTATCAAATGTGAGCGTTTTTGTAGTGAATTATGAACATTGTTATAGCATGCGGAATTAAAGAACACACATTGAACATGGTGATTTGGGTGTTTAAGAGATGCATTCGATTATGTATGGTGTTACACAAAAAAGGATCTAGATCTAAATCTACATAATTAACACACACAAACTCTCTCAATGTTACATCTCTCATGCACACCTCTACAAGTGGTATGAACCCACCTTATATAGAGGTGTTTACATGTCTCTCTCTCTCTCTATATATATATATATATATATATATGTATATATATATATATATATATATATATATATATATATATATATATATATATATATCATGTCACAAGGCTAATGCACCACATGCAAGTGGGTCTACAAAAGTCAAACCATTTACAAAGTCATACATGTATAACTTTATACCCAACATTCTCCCCCTCAAAGTTAGAAATGGATGACCCGCTTCAAATCTTCCAAAATGAAGCAACCAGGCGATCTGAGCCTCAAGCGTGACACATGTAGAGATGAACTACAAATCTTCAATTGCTCCTTGATTCTTCAATTTGGGTTCTAGGATGTGAGACCATACGTACCGAGCATCAACGAATAATTAAAAACTTCTCAAACTCCAAATAATCACCCAAAAGTTGAGCATAAAAGCACACCCCAAAATTTTTAAATAAGTCCAAACCCATCTTGAACCGAAATCACTTCCGAATCTCCAATCGAATCGTTTCATAAACTTCAAGTACTCAAAGTCACTTCGGTCTTCAAGTCCGCGTAATATGAAAAATTCAACTTTCGAATTTCCATACAAATTTCTCCCCCTTTTCATAATCAAAATTTGATTATAAAACCAACAAGGAAATAGAAATTTCTCTATTCGGAATTTTAATTTCTTGCCAAAACTCCCCCTTAACATGTGGCATAAACTTTTGGTTCAATCCGGAAAATCCAATAATTCTTCAATTTTTAGCTTCGTTCATGGACCGCCTTTGACAAAATTTCTCAAAATTGGTTAGAAATTGTCAATTTTAAAATTCTGCAGTGACCCGGTGAGCCCAAAATAGCCAAAAATGCAAAACTCTCCCCCATTTGCTAAACTGGGTAGAAAGCGTCAATTCGCATTAACTGCAGGGGCCTGATTTAAAAATTATTCAATTTCTCAGCTTTATGACCCTGATTTCGAAATCGGATATGATCAACCAACTTTTCAAAACTTCAGGGACTCTTTTCAAAAATTATGCCTTTTGTCCCAAAATGTCGAAAATTAATCCATCTTTCGAAGGTGGTTATAAACTACCAAAATTTCGAAACATCAGGGACTACTTTCGAAACTTCTTCCCACATCTTCAAACTTTCGAAAGTTAAGTCCTTATTTTGAAATGGTTATAAACTGACAAACCATCGAAACGTTAAGGATTATTTTCGAAACTTCCCATTATTTTCTTCAAATGTTCGTGAATCCAGTGACGAAAGATCCCGTCTCCGTCCCAACTCATTACCAATTTTCGGAATGAACACAAAATCTTCGATATTAAAAACCAAGTCTTCGCTTTTAGTGTTCAAGACAAACATTTATATTTGTTGGATAAGGTGTCTAAGTCAATAACTATATTTGGTATGTACTTGACCCGATTTAGCATGGTCCATTTGGGTTGCACTTCACCAGAACAATTTGGACTTTTGTGAAGAGGATATTTATGATTTATTAATATATTATAAGTTATAATATATTAATATGAAATCAAATTATTTAATTAGTATTGATCAAGAACTAATTTGGAATTAGTTTTGTGATCAAAAGCGACTAATTAAATATATAGGGATTGATTGTGCAAATCATCCATTTTTATAATGTGGGCTAATGATCCATGATTCCTTATGTGGGGATTAACCCATGTGGTGACCCATGAATACTTCATGAAGGTTAAAACCCATGGATCATGAGGAATGTGGAAAGTCAGGCGCATTAGGGTTTACATGGTGTAACCCTAATCTAACCACACCATATAAGAAGCCCTTTGGTTCAAGAAATTGGCACTTAGACTCTTTGCAAGTGTGTGGCCAATTTTTGTGACTAAGGAGTCCTCTTCCAAGTTTCCAAGTGTTAGTGGTGATTTGTGATTCCACTTGAGGCATTCACATTATTGGTGTTAGGCTCTTAAATCTCCAAGCAACAAGCTACAACAAAAGGTATGTTATCTAACTTGTTTTATTCCCAAGTATCAAAGTTTTGTATGCTAGTTAGGGTAATACCTTGGAATGTTCAAGTTTGCATTTGTAATAGAGAAAACATTGATCCAAGGTATTTAGGGTTGCATGTATTCCTTAGGAGTGTTAGAATGCTCAAAACCCATCAGCGGTATCATAGTCTAGGCTTGTTTTCAATTATACTTGATGCTACTTGCTTGAAAGTGTTTTAAAAATTGAAAAACTGTTGTTTGGACAATGGACTCGCCGTGCCCCTTCACAAAACAGCCCAACTCGCTGAGTTTGTTCATACACTCGACGAGTTGAAGCCCCTTAGTGCAAATTTTCGACTTTTAAGGCTAGAATTGGACTAGGATCATTACCCTAAACCGTTTTTGAACTTATAAACCTGTTTTTGATGTGGTAGTGATCATGCTAATCCAATTCAAAAGATAATTGTCAAAAATTTCGTGTTTTGTATTAGTTTATATGATTAGTCTAATTACATGGAATTTGTTTGATTTGAATTATCTTGTTCATACGAGTTTAATCAAGAACTTGAACATGCTTGCTCGTTTAGTTGATGATCTTGATGATTTTAATAGACTCCATAACTTGTCCTCAAGTTATGTAATTCCAAAAGTTTTCCATTTAAATGAATCATTAAAAGTTATAGGTTATAGAAAAAATGAAGAGTCTCATTTTAAAAGACCATTAAACTCATATGTTCTGAAGTTGAAAAGTTTTGAAGAGTTTCAAAACTTCCCCTTAAGTTTTGGAATTTGTAAAGCCACTTTTGAATACTTTAATTCCAAACCCTAGAGTTTTAGAAGTTTAAAATTCAACCCTTATACTATTATAATATAATAAGTTTAATAATATATATATATATATATATATATATATATATATATATATATATATATATATATATATGTAAGAACAAGTCGGTCTTACCGTTAGTAGGACTCATTCATGAAGTCGGTCTATAAGGGGGTATAAGGTTACTGCCTATAAAATAGTGGTTTAATGGGTGTCCACTCTCACCCAACGCTTCCTTGACTGGTGGAGGACAATAACTCTCATTAAGTATAATGATAATTATAAAGTCACTAAATGTTTTCTAAATTCTCAATCTTTGTTACTATAGGAAAATGTTAAATTGATGCTAACCCTTGAAATTACACTTTTCACCTTACCAAGTCGTTAGTGGAGCGTGTGTGGTTAAGCAACACACTAACATAGACTAGTAAGGGTGGCAAAGGGTAGCTTAATGTTTGTCATAGATAGATGGAGCATGTGTGGTTAACCGACCCATCGATTAGGTGATAAATGACATTAAGAGTACCAAGTATATTTGCATGGGTATTCACACCTTGTTTGTGATACTTGGTACCCCAGTCACAAACTTGAAGGGCATAATTGAGATTTAAACATGCCATTGAAAAGTTCAGTGAATATCAAAAGAATCTAGGAATTTCACTTCATCTAAACCCTAATAGTCAATTTCGTTTTTCATGGTGGAAATTGGTAAATCGTCATTTACCAACCTTCAAATATTTTGCAACTTGGATTACGGCATCCCTCTTTCAAATTATAAAGTATTGTGTTGGATCCTAGCCTTAATATTACATTTTGGTGTTTTATTAAGGACTATCTTTATATCTAATCAAAACTTGTCTTTCTTCTTTTTCAGCTGTCTTCCAGCAATGCTGCTTCTGGCTCAAACCGTACCGACTCCTTCTCTCTCATGAACCTTTGTGGGAGAGTCATCTTCGATGGAACTAATTTCAATTACTGGATTTGGAATATCAGGATGGTCATGAGCTATAAGGACAAGGAATATGTCCTTGACAAGAAGCTTAAGGTCATCGATAAGTCTTCTGCTACTCCCGAGGAGATTATTGAGTACACTACCCATGAGAAGGATGCCACTAAGGTGTCTTGTATCATGTTGGCGACTATGACAACAGAACTCCAATAGTCCTATGAGGACTTCTACCCTTTTGAAATGCACCAAGACCTGATGGAAAGATACCATCAGAGTGCATGTAAAGAGAGGTATGAAATCATCACATCCATGATAACAACTAAAATGAAGGATGGAGAGTCCATTACGACCCACTTATAGAAATGTAAATATTTGTGGACCGTTTGCTTAAGTTAAATGTGAACTTTGATGATGAGCTTGCTATAGATAGCATTCTAACACTCCTAAGGTGTACATGCAACCCTAGAAACCTTGGATCTATGTTTTACTAAGATACATGAAAATTTGAATTTTGAAGGTTCTTAACCTATCTAGCATGGCATGGGGAACTTTGAAACATAAATGCTAGTAGAAGAACATACCTTTTTGTTGTTTGGATTTCTTGGGAACCTTGTAAGCCTAGCACCTCAAGTGTGATGCCTCAAATGTCTCACACAACACCACAACACTTGGAATAACCTTGAGAGAAGTGAACTTGATCACAAAATCAGATAGCCCTCTTGTTCTTCACTTAGTGCCCGATTTTGGTAGCCCATGGGGTCCTTTTATAGTGGTGTCACAAGTAGGGTTACACCATGTAAACCCTAATTGACATGGATTTTCATATTCCATGATCCATGGGTTAATAACCTCCATGGACTATCCATGGAGCACCTTATGGGTTTTAGCCCAATTCATATAAACCATGGATCATTATACCACTATACAAAAATATATGATTTACACAATCAACCCCAAATATTTAATTAGTCTCCTTTTGATCACTTAATTAATTTCAAATTAATTCTTGATCAATACTAATTAAATAATATTATTAATATATTAGAACTTATAATATATTAATAAACCTTAAGTGTCCTTTCTCTCATTTAGTCT
Source organism: Lactuca sativa (assembly GCF_002870075.4). NCBI lineage: Eukaryota > Viridiplantae > Streptophyta > Magnoliopsida > Asterales > Asteraceae > Lactuca > Lactuca sativa. The sequence goes on along the minus strand of NC_056626.2, from coordinate 164,958,170 downwards.
ATCCAAGTGTTGTAATGCCATTAAACCCAAATGGACCATGCCAACTGGGTCAAGTACATACCAGAAATAGTTATGAACTTAGACACCTCATCCAACAGTCTCACACTTGGATAAGTCTAATAACTATAACTGCATGTATGACTTCAAGAACCGATCAGCAATCGTAGCTCTTTCAATGTCTTGCGGAACTGAGATGATGATGAAACTCCATTTAAGATAAGTGATCATATAATCCTCTGTTCTAGATATCAGCCGAACAAATACATGGAACAATGTCTTACTTATTGTCCAATAGTTTGTTTCCCGATTTCCGATTTGTTTGACAAAGAACTTAATCGAATACATCAATTTAGTTATGACCGGTCCCGATACATAGGTCAAAGCAGAATCATCGAGGGGCCCAAATATCGCTTCTAATCCAAGAAGGTACATATAAACTTCGACTCATATGCTTGTTCTACTACTTGTTGAATCATACACAAAGGCACGTTTTATAACATCAAGTTACCAATGCGTTTTCGTGCAATCAATGTATAACCAACTCATAGTCAACAACTCATATCTATAGGTTTGAAGATTTATATGATATTACCGTCTCACGATCACTCGAGATAAATTCCATGAAGTGATACAAGTGAGCATGGGTTGAATCCAATAATCAAAATTTATGACTACTCATGAAGTGTTGTAGCAACTCTTGCTATGTCCAACGACTTAGACATCTACAACCCAACCTCATGACAGTCTTGATTCATATCTACTTCCAACATATGACCGACTGTGGAGAATTTGAATAATATGATATACCATAACATAATTATTCTTGAAGTCAAAACGTGTAAAATGAAATGATAGTAAACTATTGACAAAAGATAGCTACAACTTACTCAAAAATAAACAACAACTTTTTATTTATCATCAAATGTCAATTACACTTTACAAATTTCAAAAGCTATCTAATTTCCAAAACTAATATAATCTTTTAGCATTATGCGCCTCGCATGCTGAAGATGCTTAACCCTACCCAATCCCTTCATGAGGGGATCTGCTGGGTTCTCATCCGATGATACCCTCTTTGCCACGAGGAGTCCTTCTTCTATTCGATGTCTAATGAAATGGTATTTTCTGTCGATGTGTGTGCATCTCCCGTGATCCCTTGGATCCTTGGCTAAGGCAACTACACTTTCACTATCACAGAAAATCTCTCTAGGCTCCTTTATAGATGCTACAACTCCAAGTCTCCAATGAAGTTCTTTAGCCATATAGCCTCCTTTGCTGCCTCGCTTGCTACTATATACTCTGATTCACAAGTTGAATCACCCACTGTCTCCTGCTTGGAACTTTTCCATGTAATTTCTCCTCCATTTAAGGTAAAGACCCAACCTGACTGAGAGCGGAAATTATCCCTATCAGTCTGGAAGCTAGCATCACTATACCCTACTACTCTCAAGTCATCACTCCGACCGAGGGTATGAACCCAGTCCTTAGTCCTCCGCAGGTACTTGAGAATATTCTTTACCGCATTCCAGTGAGCCTTGATAGGGTTCCCCTGATATTTGCTGAACATGCTCAAGGCAAAGGCCACATAAGGAAGAGTACAAGTCATATCATACATGATCGAGCCTACAACGGAAGCATAAGGTACTCAACTCATTTCTGCTATCTCAACCTCTGTACTCAGGCTCTGAGTCTTACTCAATCTGGCATTACTCTGGATCGGTAACTCTTCTTTCTTGGAATTCTGCATGCCGAACCTATTCAACACCTTATCCAAGTAGGTACTCTGACTAAGTCCAATTAGTCTTTTACTCCAATTTCTCAAAATCCTTATCCCTAGGATATAAGCAGCTTCTCCAAGGTCCTTCATAGTGAAACACTTCCCAAGCCAGGACTTCACTTCCTGCAGAGTTGGGATGTCATTTCCTATGAGTAGTATGTCATCCACATATAGTACCAAAAAGCTAACTAAACTCCCACTAGCCTTGACATATACACAAGATTTATCTTTGCTCCCCGAAAAACCAGACTCTTTGACTTTCTCATCGAAACAAAGATTCCATCTGCGAGGTGCTTGTTTCAATCCTTTGATGGATTTCTCAAGCTTACACACTCTATTAGGGTACTTTGTACTGACAACCCTCTGGCTGACTCATGTAAACATCCTCAACCAACTTTCCATTAAGGAAAGCGGTTTTGACATCCATTTGCCATGTTTCATGATCATGAAATGCAGCAAAGGCTAACATAACCCTAATAGACTTAATCTTCGCTACTTGTGAAAAGTCTCATCATAATCAACTCCCGGAGTTTGAGAAGAGCCCTTTGCAACCAGACGCGCCTTATAAGTGTATACATTACCATCCATGCCGTTCTTCTTCTTGAAGATCCATTTGCACCCGATTGTCTTACGACATGGTACATTGTCAACCAACTTCCATACTTGATTGTCATACATTGACTGTATCTCGTTGTCCATAGCCTCTTTCCATTTAGCAGACTTAGGGCCTGCCATGGCTTCCGTGTAGCTGTTAGGTTCATCCAGAATCACCAGTGTGTTATCACTAATAAGTGTATCACCTTCCACAATAATATGGAAACCATTGTAATGCTCTGGTGCATTCCTAACCCTTGTGGAACGCCTTAGAGGTATGGACTTGTCAATCGGTTCAACATGAGTTTCCTCCTCAGGTTGACTGCTAGGGTTTGAGGTTCCTTCACCACTTGACTCTTGAATTTCTTCAAGGTCAATTTTCCTCCCACTGTTTCCTTGGCTTATGAACTCTCTCTCTCTCTCTCTCTCTAGACCCCTCTCTTTGCTACAAAGACCACATTATCACTGGGTCTATAAAAGAGGTAACGAAAGGATTTTTGTGGGTAGCTGATGAAAATACACCTCTCACTTCGAGGTTCGAGCTTATGGTGAGTCTTGTGTCTCACAAAAGCCTCGCAACCCCAAATCTTGGTGTGGTCTAGATTGGGAACTTTTGCAGTCCATATCTCGTGAGGTTTTTTGGCAACCTTCTTGGTAGGGACTAGATTAAGGATATGGGCAACAGTCTCTAAGGCATACCCCCAAAATGAGATTGGTAGCGAAGCTCGACTCATCATGGAACGAACCATGTCCAACATGGTTCAATTACGCCTCTCAGCAACACCATTAAGCTGCAGTGTTCTAGGAGGTTTCAACTGTGATACAACCCACATTCCTTAACATAGTCAAGGAACTCTATACTAAGATACTCACCACCTCTATCGGATCGAAGCATCTTAATGTTCCTGCCCAACTGATTCTCCACTTCCTGCTTAAACTCTTTTAACTTTTCAAAGGTTTCTGACTTATGCTTGATTAAGTAGACATATCCATATCTACTATAATCATCAGTAAAGTCACATAGAAGCGGTTAGCATCCCTTGTGGCAGTTCTGAAGGGTCTGTACACATCGTGTGTACAAGATCCAACAAACCTTCACCCTTAGGACAAGTACCAGTGAAGGGTGATTTTGTCATTTTTCCAAGAAAACAAGATTCATAACTCTTATCCGACTTTAGGTCGAATGACTCCAAGACTCCAACCTTTTGGAGTTGGCCTATGCATTTCTTACTTACATGTCCAAGACGACAATGCCATAATGATGATTTATCCAAGCTATTGGAAGAATCAATACACAACACATTAATTCCTAGGTTATCTACAACCGATACAGTTTCATACACACCACATTCATTATCAAACGAAAAGGTAAACCCTTGTTTGTACAAACCATGAAAGGAAATAATATTTCTTGCCATTTTAGAAAAGTGACAACATTTATTCAAATCTAATGTTAACCCACTACTTAGCAACAAAGAATAAACTCCAATCTTGGTGACAGGTGAAGCTTTCCTATTCCCCATGATTAAGTTTATCTTCCCATGCTCCAAATTCTCACTTCTTCTTAGTCCCTGCAAATCAGAACATATGTGAATACCACAACCTGTATCAAGGACCCAAGAGTTAGAATAGGGTAAGTTATTAGACAATATAGTGTAAATACCTGCATGGTTGGGTTTTACTTTCCCATCCTTGACATCTTGCAGGTACTTTTGGCAGTTTCACTTCCAGTGCGACTTTTCATGGCAAAAGAAGCATTCAGCCTCTTTTGGGACAGAAGAAGGAGTGACTGAACCTCTCTTGGTTCCACTCGAAGAGGAGCCATCAAGGGACTTTCCCTTGGTACCCTTCGAAGGGTTTTTTCCTCTTCTTCCCTCTACTTTTCCCGATTGCCAAGATAGGGGCGGAGTTAGGAGTAGGAGTAGGAGTGGTAACAACCGATTTACCTTTAAGACCACTCTCATTGGTCTTCAAAAGTCCTTGAAGGTTGCTGAGGGTAATTCCCTCCTTATTCATGTGGTATGTCATGCGGAATTGATCGTAACACGAGGGTAAGGAGTGTAAAATGATGTCAATTGCCAACTCCTCGGGGAAGTTCACATTCAATTTCAGCAAACAGTCCATATACCTTTGCATTTTCTGCATGTGGCCTGTGATGGACTCATCATCCTTCATCTAGGTTGTTATCATGGATGAGATGATTTCATACCTCTCTTGACGAGCACTTTGATGGTTGCGGTCCATCAAGTCCTGGTGGATCTCACAAGGGTAAAAGTCCTCATAGGACTTTTGGAGCTCGGCTGTCATCGTAGCCAACATGATACATGCCACTTCAGTGGCATCTTTCTCATGTGGTCGGAAGTCAGCGATCTCCTGTGGAGTAGTAGAAGACTCATCAAGTTCCTTAAGCTCCTTGTCGAGGACATATTCCTTGTCCTCGTAGCGAGTGATCATTCTGATGTTCCGGATCCAATCCATAAAGTTGGAACCATCGAAGATGACTCTCCCACAAAGGTTCATGAGAGAGAAGGATATGGTAGGGTTTAAGCCAGAAGTAGCATTGTTGGAAGACATCTGAAAAGAAGAAAGACAAGTTTTGATTAGATATAAAGATAGTCCTTAATAAAACACCCAAATGTAATATTAAGGCTAGGACCCAACACAATACTTTATAACTTGGAAGAGGGATGCTGTAATCCAAGCTATAAAATATTTGAAGGTAGGTAAATGACGATTCACCAACTTCCACAATGAATAACGAAATAAATTATTAGGTTTTTAATTGGTTTTGAAACTCCTAGATCTTTTGAGATTCATTGAACTTTTCAATGGCATGTTTCAATCTCGATTGTGCCCTTCAAGTTTTGTGACTGGGATGCCGAGGATCACAAAACAAGGTGTGAATAACCATGCAAATTTACTTGGTACTCTTAATGTTTATCACTCAACTGATGTGCCGGTTAACCACACATGCTCCATCGATCTATGATAAACCTTAAACCACCCTTTGTCTACCTTGTTAAGTCCAAGTTAGTGTGCTGGTTAACCACACACGCTCCACTAACGACTTAAGCAAAGTGTAAAGTGTAATTTCATGGGTTAGCACCAAATTCACATTTTCCTAAGTAACTAAGATTGGGAATTTATAAAAACATTTAGTTACTTTACAATCATCGTACTTTTATGAGGATTAAAGTCATTGTCCTACCAATTCGGCTAACGAACCTCCGCCAGTCAAGGAAGCGGTGGGTGAGAGTGGACACCCATTAAGCTGGCATTTTATAGACAACAACCTTATACCCCCATTATAGACCCCCATTATTAACTTATAATATTATAAAGTATAAGGGTTGAATTTTAACTTTTAAAATTCTAGGGTTTGGAACTAAAGTTTACCAAAGTGACTTTACGTGTTCCAAAACTTGAGGGCAAGTTTTGTAACTTTCAAAACTTTTCAACTTCATAACTTATGAGTTAATGGTTTAATAAAATGAGAGACTTTTCATTTAATGTAACCTATGTGTTTATAAGTGGACTTTAAAAGAATGACTTTTGGTAATCTATAACTTGAGGACAAATTATGGATCCCATTAAAACACATAATTGATCAAGAATTAGTCATTAAACAATTTACCAAATGATTCCTAGGATCTAACAATAATAACTCATAACAACATGAACATCCATATCAAAATTTCAAGAATCATATGAACACATATAAAATATGGAATTTTGATAATATCCATTGTAAATGGATTAGCATAACCATTACACCGTCTAAAACAAGTTTTAAAACACCCAAAACAGTTTAGGGAAATGTTTCTAGTCCATTTCCAGCAGCAAAACTCGAAATGTCTCACTCTTACATGCCAACTCGTCGATTGCATGAACTGACTCGATGAGTTGGTTGAAGATCCGGATGAACTCGTCGAGCCCCCCCCCCCCCCCCCCCCCCCCCATGGACTCGGTGAGTTCACTCAGCAGAGTGCAAAAGTCTTGAGTTTTTTCAACAATTTGCATCAAGCATCAAGCAAACAAGCCTAGGCTCTGATACCACTGAAGGGTTTTGAGCATTCTAACACTCCTAAGGTGTACATCCAACCTTAGAAACCTTGGATCTATGTTTTACTAAGATACATGCAAATTTGATTTTGCAAGGTTCTTAACCTATCTAGCATGGCATGGGGAACTTTGAAACATAAATGCTAGTAGAAGAACATACCTTTTGATGCTTGGATTCCTTGAGAACCTTGTGAGCCTAACACCTCAAGTGTGATGCCTCAAACGTCTCACACAACACCACAACACTTGGAGTAACCTTGAGAGAAGTGAACTTGATCACAAAATTGGCTAGCCCTCTTGTTCTTCACTTAGTGCCCGATTTTGGTAGCCCATGGGGTCCTTTTATAGTGGTGTCACAAATAGGGTTACACCATGTAAACCCTAATTGACATGGCTTTTCATATTCCATGATCCATGGGTTTATAACCTCCATGGAGCACCTTATGGGTTTTAACCCAATTCATATAAACCATGGATCATTATCCCACTATACAAGAATAGATGATTTACACAATCAACCCCATATATTTAATTAGTCTCATTTTGATCACTTAATTAATTCCAAATTAATTCTTGATCAATACTAATTTGTTGGGTCGTATTTTGTGTTGCGTCTATTGGGCTCGTTAGCTAGTCTAATGTTTATCTCCGGTATGGGCCTGTCCATCCGTGAGTTTTGTAGGGTTTAATATAAATAGATGCTTGCATGCATTCTAGAAAGAGATGATTAGAATTGATTAGAATAGTATTGTTCAGCAATATCATCGTTCTTATTTTGTAACCCTAGAATCCTCCACAGTGGAAGTTCTTAGTCGAGCTCTGCTGAGAATCGAGTAATCTAATCATTCGACACATTTTGATTCATACTTGTGTTTTGTTTACTGTTTTACGTTCATCACTTACCTGTTACAAAGATCTAACCGATCAAAGAGTTAATTTATAACTAATCAATTGGTATCAGAGCAGGAGGCTGTGTAATTCATACACATCTTTTCTGTGAAAGAGTTTGCGATTAGGGTTATTCCGCATTAACTAATATTTATTGAGCCGTCATTCCGTTATTGACATAACTCAGCATTTATTTGTTTTGCCCTAATATTAAATATTACAAGTCTGATCTTTCAAACAGGTTAAAACGATCATGCATGGACGAGTCACAATCTAATCATATCAACATCTCTAACAGCATTAGATCGACGACGAAGATTCCTATTCTTTACACCCAGGATTACGAAGTCTGGGCACATCACTTTGAAGATTATGTCATCGGATCGGAAGACAATGGATACCTTATTTGGGAAGCAATCGTTTCTAGACCATTTGCTCATTCAGGAACATCAAAAATCATTAAAACCCAGGAAGAGTATGATGATCTGTTAAAGGACGTAAAGGATGTTGCTCAAGACGAAAAGGAAAAGTTTCAATGCAACATTAAAGTATTGAGACTGATTCGATTCACTCTGCAATCAGATACATTCAGGCTAGTGAGTTCATGCAGCACCGCTAAAGAAATCTGGGATAGGCTGCGAGAGCTATACTCCACTGATGAGGATTTGGAGCATTCTATTAAGACCTTGCTTTTGTCTGAGTTTGGTGAATTTAAGCAGAATTCTGATGAAACTGTTACTCAGAAATTCGATCGCTTCAATCATCTTCTTAGCAAGATGATCAAACATGATATAGAAAGAAAGCTGATTGAACAAAAAGTAACATTTTGAATGGCCTTAGGTCCGAGTGGAGAGCGGTTGTGTCCACTGTTAAAGCTCATGAGCAATTTAAATCTTATTCGTTGGCAAAGCTGGTGGGGATTCTGAAATCCCAAGAAAAGATTGTTTTGCAAGAGAAAAATGTGGTCTCTAGTTTAGGGTCCTTGGCCATCCTTTCCAAAAGCAAAAGTGTGGTAGAAGATGAAGATCTCAACTTAGAAGACTATGATCTTACTTTTGAAGACTATGCAATGATGGTGTCGAATCCAAAGAGTTTCATTAAGAAAAGGTTCCCTACCAATAAGAACCGAAATTGGTAGGGAAGCTATATTTCTGAAAAGGTTAGAGAGGAACCGAAGACAGAGGAACCAAAGAAAGAGGTGAAAGTTGAAGGTGATTCTGGTGTGAACTGCTACTACTGTGGAGGAAAGAACCACTATGCCAAAGACTGTGTCCTAAAGAAAATGGCAGAGAAGGATGAGGAAAAGGATGAAGAGGCTGTGTTGATGAAAAGGATGGAAGAGATCAAGAGAAAGAAAGCTGCTACTAACCCTTCGATGAATGCTTTAATTGTGCAGGGTTCGGCAGTGGATGATGAGTTCGGCGGCGTGCAGGTCTGGTCAACCAACTCAGAGGATGATGAGGTCAGGAAGCCATCTCATGGAAAGGCATACGTTGCAAGAGGTGAAGAAAGCGGTGGGAAGTGTTTGATGGTGACATATGTATCTCAAATGAGGGGATACAATACGGATGGTGGGAATGAAGACACCAAGGAGCGAGAGGACCTATGCTTCACAGCAAAACCTCTCAGTGTGCAGATCAATGAGCTTGATGAATTGATCAAGAAGGTACAATCCGTTTTTGTTTCATTCAAAGTCCCACAAAATTCATATGAAAAAGAATTAAAAAGCTTAAATTTAAGAATCTCAAATCTAGATAGTAGTTTAACTCAAACACGGGTCACCAATTCTAACCTAACTGACCAAATAAGCAGGGTGTCATCCAAGAGTGAGGAACGGAGGATGTGGATAGAGATGAAGGAGTCGGAGCTGATTAAATCCAAAGACGAAAACATTTATTTACAAAGAGACAATTTAAAACTTCTGAAATAGAGAAATGTTTTTTGTTAAATTTCTAAACGTCTTTATGCTAACATCACTCAACTTCATCTTAACTGTGAAATACGACAGAAGACTCATCGCATGATTTTTCCCTTCCTTGAGTTTAAGGAGGATGAAATCGATGCTGAAGCATATAATTGCGAAAGTGTAGTTTCGTCTGATGATGTGAATCCGACTTATATGTATGGTCTGGACAAAATTGAATCTTTTATAAAGTCCAAGGACCATAAGGACATGCTGAAAAACCTTTTGGATGAAAATGATAAACTGAAACTAAGGACCGTAACCATACAAAAGTTTGACTCATTGAATGCCAACTTGAGCTCAGCAAATAAAATTGATGTTGAAAACGCGTCTGAGCTCAATGAGGATGATGATATGAGTGAAATTTCTGTAGAGGATGAAGTCGAATGTTCTGAGTTTGTCAAGAGCGAACCCAAAAACCACAAAAATCTTATTTCTGAAAATTCTGTGGAGTTTGCTCGTTTGTCCCAAAATAAGTCCCTGGTTCTTGAAGAAAAAGCTGTTGTGTATCAAAAGGTAAGAACAACACCAAATCAGGTGTATAAGGTCACAGGAGTAACCGAACATCAGACAGCCGAACTCACCGCCATAGTAAACGAAGATAATGCAGATGGCTGTGATGAATTTTTCTGGTATGCTCCTATTGATAATGCTGACGAAACCGTTGGTCTGTCGGAGCGGACGTCATGGAAAACCAAAGGCAGATATGTGCCAGAGCCACTAAACAAGCCTGACAACTTCGATGTGCCAAGTACTAGTGGTACAAAAGAAGTTCCTGTAGAAAAAGTCACTCCTTCAAGCGAAACATCATCAGTTCAAAGTGAACCGGCTGACAAGATGCAAAAGCAAAAAGCCAACATCCACAAGCAGCCGAAGCAAGTGAATGATTAAAAACAGCAAAGAAATCTGAGATATAAAAAGAATCTCTCAGAACGAAAACAGTTTTGGCGATCTCAAAATGCCCATTTCTCTTATCATGACAAAAATTCAAAGTCAGAGAAAAGTGTTGTAAGACCGCAAGAAAACAACCGAAGGGAAAGGTTCGGTTCAGAGAACATAAGCTACCGAAAGCATAGGTTCGCTTCCGAGAGCAAAAGCTACCAAGGTTCTAGGTTCGGTCCCACTAATGACCAAAAACAAAAGAGTCACTTAGAACCTCAAGTCAAGAAAACTTCTCAGTCTAAATTCTCTCATTTTAATTCTTCTCAACCCCATTCTAAATCCAATTCTGTTCAAACTCAAAATCCAAAATCTTCAACAGATTTGAAAGGAAAATCGAAGGTTTCCTCAGTCAAGAATGATCAAAAGCATTCCAAGGCCCAAACGCCTGAACCTGAATCCAAACCGACTGTAACAAATCCCAACAAAATTAAAGTTTTCACTATTAAGAAGAAAGATGAAACAACTTTAATAAAAAGAACATATCTTGTTGACATTTCTCTTACTATTCCTGTTCCTGTGAAAGGCTCACGTGGACCCAAGAAACTTTGGGTTCCTAAATCTGCTTGATTTTTGCAGGTTATCAATGACGAGCAGTTCGACGAAGAATGGTATATTGACAGTGGCTGCTCACGTCACATGACAGGAAGGAAGGAAGAGCTGAGGGAATTTCAATCTCTTCCAAACGGCAGGAATGTCAAGTTCGGGAACAACTCATATGGCACGATTAAAGGTTATGGGATGATAACAAATGGAGACTTCACGATTAGAAAGGTTGCATACGTTGAAGGACTACAGCAGTGTATCTCAGCTTATTGGAGGTAGCGGTCTTAAAGTTTCGTTTGATGATGAGGGTTCGGAAATAATAGAGAAGAAAACAAAAAGAGTAATTCTCAAATCGGAGCGCAAAGGAGAAATGTTTCCTCTCAATCTCAAACCCATCAAAGGAAATCCAGCTATCTGTCTATTATCCAAAGCACATTCTGACGAAAGCTGGCTGTGGCACTGAAGGCTCTCTCATCTCAACTTCAAGGATATCAACAAACTTGTCACCGGAGGTCATGTTCGGGGTCTTCCATTTATCAAGTTTGATCGAGAACATTTGTGTTCTGCGTGCGAAATGGGGAAACATAGTCGTCAAAGTCACCCATCCATCATAAACACTAAAGTCGTTGAACCACTTGAGTTAATTCACATTGACTTGTGTGGTCCACCTTCTATCGAAAGCATTGGCGGTAGCAAGTATATTCTTGTTATTGTTGATGACTTTTCATGTTTTACATGGGTGTTCTTTCTAAAGCACAAATCTGAGGCAACTCTCAAGCTAAAGATGTTTATTAAGCAGGTTGAAGTGCAACTGAGGAAAGTCGTTCGCAACATCAGAAGCGACAATGGGCTGGAGTTCAAGAATAAATAATTTGAAGACTTTTTAGCAGAAAAAGGAACCAATCACAACTTCTCAGCCCCCTACACCCCTCAACAAAATGGGATTGTCGAAAGACGAAACCGATCTTTGTGTGAGGCGGCCCGAACCATGCTAAGTTTCGCTTCTCTTCCTCTATATTTCTGGGCTGATGCTATTGCTGCAGCTTGTTTTACGCAGAACAGGTCCTATCTCAATAAGCGTTTCACTCTTACTCCTTATGAGATCATCAACAACACGAAGCCAAACGTCAAATTCTTCCATGTATTTGGCTCATGATGCTTTATCTTCAATTCTAAAGAACATCGTAACAAGTTCGATGTTAAAGTCGATGAAGGGATTTTTCTAGGATACTCTCTTACTTCAAAAGCATACCAGGTTTTAAACAAGAGTTCGAGGAAGATTGAAGAAACGTATTATGTGACTTTCGATGACTGCTACGTCAAGAAGCTAAAGGCCACGGAAGAAACAGTTTGAGAAATTTTCTCTCAAACAGGCCAAGTCACAGCCTCGATTGCAAATTTGTTTGAGCAGTTTGTGGAGTTATTCGATGAACCAGAGAAGGCTACTCTCTCAGAAGCCAATGCAGCAGACAACAAAGTTGACCATCTGAAGCAAATCGTCGATGATGCTGCCAAACGACTGGGTGAAGAAGAATCAGTTCCAAATGAACCTTCTCAGCACGGTGCTTCAGTTAAGGGGGAGAATCCCTCTTCTTCAAAACTACCGAGTTCACAAGTTGAGGGGGAGAACTTTTCTCCAGCTGCACCCGAAAGCTCTACTGCACCCGAAGGTACTGTAGCTCCCAAAAGCTCAAATGCACCCGAAACTCCTGTAGCACCGGAAAGTCAAGACACACCTGAAAGCTCACCAGTCGAGGGGGAGAATGTCGATATGTTTTATGACGATGACAGTCAATCTGAATTAGAAGAGATGGTAAATGCTGAATTCGATCCATCCTATGATCCAAATTACCCTCCTCTTGTCAAATGGACTAGAGATCATCCTGTTTCACAGGTAGCGACCCGATCTCAACTGAAGGCAAAGCAAGCATCTCTGTTCTCAAAAGTAGAGTTCTGCATGTTTAACTCTTTCGTCTCAAAAGTTGAACCGAAGACAGTAAATACTGCTCTTGATCACTCTGATTGGGTTCAAGCTATGCAAGACGAACTTAATGAGTTCGAAAGAAATAAGTTTTGGCGCCTCATTCCAACTCCTAAAGATGCCTCGGTTGTTGGTCTCAAATGGGTCTTCAGAAATAAAATGGACAAGGAAGGCAATGTAATAAGAAACAAAGCTCGTCTAGTGGTGAAAGGATACTGCCAGGAGGAAGGAATCGATTATGAGGAAACCTTTACTCCTGTAGCTAGGCTGGAATCTGTTCGAATATTTCTTGCTTATTCTGCACACAAGAACTTTGAGGTCTACCAAATGGAAGTGAAGTGCGCATTTCTAAATGGAAAACTTGAAGAAACGGTGTACGTGGAGCAACCTCCGGCATTCGTAAATGAAAAGTACCCAAATTACTGCTATATTCTGGACAAAGCGGTTTATGGGCTGAAACAAGCACCTCGGGCCTGGTATGAAACGCTAACCGAGTTCTTAAAGATGTCCAAATTCAAACAAGGTTCGGTTGACCCAACCTTCTTTCGTAAGAAGGAAGGTAACCACCTTATGATTGTTCAAATCTATGTTGATGATATCATCTTTGGCTCAACGAATCCTAGCTTAACAGCTGAATTCAGAAAGCTGATGGAGACTAAATTTGAAATGAGCTAAATGGGTCCAATTAACTTTTTCCTTGGTTTAAACATTAGACAGGGACCCGAAGGCATCTTTATTAACCAGAAAGCCTACACCAAGACTCTCCTTGCCAAATTCGGCATGATGGGAAACTCAAAGGTTAAAGTTCCAATGGCATTCGGCACCAAGCTCACTCCATCCTTGGATAAACCAACAGTCGATATTACGCTATATTGCTAGATGATCGGTTCTTTAATGTACCTTACTGCTAGCAGGCCTGATATAATGTTTTCTGTTTGTTAATGTGCTAGATTTCAGGTGAATCCTCGTGAACCACATATGCTTGCAGTGAAGAACATACTTCGGTATCTAAAATGAACTACCTCTCTCGGCTTATGGTATCCATCAAACTCAGGTTTCTTCGTTCAAGCCTACTCAGATGCAGACCTTGGAGGTTGTGGACTAGACAGGAAAAGCACCACTGGAGGCTGCCAATTCCTTGACGGGAAGTTGGTTAGCTGGCAATCCAAGAAACAGACTTGTGTATCTCTGTCTACAGCTGAAGCAGAATACATCGCAGCTGCCTCCTGTACATCTCAAGTGATTTGGATCCAAAGCCAACTCAGGGACTATGGACTCAATATGAAAAAGATCCCACTATATTATGACTTTGAGAGTGCAATTAGGATCTGTCATAACCCAGTGCAACACTCCAAGACCAAGCACATAGCACTGAGGTATCACTTCATTAAGGATCATGTGGAAGATGGGAACGTCGAAATTCATTTTGTTCGAACCACTGATCAACTGGCTGACATCTTCACCAAAGCTCTTCCTGAAGCTTCTTTCAACAGAATTCTACAAGGGTTAGGAATGATGGAATCGGAGTCAGTACCAAAAATTACCTCTCAAGATCACAAGTAAGAAGCAAAATAGACAGAACGTTCGGGTTCGGGTCTCTTGTATGCCGAAATGGACCGAACGCTCGGGTTCGTGTCTTGCTCTGGTGTACTGAAATAGACCGAACGCTCGGGTTCGGTTGTATCATCTGATCTTCGCTTATCACTCAAAGGTAGTATCCTTGGTTGTAAATCTTTTGTATTATTTTTCCAAATTCATTTATCTTATTGTCAAAGTTCTTTTCTTTTTCAATCTAATTTTTTTTGGCAACCGAAATAGACCGAACGTTCGGGTTCGATTTCAAAATTTTTCTCACCCGAAATAGACCGAACACTCGGGTTTTGTTCTAAAATTTTCTCAACCGAAATAGACAGAACGCTCGGGTTCGGTTACAACTTTTTTTGTATTCATTTTATTTATTTATTTCGATCAAAAATTCCAAAATCTTTTTTTCTTTCGTAAATTCAAAAACTCCAAAAATATTTTTTATTTTTTAAATTTTGGTTTTTATCTTTTTGTATGTCCTTTTGTGGGTAAATTATTTCACTAGCTAAGTGTCCCTAGAAGCATGCTGCTGTATGTGTCCAAAGCCTCATCTAATTCTGAATAAAAGCCTTACTGACTTGGTACAAACAAACCTTGTCTTCCCAATTAGGCTCTCACATTTATTCTAATCATGAGCTAACTAACTCTCTTTTCACATGAGATAAGAGTTTTCTGCTTAGTCCCTATTTTTCATAGCAGAGGTACTTTGGGTTTCTTTACACCATCTACATTACTATTCTCCATCTCATTCGCTTCACAAACGTAACCCTTGAGACTCTCAGACATTACCACTGAGGTTTATGGTTACACAATTTCTGTGTTCATAATCTTAGCTTCGTGTCACTACGTGATAAGTGAAACCCACAATTCAATACCTGCTATGCATTAACGGTGAACAATTAACTTGCTCTATCTTTCACTAATGAATTGACGGCCTTATCCATGGGGGTACCACATGAAATCTCTATTTTTCTTTTGAGTGATTCCTATGAAATTGTTAAATCCAATAACATTTCTTCCCTTGGGATCCAGTTTTAATTTTTTTTTTGAGATTTCACATATCTAAGTTTACCTTGCTACTTCAATAATCTCCAACCTACTTGTTCAACAGACTACACTGGTCTCACAAGTACTTCATTTGATTTCTATCTTATATCAAGATCATAAATTATGAATCGAAACGAAAGCCACCCACATAAGCCTAATTAAAAGAAGCCTTTCAACACTTCTTAATAAGTGTCTGATCGTTATTCAACGGGAAACCACACAAACACTTTAAAGTCTCTCTTGACTTTGAAGGAAGAGATTCGTGCCCGGGATCAATTATGTCGTGTCTTTATTGACATCACATAATCCCTCAAACGTGTTGCTTTATTTCTTTTTCTTTTACACACTTTGCAAGAAAATCTTTTAGATTTTTCAAAATTCTGGTTTCATTAATTCCAAGGAATTTTAATTGGATTGGTTGTTATAAAAAGGTTGTGGTTAATATTGATCCACATGGGGATTTCACTTTCAAGATGCCGTTAAACTCTAAAGGAATAAGATGACGACATGATGACTCAGGCGGGAGTCCAATCGATTTGATTTCAAACGGCGCCTGATGGGAAGGCGTGTGATTAGGGACTGACACTCTCTCTCCTGCGTGATCATCGGCAACCCCAACTGTCACGCGTCAGTTGCCTCCGAAAAACCCTTCGTTTTTCAATCGAAGATTTGGGAAAGATTCTTCTCTCTCCTCTACCCACAGTATAAAAGGCAATGTAAACCATCGTTTACCTCTTTACTGCACCTATATTTCCAGAGAGCAAGCAATTCCTCCAAACTCTACTGTTCATCATCTCTCCCACCTTCATCTCAACAATGGCGGATTCTTCATCAGTTCACGCGACCACTCACATCCTGCCTATTCGTCCTCAGTAGAGTTTGATCATTGATCTTACTCCTCAGGCATATGACGCTTTCATGTTTCCCATCATTGAATGCCTGAAGTTCTCGCCAATCGCTCCTGCTCTTACCAGTGCTGAAGCTGTTCCAATGGAGTTCTTGTCACAGATTTTTGCCACGGCTCACTACGACAAGGTCGTCGACAGGATTTTCTTCGATGTCTTCGAGCACAAGGCGTCGATCTCCAAGCAAAGTTTTTGTACACTGTTAGGGTTTGAACCTGATTCTTCGAGGGTTAATCATGAAACCATTCCGATGGGTCATCTGTTCAACATGTTCTACAACATGGGGTACACTGAGGTGCTCACCACGGTCACGAAATTCAAGAAATCGTGCCTGCCCCCTCAGTGGAATGGGATGTTAACTGTGCTTTTCAAGGGATTATCTGAAAGAAGTGCTGGATCCGATGGGGCAAGTCGTCTGTTCCTATCAATCATGTACGGGATCTACAATGGCATCAACATGGACTATGGGTCGGTCCTATGGCAACAACTCATTCAGAGTCTCTCTTCCACCTCTCGACACTCAGAGATTTCTTATGCCAGGTTCTGGACTATTTTCACGAAATGGGTGATGGACAAGTACCACGTCCCCGTTGTCGCTGGTGCTCCAATGTCTTCGATTGGTACTTTCCATACCACGAAGATCATTGTGTCGGATGCATCAAAATTTCCCTTCAACGGGTCTATCCCTGAAACGATGTATGCTGATGTTCCTGCTGACAGCCGGATTATTAGAACGTACAAGGAGTTCAAACGTTCTGGTCCGAGAGACCTTACTCCAGAGATGCTCAAGTCGATTCATGACGCTGACAAGCCTACTCCTAGAGGAAAGAAGGGTGATAAGGGAAAGCAGGTGGCAAAGGGAGCAAAAGGTCCATCTCCCATGAAAAGGAAAACCACTAAGGCTGCTGAATCTCCACCACAGAAGAGGAGAAAAACCCAACCGAGGCGAAAACTGATTATCGCTTCATCCTCAAGCGAATCTGAGGAAGAGAGTTCTGCTTCTAAAGGCTCTCCTCGTGGTAATACTCCACCAAGATCTCCAACCCCTGAACTTCACTTCTCTACTTCTCCTATCTCCACTCCACCAGTTACCATTCCTATTTCTATTCCCCCCATTACCTCCACCACTCAAATACCACCTACCTCCATCCCAGTACCACCACCTATATTTACCGAAGCAACCACCACCACCACTGCAGATGTTAGAACCAACGTATCTGATACGGGGGTTCATACTGATGCACCAAAATCCACCTCAGCACCCGAACCCACACCAACAACCGAACGCACCACCCAACCCGAAACTACTACTACTACTGAGCCTCCAGCTTCACCACCACCATCTTCTCCTGCTCGTGCATCAGAGGATGAAGAACCACTCCTTGGCGGGGAGGACATGGCCTTTGACTCGGTCTATTACAGTCCGTTTCAAGTTCAGAGTGACGATGATGACGATGCTCCTGTCACAAAGAGGCATCTCAAGGAGCTACATGACAAAATCGATTCACTCATCGCCTCATCTTCCACATCTCAGTCCTCCATTTCTGAAGCTGCCATTCAGAAAATTGTTGAGGCTTTCTCCAAAGCTCATCAAGTTTCTATCGATTCCGCCACTGCAGCCATAGACACCTCAACCAAAGCATGTGAGGCAACGACCGAAAAAGTCGATAAACTATTCACTGATGCTTCTTCCTTGTTAAAATCTTTACAGGAAACCGCTGAAGCCACCTCAACAAAGCTGGAACCCATTGTCAACCAGCTGGCTAACTCAGTCGCATCACAGCTGAAGTCGTTCGCTTCACTTCGACAAACCATTTCTGACGACAACTCAGCTTTCAGAACAACCATTGAGGAGCGTCTCTCTAAGCTTCAAGAAGACTTAGCTGCTGAGAACACTCTCATGGATGCTCTAGCAAGGAAGACTACCGCTCTGAAGGTCAAGAGTACTCAACTCTCCAACTCTCAACAGGAGATTGAGTCTCTTCGATCTGAAAGAGAGGTTGTTAAATCGTGTGTTTCGGATGTCCACTCTGCAATCTCAAACATCCTTGAAGCACATGACTCCATCCTTAATTATTCTGTGAGGCGTGACCTTGCAGAGAAGCTCGCTCCCGCCCTTTCTCTACTCAACAAAATTGAGGGGCTACTTGATTTTGTGTCCCTTCCGAAACAAGGGGGAGAAAAGGTGAATATGTCTCAACCACCTCCTACATCAACAACAACACATACAACCGAACCTCCTCCAGTAGGCCAAGCCTTCGGTTCCGGTGTAAAAGACAAGGTCAAAAACATTGCTGAGGAGAGTGATGAAGATGATAAAGAGACAATTGCCGACATTCTGAAGCGGCAAGGTCGAGATAAAGAGGCTGACATCAGTGCTCGTGTGGCTAGAGAGGCTGAAGAAGCCGAAAGAAGACAAAAAGAAGCCCACGACCTTCTCGAGAGCAGGAAAACTCTTTTTCCTCCGTGGACTCTTGAGAAGCTGATTAAAGAAGCCATAGAAACACCAAGTATCTTGTGGCTAGAACCTGTGATCTCTTTAGATCGTTCTAACACTGTCGACTCGCAGTTCGACATGCCACTGACCCGAAAGGCGTTTGTTTTTCATGCCTTTGCCAACATTGCAGAGTTCCCTCATCCTCATCCACAGGTTGATCGGGACTTAGTAGAATTTTATCTGAGGGAAGCTCAACCCCAATACCAAATTTGGAGCGCTCAAAAAATTGTCAATGTTCGGGTCCTAAAGCCGTTCAGGGAAGGTAACTTCACAAATATTCGGTTCAAGGTACTACGGGGATCTGCCAAGGCCGAACATGCCATCTCACTTGCAGATATGCCCAACCTTAATCCCCATGACTGGATTATCTTGCACAACATTCTTCTTACAAATAAAGCAGAATATGGTCCAATTATCGACCACTTTAAGAGGATGCTTGTTTGCTATGTCATGGAAGTTGCTTTGATGGATCAGGAGATAGCGAGCGTATTCAAGAAGAAGCCTACCATATCTCCTGTTGGCTCTGCCAGTGATCTCAACATGATGCAGATGGGGAAGATTGACCCAAAGAGAAACTCCGTCATGTTTACCAGGAACGAAGGGCAGAAATGTCTTTTTGCCTTGGCAGACAGACATCTCTACACCACTGCCTGTTTGGAACATGTTTTGGGGATCATCCATCGGTGCAAGCAGAACACAGCGGATGATATCAAGTACTTTGATGATATGATTCAATGGTACATTCGCTTCAGACAGACAATCCTTGCACTTATCACACGTCTGCTTGATACAACAAAGAAGGTTCCCGCTGCTGGCCCAAGCAAGAAGAAAAAGTAGTCTCGCTCCAAATTGACGCAAAGGGGGAGATTGTTGGGTCGTATTTTGTGTTGCGTCTATTGGGCTCGTTAGCTAGTCTAATGTTTATCTTCGGTATGGGCCTGTTCATCCGTGAGTTTTGTAGGGTTTAATATAAATAGATTCTTGCATGCATTCTAGAAAGAGATGATTAGAATTGATTAGAAAAGTATTGTTCAGTAATATCATCGTTCTTATTTTGTAACCCTAGAATCCTCTACAGTGGAAGTTCTTAGTCGAGCTCTGCTGAGGATCGAGTAATCTAATCATTCGACACATTTTGATTCATACTTGTGTTTTGTTTAATGTTTTACGTTCATCACTTACCTGTTACAAAGATCTAATCGATCAAAGAGTTAATTTATAACTCATCATAATTAAATAATATTATTAATATATTAGAACTTTTAATATATTAATAAACTATGACAAGTTGATATTTCAAAATCAATGTAATGACCCAAGTCAAGTATTCTAACATACTTTCGATATAATAAAAATAACATCAAAAATGAAATGTTCCAAAGTCTCAGTTGGGATACATAACATACTAGATATCGTGTCAAGATTTATAGAAATATTATGAACACTCAAATCCGAGTTATAACGAAGAAGTTATGACCAATCAAAGATTCATGTCAAAACCGGTAAAACACGGTTAAGTGTGAAAAGTGAAATTCAAATAAAAACTTTTTAGCCTTAGGTATCTAAACGAAAGTCGTAGATTATACTAAACCGTGAACATGCATAAAAAGAACGTCCAAATCTGACTTCGTATGAGGAAGTTATAATTTTTCTAAGTTCGGAATAGCAGTAGATAGCTAAAAACTCAAAACAGTGATCGAGTGATTTGTAGCCGAAGCAACCTAAACAAGAATCGAAGATCTCGACAATTGTAGTACAACGATAAAAAGTCTGACGAAAACAGACGTCGGATGAAGAAGTTATGCATTTTTAACGGACTTTTCCAGTCCCGGCCTATTAAAAATATATAATTAGAAATAAATTCAAAATTGGCCAACGAAGTCTAAAGGGAAGTTGTAGAGTATATTCTCACCTACGCGTGGATATAAAGAACATCGAAAATGGAGCTTGTATGCGAAAGTTACGCAATTTCGAAGTTTAGGGCACACAAACCAAGGATGAGTACACCCCGCGTACAAGGGTACGCCCAGCGTACGCCATATGGGGCTTCGGATTCGCCATGTCTCCCCTTTACCCCTCTACTCCTGTCCCATCCGAAGACCGGCGTCCCATAAAGGCATCATGCATGACGTACGCCCCACGTACACGAGTACGCCAAGCGAATGAGGTGCGCCCATTGTACGAGGCATGACAGGCCTCCTATAAATAGAATGCGAGGCTTTCGGGTTTTGGTTGCTAATTCACCACCTTTTCTCCCAAATTTTGTACTTCTACCCTCTCGAGACTACCCCGACATCACGGTTACATATCCAAGCTCCGACGAAGGTCCGAGATTCCCGAGAAATATACCACTTTTCGGTCGTAGTGTTTCCCGAGAAAATTCTTGATTTCTTCAAATCATCACACTTTCCAAGTGAATTTGTACCCCCGTATTTTCATACTTTTTACAGTTTTAAAGAGGGGGGGGGATACAAGTCTAACACAAAGAGTTTGTGTTACAAATGATTTCTAATAGCGTTAAAATGACATCAAGTCATCGCAAATATTTCAAAATGTTTAAATTCCTTAAAAGGTTATACAAACTTATATTTTTCCCCAAAAATCATATTCATATAATTATACATGTATATAAATATAAAGGTTATGCCATTCAGTTTCAATACTCTTTGTAACTTGCTGAGCAAGGGGTTGCATTCATAAACAATTAGTATCAATACAAAAAATACATATAAATTATAATAGGTGTAAATTATGATTCAAGAACACTAGTACACGAGTCAAGTATACGCTAGTACATTGTTTTACAATAACAAGGGTTGGATTCAAAACCACACAAGTGTGAACAATTTACAAATACGTTTCAAGAATACTAAACAAGAAACTTACTAACAATCATTTATTTCATAATGATTGAGTTTTCCTCGTTATTATACACATACCATCTATATGCTTTTCTAGGAGTTAATATGTTCAGGTTGTTAGTACATTTAAACAACATAGTTAAAGTCCTATATTATAACCAGAATCTCCATCATAGGGATCGAAACAAATGTGTATAGATCTATATGGGATTGCCAATCCCGCACCTAAACTGTTAGCTACAGTTAGACCGACAGGTCTGGGGTGACAATTGTTATCAACATTTCTGACGCCTCCAAAGCATCGTATCAGCCATCTCATCATAGTCTCGTTATAATAAACTCATGAAAAAAGATATTAAACAATACGGTTAGTGTATAATGAACTAAACTTGAGTACATTTCAAAGTAGTAATTTTACAAAGATACAATTTACATTGTTACATTACGGTTTACAATAACAGCTGGTGGAGCCAGGCACAATCACTTTTACACGCTTTACAAAGGAATTCAAATACATGATACCGGTTTACAAATAGAACAGTTTTATGGAATTAAAACTACTTTTCATATACAACAGGAAATATAGGATTTTCTGGAACAATTTTTCATATTAAAAGAACAGAAAACAAGCTTTCAAACATAGATACTTATGCACTCACTCAACTTTATGTTGATACTCCTTCTCAAATTACTTGTATTCTCAGGAAATCGGTAGACGGGTACTCCCCAAGCTTCTGAGAAGACGGAGTCGTTTGGAGTCATGTTTTCTATATTTTGTATAAGCTATTTTGGTGTCAATATACTACGATTGAACACATGTATAAACTTTTACTTATTAAAATAGTGGTTGGTTGTACTTTGATTTCTATAAAGGCATGTGTTGCGATACTACAAATGAAGTCATCCACCCCCGGACGTTTCCACCGTCTGGTTTGGGGGTGTGACAGATTTTTATCAGAGCATTATTTATATTGAACTCGGTATAGCAATTCATAAAAGATATACAAACGATAAATACATTAGGGCTAATAGATCTAACTACAAGTATACTTTAAAAATTTAAGTATTTTTACAAGAAAGTATACTAACACTTTTACACTCACGAACATTATCACAATCATAACAACTCAGAAGTATTTGAATGTTGGACATTACAGCCAAACCTGGGTAGTTATGTAATCATATCTCGGATTTATATGTCTTGATCAACTATATTGGTTTGAGATACAAGCAACATGTGCTTTGGGGTGCTTGTAGTGTTGCACCAAGTCTAAAACTTACCAACAACATATACAGAAGTACTCTAGAGCAGAACATAAAATTTAAAATACTATAGGAGTATTTTAGGCACTGCATACTAAAAAAACGAACTACATAAAAAGAAAGGACCCTTTGCAGATAATTCTATAAATACTAAGTGCATGCGTTATAGGTATATATGAGGAAGGTGGTATAGACTTAGAATGAGTGGTTTAAGCTTTATTTCATTTTCCTTGTTTGGATGTGGACCTAGAGTCGAATCACTTATTCGAAGGTCTATTCAACCCGAGTTGTATATAATTAGTATACACTATGTCTTTATAGAAGGACTGAGTAGGAGTTATACCGTACATAATTTATTATCTATTAACTGTAAGTTTCTTTCGTAGAAACTTTTATTTGCTTGTTACCGTTACTATTTATATTAGATAATTCTTATATCCCCATTATCGCTTAGATAACAATGGTTGGATTCCATCCTCCCGGAGATCCATACTTTCCTAATTAAGGGGATGCTGGTTGGCTCGGTGCCGAACCAAAAGATGAGTCTGCAATTCCCCTAGACGATGGTTTTGTTGAAGACTTTCTCGAAGACGACGATTCCAAATCAGAAGCTTATAATCCACCTCCAGTTGCTCAGAATCCTAACCCTCGTCGGAATTTTCAAGGCCCGACGCCTCTGTGGGCCATAAACCTAGACAGGTGGAGTCATGAACAAGGTCAAAATTCCCCTATCATGGAGACCGAAGCTTATACAATCTAGAAGTCAGAGGTTCAGCAGATAGAGCACTTCCTGTGCTGGTTCGTCGTGTTTCTCGCAACACGGAACAGGGAAGAGCTATCATCGACCGGGTGGTGTGGATTAAGGCTACCACTGGTGTCGAAGTTGTTCGTCTTCGCAACCTGGAAGACAATCATAGCGCAACAAGGGATCATACCAACTTCTTGCAGGGAGAACTGGCGACTTCACAAGCCGAAGTGCAACGATTACGAGAACATCATGCGGTACAAGATAGGCGCATATTCGAAATAGAGCGCCAGTTAGCCAAATCCAGGGCCGGATCTAGTAAGTAGATCATACTATGCTCGCCCTCTGTTTGCTCTTTTGGTTATAGTCTAAGTCTTCGGATATGTCTTCGAATTATTTTTCATGCTTTTCAGTTCGACTGTGAAAGTTTCATGTTCGGTAGGTCATTTTAAATGTCGATGTTTTTCCCAGTATTCTGGTGTATTGTAGACCTGTTTAAGGTCAAGTTTTCCAAACTCTATGTATTTAATACACCTATACAATCGACATGTAGTTCTTACATCTTGAAAAATAACCACTCAATTTAACATTATCCTGTTACAAGTTGTACTTGTATTAGACTTCTATTTCCAATTCCTTACAAGATCCATATTGAACTAAGTGTTTTAGTTCCGAGATATCAAACTCATGTTCATTCTTGATATCTTACAAATCGTTTCATCTTTTAATTCTTTTTAGTAAAAGATGAATGCACGTAAAACCTGAACCAACTTAAGATGTTAACATCAATATTCTATCTTGAAAACTTAAATGCTTTTACAGTACTATAGAAACATAGCAGAGATGTCGGTCGAAACATTTAGAACTTTACAGAGAAAAGAGGAAGTTACATGTTTATATAATTAAATAGTGTACAACCATCAACAACACTAGTATTTACGAACTCGTTTCCCTTCATGTATTAGAAACATGTCTTCACATATAAATGATTGATCAATCGACGAAACCCTGATTCTTTATATAAACTCCGCTACATTCCAAGCCGCTGTAACGGATGCAGTGGCAGCTGTCATGACACAATTCAACTCTAACAACACAAACGAGAATGGAAACAGAGTCAACACTTCGAACCGTAATAATGATCAAGGAAACCAACAACTGCCAGTCGACAAGGGCACCCAGGACGACAAGTCAGTGAGCAGGAAATGAAAGTTACGGAACAAAAGGAAGGGTCAGTCTTCACAAGGACCTTACAAAAAGCGATAGGAAGCGACAGTTCGTGATGTTACTAGTACTCCAGTAAAGCGATATGTTGGAAACCTCCCAAAATGCAACGAGTGTAATTTCCACCACAATGGAAATTGCTGTGAAATGCAGTGCCGGAACTGCAACAGACAAGGGCACATTATCCGATTTTGTAAGTCCCCACCTCAGCCAATCACCCAAGTTCCCAGTGCTGGAACAAACCAGGCATGTTATAAGTGCAGCGAATTTGGACATTTTAGAAGAGAGTGTCCAAAGACGAGGAATGACAAAGGAACTCACTTCTATAGAACTCTAGCCCAACACATCACTTCAACCACCGACGCTAGTACGAGTGAAATATGTCATGCATGTGGTGAAATAGGACATCTCAAGAGAGACTGTCCGACAGAGAAAACTGACAGAGAGAGTGGGAAGAATAGTAGCAACAATGCAGAAGGAGATATCGGGGAACCGCTCTGAGCTTGCTGGTACGCTCTCTAAACAACAATATTGTTTTTAGATCAAGAAATTTTCAAAACTTGATGCCAAAGTAGATCAAATCATAGTATGAGGTTTCATCACCATTTCTAGAAGCACTCTCACGACAAGTATTCGCTTCTAGCAGTACAACGAACTCGCAGTAATAATAACAAAGATGAAGCGAATTATACTAAAGTTATATGTACATAATTCAACTTTGTTATAGCCATCACTTTACTCTAAATCGGTTTGACCCCTATACTATACGAAGTCCCGATGCCATCAGTCGACCTGATTTGAACTAATCCTCACTGTACTAATTTCATATTCTATGAAAAGATCCTTCTCTATGACTGAACGTCTAGCGAAAGCCCTATCAAATGGTAGCGACAAAAAACCTCCAAATCATTTCTTGCTTCAAAAACCCCAAAGTTGCCACGTGAGGAGCACCAAATTTTCTATAACCTTGCTCAAGTACTGCCAACAGTTTTCCCAGGAATACTACTCGCACAGAAAGTCAAGTTCACTAACGAAGACCCTAAAAATCTATGAGTTTATCAAATACTATTAAATGTATACATAAAAGTAGTACGTAATTAAGATTCTACAGGCTTAGAATTGATGATTTCACTTTGATTCCTTTTCCTTGTCTGGATGTGGGCTTAGAGATAAATCATTTATTCAACTTCCTTTTCAATCTTAACTATATACGAATCGTATAAACGGGACTGTATTAGATGAATCTGGCATAAGCCATGCAATGGCTTTCATAACTAAGTTACCCGAGACAACGAGTGGTTATGATAACATTTGGAGTGATTGTCGATAGATTGACCAAATCCACATACTTTCTGCCAATAAAAGAAACTAACAAGATGGAGAAGCTAACAAGAACTCACCTCAAAGAGAATTTTAGACTGTACGGTGTACCAATATCTATTATCTCATACTGAGATAGCAGATTCACCCCTCGTTTCTGGCAGTCTTTACAAAAATCTCTGGGGACTAGGCTAAACATAAGTACAACTTACCATCCATAAACGGACGGACAAAATGAGAGAACAAATTAAACTCTAGAAGATAAGTTGCAAGCCTGCGTGATAGACTTTGGGAAGGCATGGGATACTCGTTTAACCCTTGTCGAGTTCTCTTACAACAATAGTTATCACTCTAGCATAAAGGCAGCTCCATTCGAAGCCCTCTATGGCTGCAAGTATAGATCACCTTTGTTCTGGGCTGAAGTGGGTGATACACAATTAACTAGAAGTCAAGCTCCAGACAGTACTCTCACTGGGATGGAAATCATTTGAGAAACTACGGAGAAGATCATAGAAATCCGGGAACGACTAAAAGCTTCAAGAGATAGACAAAGAATTATGCGGACAAAGGACGAAAACCCTTGGAATTTCAGGTTGGGGACCGAGTACTATTGAAAGTCTCACCCTGGAAGGGATTAATACGTTTTGGAAAACGTGGAAAACTAAATCTAAGGGACATCGGACCATTTGAGACCCTTTCTAGGATCGGTCCGGTAGCATACAAACTTCGATTACCGTAGGAACTTAATAACATACATCCTACCCTTCATGTGTCAAACTTAAAGAAGTGCTTATCCAATGAGACCCTCGTTGTCCCTCTGGACGAAATCCAAATCAACGAGAGTCTCCACTTCGTAGAAGAACTCGTAGAAATCATGGATAGGGAAATAAAAAGAACAAAACAAAGTCGCATACACATTGTGAAGGTCCGCTGGAATGCAAAGCGAGGACCTGAATACACCTGGGAACGCGAAGATCAGATGAAACAAAAGTACCCGCATCTTTTCCCTTGTCCATAAATACTTATCTTAGACTAGAATTTCGGGACGAAATTCCCTTTAACGGGGGGATGATGTGACAACCCGATATTTCAAAGTCAATTTAATGATCCAAGTCAAGTATTGTAACCTACTTTCGATATAATAAAAATAGAGTCAAAAGTAAAATGTTCAAAAGTCTCAGTTAGGATACATAACATATTCGATATCATGTCAATATTTACAGAAATATTAAGAACACTCAAATCCGAGTTATAACGAAGTAGTTATGACCAATCAAAGATTTGTGTCAAAACTGGTAAAACACAGTTAAGTGTAAAAAGTGAAATTCAAATAAAATACTTTTTAGCCTTAGGTATCTAAAAGAAAGTCGTAGATTATACTAAACCGTGAACATGCATAAAAAGAACGTCCAAATCTGACTTCGTATGAGAAAGTTATGATTTTTCTAAGTTCGGAATAGCAGTAGATAGCTAAAAACTCAAAACAGTGATCGAGTGATTTGTAGCCGAAGCAACCTAAACGAGAATCGAAGATCTCGACAATAGTAGTACAACGATAAAAAGTCTGACGAAAACAGACGTCGGATGAAGAATTTATGCATTTTTAACGGACTTTTCCAGTCCCGGCCTATTAAAAATATATAATTAAAAATAAAATCAAAATTTGTCGATGAAGTCTAAATGAAAGTTGTAGAGTATATTCTCACCTACGCGTGGATATAAAGAACGTCAAAAACGGAGCTCGTATGAGAAAGTTACGCAATTAAAGGTTTAGGGCACACAAACCAAGGGGAAGTACGCCCAGCGTACGAGGGTATGCCCAACATACGCCATATGGGGCCTCGGATCGGCCACGTCTCCCCTCTACCCTGCTACTTCCGTCCGATCCGAATACCGGCGTACGATGAAGGCGTCATGCATGACGTACGCCCCACGTATGACGTACGCCCAACGTACTTCGGGGTACGCCCAACGTACGAGGCCTGGCAACCCACCTATAAATTGAATGCGAGGCTTCTGGGTTTTTCTTGCTAATTCACCACCTTCTCTCCCAAATTTCGTACTTCTACCCTCTCGAGACTACCTCGACATCCCGGTTACGTATCCAAGCTCCGACGAAGGTCCGAAGCTCCGGGATGCCCGAGAAATATACCAGTTTCCACTCGAAGTGTCGCTCGAGAAAAGTATCGATTTCTTCAAATCATCACACTTTCCAAGTGAATTTGTACCCCCGTATTTTCATACTTTTTACTGTTTTAAGGGGTGGTGGGGAGGGGGGATACAAGTCTAACTCAAAGATTTTGTGTTACAAATGATTTCAAATAGCGTTAAAATGACATCAAGTCATCACAAATATTTCAAAATGTTTAAATTCCTTAAAAGGTTATACCAACTTATATTTTTCCCCCAAAATCATATTTATATAATCGTATATGTATATAAATATAAAGGTTATGTCATTCAGTTTCAATACTCTTTGTAACTTGCTGAGCAAGGGGTTGCATTCATAAACAATTAGTATCAATACAAAAAATACATATAAATTATAATAGGTGTAAATTATGATTCAAGAACACTAGTACACGAGTCAAGTATACGCTAGTACATTGTTTTACAATAACAAGGGTTGGATTCAAAACCACAAAAGTGTGAACAATTTATAAATACGTTTCAAGAATACAAAACAAGAAATTTACTAACAATCATTTATTTCATAATGATTGAGTTTTCATCGTTATTATACACGTACCATCTATATGCTTTTCTAGGAGTTAATATGTTCAGGTTGTTAGTACATTTAAACAACATAGTTAAAGTCCTATATTATAACCAAAATCTCCATCATAGGGATCGAAATAAATGTGTATAGATCTATATGGGATTGACAATCCCACACCTAAACTGTTAGCTACAGTTAGACCGACAGGTTTGGGGTGACAATTGTTATCAACATTTCTGACGCCTCCAAAGCATCGTATCAGCCATCTCATCATAGTATCGTTATAATAAACTCATGAAAAAAGATATTAAACAATACGGTTAGTGTATAATGAACTAAACTTGAGTACATTTCAAAGTAGTAATTTTACAAAGATACAATTTACATTGTTACATTACGGTTTACAATAACAGCTGGTGGAGCCAGGCACAATCACTTTTACACGCTTTACAAAGGAATTCAAATACATGATACTGGTTTACAAATAGAACAGTTTTATGGAATTAAAACTACTTTTCATATACAACAGGAAATATAGGATTTTCTGGAACAATTTTTCATATTAAAAGAACAGAAAACAAGCTTTCAAACATAGATACTTATGCACTCACTCAACTTTATGTTGATACTCCTTCTCAAATTACTTGTATTCTCAGGAAATCGGTAGACGGGTACTCCCCAAGCTTCTGAGAAGACGGAGTCGTTTGGAGTCATGTTTTCTATATTTTGTATAAGCTATTTTGGTGTCAATATACTACGATTGAACACATGTATAAACTTTTACTTATTAAAATAGTGGTTGGTTATACTTTGATTTCTATAAAGGCATGTGTTGCGATACTACAAATGAAGTCGTCCACCCCCGGACGTTTCCGCCGTCTGGTTTGGGGGTGTGACATAAACCTTAAGTGTCCTTTTTCTCATTTAGTCTATCCAAGTGTTGCAATGCCATGCAAACCAAATGGACCATGCCAACCGGGTCAAGTACATACCATAAATAGTTATGAACTTAGACACCTAATCAAACATATAATAGATTTGGCTATGTCTACTTAATCAAGCATAAGTCAGAAACCTTTGAAAGATTCAAAGAGTTTATGCATGAAGTGGAGAATCATCTGGGCAGGAAGATGAAGATGCTCCGATCAGATCGAGGTGGTGAGTATCTTAGTATCGATTTCCACGACTATCTTAAGGAATGTGGAATTGTTTCACAATTGACACATCCTTGTATACCACAGCTTAATGGTGTGTCTGAAAGGCACAATCGGACCTTGTTGGACATGGTTTTTTCCATAATGAGTCGAGCGTCATTACATATCTCATTTTGAGGGTATACCTTAGAGACTGTCGCCCATATCCTTAATCTAGTCCCTACCAAGAGGGTTGTAAGGATTTCGTGAGACACGAGACTCATGACAAGCTCGAACCTCAGAGTGAGCGGTTTATTTTCATCAACTACCTATAGAAATCCTATGGTTATCTCTTCTACAGACTAAGTGACAATGTTGTATTCGTTACAAGGAGAGGAGTCTTTCTGAGAGAGAATTCATAAACCAAGGAAACAATGGGATGCAAATTGACCTCTAAGAACTTCAAAGAGTCAAGCGGTGAAGGAACCTCAAAGACTAGGCACTAGCGATCAAACCGAGGAGGATACTCCTATTGAGCCGATTGACGAATCTGTACCTCTGAGGCATTCCACAAGAGTTAGGAACACACCTGAATTTTATGGTTCCCATATTACTACAGAAGGTGATACGTTTATCAGTGAGAGAACACTGGTAAATTTGGATGAACCTAACAGCTACAAGGAAGCCATGGCAAGCCCTGAGTCTGCAAAGTGGAAAGAGGCTATGGACAGTGACATTCAATCCATGTATGACAATCAAGTTTGGAACTTGGTTGACAATGTACCGGATCATAAGAGAGTCGGGTGCAAATCGATCTTCAAGAAGAAGAACGACATGGATGGGAAAGTACACACTTTTAAAGCACGATTGGTTACGAAGGGCTTTACTCAAACTCCGGGAGTTGGCTTTGACGAAACCTTCTCACCAGTAGCTAAGATTAAGTCTATTAGGGTTATGCTATCCATAGCTGCATTTCATGATTATGAAAAATGGCAAATGGACGTTAAAACCTCTTTCCTTAATGGAAAGTTGGCTGAGAATGTTTACATGAATCAACTCGAGGGTTTTGTCAATGCAAAGTACCATAATAGAGTGTGTAAGCTTGAGAAATCCATTTATTGATTGAAACAAGCATCTTGTAGATGGAATATTTTTTTCGATGAGAAAGTCAAAGAGTTTGGCTTTTCGAGAAGCGAGGATGAGTCCTGTGTATATATCAGAGCGAGTGGGAGTATAGTTAGCTTTTTGGTACTGTATATGGATTACATACGGCTCATAGGAAATGACATCGCAACCTTGTAGGAGGTGAAATCCTGGCTTGGGAAGTGTTTCGTTATGAAGGACCTTGGAGAAGCTGCCTATATCCTAGAGATAAGGATATTAAGAGACAGGAGTAAGAGACTAATTGGACTTAGTCAAAGTATCAACTTGGACAAGGTGTTGAAGAGGTTCAACATGCATAATTCCAAGAAAGGTGACTTACCGATCCAAAGCAATGCCAAACTGAGTAAGACTTAGAGTCCTAGTACAGAGGCTGAGATGAGTCTATTGCCATATACTTCTGTTGTTGGCTCGAACATGTATGTAATGACTTGTACTCGCCCTGATGTGGCCTTTGTTTTGAGCATGGTCAGTAGATATCAGGGGAACCCTGGTAAGGCTCACTGGACTGCGGTAAAGAATATTCTCAAGTACCTACGAAGGATTAAGGACTGGGTTCTTATCCTCGGTGGGAGTGATGAATTGAGAGTGACAGCGTATAGTGACACCAACTTTTAGACAAACATAGATTATTTCTGCTCTCAGTCGGGCTGGGTATTTAACCTGAATGGAGGAGTAGTTACTTGGAAAAGTTCCAAGCAGGAGACCGTAGCCGATTCAACGTGCGAATCAGAGTACATAGCAGCAAGCAAAGCGGCTAAGGAGGTGATATGGTTGAAGAACTTCATTGGAGATTCTGGAGTTGTACCAGCTATAAAGGGGCATATGAAGATTTTCTGTTGCAACAATAGTGTGGTTGTCTTAGCCAAGGAACCAAGGGATCATGGCAGATCCAGGTACATTGTCAGAAAATATCACTTCATAAGACACAAGATAGAAGAATGACTCCTCGTAGAAAATAGGGTATCGTCTGAAGAGAACCCGACAGATCCCCTCACGAAGGGACCGAATAGGGTTAACCATTTTTAGCATGCAAGGCACATCGGGCTGAAAGACGATATTTGTTTTAATGATTAGATAGCTATTTCTGAAACTTGTAATAGATAAAATGTAATTGACATTTGATGATTAATTAATAGTTGTTGTTTATTTATGAGTAAAGTTACTATCTTGTGTCAACTATTTACTATTATTTCAATTTTGCATGTTTTGACTTCCAGAATAATAAGATTATTCAAACTGTCCACAGTCGATCATACTTTGGAAGTAGGTATTGAATCAAGACTGTCATGAATTTGGCTTGTAGGTTGTCTGAGATGGTTAGACATTGCTATGACATTCATGAGTGCTCATAAGTTCCGAGTATTGGATTAAACCCACGCTCGCTTGTATCACTTCATGGAATTTATCTCAAGTGACCGTGAGACGATAATATCATGTATGTCTTCAAACCAAGTGATATGAGTTGTTGACTATGAGTTGGTTGTGCATTGATAGTACGAAAACGTATCAGTAACCTGATGTTATAAAACGTACTGTTGTGTATAATTTGGCGAAGAGTTAGTACAAGCATATGAATCGAAGTTTATCTGTTCCTTTTAGTCCTTAGAGGATTAAAAGTAATATATTGGGCTGCTCGATGATTTTCTTTTGACTTATGTGTCCGGCCCGGTCAGAACTCAATTGATGTGTTCGATTAAGTTCTATATCAAACCAATTGGAAATCAGGAAACAAATTGTTGGAAAAAAAAAAGTATGACGTTGTTCCATGTATTTGTCTGGATGCTATCTTGAGAATAGAGGATTATATGATCACTTGTCTAAAATGACGCGTTCTAGTTCAACAAACTTCTAAGAGCTATGATTGCTGGTCGGTTCCTGAAGTCGTACTTGCAACTATAGTTATTAGACTTATCCAAGTGGGAGACTGTCGGATAAGGTGTGTAAGTCCATAACTATATTTGGTATGTAGTTGACCCGATTTAGCATGGTCCATTTGGGTTGCACTTCACCAGAACAATTTGGAGTTTTGTGAAGAGGATATTTATGATTTATTAATATACTATAAGTTATAATATATTAATATGAAATCATATTATTTAATTATTATTGATCAACAATTAATTTTGTGATCAAAAGAGACTAATTAAATATATAGGGATTGATTATGCAAATCATTCATTCTTATAATGTGGGCTAATGATACATGCTTCCTTATGTTGGGCTTAAACCATGTAGTGACCGATGGATACTCCATGGAGGTTAAAACCCATGGATCATGAGGAGTGTGGAAAGTTATGCACATTAGGGTTTACATGGTGTAACCCTAATGTAACCACACTATATAAGAAACCCTTTGGTTCAAGAAATTGACACCTAGAGTCTTGCAAGTGTGTGGCCGATTTTTGTGAGCTAAGGAGTCCTCTTCCAAGTTTCCAAGTGTTAGTGGTCATTTGTGATTCCACTTGAGGCATTCACATTATTTGTGTTAGACTCTTAATGCTCCAAGCAACAAGCTACAACAAAAGGTATGTTATCTAACTTGTTTTATCAACAAAAGATATGCTATCTAACTTGTTTTATTATCCACGTATCAAAGTTTTGTATGCTAGTTTGCTAGTTAGGGTAATACCTTGGAAAGTTTAAGTTTACATATATAATAAAGAAAACATAGATTCAAAGTATTTATAATTGTATGTACACCTTAGTAGTGTAGCTCAAAACCCATCAATAGTAGCCTTCAAAATTTATCAACCCAAATAATGAAAACTTCTGGTCTCAACTCTATCAATCCTTCGAAACAATCAGCCCTTCACGACTAACAATCAAGACTTCGATATCAAGCCATAGAACTTTCGACCATTAAAACTAACAATTTTCGATTTCCAATCCATGGCAAACTAATTTTCACTTCACATTGAAATCCCAACTTTTGACTAAGAAAAACGAACTTTAATTTTCATTCCTCACAGAACATGTTTCGATTCCCGTTCTTCATTATCAAACCATTAACCTTCGTTTTTCATCCATCCAAACCAAAGCATCCCAAATCAAAATCAAAAGACTCAGACTCATAATATCGATACCAAATCATCTACCTTCGAAATCAAACGACGACATCAAATTTTAACTGTGCGCTATCAAAATTGACTCCAAAAACAATTGATATCGACTTCCAAAATTCCACAATCGAAGGCTGTTTGACCTCCAAATCGTCGACAATCAACCTAGGTCTACTGAATTGAATTTCGATTTTAAACTGTCGGATTTCAATTTTGGCTTCCGATTCAATACAAGTTTGACATTCTCAATCAAACCAATTATCAACATCTTGATCATAATTGATTTTACGTATGTCCAATTCAGATAAAATCAATTCACAAGATGAATTCAACAAGCATCGATCGACAAGAAAGACTCGACGAAACTGAATTCGTATGAACATATTCAAGAATATTTGAGAGTAAAAGCACTTTAAGCATGTGAAGAGGAACGAACAAAGTGCTTCATATCCGATTAATGGATTCATTGGGCTACAGTGAATTCGAATAAAAAAACTGAATCCCATAAATCGGAATTACAATTTGGGCTTCAACAGATTTAGAAGATTGGGCTTGAACGTATGGTTCTTAACATGAAGAATTACAATTTGGGCTTAATTGATCGACGAACAGTAAGTAAACAAATTGATTGGGCTCAAATTTGGATCAAAAGAATATTAAGAAAATCATAATTTTGATTTTGGGCTTGATCGATCGGAAAAAAAACTTATTGGATTATCAATGAGTAATTTCAAAAATTTGAAAATTGAATCGAACAAAAGAATATGATTGGATCGGGATTTGATCAATAAAAAAAATAATTGGATCATAACAAGCAGGTTTTTCAAGAAAAAAAAATTGATCGAATGAGTCAAATGATCAAAAATCAAGAATGCAACGCACGAATCATCAAGATTAAGAGAGATCATAGAGAGAGACTCACCATAAATGCTCTAATTGTGACAAATTTAGCCAAACCAAGAATCGTTTCTTCAAACAATCATGTTGATCTTCGAAGACCCGCTCTGATACCAAATGTAGTGAATTATGAAAATTAGTTTGACATGCGGAATTAAAGAACACACATAATTTGGGTGTTTAAGATGCATTCAATTATGTATCGTGTTACACAAAAAGGACCTAGATCTAAATCTACATAATTAACACACACAAACACTCTCTATGTTACATCTCTCAAGCACACCTCTACAAGTGGTATGGACCCACCTTATATAGAGATGTTTACATGTCTCTCTCTTTCTATCTCTCATGTCACAAGGCTAATGCACCACATGCAAATGGGTCTACAAAAGTCAAACCACTTAAAAAGTCATACATGGATAAGTTTGTACGCAATAGGTTTAGCAGCTAAGACATTACCTTGAGTTGGGGGTGTTAATCCCCATATGTACCTTTCAACTTTCTTGCTCTCCGGGGTGACCATCCTGAGACATAGAAGAGCAACGTCATTGAACCTAACAGTGTATGTAGCGATGTCAGAACCCTTCATCTTCAGGTTCCAGAGCTCTTGCTCTAGTTTTTGCATTTGGCCCCCGCAGGCAGTATTCAGTTAGCATTAA
Organism: Lactuca sativa; assembly: GCF_002870075.4. Lineage (NCBI taxonomy): Eukaryota > Viridiplantae > Streptophyta > Magnoliopsida > Asterales > Asteraceae > Lactuca > Lactuca sativa. Next base: position 164,922,340 of record NC_056626.2, on the reverse strand, counting down.
CTCCTTCAAGTCGTCCTAACTCATGGCATTGGCTACAGGAAGAGTTAAGGATTTGACTTGGCTGTACCACCAAGTTAGTGCTCTATCAGTGAAGGTGCATGCAACAAATTTTACTTTACTCGAATCGGGGCATGCACAGACCTCAAAGATTGATTCGATCTTCTCGAACCAACGCGTTAACACAATGACACCTCCAGTGCCATCGAAGGGTCGAGGTTTGGCATTCGTGAAATCCTTGTATGAACACTCCCTCGGGTGTCCACGACTGTCTCCTTGAGTTGAAGGGTTGGCACCACTACCCAACCCTCTATTGTTACTTTCATTAATCTGCGCCATGGCCGCTGCCACGTTCGCTGTTACTGTTGCTTGAAAGACAACAGGATCGTACTGAGGAGGTGCCGGTGGTGGTGGATTGTTGTTCTTTCGTTCGGACTTCCTCGGAGACATCTTTCTCTAAAACAATTTAAGAGGAAAATGATGATAAGTCCGCTATAGTGGTCATGAGTCAGGTGATATTGAACATGGTATATCTGATCCCAACAGTTATAGTGTTCTATCAAACGATTTACAATGGAAGTCTAGTAATATATGTAAACATTGCCTTGAGGTTAATAGCAACACTTGGAAAGAATTTGTATCATGTGATTTGTGCTTGATCCCCCTAGAAGCACATAGTGTACACAGTATATATATATATATATATATATATATATATATATATATATATATATATATATATATATATATATATATAAGTAAAACTAAATCAGCCTTCGATTAAGTGATCCTACTCTAAGTCCACAACCAAACAAGGAACAAAAAGTAAAGGTAAATCACCTATTCTAGGGCTATTAAAATTTTACTTATATATATATATATATATATATATATATATATATATATATATACACACACACACTTAGCAATTATAGTTCTATTAGTGAGGTTCTTTGTTATCTCGTGTTTGGCTCTAGTGCCATAGTGTTACAAAATACTCCTATAGTATGTTAAATGTATATTCGGTTCTAGTTTTTATCTTGTATACAATTTAGTAAGTTTTATACTTGTTGCAACACCACAATCACTCTCTAACACATGTTGGTTGTATGTTAAATAAATATAGTTGATAAGGCTATATTTATCCCAAATATAATTACATAACTGTCCAGGTTTAACCGTAGTGTGCAATATCTAAATACATTTGTGTTTTTCTTTTTGTGATACTGTTTCTGGTATGTATGTATACTTTTATACTTCTTATAAAATACTTAGATTTGTAAAAGTATACTTTTAGTTCAAAGCGCTTCGGCCCCATAGTGTTTATAGTTGTATATCATTTAAGGTTTGATACACTTAGTTCACTATAAACAACGCTCTGATACCAATCTATTACACCCCTAAACCGGAATGGTGAAAACGTTCGGGGGGCGGAGGATATCATGTACAGTATCACAACAATTGTATAATAGGAATCAAAGCAAACACAACCATTACATTGTAAAGTATTTACATCTGTTCAATACATAATTTGTATGTCATCAAAATGCATATCAAAAGTATAAAAGACATGACTCTGGAAACTCCGTCTTCTCAAAACCTGCTGGTGTACCTGTCTTATTGGTTCCCTGAGAATACAACTGATTTTGAAGGTGTATCAACATTTAATTTGGTGAGTTCATAAGTATGTTTTAGTGATGGAAAACTCGTCTTTGTACTTTGAAAACGTTAATATGATTCTCCAGAAAATCCAAAATTTTCTATAGTGAATGTAATGTAGTCATGTATGTTCCTTGAAAATGTTTACTGTATTGGTGTACTTAGTACTAGAAAGTAGTGTATTGTATCCGTATTTGTATAAAAACCCTTGTATAAATGTCTGGATGCCACCAATTGTAGTGTAAAGTAGTGTACTGTAATTGTATTTGTATAAAACCTTAGTATGAATGTCTGGAAATCACCAGCTGTAGTGTAAAGTAGTGTACCATAGTAGTGTTTGCATGAAAACCTTGTATGAATGCCTGGTTACTACCAGCTATAGTGTAAAGTAGTGTACCATAGTCTTATTAATGAAAATAAAACCATTGAAGCAGTGTTAATCCCGTAAATAAATGTTTTAGTTATACTGTTGTGAGTTTCATATAATGATGCTTGATATGACCTAGTGACCTCTAAGACGTTCTTCAGGTGTCTGAAAGTTATGACATTTGTCACCCCAGGTCTGCTGGCCTAACTATAGCTAGCAGTTCAGGTGTGGGATTGTCAGTCCCGTATAGATCTATACACAAATACCACGCTCTCTCTAGGAGACTCTGGTTATACTGTATAGGATTTAGTCTCGTACCCTAGTGGATACTAGTGAAGTAGTGCCTCACAACCTTGTATTAACTAGTTTACGTGTAGTATCGTAGTGTTCTCTTGTATTAGAAACTGTATGTATTGTCTTGTATTGATGTACCTTGTAGCGTAAAATAAGTATACTTAAATAATTATTTTAAAAGTGTGTACTTGTATCAATATATTAGAGTAGTGTTTCCCAAACTATACCTATTATGGTTTTGTTTGTATGTTCTCGCTTAGTGTATTGTATTTAGCAAAATAGTGTAGAGAATCTCAAACTATACCGATTATAGTTTAACTGTAATATTCCGTAGTGAAATGAAAACATTGAAATTTAATTGTATGAAAGCAAATACCCTTATGCTCGACATATTACAAAAGGGTTAAAAATATATAAAATATTTTTAGGAAATGTAGCAATTACTCGATTTGAAACGAGTACAAAGGTTTTTAAACCTATTTAAAAATACTTTATATAAACACAAAAGTCCTTGTATTTTACTTGTAATCCCCCCCCCCCTAAAATATTAAAAACATTGAAAATGTAGGGGTATGAACTCACCTCAAATGCATGTTATCTGGAATTAGCAAGTTGTAGAGACGATCCTCGGGTAAGCATACACGCTAATAACGTTACCCTAAAATAATTATATTCGATGTCACATTTAAATTAATAATAAATTAATTTAAATAAAGTGTTAAATAATCAATTATGTAAGGTACTTACAAAAATTAATTTGGAATAATTGGAAATGTTGACGGATGAATTCGGTGGCAAAATAGAGTTTTCGGTGGGGCTGGGGGTGTTTTCGGTGTGATGATGTTGGTGGTGTGTGTTCTCGGTGGATCACTTGAAGATATGAAGGGAATTATGAAGATTTGAAGATGGGATGAATGTTCTTGAGGAATTTGGTTGAAGATATGAAGATTGTGGGAAAAATCCTTATGACTTTTGAGAGCAAAATTGGCAAGGATTCGGTGTGAAAAGTTAGGAAATGAGGTTGAATTCGGTTGAACATAAATATATAGGGGTAGGAATTCGGTCTTAAGTGGGCCGGACCATGTGTGTGTTCGGTCCTAATGGGCCTTTTCCTTTTTGAATTCGGTCATGCCAAGACCGAACACACTTCTTGGTTTGATTTATTGGCCGAAAACAACTTTGTGAAAGGTTCCAAAAAACCGAAATCATGGTTTGGTTTGAGTGCCATGAACGAATTCACCAATATAAGATGTATATTTATGTTTTAAACATTAATCCTTTGATTTATATTATTTTATACTAACATAAATTAACCTAGGTTTCAATCCAGGCTCATATATTAGCTTATAAACAAGCCCTAAAGGCTATAAGGGACACAACGCAGCAAGGAGTGCAATGTAGGTTCACTTGTGCTAGGTTAGGGTTTAGACCTTGTTAAGTTCTAGAGTGAAGGATTTCAATCATTGATTAAACTAGTGTAAACTTTGATTGAACTTAGTGTGAATTATATTGACCTTTATTGACTTGAAAGAACGGGTTGTTATAATAAAGTAATTTGTGTCCTCCAAATTAAGTTAGTCCTTTAATTATATTTATGCCCAAGTAGATAAATATATTTAATTATTCCTAAAGGTTTAGCAATACAAGGTAAGAAATTATCATAAAATTAAAAAGCTCGATATATTTGAATAAGAACCATCAAAAATGGAATATATATATATATATATATATATATATATATATATATATATATATATATATATATATATATATATATATATATATATATATATATATATATATATATATAATTTTTTAGTACCTCAACATATCGATAATGCTCAATGTAATAAAAATGTAAACCACTCTACGAATCAAACTCACGAAATTACTATGCAGTACACGAAAGTGAAAGATTTTCAATCATCATAAATTATATACGTGTGTGTGTGTGTGTGTGTGTATATATATATATATATATATATATATATATATATATATATATATATATCTTGTCTCAGTCTCATTAATTTACTGAAGTTTTGTATTAATTATTATTCGGAATTAAAAAAATCAAAGATTTATATAAACTCATTCTCCCCTTTTAATAGCCGGGTAAGTATAATGTTGATCTTGAGTTATCATCTGTCTGTTTAATTCTTTAAATTCAACGATAGTTCCCTCATCGTTGAATATTTAGTGATGGTTATGTAAGAGGAATATTGTTGACTGTAGATGTAGAAGTAGAAGTCCTTTGACCTTGGTTTGGCTGTTTGCCTAGAGTAGATGGTGGATGTTGATGAACAATTTCTTAGAATGATTTGTTTTTTTTTTCAAAATGTACGCTTAAGAGAATTTTGTATTACTTCAAGAGATTGAGAAGTAGTTTTGATGGTGAGTTCCCCATTGTTAGGATTCATTGATTCTAATATAACACCACCAACTCCATAAAATGTTTTTCTAACTTTTCGTGTGCATTCTTCACAGTTTTGGAACTGGCCAATTTGAAAAGTATATATGACTGGTGTTGTCATGTTTTATTTTTGTTGAAAAGGTTAAACATCAATTAAAACATGTATCTTATTCTTATTAACCAAAAAAATTATTATAAATGTTTATAAACAAAGTTAATTTTTTTAGTTTGAAAAAAAAGTTGAATAGACACTAATCATATTCTTTATAAAAGAAATTAAATATTATTCTAATTTTTGTTCCTATTCATCTTCGTACTAATAAAAACTAATGACACATGAAATCCACTAATTGTCTCCCTTAATATTTTTTTTTATGATTTTCTTAATCTAGTGAGTAAAGAGATAAATAGGAACGAAAGAGTGGAAGCCAAATACATTTGATTTCTCCTTTTGAGCATCTCAAAAGTTTTGAAGGAAGTAAGATTTAGTCAAACAAGACCGTGTTGTATATAACTATATATACATATAAATTCACTTTGTGTTTTCAAATGAATATATTCAATTTTGAAAAAGAAATATATTTGTATTAAGTAATCATTTATTGAAATATTTGTTTCCATTATATGAAATATTTCTTTTCATTATATGCAATATTTTTTTTTCAATTTATGTGGCATATACTAGTACTACACATAGATGGTTTTTTGGTTTTATCCATGCATTGATTTAATTGTATAAAACACAATCAAAATTGATATATAAAATAATAAAATTACAAATCTAACTTTAATTCTTAACGTTTTTTTAATAAAATCTCTGCAAATAAGATTTTTGTGAATGTTGCTTATGAATCACATATGATTAAGCTCACTTGCGATTTCATGTTTGCTAGGTGTGATCTCATCTAGTTGGGCTGTGAACTGGGCGCATTTTCGACCCATGCCCTGAAAATAATGTAATGGTATATGTGACAACCGTCAATTTCTGGTCAAGTCAACGTCAAATAAAGTCAACAAGTCAAACCGGTCAACTCAACTAACCATGGTATATTAGGGTTTACATTATGTTTACTATAGTACAACACACTATCTTAATACAAAGTATCGCTTAGAAGTTTCACGTGTTCAGAAAATCTAAACCCAAATTAGGGCAAGTGATGGAACTACTCGATAAAACACAGATACATACCCCTCGGGGGGCGTATAACACTCATAACAAGGCATAACGAGGTTTACAAACCTTGTATTACAGGGCAAAACCCAAATAAAGGTCACAAAGGAAGTGTCTCTCAATCTCTCTCACTCTATCAAAATCTCTCCCAAATCTCTCTCAAAACCTCTTTCAACTTTTATAATCATTCGGGGCATCCCGACCCTTAACTTGGTCAAAAATCCCTCAAAACGGGAAGATAACTTGAAAAACAACCCTTAAGGACTGAAACCTCCCATAAGAATCGAAGTCCTAATAAGAATCGAACTTCCCTTAAGGAACCAAAGCCTCTTAAAGGACCGAAGTCACCTTCGGGTTCGGTGTATTTCGCTTCTTCCTAGCTTCAGTCCATTTTGCTTCAGACTGCCTTCGGTCTATTTCGCATGCGAGTCTCCTCGGACCGAACATTCCTTCGGTTCTCACCTTCCTTCTCGGACCGAACCCACTTTCAGTTCTCAACACCATGGACCGAACCTCGCCTCCTACCCTTGGATTTTTGTAGTTTCGCCTCTTTTTCCCAGTTTTTGACTATTTTCACGTTTTAAGCCCGTTGTTGGTCATTTTAACGCGAGATTTTTCATATAAATCCATCTTTTATCATTTTCAACCCTCTAAGACCATAAAATATCCATATCTTGGAGATTTCTAAGATAAAATATCTACTATTCTTAAGGATAAGATCTTGATACTTTAAAGCATTCTTTGACTTTTCTCACCAATTTGTGACACCTCCAGGTCACTATTCATGCTTTATGTCACCAATCCCATCATCCCTAGTCTCTTCCTTGTCCCCTCACTCCCTTCCGCATCAAGTTATCTTGAACAAAGGCTGAGAATTCTTTATCTCACCTCCAAGAAGCCCTTTCTTACTCCAAAAGATAACACATTTCTCTCTCACTTTCTCTCTCCAAAATTCGAAATTTCCAGGAATATCTTGGGCTTTTCCTTCACTTTTGGTAAGTATCTTCATCCTACACTAAAATATTCTACAATCCTTCATCCAAATCATGGATTTCTTACACAATAAACAACATATTTGTTCCTAGATCTTCAAATCATCAAATATCTTCCAAGTGTTCTTGACTTGGAAACTACTTTTCTTCATCATCGATATCAGGGAATCACTTAAGGTGAGCTCATACCCCCATATTTTCCTGTTTTCTTCAAGTTTTAAGGGGAGAATACAAGTTAAATTACCAAAAACTTAACAAAACTCAAACATCTGCTTTCCACAGAAAAGTTGAATTCCATTCACGGACTATTTGGACTGACTTAAACTTAAAATCTTTCAAAACTGTTTAATATGCAAATAGTTCAGGTTCGTACCTTTAAAATGACTACTTGCACATACTCTCACGATTTTTCTACAATTTATGCTGATTTTTACAAAACTGTCTATCACTGTAGCTACGAATTCGGACTTGTGAATATGAACGTTTTCACACCAGATAGAGACTTCTAAAGATCATAATAAAATTTATGAACAAACTAGACACATTTTCTAAACTCTCAGAGTTTACGGATTTAGTTTTCGACTTTGTATGATTTTTCTGTGATTTTTCTAAAATTGTGCAAAAATGTTAAAAGGAAGTTAACAGCTTACAACTTTCATAACACTTTGTAACATGTCGAGCATAGTGTTAATCTTGATAACTTCATATTTTATATGTGAATTTCTGTTGAACTACACTTATGTAATAGAAAAATTGTTTACTAAATTGTAAGAGGCCTTTATCGTTACAAACAATATCAGATGAAGCATAATAAAAATAGTCATGTTTTGGTATACATTCTACATACACAGAAAATGTTTACTATACGTTACAACCATTTTGATAAACTATGATAAGTATAGTTTATGCTTCATATACATTACAAACAATTATGTTAAACTATAATGAGTATAGTTTATGTTTCATTTACATTCGAACTCATTACAAAAGGTTTTCATTTCATATAAACGGGGTACGAATACAAAGTACCGGGTTTATACAAAAAGGGGTTTTCAGTTCAGTTCATATAAATCTGTTACTGAATAAATTTGTGAGACATTTGCTTCACGTTACTCCTAAATCAGCGCATTTAAAGTCCTGTAATTGTAACTAGAGTCTCTTGTAGGGAGAGCTTGATAATTGTGTATAGATCTATATTGGGTCTGATAAACCCACATCCTAGCTGCTTGCAACAGCTTGGCCGGCAGGTCAGTGGTAACAAGTGTCATCTAACTTTGCGGCGCCTGAAGAACGTCGTATACTTGGCCGGCTGGGTTATAACATGGTTATAATAACTCACATGGGGTATTAACAAAACGTAAGATTTACGGGTTTTACTTTCAATTAAACGAGTTTATCTCGATTTAAACTTGCATAAATTACTTTAAGTATGGAAAATTGCTTGTACATTTGGATCTTGATATTTAAGAATACAATATATTTTGAAAGGGAAATATTGGATTTTTTGGAACAAACATTACTTTTACAAGGAAAGAATTTCAAACACCACATACAAAAGCTTATGAACTCACCAACTTAATTGTTGAAAATTTTTCGAAACTACTTGTATTCTTAGGAAATTAGTGAACCAGATAAACAACAACTTTTGAGGATGGGACACTCAGACGTCAAACATTTCATTTTGTCATCATAATGTAATTGATTTTGAAATATGTGAACACATTCTACGATGTAATCTTTTCAATTATATTTATGACGGTTGTATTTACTTTGATCACTATTATACTCATTGTTATGGTACTACACATGAAGTCTTCCATCCCCGGACGTTTCCGCCATCCTTGGTTCGGGGGTGTGACAGATTGGTATCAGAGCATTGTTTATAGTGAACTAAGTATATCGAACCACATAAGATATACAACTATAAATACATTTGGACTAAAAGTCTCTGATTTAACATTTTCAAAACAATTATACTTTTAGAAATGAAATAGTTTATTGTTAAAAAGTATGAGTACATACATACATACAAGTATAGTGTCATATCTAGGACAATACAGAAGTAAAAGGAGGAGTTAGACACTATGAGTAGATCTTGGGATATGTAATCAGACTTGGGATGGATATAGACTGATCAACTATATTTATCCGAGGTGTGACTAATGTATTCCTGGGCATGGTCATAGTGAGCAACAAGCCTAAAAACTTCCCATACAAGAAAGTTACTAAGAACCAAACATAACATTTAAAATACTATAGGAGTATTTTATAATATTATAACTTATGTGAAAACTAAACAGATCCTTATTCATAGGTCTATAGTCACTAAGTGGATACTCTAAAGTTATATATAACTTAGAGATCATAGACTTAGAATCTGTGATCATTGCCTTACTTCTAATTCCTTGTTTGGATGTGGACCTAGGGTAGGATCACTTATTCGAAGGTCTATCATATCTTTGTTATATGTAACAAGTATGCACTATGTCATTATAGAAGTAACTAATGAGGATCAAACCCCTATAAGTATTTCTAGGAATATGACGATTATATGCTTCTTACCCCTCCTATTCTTGCACGGATATCTTGGCAGGAATCTACTTACCAGGGAACCCCTACTTTCCGAACCAGGGAAATGGTGGATGGTTAGGAGAAGAACCCGAAGAGGATCTCGAAGAGGTGTTCGAGGAAGAACCCGAAGAGGAAGACCCCAATGAAGAACCCGAGGAAGACAAGGAAGAAGAATCTAAAGACGAGGAAGAATCAGAAGAGGAACCAGAGGTTATCAACCCTCCATACATAGCCATTGTTCCCACGAACCGTTTCAGCTACATCGGACCTATGCCCCATTGGGCAACCGTGATCGAGGGTTGGAGTCGATAACAACGACAACAATCACCATCTGGAGACCAACGAGGTTGCTATGACGTTAACCACGGGCGGCCGACTAACAGAGCCCTCCCGGTGATGACCCGACAGATCACAAACATCGGGGATCAAAATAGGGAGACTGAAAATCGAGTCCGGGAACTGCGTGCTGCTACAGACCCTACCATCTCACGTACCCGAGACTTGGAAAGAGATTGCTATTTTAGAGACTAACTTCTTAAGGACCTTATCGCTGCTCGGGCGGAGGCAAAAGAGTATCAGGGTAGACACTTCGCACTCGAAGAGAGAATGGTTGCAGCCAAGCATCGATTGGTAGGGCTACAAGGCGCATCGACCTCGTCTCAAGCAACATAAGGGACAGATCATCGTGAGTAGAGTTCATACTACTCACAAGACCTTGTAGATTAGGTTTATGAGTATGCGTTGGTGCTACTCTTTTCTATGGGTAAGCTTAACCCTGCAATTTAAGTGGTTATACTAATCGCGGGATATGTTTGCTGTCAAAACTTTTCCTTACAATGATGTGGTGTAGACCTGCATCAAGGTCAGAATTTTCTCTGAAACTATAATTACTAGAATCATATTAACAAAATGGACTTAGGGCAGACCCATTAGACTCGAAGGTCTATTAAGTCTTAATTATATAACCAAGCATACATCAATTGGTGGTAAGAAGGACCTAGCCTGGATCAAATTACAAGGTTTCATTTGGATACAGTACTACTAAAATTCATAGGGTTATTATATATAGACTTTCATTATGAATTGTTTTCAGAACACCATAAAAATCGGAATACGATACATTTAGAACTAAGATAAACTTATTTAGATAACTTACAACGTATAGCCCTTTCTAAAGACTCATTATCGTCTCACCTTTAAACATTATTGTTGAAAGGTGCCTTCTTCGTAGACCTATAGGGTGTGATCATACCAGCATTAATGCACCGGATCCCATCAGAACTCCTCAACTAAGTGTGTTTGGGAAAAGATAGTAACTAACATTCGTACAAAACCTATTCCTACCCATTTCCATAACTCCATCTCAGGAGTGTTTAGCAGAAACACTGAGAATAGTACAACAATGTGAGAAATTTATATATGTAAATATAAATTGTAGGAATGTACTTGAGGTAATCATCCCCACTCACGAAGTCGTTTTTCATCATGGAAAAAAATTATGTCTTCACCAAGAGGTAACCAACCAACTAGCAAGGCACCAATCCTGTAGATAGACTCTGCTACTTTTCAACCTGCAGTCATGACAGCCGTGACAGCCGTCATGGGCGCAACTCAATGCTAACAACGCCAGCGGTCACGGAGATGGTGTCAGAAATACTAACCGCAATAACAATCAAGAACACCAGCGGGCGTCTACCAACGAAAATGCCTTAGATCACAAACCTAAGGGCAAGAAACGGAATTTTGGGGAGAAAAAGAAACGCAACCGATCTCAAAAACTCGCTAAAAGACAGCAATCCGTGGCTACCCCTAAAATTACGACAACATTCACAACATATGCCTTGGCATTAGCCACAACATCTGTCACTCAAGCACTGGACAGGAAATATATGGGAACACTTCCATAGTGTAACAAGTGTAACTACCATTACATAGGAGTTTTCCGGATTCTATGTTGTATCAACTACAACAGGAAAGGACGTACCGTCCGCTTCTGTAGGACCCTGAACCAGCACATCGCTTCAACCACCAATACTGGTGTAAGTCCAGTATGCTACCTATACGGTGAAAAGGGGCACTTCAAGAGGGATTGAACAACCGAGAGGAATGAAGGAGGAGCAGGAGGAGTGTGACAACCGAACCAACGGAAGCAACAAGAAAACTTATTAGGACTTTTGGAACATTTCAAAACAAGAACATTTAAGTACCATCTGTTTTTAAGGTACATGGTATATTGCTAAGATTATCGTCTTTTAAAAGTAGTTAAAATACTCTCTCGTTCAATTAAATCAAAACACTTATGTGCATCGAGCAATCATTGAAGGACCTGTTAGGGATCATAATATGAAGTGTCATCGCTAACTATCAGAACACGTTTACTATCAGTACTAGTTGCTGCAATGCGAATCATCTACAGTAATAATAACACCGATCAACACAGAACGTACTAACAAGAAGCATAGGATGCTCTATCTCCCTAACAAACATTTTGTTCGAATACAACTTAACACATGTTTTACTAGGAAGATTTGATGACGTCATTCGATTTGGATTGGTTTAGTCCTCACCTTCCCAATAGAATGTGCTACGGAAAGACCCCTCACCTAACCCACTGAATATCGAAACCCTCATCTCTCATAAACACAAATCCGACACGGACCTACGGGTCATCTCTCGTTACGAAACCTCGAAGTACTCAAGAGAGGAGTATTATGTCATCTGACTATTTTACCAAACTCAATTATATACGACCTACACGTACGAGTTAATGATAGATGGACCAGGTATAAGTTCTACCATGAACTTCGAGGCAAGGCTACCCAGGAGTACAAGTGGATGTTCTACCATTCAAATTAGTCTAGTCACATAAACCGAACTCATACGTTCCATTCCGAACTAAACGGTAGACGAATGGTGAAAATCCACAGGAACGATAAACGAGAATCAAAAATCACATAGAGAGAATAGAAAGAAACCGCCCTCCAAACACAAAAGCAGGCCCTATGAAACGAATGTAACACCCTGATTCTCAGGTATTGCTTAAATAAGACTATTGGGTTAAGCTCTACTCGACGAGTAGCATCAGGATGGTATCGCGTGTTAAGTGACCTACTCGACGAGTCCATATTTGGACTCGACGAGTAGGAGCTGGCAGTTGAAACCCTAATTCCCGGAGTTTGCACCCCTATTTAAAGGGACCTTAGCCTCCCTTGGGCCTCTTTACAGTTCTAGAGAGACCTGAGAGTCCTTATACGCATGTGTGTGACCTTGTGTGGGTGTTTGAAGCTTGGAGAGAGAATCTTGGAGGAAGAAAGTTAGGAGTACAAAGGAATTAAAGCAAGGAAGGCGTGGGAAGTAGGAATTTACCTCGCTAGCATCCTTTGGAGGTATCAAAGAGCCATCCTTACTTCCCTTCTTCTTTTTTTGAAGTTTCATGGGCTTTTTATAGATTTTCAAGTTGGTGTGATGAGCTATGGGCTAGATCTGATGTTGTAACTTCAGATCTGGACCCTCTTTGGATTCTAGAAGCATAAAGTTTTAGTTTTGGTCATGATTGAGGTCCCTCTTGTGCATGAAGCCCCATTAAGAGCTTAGATTTGGCATTTAGAGCCTTTAAAACCATGTATGCATGTAAAGTTTGCAACTTTACGTGCTAAGCATGACCTAGAAGCTTGGATCTATGATATGGAGCCACTGCATAGCTCAAAATAGGTCTGTATGGAAAAAGGACTGAAGGGACTCGACGAGTCGCAAGGTTGACTCGGCGAGTCGCTTGTAGATGGCTTTGAACTCGAAGATTTGGATGAACAACTCAACGAGTCCGATGAAGATCGCCATAAGACTCGACGAGTTGAAGAACAACTCGGCAAGTCAGATGAGTTTTATCAAGGATTTGTTTTAGTGTATAACCGTTAAGTTGTAAGGAGGAGACTCGACGGGTGGCCTTAAGGTGTGGTCGAGAATCGAAGGGCTTGACGAGTCACCCCGATGACTCGGCGAGTTGGAATGCGCTTCAAGGGACTTGGTGAGTAGCCGAGGGCACTCGACGAGTTGAGGTCAACATGGAATGTTGACCTTGACTGAGGACTTTGGCTTGATCAGGGGTTGTCTAGTGGGTTATGGAGTACCTTATAAGATTAGGGACTTATAAGTATATTGCGCTATGATTATAGGTGGTGGAGCCAGTGTCGAGTGATCCGAGAGTTGGAGTTTACTTTCTAGTCGACATTGCGAGGTGAGTTATCCTCACTATATCGATAGGGTCTATGGCACCAAGGCTGGCCCTTTAGTTGTTATTGTTATGGTATGCTATATGTGGTTATGATCTGTTAGATCGGAATCAGGGTAGACAATATGCTATGCTCTTATGATCCGTAGGGATTGGTATCTTAGTGACCTGCTAGGCCGGTACTCTAGTTACGAGAGAATTCTATGATTGATGACCAGTCATCGATATGCTTGATGTTTATATATGCCAGTATATGAGAGTTATGCGTACATATAATTTGCTTTTTGGTTGGGTTGAGGCGGTCCTGCTTTGTGCTGTAGGCCAACACACCCTATGAGCGGATTGGGGAGACCGTAGGCCCACACGGCGGACCAGTCATGCCGAAGGCTCAAGATAGATCCAGATAGACTGTAGGCCGTGTAGGGCGGTCCAATTAGGCCGATGGCCCAGTATGCAAGTTGATTGATTGATTATTACTAATATGGTACTGTCAGTGTGGTATTTGTATTTTGGGGGTAGCTCACTAAGCCCTCGGGCTTATAGCTTTCAGTTTATTGTTTCAGGTACTTCTGGAGATCATGGAAAGGCGAAGGCGTGACGGTACCGCTCCTCATCCTTGTGTTATGATTTTTGGAACACTCTGATGGATAATGATTTGAAAACATTTTGTAAACAATGCTATTTGGTTTTTATTTATGATTGAAAAGTTTAAATTTGGCATAAAATTTATGGATGTTACAAGTTGGTATCATAGCCTTGGTTTGAGTGAATTGGAGGAACACTCATGTGAATCCAGTCTCAAATCAAGGAGATTTTCGGAAAGTATGTTTTAAAATGGTTTTCAAAATAAGGTTGGAGGATGCAGCGGGTACGATCAGCCGGAGCCTGTAAGTGAACCCCAAAATACCATATAGTTATTTGATATTCTGATATGTTAGAACAGCTTGCTAGTGCTAGGCTAGGGATCTTTAGGAATCACATGATAGATTTGCCTGATTATATGATGCCTATTAGCCTAGGGTTTCTTGTATATGGAATTGACATCATAGCTGTAGATGTTTGGTGTAAGAATCACGGCTATGTATAATAAAGATCTTATAGCCTGAGAATCTCTGATTCGACCTTAGTGTAGGATTAGATATTCGAAAGTCTATTGGGTCCAACGTTATGTGCAGCTAGCGTGCACTGGCGCTGCAGGGGATGATGGAAGTTTCATGGATGTGTGAGTCGTGATAAGTGGTGAGACTAGATGCGAGATAGTTGGTATTTCCCTAGAAGTGAGAGTTGAGCGCATTTCTATGTTGATGATATTGTTAGGGCGTTGTGGTGATACTTGAGAAAAATATGGGTAGGTGTGGAAGGTAGTATGGGCCTGTACTTCTGAAAGCACAGGACCCATACGCGTAGCAAGGAAATCACAACCCCTAGGGTTTGTGGATTTTGGTCTCCCGACGTTATTTGATGATTGTATATATTTCAGTATGGTAGTGACGAGACGTGTTGCTTCTGGATCCGGATCAGGATCAGGATCAGGATCAGGGTCGGGAGACGTAGGGTTGGAGGTGCCGGTAGCACTTAAGCCCGTGTTACAGATAGGGAAAGAGGAGTTGGATGCCAGGATCCGAGAGATCATGCACGATGAGATTACTGCTGCGTTCCGAGCGCAGCTACCAGAGATGTTTGGGTCAATCAAGACCGCGATGGTTGAGTAATTTAATGAGCGATATGCAGCTCTGGCAGAGACAGCAGCCGTTGCAGCTGCATCGGTTGTAACCGCAACAGAGGTTGGGCGAGGAGCTGACTGGGCTTTCCAGTACCGGGACTTCGATAATACGAAGCCCCCGGCATTTGATGGTACACAGGATGCGATCAGGGCTATGCGGTGGTTGTCTGACGTGGAGGGTTGTTTCTTCACGTGCTCATGTCCTACTGACCAGAAGGTCAGGTGTGCTATGAACTTGCTTAGGCTCGAGGCAAAGGACTGGTGGAGATTGATGACATGTTCATATTCTGATGATCAGCGGGCTGCTATTATTTGGGAGCAGTTCCGGGACATGTTTTGCACCCGCTACATTCCGCGCATGGAACGGGAGCGGCTTGCTCATGAGTTTTTGACATTGAGATAGGATTGGGAGTTTGTGATGGAGATCACCCAGATGTTTACTTAGAGGGCTATGTTTTGCCCGGAGTTTGCATCAGAGCAGTCTCAGATGACTCGTTATCTGAGTATGCTCAAGACGGATATACGACAGTTTATGGCCACACAGCGTTGTGATACCCTCCTGGATCTTCAGGAAGCCGCGAGGCGGCGTGAGTTGGAGATAAAGCTGCAGCAGAAGGAGCAGTGTCAGACACCGACACAGTCTTAGCCAGAGCCTAAGTGGTCTAAGACCGATGATACACGGTCTGGGGGTCAACAGAGCCGCACTTGTGGAAAGTGTGGCAGAGTTCATTCGGGAGTTTGTAGAGCAGGAGGTAGGTGCCACAAATGTGGCAAGGAGGGGCACTATGCCAGGAACTGCCGCCAGTCCGCCCCTCCCGCAGATATGAGGATTTGTTACCATTGTCATCAGGTTGATCATGTGAAGACCAACTGTCCGCAGCTCACCGCCAAGCCGGCGCAGGGTTCCGCGCCAGCTGCTGTGAGGATTGGAGATGGGAGGCCAGTTAAGGTGGAGCCTCCGAAGGCTCAGGGTCGCGCCTTCCAGCTCACGACCGAGGAGGCTAAGTCAGCACCGAATGTGGTTGCTGGTATGTTTCTATTCTCTGTCTCAGTTATTGTATTTTTGTCATACTTATTAATTGTACCCGTGATTAGGTACGTTTTTAGTGAATTCTTTGCCCGCTTTGGTATTATTTGACTCGGGGGTGAGTCGATCGTTTGTATCTCAGACCTTCTCTAGAGGGTTCAGTGTGCCGATGGATAATCTTGGGTGTCTATTGCGAGTTTCGATTGCCAACGAGCACAGGGTTTCTGCTTCTTCGGTCTTCCGGGGATGTGAGTTGGAGATTTTCGGGGGGTCCTTCCCGATAGATTTGATTCCTATCCCCATGGGGGATGTATGCGTGATTGTAGGGATGGATTGGCTTAGCCGTTTTGGCGCCATGATCGACTGTGAGGGACAACGGGTGGTGGTTCGAACCCCAAGTGGGGGAGAACTTGTAGATTGTGGTGAGGGCACCAGGTTGGGATCAAGGTTTTGTTCGGCAGCCAGGGATCGACGGTATATTCAGCACGGGTGTGCCGATTATTTGGCGTATGTGGTAGATACGCGGGTTAGAGAGCTGCTCTCAGTTTTTGAGGTCCCGGTGTTGAGGGAGTTTGCTGATGTGTTTTCGGAGGAGTTACCCGGAGTGCCTCTGGAGAGGCAGGTTGAGTTCAGGATTGACCTAGGGCCAGGTGCGGCCCCTATCGCCAAGGCGCCATACCGATTGGCACCGCCTGAGATGAAGGAGTTATCATCTCAGTCGCAGGAGCTGCTGGGTAAGCAGTTTATTCGTCCGAGTAGTTCACCCTGGGGAGCACCGATCCTTTTCGTCAGGAAGAAGGACGGTTCGCATAGGATGTGCATCGACTATCGGGAGCTGAACAAGTTAACAATGAAGAACCATTATCCGCTCCCGAGGATAGATGATCTTTTCGATCAGCTGCAGGGTGCATCTTGGTTTTCCAAGATTGATTTGAGATCAGGATATCACCGGGTCAGAGTAAGGGAGGAAGACGTGGAGAAGACCACGTTTCAGACTCGTTATGGTCATTACGAGTTTGTGGCAATGCGATTTGGGCTCACCAACGCACCAGCAGTGTTCATGGATTTGATGAACCGAGTATGCAGGCCGATGCTCGATCGCTCGGTCATCGTGTTTATAGATGATATCTTGGTGTATTCCAAGATCCGAGAGCAACATGAGGATCATCTCAGGGAGCTGCTGGAGGTTTTTCGGCGAGAACGGTTGTATGCCAAGTTCTCGAAATGCAAGTTTTGGTTACGAAAGGTCCAGTTCCTATGACATCTCGTTAACCAGGAGGGGATTTTGGTCGATCCGGCCAAGGTGGAGGCGGTTATGTAGTGGGAGATTCCGAAATCTCCCTCAAACATCAGGAGTTTCTTGGGTTTAGCAGGGTATTATCGGAGATTCATTCATGATTTCTCTAAGATTGTTGTACCCCTCACTCGTCTAACGAGGAAGGGGTGGATTTCCTATGGGGCCCCTGAGCAGCAGAGGGCATTTGAGACTCTTCGGTAGTGTTTATGCGAGGCACCAGTATTGACACTCCCCGAGGGAGTGGAGGATTTTGTGGTATTTTGTGATGAATCCATCACAGGTTTGGGGGCAGTCCTCATGCAGAGAGGACGGGTGGTAGCCTACGCATCGCGGCAGCTGAAGCCGCATGAGATGAGATACCCTACGCACGATCTTGAGTTTGGAGCGGTGGTTTTCGCCCTCAAGATTTGGAGGCATTATTTGTATGGGGTCTGATGTACTATATACACGGATCACAAGAGTTTAAGACACATCATGGATCAGCCGAACCTGAACATGAGGCAGCACAGGTGGTTGGATGTGGTCAAGGACTATGATTGTGAGATCCTTTACCATCTTGGTAAAGCGAATGTGGTTGCGGATGCTCTGAGGCGCAAGACAGCTGGGTCCTCTACCCCAACCAGGTGTATGAGGATAGCGGTGGATTCCTCGCTGGTGGGTTTGATCAGGGATGCTCAGATTGAGGGTATGAGACCGGAGAACTGGAAGATGGAGAGGATTAAGGGCGAAAGCACCCAGTTTGTTCAGGATAGCCACAGATTGTTGACCCGTTATGGTCGGGTTTCGGTTCCGATGTCCGGAGGGGTCCGGTAGACAGTAATGGAGGAGGCTCATAAGTCTCATTTTTCTATTTACCCGGGAGCCACCAAGATGTACCGTGATTTGAGTTTGAGTTATTGGTGGCCTGGTATGAAGCGAGATATCGCTTGGTTTGTTGAGTGGTGCTTGACCTGTAGGATGGTCAAGGTCGAGCATCAGAGGCCACATGGTAAGCTACAACCTATGTAGATTCCCATGTGGAAATGGGACTGGATCGCGATGATTTCATCACGAAGTTGCCGAAGATGACAAAGGTGTTCGACGCTATATGGGTCATCGTGGACCGATTGACCAAGAGTGCCTATTTCCTAGCCATATGGGAGAGTTCGTCGGTAGAGAGGTTGTTCGGCCTGTACATCTGTGAGATTGTTTCTCGCCGTGGGGTCCCAGTTTCCATCGCTTCCGATCGGGATGTCAGGTTTACTTCCGGTTTTTGGCAGAAGTTCCACGAGGAACTGGGTACGAGACTGCGTTTTAGTACGGCGTTCCATCCGCAGACTGATGGACAGAGTGCAGACCATTCAGACCCTCAAGGATATGTTGAGGGCGTGCGTCATTGATTTCGGTGGGAGTTGGGATTCCCACCTACCGCTTGTAGAGTCCGCCTACAACAACAACTATCATTCCAGTATTGGCGCCCTGCCTTTCGAGATGTTGTATGGACGGAAGTGTAGCACCCCAGTCTACTGGGGCGAGGTAGGGCACAGGGTGATGGGTCTGACAGAGGTAGTTCTACAAACTATTGAGATGATACAACAGATTAGACAACGAATGCAGACCGCTTAGAGTCGGCAGAAAAGTTATGTCGAACGACGTCGATCTGAGCTAGAATTTCAAGTGGGTGACATGGTTCTCCTGAAGGTCTCACCCTGGAAGGGTGTGATCCGCTTCAGGAAGAGGGGAAAATTGGGTCCCCATTATATTGGGCCGTTCAGGATTGTTTCTAGGGTTGGCAGAGTGGCTTGTAGGCTAGAGCTTTCGGAGGAACTCAGCCAGATCCGCAACACGTTTCATGTTTTGCAATTGCGAAAATGCATTACGGACTAGGAGGCAGTGGTATCGTTGGATGACATTCAGGTCGATGAGCGCCTGAACTATGTGGAGAGGCCGGTGGCTATTTTGGAAAGGAAGAAGAAGATTCTCTAGAACAAGGAAATACCTTTGGTAAAGGTACAGTGGGAACATCGGAGGGGATCCGAGTGGACATGGGAGCCGGAGGCGGAGATGCGCGAACATTACCCGACCTTGTTTATTCCAGCAGACCTTGAGGGCGAAGTCTAGTTCAAGTGGGGGAGAGTTGTAACGCCCCGATTCTCAGATATCACTTAAATAAGATTATTGGGTTAAGCTCTACTTGACGAGCTGGTTGACCTACTCGTCGAGTAGCAGCGGGATGGGATCGCGTGTTAAGTGACCTACTCGACGAGTCCATATTTGGACTCGACGAGTAGGAGCTGGCAGTTGAAACCCCTATTTAAAGGGACCTTAGCCTCCCTTGGGACTCTTTACAGTTCTAGAGAGCCCTGAGAGTCCTTATACGTGTGTGTGTGCCCTTGTGTGCGTGTTTGAAGCTTGGAGAGCGAATCTTGGAGGAAGAAAGCTAGGAGTACAAAGGAATTAAAGCAAAGAAGGCGTGGGAAGCAGGAATTTACCTTAGCTAGCATCGTTTGGGGGTATCAAAGTGCCATCCTTACTTCCTTTCTTCTTTTGATGACGTTTCTAGGGCTTTTTATGGATTTTCAAGTTGGTGTGATGAGCTATGGGCTAGATCTGAAGTTGTAACTTCAGATCTGGACCATATTTGGATTATAAAAGCATAAAGTTTCAGTTTTGGTCATGATTGAGGTCCCTCTTGTGCATGAATCCCCATTAAGAGCTTAGATTTGGCATTTAGAGCCTTCAAAGCCATGCATTTACGTAAAGTTTGCAACTTTACATGATAAGCATGACCTACAAGCTTGGATCTGTGATTTGGAGCCGTTGCATGGCTCAAAATAGGTCTGTATGGAAAAAGGACTAAAGGGACTCGGCGAGTCACTTGCAGATGGCCGTGAACTCGACGAGTTGGATGAACAACTCGGCGAGTCCGATGAAAATCGCCATAAGACTCGACGAGTTGAAGAACAACTTGTCGAGTCGGATGGGTTTTATCTAGGATTTGTTTAAGTGCATAACCGTCGAGTTGCAAGGAGGAGACTCGATGGGTGGCCTTAAGGTGTGGTCGAGAATTGAAGGGCTCGACGAGTCACCCCGATGACTCGGCGAGTTGGAATGTGCTTCGAGGGACTCGGCGAGTAGCCGAGGGAACTCGGCGAGTTGAGGTCAACATGGACTGTTGACCTTGACTGAGGACTTTGGCTTGATCAGGGGTTGTCTAGTGGGTTATGGAGTACCTTATAGGATTAGGGACTTATAAATATATTGCGCTATGATCATATGTGGTGGAGCCTGTGTCAAGTGATCCGAGAGTTGGAGTTTACTTCCGAGTCGACATTGCGAGGTGAGTTATCCTCACTATATCGATAGGGTCTATGACACCAAGGCCGACCCTTTAGTTGTTATTGTTATGGTATGCTATATGTGGTTATGATATGTTAGATCAGAATCAAGGTAGACAGTATGATATGCTCTTATGATCCGTAGGGATTGGTATGTTAGTGACCTGCTAGGTCGGTACTCTAGTTACGACAAAATTTTATGATTAATGACCAGTCATCGATATGCTTGATGTTTATATATGCCAGTATATGAGAGTTATGCGCACATAGTATTTGCTTTTTGGTTGGGTTGAGGCGGTCCTTCTTTGTGCTGTAGGCCAACACACCCTATGAGCGGACTGGGGAGACTGTAGGCCCACACGGCGGACAAGTCATGCTGAAGGCTCAGGATAGATCCAGATAGACTGTAGGCCGTATACGGCGGTCCAGTCAGGCCGATGGCCTAGTATGCAAGTTGATTGATTGATTATTACTAATATGGTACTGTCAGTGTGGTATTCGTATTTTGGGGGTAGCTCACTAAGCCCTCGGGCTTACAGCTTTCAGTTTATTGTTTCAGGTACTTTAGGAGATCATGGAAAGGCGAAGGCATGGCAGTACCGCTCCCCTTCCTTATTTTATCATTTTTGAGACACTCTGAAGGATAATGATTTGAAAACATTTTGTAAACAATGCTATTTGGTTTTTTCTTTATGATTGAAAAGTTTAAATTTGGCGTAAAATTTATGGATGTTCCAACGAACATGAGTCATTACCATTGCCTCAAGATGGCTAAAAACGTATGAAGTCAGCTAGGCCATACGTAACGCTGAAATAGGAACAATATTTTTTGCCCCAAAAGCTTGGAGGCGCTATCCCTACGATGCAAAGATGCACTAGTTTTCGTCAGTCATAAGAGCATTTAGTACATTCTCGACCGGAAAGCACTT
The DNA here is from genome assembly GCF_002870075.4 of Lactuca sativa. Lineage (NCBI taxonomy): Eukaryota > Viridiplantae > Streptophyta > Magnoliopsida > Asterales > Asteraceae > Lactuca > Lactuca sativa. The sequence goes on along the minus strand of NC_056626.2, from coordinate 164,900,355 downwards.
TGCCTGATTCAAGGATGATGGGTAGAACTACTAGGAGACTATGAGTACTAGATTCACCATTATCTAAGCAAGACCAATCTGGTAACAAATACCTTGAACAGAAAGGAATACTCGTGCCGACAAGTAAAAGTCATTAGCAATGACAATCTATTCGCACATGTCTATGCAAATCAGGGGAGCTCATCCAAAGACCTTTAAACCATAGAATGCGATGAATGAAAACTTACGTGGAATGAATAAGAGCCTAGAAGTCAAAGAGAGATGGGGTTCGGTGCCTCATAAATCAAAATCTAGACACCAAAGTTCGGAGGATTACGGGATATCGTTATAAACGAGGCGATCTAAACTCAATATTCTATACACCCTAGTTCAAACAAGATGTATCTGGACCTCAACAAGTGATATCGGTGGTCGAATAGGAAAGCTGACATCACTACATATGCGGGCAAGTATCTGACTTGTGCCATGGTCAAGGTAGAATAACAGAAGCCTTCGAGTTTCCTACAACAACCAGCGATACCCGAAAGGAAGTGGGAGCGGCTAACCATGGACTTCATAACCAAGTTACCCTAGACAATAGGTGGACTCGATACCATTTATGTAATCGTTGATAGGTTGATCAAATACGCACACTTCCTACCAATCAAAGAAACCGACAAGATGGAGAAATTTACTAGAACGTACATCAAAGAGATTATAAGATTGCATGGTGTGACAATATCCATTATCTATGACAGAGATAGTAGACTCATTTTGCGATTCTGGCAACCCTTACAGGGACTAGGCTAGACTTGAGTACGACCTACCACCTACAAACCGATGGGCAAAGCAAAAGAAATTGTTCAAACCTTGTAAGACATGCTAATAGATAGGGTGATTGACTTAGGTAAAGTGCGGGAATGCCTACTTACCACTCATTGAATTTTCACAGAACAACAACTATCAACCTAACATCAATGTTTCTCCATTCGAAGCTCTCTATAGCCGCAAGGGCAGATCACCACTATGCTGGGCTTAAGTGGGAGATACATAGCTAGCGAAGGGGAAAGTCCCTAAACAGCTCCCTCGCTGGCCCGGAAATCATAAGGCAGACAACGAGAAAGATCATAGAAATTCAAGAAAGACTGAAAGCGTCTCAAGATTGACAAAAGAGCTACGCAGATAAGCGGCGCAAACCCTTGGAATTCTAGGTTGGTCACCGAGTACTACTGAAGGTCTCACCGTGGAAAAGAATGATATGTTTTGGTAAATGTGGGAATCTAAATCCAAGGTACATCGGGCCATTCGAAATCCTTGTCAGGATTGGCCTAGTGGCATACAAGCTTCGACTGCCAAAAGAACTTAATAACGTACACCTGACCTTCCACGCATCATACTTAAATAAGTGTCTGTCCGACGAGAATCTGGTGATACCCCTCGACGAAATCGAAATCAACGAGAGTCTCCACTTTGTAGAAGAACCGGTTGAAATCATGGATCGGGAAATAAAGAGAACGAAACAAAGTCGCACTCTTATTGTGAAGGTCCGTTGGAACACTAAACGAGGACCCGAGTTCACCTGGGAGCGTGAAGATCTGATGAAACAAAAATACACGCATCTTTTCCCCAACCCATGAAGTCCCAGTGGAAACGTTAATTTCGGGACAAAATTCCTTCTAACGGGGGGATGATGTGACAACCATCAATTTCTGGTCAAGTCAAAGTCAAATAAAGTCAACAAGTCAAACCGGTCAACTCAACTAACCCTGGTATATTAGGGTTTACATTATGTTTACTATAGTACAACACACCATCTAAATACAAAGTATCGCTTAGAAGTTTCACGTGTTCAGAAAATCTAAACCCAAATTAGGGTAAGTGATGGAACTATTCGATAAAACACTGATACACACCCTTCAGGGGCATATAACACTCATAACAAGGCATAACGGGGTTTACGAACCTTGCATTATAGGGCAAAACACAAATAAAGGTCACAAATGAAGTCTCTCTCAATATATCTCACTCTATCAAAATCTCTCCCAAATCTCTGTCAAAACCTCTTTCAACCTTTTATAATCATTCAGGGCATCCTGACCCTTAACTTGGTCAAAAATCACTCAAAACGGGAAGATAACTTGAAAAACAGCCCTTAAGGACCGAAACCTCCCATAAGAATCGAAACCCTAATAAGAACCGAACTGCCCTTAAGGAACCGAAGCCTCTTAAAGGACCGAAGTCACCTAAGGGCTCAGTCTATTTCGCTTCTTCCTAGCTTTGGTCCATTTCGCTTCAGACTGCCTGCGGTCTATTTCGCATGCGATTCTCCTCGGATCGAACATACCTTCGGTTCTCACCTTCCTTCTTGGACCGAACCCACTTTCGGTTCTCAACACCATGGGCCGAACCTCGCCTCCTACACTTGGATTTTTGTAGTTTCGCCTCTTTTTCCTGGTTTTCGACCATTTTCACGTTTTAAGCCCGTTTTTGGTCAGTTTAACACGAGATATTTCATATAAATCCATATTTTAACATTTTCAACCCTCTAAGACCATAAAATATCCATATCTTGGAGATTTCTAAGATAAAATATCTACTATTCTTAAGGATAAGATATTGATACCTTAAAGCATTCTTTGACTTTTCTCACCAATTTGTGACACCTCCAGGTCACTATTCATGCTTTATGTCACCAATCCCATTATCCCTAGTCTTTTCCTTGTCCCCTCACACCCTTCCCCAACAAGTTATCTTGAACAAAGGCTGAGAATTCTTTATCTCACCTCCAAGAAGCCCTTTCTTACACCAAAAGATAACACATTTCTCTCTCACTTTCTCTCTCCAAAATTCGAAATTTCCAGGAAGATCTTGAGAATTTCCTTCACATTTGGTAAGTATCTTCATCCTACACTTAAATATTCTACAATCCTTCATCCAAATCATGGATTTCTTACACAATAAACAACATATTTGTTCCTAGATCTTCAAATCATCAAATATCTTCCAAGTGTTCTTGACATGGAAACTACTTTTCTTCATCATCCATCTTAGGGAAACACTCAAGGTGAGCTCATACCCCCACATTTTCCTGTTTTCTTCAAGTTTTAAAGGAGATTACAAGTTAAATTACCAAAAACTTAACAAAACTCAAACATCAGCTTTCCAGAGAAAAGTTGAGTTCCATTCACGGACTGTTTTGACCGACTTAAACTTAAAATCTTTCAAAATTGTTTAATATGCAAATAGTTCAGGTTCATACCTTTAAATGACTACTTGCACATACTCTCATGATTTTTCTATAATTTATGCTGATTTTTACAAAACTGTCTATCACTGTAGCTACGAATTCGGACCTGTGAATATGAACGTTTTCACACCAGTTAGAGACTTCTAAAGATCATAATAAAATTTATGAACAAACTAGACACATTTTCTAAACTCTCAGAGTTTACGAATTCAGTTTTTGACTTCGTATGATTTTTCTGTGATTTTTCTAAAATTGTGCAGAAATGTTAAATGCAAGTTAACAGCTTACAACTTTCATAACACTTTGTAACATGTCGAGCAAAGTGTTAATCTTGATAACTTCATATTTTATATGTGAATTTCTGTTGAACTACACTTATGTAATAGAAAAATTGTTTACTAAATTGTAAGAGGCCTTTATCGTTACAAACAATATCAGATGAAGCATAATAAAAATAGTCATGTTTTGCTATACATTCTACTTACACAAAAATGTTTACTATACGTTACAACCATTTTGATAAACTATGATAAGTATATTTTATGCTTCATATACATTACAAACAATTATGTTAAACTATAATGGGTATAGTTTATATTTCATTTACATTCAAACTCATTACAAAAGGTTTTCATTTCAGATAAACAGGGTACGAATACAAAGTATCAGATTTATACAAAAAGGGGTTTTCAGTTTAGTTCATATTAATCTGTTACTGACTAAATTTGTGAGACATTCGCTTCACGTTACTTCTAAATAAGCACATTTAAAGTCCTGTAATTGTAACCAGGGTCTTTTGTAGGGAGAGCGTGATAGTTGTGTATAGATCTATGTTGGGTCTGACAAACCCACACCCTAGCTGCTTGCAACAGCTCGGCCGACAGGTTAGGGGTGACAAGTGTCATTTAACTTTGCGGCGCCTGAAGAAGGTCGTATACTAGGCCGACTAGGTCATAGCATGGTTATAATAACTCACATGGGGTATTAACAAAACATAAGATTTACGGGTTTTACTTTCAATTAAACGAGTTTATCACGATTTAAACTTGCATAAATTACTTGAAGTATGGAAAATTACTTGTACATTTCGGTCTTGATATTTAAGACTACAATATATTTTGAAAGGGAAATATTGGATTTTCTAGAACAAACATTACTTTTACAAGGAAAGAATTTCAAACACCACATACAAAAGCTTATGAACTCACCAACTTAATTGTTGACACTTTTTCGAAACTACTTGTATTCTCAGGAAATCAGTGAACCAGATAAACAACAGCTTTTGAGGATGGGACGCTCATACGTCAGACATTTCATTTTGTCATCATAATGTAATTGATTTTGAAATATGTGAACACATGCTACGATGTAACTTTTTCAATTATATTTATGACGGTTGTATTTACTTTGATCACTATTATACTCATTGTTATGATACTACACATGAAGTCCTCCATCCCCGGACATTTCCGCCATCCTTGGTTCGGGGGTGTGACAGATTGGTATCAGAGCATTTTTTATAGTGAACTAAGTATATCGAACCACATAAGATTTTAGTCTCTAATTTAACATTTTCAAAACAATTATACTTTTAGAAATGAAATAGTTTATTATTAAAAAGTATGAGTACATACATACATGCAAGTATAGTGTCATATCTAGGACAATACAGAAGTAAAATGAGGAGTTGGACACTATAATTGGTATAGTTTATGTTTCATTTACATTCGAACTCATTAAAAAAGGTTTTCATTTCATATAAACGGGGTACGAATACAAAGTACTGGGTTTATACAAAAAGGGTTTTCAATTCAGTTCACGTAAATCTGTTAATGAATAAATTTGTGAGCGTTCGCTTCACGTTACTTCTAAAGTAGCGCATTAAAAGTCCTGTAATTGTAACCATATTCTCTTGTAGGGAGAGCATGATAGTTGTGTATAGATCTATATTGGGTCTGACAAACCCACACCCTAGCTGCTTGCAACAGCTTGGCTGGCAGGTCAGGGGTGACAAGTGTCATTTAACTTTGCGGCGCCTGAAGAACATTGTATACTAGGCCGACTGGGTCATAGCATGGTTAATTGGTTATAATAACTCACATGGGGTATTAACAAAACATAAGATTTACGGGTTTTACTTTCAATTAAACGAGTTTATGTCAATTTAAACTTGCATAAATTACTTTGAGTATGGAAAATTAATTGCACATTTCGGTCTTGAAATTGAAGACTACAATATATTTTAAAAGGAAAATATTTTATTTTCTGGAACAAACATTACTTTTATAAGGAAAGAATTTCAAACACCACATACAAAAGCTTATGAACTCACCAACTTCATTGTTGACACTTTTTTGAAACTACTTGTATTCTCAGGAAATCAGTGAACCAGATAAACAACAACTTTTGAGGATGGGACGCTCAGACGTCAAGCATTTGATTTTGTCATCATAATGTAATTGATTTTGAAATATGTGAACACATGCTACAATGTAACTTTTTCAATTATATTTCTGACGGTTGTATTTACTTTGATCACTATTATACTCATTGTTATGATACTACACATGAAGTCCTCCATCCCCAGACGTTTCCGCTATCCTTAGTTCGGGGGTGTGACAATATAAAATGTTTTTCTTTTAACTTTCTTCTTGAAATCACAGATGGCTAAAGGCGACCTACGATTTCCTCTGATGCACCTGTGATTTCCTCTATTTATTCATGTTTCACAATAAAGTATGTAAGTTCGATTACTATTTTGTTGATTTGGACTATGATTTCTGACATCATTGACTATGATCTCGTTCACTTATACTAGTTTATATATAAAATGTTCTACATAAAGGTAAGATTATAAATATTTATTTTTTTAAACACTTTTTCATTGTATTTTTTTTTTTACAAAAATGAATTCTACTTAATATTCCGTTGTGTTGTTTTAGACTAACAAACTATAAACTTATATGTACAAATTTATAAAAACTTAATCGTTAAAAGAGGGTAAATATGTAAACATGAGAAGAATTTGGGAAAAAAACACAAATAATGTTCAAGGCATCCATGCACAAAATCGTAGGTACAAGTCACTCATGCATAATATCACAAGTACAAATCATTGATGCATAAAATCAAACCTAATAGCCTACCTACGATTTCATGCCATCTAGCTATGATTTCCTTACAGCTAGATGCAACTTTCTCTAAAAGATTTAACAACCTACGATTTCAGGCACATTACTTGTGATTTCATGCATGCCAGATGTGATTTACTCTTACATAAACAAATCACTATTTTTTAGGTAAATAATGTCACACCCCCAAACTGGAACGGAAAAAACATTCGGGAGCGGAGGACGTCATGTAAAGTATCACAAAAATTGTATAATAGTAATCAAAGCAACAAAAACCAATGTATTGATAACATAGTATTTATATTGTATTTAAAACATTTACTTGTTTAACATTAATGCAATAGCAACTGTAACGACGTGAAAATTTAAAACAATTTTTCATTTTTCAAACATAACATATCTCATATAAATCATCTCAAACTCAAGTGTATCAAATGTTATCACGGTAAAACATATCCTAGAATCTGAAATACAAAATCCTCTGTCAGTGTGTACAAATCATGTCGGCGCCTTCCCGTGATCCTCGCTGGTACCTGAAACACATATCATATAACACGGTAAGCATAAATGCTTAGTGAGTTCCCCAAAATACCACATACAACACATAAGCCACTCGAGGCTATAACTCGGTAAGACTCTCCGGTCAATGTGTCTTAGCGGGACCCTCCAGTCCCGTAGCTCGTTGGAACCTCTGGTCTGGTCTAAATCGTTGGACCCTCCGGTCCGGTCTGGTTGAGGACCCTCTAGCCTCGTAAGTCGTTGGACCCTCCGGTCCGGTCTAATATCACATAGAATACATAAATCACAAGGCACATAATCTCAAGCAAGCACATAACACGTAAGACCCTCCGGTCTGCACATAGATACCACTATAGGTAATGTATAGTGAGAAGACTCACCTCATAAGATGTCTAGAAAACTCTCGTGCTCGAATCCCCGATCTAGCCTCCGCCTATCAAAATGATAATATCTCTAATCAATACACTCCTTACATCCACATCTCTAAGAATGGGTAGAAGACTATTCTACCCCTCCCTGACCTCTCTTAAATCAGTTTGACCAACCCTAAGGTCAACTGAAGTCAACTCAGTCAACGGTCCAACTTTGACCAGACTCGCCGAGTGCACTCGGGTGACTCGGCGAGTCCATGCGTGTCCTCTGACTCCTCCTAAAGCCTCACTCGAATCGTTGAGTTAACCTCTCAACTCAACGGGTTACCACTGGTCACGAATCGCAGGGCAACCCGATCTGACTCATTGAGTCCTCTCATGGACTCGTCGAGTTACCTCCATGGCATTGCATATTTGACCTTCTGAGGTCAGATCTGTTTCTCTAACTTATAGATCTTGTCACACCCCAAAACCGAGAACGGCGGAAACTTTCTGGGGCGGAGGTCATCATGTATGTATCACAACAAAGTAAAGTAGTAAACAAGCAACAACATCGTCCATTGCATTAATAGTAATAGTTTAATACATGTGTGTTCTTTCATAGAAATAAGACGTTAAAACAAGTAATCAAAATAAAAGATGAGTCTTGACTGCTCCGTCTTCACAAAACCTGGTCATCGTACATGTCTACTGGTGACCTGAGAATACAAGTTATTTTGAAAGTGTAGGTCAGCATTTAAGCTGGTGAGTTCATATTTATTTAATGTCATTGTTCATATAAGTTTGATTATAACATTTGAAATCGTTCAATGGAATCGTTTGTATATGTTTTGAAATCTCCTAGAAAATCCCATATTTTCTACTAGTATAAAAAAAGTAGTCTTCTACCAAGACCTGAATGTTTTGAAAGTAGTCTTTAACCAAGACATGACTGTTTTGAAAGTAGTCTTCTACCAAGACTTGTATGTTTTGTTGTAACAAAGATGGTTTTCCCCTTTATGACTACTATTAACAATATATATAGTCTACTTTATCGTTTACGTGAATGTATCACAAAATAAAAGTAATAGGGAAAATATATCCATATAAGTATTATCCTTTGGTATTAGGATAAACACGACATCGCGACTGTCGAAACGTTCTCACTGTGAATATCCGTACATGTTCATTTTCCTCTGTAGCTAACAGCAGGTGGAAGGAATGTTTAATTCCTTAAATGTCTTCCTAGTATAAGTATTAACCGTAGATATCCGTAGATGATCATTAACTCTGTTGCTAACAACTGGGTTTAGGAATGGTTAGTCCCTTATTGTTTTTTACCACATAGTATCTATGTAAAAGTATCCCTATAACTGTATCCATGTAAGAAGAATCTCTGTAAGAGTATCCATATAAATGTATCCATGTAAGAGGAATCTCTGTGAGAGTATCCATATAAATGTATCCATGTAAGAGGAATCTCTGTAAGAGTACCCATATAAATGTATCCATGTAAGAGGAATCTCTGTAAGAGTATCCCTTCATATAGCATGTAGTCTAGACTCATGAATGAACTGACTCTGGTGTAATTTCTTGTAATAGGGATAATGTTTTGTATCCCCGAAACTATTCCTATAATAGTTTACTAGAATGTAATTGATGAGCGTCCAAGTAGGTTTATACACCCTTGCTACCTAAGAGTGCCGGAACTGAATTAACTGATGGAACATTTATGACTATATATGTACATATGATATATAACTAATATTTAAATGACCTTCAGATGAGTACCCAATATCCCATCAGACCACATCCAAATCGAGGAAAAGGAAACAGGGTGGATAGCCTTCCTAAGTCTTTTAAACATTTCTTATATAACTATACTTATAGAGGCATGCAATTTATAATATAAAAGAATAAAAGAAGTTTTGTAAAACCTTTGAAAAGTTTAATAAATAAGAATTTATGACTTGATGTCAGTTTATAAATTGAATCGAAAACCGTTTGACAAAACAGTTTAACTGTGAGAAAACCTTTGTTTGAAGCACAACTATAACAGATTCAAAAGGAAACCTATAGTTTGTAAGATAGTTTCTAAAAGTATTTCAACATGTAAAAATGTTTGAGAAAACTATTTGAAGTACACATGAAAACGTTCGTTTGTTCTTGTATATGAATGTATCTCCTTGAAATGGTATTTCTAGTATGTAAAAGTTCGTGATGTTCTCGTAAAACTATACCTATTATAGTTTTCTAAAAGTGTGTCTTGTTGGTATAGTAATCCTTAGTGAAATGCTCGCTTGTTATGAAAAGTGTAATTTTTGTAGTGCCTAAGATGGACACATATACTTATAGTATAATCAAGGTTTTGATTTATATATATATAACAACATTTTTCATTTCAAAAGATATGATGTTATCATGATATATTTTTGCATATGAAAGTTTCCTTATAATAGTTATAAATCACATATGATTCCATTCATAAAAAGTGTATAATGAAACTTTACATAACACACGATAATAATCGTGGTGATTATAGGGGTATGAACTCACATGATTGATCGAAGAAAGTGAGACGAAATCCGAGCAGAACTTCTACTCGAGAAAGCGGATTTCTCGGGATTCTCAGGAATCTCAGGAGCGTAAAACTTCCTTCCAAACTTGGATATGAAAACTGGGCCTTTGGGATGACTCCGAGGGTTGATACGCAGAGCTTTGGCGCGAGAAAGGAAAGAATTGAGCAAAAAAGGCCGGCATCCTCGCATCCTTTATACAGGGTCTGAATCCCTCGCGTATGCTGGGCGTACGAGGGTACGCTAGGCGTACGCAACGTCAGGCATGACCGCATTCTCGGACAAAGAATCGAAGCGACGTGGACGGATTGAGGCCGAGCATCCGAGTACGCTGGGCATACAAGGGTACGCTGGGCGTAACCTAGATTGGTCCGATGACTCCTCATTCGAAGAATACCGGGTTTTTGAATATAATTAATATTTTAATTATTTAGTAAACTTCAAAAATTCATATCTTTCTCATATGAACTCCATTTTCGACGTTCTTTATATCCACGCAAAAGTGAGACTACGATCTACAATTTTCGTTTAGACTCTGTCGGAAAATGTTGACTTTATTTTTAATATTATATTTTAATAGGTCGGGACAAGAAAAGTCCATTAAAGTTCCATAACTTCTTCATCCGACGTCCGTTTCCGTCAGACTTTTTACCGTTGCGCTTCTATTGCTGAGACCTTCGATTCTCATTTAGTTTATGTCGGCTAAAAGTCTCTCGATCTCTATTTCGAGTTTTTAGCTGTCTACTGCTATATCCGTAACTTAGAAAAATCATAACTTCCTCATACGAAGTCAGATTTGGATGTCCATTTCATGTACTTTTATGGTTTAATGATATCTAAATCTTTCATTTAGATACCTAAGGCTAAAAATCATTGTATTGAAACTTCAAGTTTTACGTCTATAAGTGTTTCCGGTTTTGCCGAGAATCTTCGGTTGGTCATAACTTCTTCGTTATAACTCGAATTCTAGGGTACTTTATATGTACGAAAACCTTGATACGATTCCTACTACTCTATTTAACCCAAATAAGATTTTAGGAAAGTTAAATTTTGACGTAAATTTGACTTGTGATCCATCATATTGTCTCGAAATATCGGGTTGTCACATCATCCCCCGTTAGAGGGAATTTCTTCCCGAAATTAGAGTTTAAACATAATTGATAATCATGCTACGGTTAGAAGTTTTATTCGCTTCTAGTGTTCTTAAGTGAACTCGGTTGCTCGCTTGGCATTCCAGCGAACCTTTCACTATCGGGATACGACTTTGCTTTTTTTGTTTGACTTCACTGGCATGATAACTCTTCTTGGTCGAACGTATGTTGAATTTTTGTGGACTGTGAGAATAGTACATCTTGTACCCTACAACTAGTGCCTCCATATCTTCAAAGCAATTACCGCTGCTCCTGACTCAAGATCATGTGTTGTATAGTTAACTTCCTGTGTCTTAAGCTGTCTTGAGGTATAGGCAGTGACCTTTCCTCTTGTATAAGAACAAAACCAATTCATACTGATTATGAAGTCAGAACCTTGTGGTTGATTAGATGCCGTGAAGATCTAAAAGAAAGTATGATTACTCATGAATTCAAGAAAAAGGATAGGTACTTTTGTTCTATCTGTCTCTTTTGTCCCAATCGACAGGAAGGGCATGTGTTTGCCTTCTAAGTTTATTCACATGGCAGCACGATGACTCGTAGTCTTGGGCAGTCTCTGTCCTGAAGTTCATATTAGAATTCATACATGGTTCAACGATCACAATCTCGTGTATACGAGTCGTATATAATTAATATTGAAAAGGTAGTCGAATAACTGATTCTTCTTTAAGCTCACATCCCATCGAGGAAAAAGAAGTTAAAGTGGAATCGTCAATTCTAAACCTGTAGAACCTTGATTATATATCACCCCTATGTATACATTCATCAGCGACAGAGAAACCGTATGGATCTTTGGATTTGAACTTGACGTACTGTACGAGTGGCACTTCAGGGATTTGTTCGGAAAGGAAAAGAACTATGAGGTACTCCATTCATGAGTACTTGGTGTTCTGATACGAAGGCTTCGCTGGAAAGGTGATTTCGAAGAAAGAGATGTACGTATGAAGCTATTTTATGAGAATCAAATTGAATCAAGTCGAATGATAATGTCGGAATCATAAGGAAACTTAAAGAAATTAGATTTGAACATAAGACGTTTACAGACAAAACACAACCGTGCAACCGTCAATAAAGTTATAGTACTTTAGACTACTACAAGACTATTGTTGCGAATAAGGTATACTACAAAAGGCAAGTATACGCAGCACGAGTGTCCCTGTACCGACAGGATCCCGCAAAAGATAAGACTCTGGTTGCACTAGTTTTGGATGGTTTATAAGTCTGTTACAACGAAACGCCTAAATTACATTAACGTGGGTTCGGAGTAGGTTTTCCTGCAACTGTGATCCTGAGAATCCTACCGTCTACGCCAGAGTTCTTTGTTATAGGGCAATACTTCTTGAGGTGTCCTATCTCCCCGCATTGGTGGCATGACTGGCTAATGCTAGCCTTGGTGGCGGGAGTGAGGTGTTTAGCCAGTGTTATGTGGACACGAGTGCCTTCCTCATTACACCACCTTGGAAATTGCTTCCTAAAGCGTTCTGCAGGAGTTGCCACTTGTTGCTGTGGCATGGCAAGTCTTTGGGATCTCTTGCGCTCCTTTAGGGCTTGACGATATCGTCTCTTCCTTTCGGTCTTATGGCTTCGCAAGTCTATGACTGTTGCCATTTGTTGGTTTCCCGGTTTGGTACTACCATGGGAACTCTTGACTCCTTTGTCGGTCTTTCTTGTGTTGCCTGAGTTGATGTGTGTAAGGAATGTTGTCACAGCAGTTGTTACTGCAGCTTGTAATGTAGCGGCGTCGATATGGAGGATAGGGGCTTCGTTGCTCGGCTGATTGTTTCCGGATGACAATATGATTCTGTAACATGAAAGATAAAGATTTTGTGAGTGATTCTGGTTGACTCTAGATGTACTTCGATTGTTCAAGTAAAGAGTAAGACTATGTTCTCGAAAGTTTGACCTACATCCCTATGATGCATTCATAGTACGGATTGGAAGTATGTTTATGAAGGGTTGACCTACATCCCTATGATGCAGTCCTAGAAATGAGTGGAAGTAAGTTCGTAGAATGGTCTCAAGACGCTTGTCGTTCAAGTCGAGGCATTGTTGGTTGGTGAATAACATGATCCAACCACTAAAAGAGACTTGGAGATGTTTCCAAAGCTAAATTACTATAGTCCAATGACTTGACTAAAGCATGTTTCTGATAGACTCCAATGAAAGTATGATAAGAGTACTTGAATAAAGAATGACACAGAAGTTAGTCGACTGTCAATATCTTTGATATTCATGACGTAAAAGTTTGGGAAAAATGACCTTGTAAAAGGTCTTACATCATATCCATAGAAGATAGTTCTTGACATCATAAAGACCTAACCAAATGTACTTACAGTACAAGATAGTTTCATAGAAAATGCCACATCGGGCATAGACAGAAAATGATTCCTTTTTACAAGGAAAATAAAGTAAGGCATTTACTACTGGCGACGATCACCCTTATGGTAAACCCTTAGTTCGGCTAGTTGACGTTCTATATCAAGCAGGCATCTTTCGTACACCTTATGGCGTACTTGGAGCTCTATGACTTCGGCTCGGGTTTCAGCTAGTGCTTGCAGCAGGGTCTCATGGTTTCTCTCGGATCTCTCACTTGTGATCATGGCGGTTGGTGCGAATGGTATGCATTCTGGAATTGGCATTAATCTCTTAGATACGTTGGAGAGCTGTCTTGCCCTGAATTTCGTTTCGGGCAACTTTGCGGCCAGACTTGGAAGAATTCTGTCTGCTGAGCTTCCTTCACTTGTGTTGTAGAAGCTTCGGTCTCCATCAAATGACATAGGTTGATCTTGCTCTTCGCTCCCTATCTCCAAACATTCTACCCAAGGGGGCGTCGGGCCATGAAAAGCCGGTCGAGGGTTAGGAATTGGAACGGGAGATGCTTGGGGTAGGTTCTCAACCTTGGGTTCGGAGTTATCAACATCCGAAAGGTTTTCAGCATGGTGATCATTCAAAGGGATTGGATGATCACTCTCTAGTTCTTCTTCAAACCATCCAACATTGCCTTTGTTCTGAAGGTACGGGTTGCCGTGGGGATGGAGTCCAGTTATGTTATCTACGCGAGAATTGGGGTAAGGAAATAATTATTAGACGAACTATCTAGATAATTATTAGAAAATCTTCATTAGTTACATCGCTATTTGTAAAGTGCATACCTGTCATATGTAATCAACACAGGATAGGCTTTCGAATAAGTGAACTTAACTCCAAATTCACAAGGAATAAGGGTAAAGCAAAAACTTCACCGATTCCAAGTCTATAACATCCTAGGTACATATAGCCTTAGTGTATCCACTTAGCAACTATCAACTTAGAAAAGAAGATCCTTTTTAGTTCTCGAGTAAGTAATTATGGTAACACAAAACACCCCTATGGTATTTTAGACATAGGTTCTGTTATAATGTTCTCATTGTGGTAATGTTGGTAAGTTTTTAGAATTGTTGCTACATCACAACCATTATTGGGCATACGCTAATCACTCCTCGGACCAGCATAGTTGATCAGGATATGCCACTCCCAATACTGACTATACATCCCCAAGCTTATTTGTGATATTCAACAATCGTAATACTTTTGTTCTTGTCGTTGTGACACCGATTTTGGTATGAATGCAGGCACGTATACTTACTTAAATATTTTATTATTTTAGAAGTATAAAATCTAAGTCAGAGTATTTTAATCCCATTGTATTTATAGTTAGTATATCTTTTATGGGTTGATATACTCAATTCACTATAAACAATGCTCTGATACCAATCTGTCACACCCCAAAACCGAGAACGGCGGAAACATTCTGGGGCGGAGGACGTCATGTATGTATCACAACAAAGTAAAGTAGTAAACAAGCAACAACATTGTCCATTGCATTAATAGTAATAGTTTAATACATGTGTGTTATTTCATAGAAATAAGACATTACAACAAGTAATCAAAATAAAAGATGAGTCTTGACTGCTCCGTCTTCGCAAAACCTGGTCATCGTACCTGTCTACTGGTGACCTGAGAATACAAGTTATTTTGAAAGTGTAGGTCAGCATTTAAGCTGGTGAGTTCATATGTATTTAATGTCATTGTTCATATAAGTTTGATGATAACATTTGAAATCGTTCAATGGAATCGTTTGTATATGTTTTGAAAACTCCTAGAAAATCCCATATTTTCTACTAGTATAAAAAAAGTAGTCTTCTGCCAAGACCTGAATGTTTTGAAAGTAGTCTTTAACCAAGACATGACTGTTTTGAAAGTAGTCTTCTACCAAGACTTGTATGTTTTGTTGTAACAAAGATGGTTTTCCCCTTTATGACTACTATTAACAATATATATAGTCTACTTCATCGTTTACATGAATGTATCAAAAAATAAAAGTAATAGGGAAAATATATCCATATAAGTATTATCCTTTGGTATTAGGATAAACACGACATCGCGACTGCCGAAATGTTCTCACCGTGAATATCCGTAGATGTTCATTTTCCTCTGTAGCTAACAGCAGGTGGAAGGAATGGTTAGTTCCTTAAATTTCTTCCTAGTATAAGTATTAACCATAGATATCCGTAGATGATCATTAACTCTGTTGCTAACAACCGGGTTTAGGAATGGTTAGTCCCTTATTGTTTCTTACCACATAGTATCTATGTAAAAGTATCCCTATAAGTGTATCCATGTAAGAAGAATCTCTATTAGAGTATCCATATAAATGTATCCATGTAAGAGGAATCTCTGTAAGAGTATCCATATACTTATAGTATAATCAAGGTTTTGATTTATATATATAACAACATTTTTCATTTCAAAAGATATGATGTTATCATGATATATTTTTGCATATGAAAGTTTCCTTATAATAGTTATAAATCACATATGATTCCGTTCATAAAAAGTGTATAATGAAACTTTATATAACACACGATAATAATCGTGTGTTTTACTTGTATTCCCCCCTTAAAAGCATATAACAACATTTATAAAACATTTAAAAGTGGTGATTATAGGGGTATGAAGTCACATGATTGATCGAAGAAAGTGAGACGAAATCCGAGCAGAACTTCTACTCGAGAAAGCGGATTTCTCGGGATTCTCGGGAATCTCGGGAGCGTAAAACTTCCTTCCAAACTTGGATATCAAAACCGGGCCTTTGGGATGACTCCGAGGGTTGATACGCAGAGCTTCGGCGCGAGAAAGGAAAGAATTGAGCAAGAAAGGCCGGCATCCTCGCATCCTTTATATAGGGTCTGAATCCCTCGTGTACGCTGGGCATACGCAACGTCAGGCATGACCGCATCCTCGGACAAAGCATCGAAGCGACGTGGATGGATTGAGGCTGAGCATACGAGTACGCTGGGCGTACGAGGGTACGCTGGGCGTAACCTAGATTGGTCCGATGACTCCTCCTTCGGATAATACCGGGTTTTTGAATATAATTAATATTTTAATTATTTAGTAAACTTCAAAAATTCATATCTTTGTCATACGAACTCCGTTTTCGATGTTCCTTATATCCACACGAAGGTGAGACGACGATCTACAACTTTCATTTAGAATCCGTCGGCAAATCTTGATTTATTTTTAATATTATATTTTAATAGGTCGGGACAAGAAAAGTCCGTTAAAGTTCCACAAGTTCTTCATCCGACGTCGGTTTCCGTCAGAATTTTTACCGTTGCGCTTCTATTGCTGAGACCTTCGATTCTCATTTAGTTTGTGTCGGCTAAAAGTCTCTCGATCTCTATTTCGAGGTTTTAGCTGTCTACTGTTATATCCGTAACTTAGAAAAATCATAACTTCCTCATTCGAAGTCAGATTTTGATGTTCTTTTCATGTACGTTTACGGTTTAATGATATCTAAAACATTCATTTAGATACCTAAGGCTAAAAATTATTGTATTGAAACCTCTCGTTTTACGTCTATCAGTGTTGCCAATTTTGCCGAGAATCTTCGGTTGGTCATAACTTCTTCGTTATAACTCGGATTCTAGGGTTCTTTATATGTACGAAAACCTTGATACGATTCCTTCTACTTTATTTAACCCAAATAAGATTTTAGGAAAGTTAAATTTTGACGTAAATTTGACTTGTGATCCATCATATTGTCTCGAAATATCAGGTTGTCATAGATCTGGCCTTTTAACACCCAAGAATCATGTAATGGTCTGAACTAATGGATAGTGTATCTTCTATTATATACCATAGAAAACCCATTAATGCTTCCTAGCTTCAAACCCTAAGGTTTACTCTCCTAAAGCTTCATACTTTCGGGATCTCTGGACCTAGAAGGGTTTAGATCTGTAACAAAACTTGCAAGAGGGGTTTAAGGCATTCAAAACCCCAAAAATGAAGCGATTCAAGCCCTAACCCCAAGAAAATGGAATCTACACAATAGGGAAGAAAAGGGGTTCGATTTGGTACCTCAGAATGAAGCTCCTTGCTTGAATAACTCAGAACAACAACCTCCTTTGGTCCCTCTCGCTGGAACTCTTCTCCTCTCTTGCAAAATCACACCAAATAGCTCAAGATAGTTTTTTCTCTCACTCTACACACTCAAGCTCGCTAGGGTTCTCTCTTCTGGAAAGGTAGCCACGATTGAAGGCCATCAGTACCTTTAAATAGGGCTCAGGCCCAAAGATTTAGGGTTTCTGCCAACAGTACGGACTCGTCGAGTCGACTCACCGACTTGTCAAGTCCATTCATTAATCTGAGTCATCAGTCGCGACCTTACTCGACGAGTTGGGGCGTTAACTCGTTGAGTCACTCCTCATATCTCAAAAATAAATACTCAAATTGTCATACCTAGAAATCTAAACGTTACAACAAAAGATAAGACGAGATGCTACTATGCTCCGTCTTCGAAACGCCCATGAGAGTACCTGTCTACTAACTTTCTTGAGAATACAAGTGGTTTGAAAAAGTGTCAACATTTAAGTTGGTGAGTTCATTAGTATAATATTGGAAAAGATATGTTCTTTATTATTGAAAATGTTAATGTGTTCTTTTAAGAAAATCCAATATTTTCTTAGTACATCAATTTTAGTCTTAGTACTTTAAGACTAATAATTATCAGTTTCTAATGTTTAAAATCTTGTGACTCGAGGTTCTGATTCATGTAATTGGAATGACTTGTACTGTTGCATCCTATGATTTCTTAATGTATACGAATTATATATGATTAAAATTGAACGGACAGTCGATTGGGTGATTCTGTCCTAAGCCCAAAACTAAACAAGGAACATGAAGAAAGGCGGAAATCACACATTCCGTTGCATGTTGGATCTTTATTGTATATAATCCTGACGTATACATTAAGTAATCATAGAATTTAGTAAAGTGAAAACTCGATATATGTTTACTAGACCTCTGTTTGTACCATATTAGTGAATAATATGATGTTTTGCTTTCCATGTGACTATATGTAAATCTGGAAATTTTGTACTAGCAAATAATGTAACATTGTTTGATTATTTAAATAAAACCATTGAAAGTATATTTGCCATTGATGAGAATTAAATCCTAGATCGATTAGATCTTTCACAGGTATGATTATGAAAATCAAACAAGACAAATACAGAAAGTGAATGAACACAAAATGGAATCAAATGTATGATTATGATTCAATAAAGTCATGCCTCAGCAGAGCTCGATGAAGAACTTCTGTTGTAGAGCGAGCAAGGGTTTTCAAAAACTCAGAGAGAAAAATTATAAAAGCGTTAACATCTAAGACTGCATGCATGCAGCTTATATACTAAACCCTAGAACAAAAACATGCACGGTTGGACAGAACAATTACCGGCAATCAAAACAAGGCTAAGGACCGAGCCCATGACGCAATCTAATAATCCAACAATCTCCCTCTTTGCATCAAATGAGGCGATAGATTATTTCTTCTGTGTTGGCTTCACTGTCTTTATTACTTTGAACAGACGAGGAATTATTGCAAGAAGTGTCTGCCGAAACTGGATATAGCACCTCAGCATGTCAGTGAACAACTTCTTGTCAGCTGCACTGTTCTGATCACACGTCTGAATGATCTCCAAGATTTTCTCTAGGCAAGACATTGAGAAGAGGTGTTTGTCAACGAGAGCGAACAAGCATTTCTGACCTTCGTCTCTGATGAACTTAACAGTGTGGTACTTTGAATCTATCTTCCCCTTGACCATAGTGTTGACATTGCCTGCCCTACCCATAGTTTTGATCGTGGTTCGCTTGTGAATGGCAGAGGCAATCTCCTGGTCCATCTTCGCTACCTCGTGAATGTAGCATACAAGCATTCGCTTAACATGATCAATTATTGGCTGGTACTCCTGAGGATTTGACAGAAGAATGTTATTGAGGAGTATCCAGTCATGGGGATTAAGGTTCGGTAGATCACCAAGGGTGAAGTTGTAAACTGAGCCTTCGGTTCCTTGAGTCACTTTGAATTTGACATTAATAAACTTCACCGCTGAGTAGGGATTCAACACCTTCACAGTATTAATCTTCTTCGAACTCCAGGTCAAGTACCGGGGTTGAGCAAACTCCAAATAGAACTCCATCAGATCCCTATCTACCTTCGGGTCTGGGGAAGGAATAGCAACAATCGAATTAAAGTAATGGAAGATAAATGCCTTTCGAGTGATTGGCATATTGAACTGTGCATCCTTGGAGTTCTCGAGCCCAAAGGACATTATTGGCTCAAGCCAAAGAATGCTTGGCTCATCGATTGCACATCTTTGAAGCGAATCTATAGTCCAGACAGGAAACATGGACTTCTTCTTTTCTAGGAGCTCCGCCTCCTTTCGCTTCTGCTCGAGCTTAACTTTTTGTTTCTTGTAGTTTTCTTCCATTTCCTTTTTAGAGGGCTTTACCTTCTGAAAGGGGTTCTTAGGATTCTCCGCATAGACATCATCCTCATTGTCAGTTTCATCTTCACCAATCTTCTTCTTCTTTTTCTCCTTGTTACTGACCGAAGCTTCATTACCCTTCGGTTTAGTAGATGGTTTCGGTCCAGAAGGAGGTTGAGTTGTTACCTTCTCTCCCCCTTGTTTCGGCTGGACACCAGTCACCGGAACACCCTTGATACGACCAAGGATGTCCAATGCTGGTCTGAGCTTGTCAGCCAGATGGTGCCTGATAGTTATGGTGATGATAGGATCGTGAGCCTCAAGGGGATGAAGGAGGATGGAGTGAACATTAGCTGCCGAACTCCGAATGACCTCCCCTTCTGACTTTAGGTCGTTGACCTCAGCAGTAGCAGTACACAGCTTGTAATTTTGCATTTTCAGCTGGGAGGTTCTCCTGTCTAGCTCATCCATGATACGATTCTCTACAACTAATTCTGCCTCAAGTTGAGTAAGACAATCATTAACATTAGCATGTAGAGACTTGTTGGCAGCTTCAGTTGCTTGGCATGCAGCTTCAAGGTTGGATCTTTCAGACTGAAGGGACCGTTGAAGGTTCTCCACCGAAGCATTGACGGTTTGAGCATTCTTTTTAGTAGCAGCCTGTAAGGAATCTAGAAACAGGTGAGCTTCAGAAACTAGTTTATCGAATTTTGCGGTCGCTTCCTTGCACTCCTTAGTAGAAGCATCAACAGCAAGTGAGGCTTATTGACACTGTGAAGTAGAGGCTTCAATGGCTTTAGCTGTAGCAGAGAGTGAGGCATTGTGTTCTGTAACAACAGATGAGAAGAAGGCCTTTAAAGCAGCTTTAGAGTAAGCTCCGGAGGAAGAGGATGAGAGCAGTTGATCAAACTTTTCATTCACTGCCTTGAGATGACGCTTTGTAACAGGCTCATCATCATCATCGTCACTCTGCACATGGTAAGGACTGAAATACGTGGAATCAAATTCCAAGTCCTCACCACCTAGAATAGGGGTTGTTTCTATGGATTGAATGGGAGATAAGGGTTTGGTAGTGGCTGGAGGTTCAGTTGTGACAGGTGGTTCGGTTGTTACTGGTGGAGTGGGAGCAGTGGAGTGAGCTCCTGTGGTAGTAGTGGTAGTAGTAGTAGTGTCTGTGAATATGGGAGTGGGGATGGGAATTGAAGTGAAGGGTTGAGTGGTTGGAATCGGAAATATTGGAGGGATAGATGCTGGGATGGTTATAGGTGGAGGTGAAGGTGTGTCACACCCCCAAACCTGAACGGCGGAAACGTTCGGGGGCGGAGGACGTCATATTCAGTATCATAACAGTTCATAGAAAGGAAAGTACACACCACCATATATATATTAAAGTTTCCAAAATGTTTACATAATCGTAGGTGTTACATGTTTGCAAAAGAAATCAAATATAAAATGGTGATCCAAAATATGTTACTAACGCCAATGCGTTAGTCTTCAGAAGTAGTTGCTACCTGGCTAGCGGTTTCCTGTGAATACAAGTTATTTCAAAGAAAAAGTGTCAACATTTAAGTTGGTGAGTTCATAAGTAGTGTTTTGAGAAGATGTATGCCATTCGAAAGTGTTTGCATGTTTTCCAGAAAAACCCTTATTTTCTTATAAAAGTATGCAATGCATATGAATGTTCGTGATGTAAATTGCAACTAATTGTACCGAGAAAATCCCTTATTTTCCTATTAGTTGTTTGGTTTGTATACAGGAAAAACCCTTATTTTCCTGACATAACTGGCAGTCTCTAAGACCGAAAATCGCAAGCAACCGACGTGCTCGAAAGGTGTGGCATAGTTTTATATAATAAAGCTATACGAAGATCGCATTTGTTAGATGAAGAATAGTTTTAAAAGCTACTCTTTCATAAAAGCATAATACCATAATAATTGTATATCCGATGAGTTTTATAACCATACTAAACATAATATGCCTGTAGCGACGTTCTTCAGGCGTCGTAGCGTTATGACAACTGTCACCCCAAAAGACGGACTGTAGCTAACAGTCAGGGCGCGGGATCATGACTTCCCGTATAGATCTATACACATTTGACACGTTCTCCGAACGGGAGACTCTGGTTATAGACAGGACTTGCAGCATTACTTTCTAATAAAGAAAAGTAACGTTTGAAGATATACACGACTCATGGATTCTCAACTAAGTCTGTATTAAAGTAGTAGTTTGTATGCAAAGTTTAACCTCTATCACAATGTTTGACAAAGCATAAATCATAAGTTCTTTGAATGTATGAAATGACTTAGTAAAGAACGTTACCCTTGATATGATGTGTTTGTGTGTAAACGTATAAATAAAACATATTTCTATTTATAAACATATTATATCCCAAAGAGGTTAAAGCTGTGTTGTGAGGGGTTTTGTATCATAATATCTTCACAAGATAGTTACAACAACAGTATGAAAAGTATATGAAAAGGTTAAGGTTTCACACGATTTTTGTCATGTGTATACTTGTATTCCTCCCCAAAAAGAGTATAAAACATTTAAAATGTATTTAAAGAGTGTTCGAAGGGGATATGAACTCACTTGATAGTTTGAAGATTGTGGGGTGGAAAACCGAGCAGAGTTTCGTCTCGGGAAACTGATTTTTCTTGGGATTCTCGGGAATCTCGGGAGTAGAATCGGCCTTCGGGACTTGAGCCAAAAAGACCAGAGCTTCGGGTTTGAACGGACACGGAAAACGAGGAAATGCTGGGAGAGAGAGAAGAGAAATGAACCCTTTCTTTGGAAACCCTCGCATTCTATTTATAGGAAGGCAAGTCTGCCTCGGTACGCGGGGCGTACGCTCGTACGCGCTGCGTACGCGTACGTCATGCATGACCGAAGCCTCGACTGCCTCGGTTCGGATGGGACGGGTTCTTGGGTTATCGGGTCGGATGGGACGGGTTGCTGGGGAGGTGGGTCGGATGGGACGCCGGGTCGGACGGGTCGGACGGGTCGGACGGGTCGGCTTCCTCGGATATGGCGACGTGGACGATCCGAGGCCAATCCTCTCGGTTACGCGGGGCGTACAGGAGTACGCAGCGCGTACTTCGGAGAAGGACGCTGACTCCTCTTCGGATAATGTCCGAATTTTGAATTAAATAAATAATTAATTTATTTAATAAACTTCAAAAATCCATATCTTCTTCATACGAACTCCGTTTTCGATGGTCTTTATATCCACGCGTAGGTGAGACTACGATCTACAACTTTCGTTTAGACTCCGTTGGCAAATTCCAAAATTATTTTTATTATTTATTTTATAACTAATCGCTTTTAAGGAATTTCTTTGAAAAATCATAACTTCCTCATGCGAAGTCAGATTTGGACGTTCTTTTTGTGTACGCTCACGGTTTAATGTTATCTATGACTTTCATTTAGATACCTAAGGCTAAATGTTATCGTATTGAAACTTTGCGTTTTTCGTTTGATCGGTGTTGACGGTTTTGACAGAAATCTTAGAATGGTCATAGCTTCTTCGCCATAACTCAGATTTTAGTGTTTCTTTATTTATTTGGAACCTTTAAGACGATATTTACTACATAGCGTACTCCAAATCAGAGCTTTTGAACAATTCATTTATCGATGATATTCCCATTACATTCAAAAAGGGGGGTTACAAGACTCGGTTTATATTGCCCGGGATAACGGGTTGTTACATCATCCCCCCGTTAAACGGAATTTCGTCCCGAAATTTAATACAAGGTAAGAGTTTTAGGGGCTGAGGAAGATATGCGGATACTTCTGTAGCATTTGGTCTTCCCGTTCCCATGTGAATTCGGGTCCTCTCTTAGCATTCCATCGAACTTTTACTATTGGAATGCGACTCTGTTTGGTCCTTTTAACTTCCCTATCCATGATCTCGACGGGTTCTTCCACAAAGTTGAGATTTTCGTTTAACGCGATTTCATCGAGTGGAATTACAAGTGTTTCGTCGGACAAACACTTTTTCAGGTTCGACACGTGGAATACTGGATGCACTTTGATAAGCTCGATTGGAAGTTGGAGTTTGTAGGCCACTGGACCAACTCTCGAAATGATTTCGAAGGGTCCAATGTACCTGGGGTTTAGCTTTCCACGCTTCCCAAAGCGTATCATGCCTTTCCATGGTGAGACCTTCAGTAGCACACGGTCGCCAATCTGGAATTCCAAGGGTTTACGTCTCCTGTCGGCATAGCTCTTTTGCCTATCTCTTGAGGACTTCAGTCGTTCTCGTATTTGCACGATCTTTTCGGTAGTCTCTCTGATGATTTCTGGGCCAGTAAGGGTGCTCTTAGTGACTAGACCTTTTGCCAATTGGGTGTCGCCCACTTCCGTCCAGCACAGGGGTGATCTGCACTTACGGCCGTAAAGGGCTTCGAACGGAGCGGTCTTGATACTAGTATGATAACTATTGTTATAAGAGAACTCGACCAAAGGAAAGTGAATATCCCATGCCTTGCCAAAGTCGATTACACATGCTCGCAACATGTCTTCCAAGGTTTGGATCGTCCTCTCACTCTGTCCGTCAGTTTGAGGGTGGTATGCTGTACTCAAGTCCAACCTCGTTCCCATGGATTTTTGCAGTGATTGCCAAAATCTGGAAGTGAACCTGCTGTCTCTATCTGAGATGATTGACATTGGTACCCCATGAAGTCGTACGATCTCCCGGATGTAGGTTCTTGATAGTTTTTCCATCCTATCGGTTTCCTTGATAGGTAAGAAATGGGCTGATTTGGTTAATCTGTCGACGATTACCCAAATAGTATCTTGGCCACTCTGAGTTTTGGGCAGTTTGGTTATGAAGTCCATGGAAATCTGCTCCCATTTCCACTCAGGTATATCAGGTTGTTGGAGTAGGCCTGAGGGTTTTTGATGTTCCATTTTTATTTTGGCGCAAGTTAGACACTTGCTCACATACGTAGCGATCTCCGCTTTCATGTTTGGCCACCAGTAGAGTTGCTTGAGATCTAGATACATTTTGTCTGACCCTGGGTGTACGGAGTATGGGGTCCTGTGTGCCTCGCTCATAACTACCTCTCTGAATCCCCCAAACTTTGGTGTCCAGATCCGGTTCATGAGGTAGCGTGCTCCGTCACTCTTGATTTCTAAGTTCTTGTCCATTCCCCTAAGGGCCTCACCTGCCACGTTTTCGGGTTTCAAGGCCTCTAATTGAGCTTCCTTGACTTGCGTTGATAGGTGCGAATGGATCGACATAGCTAATGACTTCACTCTCCGGCCTGAGTACTCCTTTCGACTAAGGGCATCGGCTACGACGTTTGCCTTTCCCGGATGATAGCGAATATCGCATTCGTAATCACTGAGTAGCTCGACCCATCGCCGTTGTCTCATGTTGAGCTCCTTCTGATCGAAAATGTGTTGTAAGCTCTTGTGGTCGGTAAAGATAGTGCTCTTCGTTCCATACAAGTAATGTCTCCAGATCTTTAGGGCAAACACTACTGCTCCTAGCTCAAGGTCGTGGGTCGTGTAGTTAACCTCATGTGTTTTCAACTGTCTCGAGGCGTAGGCGATGACCTTACCTCGCTGCATCAGAACACATCCGAGTCCTTGGTTTGATGCATCGCAATAAACTACGAAGTCTTCTATTCCTTCGGGAAGGGATAGTACTGGTGCGGTGCACAAGGCTCGTTTGAGCGTTTGGAACGCTCTTTCTTGTTTCTCTTCCCAGTCAAAGGCCACACCTTTCTGGGTTAGGGTTGTAAGAGGCTTCGCTATTCGTGAGAAGTTCTGAATGAACCTGCGGTAGTAGCCAGCGAGACCTAGAAATTGGCGAATTTCTGTAGGAGTCTTCGGTGCTGACCAGTTCTCAATGGCCTTAATTTTGGATGGGTCCACGTGGATTCCCTCTTCGCTTACCACGTGTCCTAAGAATTCGACTCTTCGGATCCAAAATTCACATTTCGAGAACTTCGCATAAAGTTTCTCTTTTCGTAATATCCCTAGAACTTGTCGCAGATGATCGCCATGCTCTTTCTTACTTCGGGAGTAGATCAGGATGTCGTCAATGAAAACGATGACGAACTGATCCAAGTAAGGTCGACATACTCTATTCATCAGATCCATGAAGACTGCGGGCGCATTGGTCAATCCGAATGGCATCACCACGAACTCGTAATGTCCGTAACGAGTTCGGAAGGCGGTCTTCGGCACATCCTCCTCTAGCACTCGTAACTGGTGATACCCGGATCTCAGATCAATCTTAGAAAAATAGTTCGCCCCTTGCAGTTGGTCGAATAGATCATCTATGCGCGGTAGAGGATAACGATTCTTGACCGTCAGTTTGTTGAGTTCTCTGTAGTCGATGCACATTCTGAACGATCCATCCTTCTTTTTCACAAACAACACGGGTGCTCCCCATGGTGAGAAGCTCGGTCTGATGAATCCTTTTCCCAGTAGTTCATTCAGTTGACTGGATAGCTCCTGCATCTCTGCCGGGGCTAATCGATAGGGTGCTTTGGCTACTGGGGTAGCTCCGGGAATCAGGTCGATTCTGAATTCGACTTGCCTTACGGGTGGTATCCCTGGAAGGTCCTCGGGAAATACATCGGGAAAATCGCATACGTCGGGCACATCCTTGATGTCCCGGACTTCGCGTTTCACGTCTACAACATGTGCAAGAAATGCGTGACACTCCTTTCGTAAGTGCTTCTGGGCTTGGATACTTGAGATGATTCTAAGAGTGGTACTAGGTTTGTCGCCCAAGACGAGGAAGGTTTCGCCGGTTGGCAGATTAAGGCGAACGGCCTTATCGTAACATAGAATGTCCGCACGATGTGAACTCAGCCAATCCATGCCAATGATGACATCGAAACTCTTAATCGAGACTGGCATGAGGTTGATTTGAAAGGGATTATCGTTTAGAGTTAGGGTGCAGTTTAAGTATATCTCTTTAGTGCCTTCAGTTTTCCCGTTGGCCATTTCTACTATGAACGGTTCACTTAATGATTGTGGTATTGGTTTTAGCATGCTTTTAAAGTCGTGACTCACAAAACTCCTTTCCGCTCCACTATCAAACAAAATGCATGCATACGAGTTATCGAGGAGAAACGTACCCGTAACAACAGTAGGGTCCGCAATGGCTTCATCTTGTCCCATTGCGAAAACTCGGCCTCTTCCGCCGGTATTCCTGTTGTTTGCCTTCGGGCAGTCCTTGCGGTAGTGCCCTGTGTTCCCGCACTCAAAGCAAGCGCGGCTTACTCCGGTATTAGCAGTGGGGGCGGATTGTTGGGTTGGCTCCTTGCAATAGCGGGCTGTATGACCCTTCTTATTGCACCTGGTGCATTGAAGGCCATGACAGAGACCGTGATGGTGGAAGTTGCACTGGTTACATTTCGGTAGCTTTCCATTGTATGAACTTGTGGGGGCAGAGTTGGTAGGTACGGTAATAGCGTGGGTCGCTATCACTTGTTGTTTCTTGGGGTTCTCCTGGAGGATTTGTCCCCTCCTCTTGTTCCAAGGCCTACTCTGTCCCTGAGCCTCCCTAGGTGGATTTGCGGCTGTTGTGATGGTACTCTGTTTCGCTCCGTGATCGATGAGTCGTTGCGCCAGGCGTTTAGCGCTGTTGTAGGTGATAGGGTTGGAGGCTAGGACATGCCCTTGAATCTGGGGTGACAACCCCCAAATGTACCTTTCGACCTTCTTTGATTCTGGGTTGACCATGGTAGGGCACAAAGCAGCGAGATCGTTGAACCTAGCTGTGTAAGCGACTAGGTCAGACCCGACCATTTTCAAATTCCAGAGTTCCTGCTCAAGCTTTTGCACTTCACCCCTTGGGCAGTATTCTTCCAGTAGTAGTACCTTCAGTTCTTCCCAACTCATGGCGTTAGCGACAGTGAGCGTCACTGAGTTCACATGGCTTTTCCACCAAGTGAGGGCTCGGTCTATGAAGGTGCAAGCAGCGAACTTAACCTTGCTTGTTTCTTGGCACGAGCAGATCTCGAAGACCGTTTCGGTCTTTTCGAACCATTGCATTAGTGCAATGACTCCTCCTGTTCCATTAAAAGTTTTTGGTTTAGCGTTAGAGAACTCCTTGTAGGTACATTCTCTTCCTTGGCCATGACCAGTGCCATGATTTGGATGATTCGTGCTGCTTCCCGCCCCTCCATTCCCTTGGGAGTTTATTTGCGAGAGGGCTGCGGTTACCGCTGCTGTGATAGCAGCCTGAACCATGGCCGGATCATAAGCTGGTGGTGGAGGTGGTGGAGGTGCCGTGCCCGGCCTGGGCCTTAAGTTTGGACGAGGAGGCATCTTGCTGCCAAAAGAAAAATATGGAAGAAAATTATAAGTTTTGGCAGTTCAAAGTTGAATGATATTGAGTTAACTGCCTTAAATAGATTAAGAATTTGGTTTGATCAACAATGGGTTTTGAGCTTGATTTATTAATAACGTTTGAATGGATGCACTTATGAGTTGAACGGAATACACATATTTAAAATCAGAGAAGGGGGGGGGTATGCCCCATATATATAAAACATATAGTCGTGTTACATCCGAGTTTAGACAAAACTTTTTGACCTTTCTAAAGGTCTCCGATTACAGAAAGTTTTAACGAAAAGGAAATTCTTATCCGAAGTCCTAATTTATAACAAAATTTGAAATCCTGGCAGGCACTACTTGCGACGTAGGTTGCGCTTGGAGCTTGACTCCGCATCTGATTGCTTCGATTCCATTAGGCGTCGATCAAAAGCGGCTTGTTGCTCCCTTAACTCGGCTAGGGCTGCAATTATCTGTGCCTGAAATGCCTCAGACTGGAGTTGGACATTATCTTGTATCTTGTCCAGTCTACGGATATCGGAGGTGTGAACCTGCACTTCCACGTTGATATCCCGGAGTCGGCTTGCTTGTACTCCGGACTGATAGGACTGATTGGCTAACTTACCAACCATTACCGGGAGTGCTCGATCAGCCGAACTGCCACCGCGGACATCGTAGAAGTCCCGACACATGCCGTAGGGAGGGCGTATGCCTTGTTGTTGGCTCCAATGATGTAGGTGACTTCCCCAGACGGGAGTGGGTCCTTGGAAGTTCCTCACATGGGCAGGAGGTTGAATGGGTGGTGGATCGATCACTTCAGGTTCTGAGTCAGTACCGGAGTCATCACCTAATTCTATGGGTTCCTCATCCTCTTCTGGATCATCTTCGATCCATCCTCCGTTGCCTTGGTTGGGAAAGTAGGGGTCATTGGGGTGGTGAAATCCAGCCATTTGACTGTACGAGAAATAGGGTCATAAGAATTGAATAAAGTCGGAACATGCAAAACATGTAAGTTAGTTTAAATAGCAACTACTCCTATAGCATTTAAATTATTGTGTTTGATTCTAATAACGGTTTGGTAAGTTTTTAAAATTTGTTGTCCACTGCAGACACCCCTCGGCACACGTTAGTCGGCTCTCGGACAAATATAGTTGATCAGGCTATATCCTTCCCAGTTCCGATTACATGTCCCAAGGCGTACCTGTACTGCACAACTCATTAATAATACTTCTAATATGGTACGATGTGGAACTGTTATTTATTACTAAATGAATGCATGCTTACTTACAAAAACTAAATAGATTTAATTCCAAAAGCATGACTCTTCTCAGAGTGTTTTTGCCCAGTTGAGTTTATAGTTGTATAAAAAAATGGTTTTGATATACTTAATTCACTATAAACGAAGCTCTGATACCAATCTGTCACACCCCCAAACCTGAACGGCGGAAACGTTCGGGGGCGGAGGACGTCATATTCAGTATCATAACAGTTCATAGAAAGGAAAGTACACACCACCATATATATATTAAAGTTTCCAAAATGTTTACATAATCGTAGGTGTTACATGTTTGCAAAAGAAATCAAATATAAAATGGTGATCCAAAATATGTTACTAACGCCAATGCGTTAGTCTTCAGAAGTAGTTGCTACCTGGCTAGCGGTTTCCTGTGAATACAAGTTATTTCAAAGAAAAAGTGTCAACATTTAAGTTGGTGAGTTCATAAGTAGTGTTTTGAGAAGATGTATGCCATTCGAAAGTGTTTGCATGTTTTCCAGAAAAACCCTTATTTTCTTATAAAAGTATGCAATGCATATGAATGTTCGTGATGTAAATTGCAACTAATTGTACCGAGAAAATCCCTTATTTTCCTATTAGTTGTTTGGTTTGTATACAGGAAAAACCCTTATTTTCCTGACATAACTGGCAGTCTCTAAGACCGAAAATCGCAAGCAACCGACGTGCTCGAAAGGTGTGGCATAGTTTTATATAATAAAGCTATACGAAGATCGCATTTGTTAGATGAAGAATAGTTTTAAAAGCTACTCTTTCATAAAAGCATAATACCATAATAATTGTATATCCGATGAGTTTTATAACCATACTAAACATAATATGCCTGTAGCGACGTTCTTCAGGCGTCGTAGCGTTATGACAACTGTCACCCCAAAAGACGGACTGTAGCTAACAGTCAGGGCGCGGGATCATGACTTCCCGTATAGATCTATACACATTTGACACGTTCTCCGAACGGGAGACTCTGGTTATAGACAGGACTTGCAGCATTACTTTCTAATAAAGAAAAGTAACGTTTGAAGATATACACGACTCATGGATTCTCAACTAAGTCTGTATTAAAGTAGTAGTTTGTATGCAAAGTTTAACCTCTATCACAATGTTTGACAAAGCATAAATCATAAGTTCTTTGAATGTATGAAATGACTTAGTAAAGAACGTTACCCTTGATATGATGTGTTTGTGTGTAAACGTATAAATAAAACATATTTCTATTTATAAACATATTATATCCCAAAGAGGTTAAAGCTGTGTTGTGAGGGGTTTTGTATCATAATATCTTCACAAGATAGTTACAACAACAGTATGAAAAGTATATGAAAAGGTTAAGGTTTCACACGATTTTTGTCATGTGTATACTTGTATTCCTCCCCAAAAAGAGTATAAAACATTTAAAATGTATTTAAAGAGTGTTCGAAGGGGATATGAACTCACTTGATAGTTTGAAGATTGTGGGGTGGAAAACCGAGCAGAGTTTCGTCTCGGGAAACTGATTTTTCTTGGGATTCTCGGGAATCTCGGGAGTAGAATCGGCCTTCGGGACTTGAGCCAAAAAGACCAGAGCTTCGGGTTTGAACGGACACGGAAAACGAGGAAATGCTGGGAGAGAGAGAAGAGAAATGAACCCTTTCTTTGGAAACCCTCGCATTCTATTTATAGGAAGGCAAGTCTGCCTCGGTACGCGGGGCGTACGCTCGTACGCGCTGCGTACGCGTACGTCATGCATGACCGAAGCCTCGACTGCCTCGGTTCGGATGGGACGGGTTCTTGGGTTATCGGGTCGGATGGGACGGGTTGCTGGGGAGGTGGGTCGGATGGGACGCCGGGTCGGACGGGTCGGCTTCCTCGGATATGGCGACGTGGACGATCCGAGGCCAATCCTCTCGGTTACGCGGGGCGTACAGGAGTACGCAGCGCGTACTTCGGAGAAGGACGCTGACTCCTCTTCGGATAATGTCCGAATTTTGAATTAAATAAATAATTAATTTATTTAATAAACTTCAAAAATCCATATCTTCTTCATACGAACTCCGTTTTCGATGGTCTTTATATCCACGCGTAGGTGAGACTACGATCTACAACTTTCGTTTAGACTCCGTTGGCAAATTCCAAAATTATTTTTATTATTTATTTTATAACTAATCGCTTTTAAGGAATTTCTTTGAAAAATCATAACTTCCTCATGCGAAGTCAGATTTGGACGTTCTTTTTGTGTACGCTCACGGTTTAATGTTATCTATGACTTTCATTTAGATACCTAAGGCTAAATGTTATCGTATTGAAACTTTGCGTTTTTCGTTTGATCGGTGTTGACGGTTTTAACAGAAATCTTAGAATGGTCATAGCTTCTTCGCCATAACTCAGATTTTAGTGTTTCTTTATTTATTTGGAACCTTTAAGACGATATTTACTACATAGCGTACTCCAAATCAGAGCTTTTGAACAATTCATTTATCGATGATATTCCCATTACATTCAAAAAGGGGGGTTACAAGACTCGGTTTATATTGCCCGGGATAACGGGTTGTTACAAGGTGGGTGAGAGCGAACTGGAATTTATGGGGTAGGGGAGTGAGGCGGAGTATTACCTCGGCCTAAAGCCTCATCATCAGAGCTTTCGCTCTCAGATTCTGAAGGAGGAGCATTCTTATGTTTAGGAGGAACATACTCTGAATCTGAATCACTTGAAGATTGTAAGATAAGTCTCCTAGCGGGCTTCTTCTGCTTCTTCGGTTGAGCCTGTGATGTAGCAGCCTTGTCAGAGTTTCACTTCTTGGGGGTTTTCCCCTTGATTGGTTTGGAAACAGGTGCCTCCTTCTGATTCTCATTCTTCTTGCCCCTTTTAGCTGGCTTGTTAGCCTCTTCAATGGAGTGAACCATGGTTGGTGTAAGCTCCCTTGGACCTAAAAAAGGATGCTTCCTGTATTGTTGGAGAACGTTACTTGACGCAAAGATACGAGCGAGCATGGCTTCAAGAATAGATCCAATAAAGGAGTACTTGGTGGGATCTGTGACAAAGATTTTGGTTGTGTGAAAGGTACCAATTGCTGCCAGATAATAGACCCATAATCTAAGTCGATTCCATGGTACAACCCATATAGCACAGTCATAAAAGACTTGCTCGCACCATTTGAGCCGGCGCTTCGCTCAGAGAGTCCCTTGAACAGCAACGTGAAAAGGCCATTCCATTGAGGAGGAAGGCAGGACTTCTTGAACTTTGTGATTGTGGTTAGGGTTTTAGTATACCCCATCTGATAAAACATGGAAAACAATTGACCAGTGGTGATGGATTCAGGGTTTACTAGAGATTGTTCTTGAGAAAGACCAGTTAGGGCACAAAAGCAATGCTTGGAGATAGAGGTCTTCTCATTGTGGATTTCGAAGTGAATCCTTTCATGAACCTTGTCGTAGTAGGCAGTGGAGTAGACAAGAGAAAGGCATGACATTGGTACAACTTCGACTTTGGTTAGCGCCTCGACAAGAGGTGAGTATTTGAGACACTCAACAACAATGTATAGCATATAGGGCTCATAGATAAATGGAGTGAGATCGATGATCAGGTTCTGTTGGGGTTTGATCGTGAGAAGTGGTTGACGAACGGAAGAATCATGAACGGACGAAGAGTCTACCATTGTAGTAGCTTGGAGAAGATGATGAACAGTAAGAAAAATCGCCTTTGTTCTTTTAGAGAGATTGGTAAGTGATAAAGGTTAGAGAGTACCGTTTCAATTCCTTTTATACGTACAAGGAAGTGAGAGAAAAATCCGGCTGAGATCTTGGATTAACTCAAAAATAGCGCCCGAGTTGACGGATGAATAGTTGGCATGCCGATGATGACGCAGGAAAGAGAAAGGGCGTTTCCTTTTTGCACGCCATCTCATAAAATTCACTTTTGCATATCGTCAAACCGTTTAGATAATTGCTGAGTCAGCTTTC
This sequence comes from Lactuca sativa, assembly GCF_002870075.4. NCBI lineage: Eukaryota > Viridiplantae > Streptophyta > Magnoliopsida > Asterales > Asteraceae > Lactuca > Lactuca sativa. The sequence continues at coordinate 164,867,064 of NC_056626.2, read as the reverse complement.
ACTTTATCCTAATCGTCACTCCGAAATACATTTGAATCCCCGTTTCCTATCATGCTTTATTGAACAGCCTTAAAAGAACCAGAGTGTGGAAAATTAAAAATTTTCGTGCATAGGGTGTAAAATATAAAGAAATAAAGCAAACGTTTTGGGATAATCTGTGATGCCTTAAATAGACATAAAACAATAGATTCTATGCATGAATCACTTCCTTCAAAGTCAAGAGAGACATTAAAGTGCTTGCTTGGTTTCCCATTAAATAACGATCAATAACTTGTTGATAAGTATTGAAAGGCATCTTTTGAAGGTTATAAAGGGTGGCTTTCGCTTCGATTCATAATTTCGATACTTGACATAAGACCGAAACTGAATGAAGTACTTGTGAGATCATTGTGATCTGTTTAGCAAGTAGGTAGGATAAATTTTATAGTGACAAACAGAAGTAAAGAAATCTAAAAAAAAAAAAAAATAAACTGGATCTTTAGGGTAAGAGAAGCCTTGGTGTAAGACAAACTCATAAAGATCACTCAAAAGTAAAAAGAGATTTCACTAGGTAACAAGTAAGATCTTGAATATGAGAATTCACCGTCAATTCATTAGTGGTGTTGAACTTTGGGTTTCACTTAGTACATAATGGCATGAAACTAAGATCATGAACGCAGAAATTGTATAACCATAAACCTTAGTGGTTAATACTGAGAGTCTCGGGGGTTATATTGGTGAAACGAATTATAATGGAGAAAAGTGATGGAGATGGTATAAGAAGCGATTGTACCTCTGCTCTAAAGAAAAAGAGTGACCAAGTAGAAAACTCTAGACTCAATGTGAGTAGAGTAAGGTAGCTCATGATTAGAGTGAATATGATAGCCTGGATTGGGAAAACATGATTGGTATATATCATGTTATTAAGGCTTCACTCAAAATCATTCGAGGCTTTAGTCAACATACAACAGCATGCTTCTAGGGACTCCTAACTAATAAAAACATTTACCTGCCTTAGCTTCGCCATCGAGAATCACACTTAGACAAAAAGAAAAACTTTAGATAAAAAAAAATAATAAATAAAAAAAATAAAGTAAAAATATTTTTGAATTTTGTGAGAATTGACTAATTGAATGAAAGAGAAAAATATTTTTGGATTTTATAAGTATTTTTATGAGAATAAAAAGAAAAATATTTTTGGGTTTTATAAGTAGAAAAGAAGTATTGAAAAAGTGTACAAAAGAAAATACAGTCAAAATGCCTTGATAAGAAAAAGAAGCGAACGAGTTTAGAAGGTCCGAACCCGAAATAGACCGAACGTTCGGTTCATGGTCGAACTTCACCCGAAATAGGACGAACCCGAAATAGACCAAACGTTCGGTTCATTTCGGTTCGTTCTATTTCGCTTGTTACCTTTATTGGAGTGAAGGCGATTTTGGTACAGATTCGGCTTGCATCATTCCTAAGCCTTGTAGAATCTTATTGAAGCTCGCTTCAGGTAAAGCCTTAGTGAATATATCTGCCAGTTGATCAGTCGTTCTAACGAAGTGAATTTCTATGTTACCATCTTCGACGAGATCCTTGATGAAGTGGTACCTCAGTGCTATATGCTTGGTCTTTGAGTGTTGCACTGGGTTGTCACAAATCCTAATTGCGCTTTCAGAGTCGCAATATAATGGGATTTTCTTCATGTTTAGCCCGTAATCCCTAAGTTGACTTTGTATCCATACGACTTGAGATGTGCATGATGCTGCAGCAATGTATTCAGCTTTTGCAGTGGATAGAGAAACACAAGTTTGTTTCTTCGATTGCCAATTTACCAATTTACCATCTAGAAATTGGCATCCTCCAGTGGTGCTTTTACGATCTAATCCATAGCCACCTAAGTTGGCATCTGAGAATGCTTGAACAAAGAATCCTAAGTTGGCTGGATACCACATACCGAGAGAGGAGGTTCGCTTCAGATAGCGAAAGATGTTTTTCACGGCTTGCAGATGAGGTTCGTGTGGGTTGGCTTGAAATCTTGCACAGTAACAGACTGAGAATATGATGTCAGGTCTACTGGCTGTGAGATACATCAGAGACCCAATCATTTGTTAATAGAGTGTCATATTGTAACAACGCAAATTTTCAAACAAATTTTTCATTTTAAAAATAAAGTATTTCCAGTCAAGACAAGGCATAAATAATGTAAGTGTCATGTCAAATACAAATTGTCTAAATCCCAAGATCATAAAAACATTCTCCAGTGTGTACCGATCACGCCGGCGCCTTCCCACGGTCCTCGCTAGTACCTGAAACATATACATAACACCTGTAAGCATAATTGCTTAGTGAGTTCCCCAATATACAACTTACGCACATACGCCTTTCCAGGCCCTGACCTTCCGGTCCATGTGTCTCAGGGGACTTCCGTCCCTGCTGGGTAAACCTTCCGGTCCTACCCACGCCGACCTTCCGGTCCATCACACAACATATTGCCTTCCGGCCCATAACATATTGCCTTTCGGCCCATAATATAATCGCCTTCCGGCCCATGACATACATAGCACATATAACAAATAACTTACCACATATAGCATACATATTACATATCATATCCGACCTTCCGGTCACACAGTCAAACCCTTCCGGGTACAGTATAGTGAGAAGACTCACCTCGTGAATGCTGAAAGCTAGCAATTCCTGAAATCACTCGTGCACAGACCGCCGAGCTACAATCTCCCTATAACATCATATATCTCTTATTAATACTTTTACCTTCTGAGTTTGACTATCCCTAAGAAGTCAGACATAGGTCAACTCTGGTCAACGGTCAACGGTCAACTCGACCGGACTCGGCGAGTGCCTTGGCGACTCGGCGAGTCTAGACGTCCTCCAATTCCCTGAGATTCCCTTTCTACTCGTCGAGTATCCTCCTTGACCCGATGAGTTACTCATGGCAGAATCGCGGGGCCACCCCGACTCAACTCTCCGAGTCTGAAGAACAACTCGACGAGTCCCAGTTAATCTTCAAGCTACTCGCCGAGTCTGTTCATCGAACTCGGCGAGTCCATGCCATGAAACCGCTCAAACTGCATCCTAAGGTCAGAATTGCTCCGACCATTCCTAGGTCTGGCCTTCCTAGACTGATCCATCACGTAAAGTCCTCATTTCGGTGCTCATGATACACCCTATGATTCATAATTTACATTTTGACCTAAGGCATAAGGATTCCAATCCAAAACCTTCATCAATTCCCGAAATGCACAGACATGGGACATTCTGGACCTCCAAAGGTCCCAATACAGGGTTACAATCGATTAGGGGACTAGGGTAACATTCAATCTATTCACAAAAGGGGTTCCATAAACCCTAATTCCATAATCACATCAACATAGCAGAGTATACTCGAATTCTTACCTGGATGATGTATTCTCTGTGTCCCCAATCCTCAGAATGTGACTCCCTTGCTGTTCCTTTAGACAAGTCCTTCTCTTCCTTGCACAACAACTCCTTCAAAATCACCAATGGCCTTTAACCTTGCTCCAGATGCACACAATCGATTTAGGGTTCCTCTCAGAAGGCTAAAATGAACAATGACGGCCAATAAGCCCCTTTTATACGTCCCAAACCTGAACGGTTAGGGTTTTCACTAAACAGCGCCGACTCGCCGAGTCCATATCTGGACTCGTCGAGTCCAGTCGCGAACCCGCGACCAGGTCTGCGGTCCTACTCGGCGAGTCTAGGCTCCAACTCGCCGAGTCCCCTCTTAAAACACCCCAAAAACATAATTTAACAATACCTGAGATTCTGGGCTGTTACACATATCAGCTGTTGGTTTCTCCAATGAGGGTGTAAGCTTTGTCCCAAAGGCCATAGACACTTTCACTTTGGAGTCTCCCATCATCCCAAACTTAGCCAATAGAGTCTTGGTGTATGCCTCCTGATTAATAAAAATGCCTTCGGGTCCCTGTCTAATGTTTAATCCATGGAAAAACTTAATTGGACCCATTGAGCTCATCTCAAATTTAGTTTCCATCAACTTCCTAAATTCAACCATTAAGCTTGGATTCGTGGAGCCAAGGATGATATCATCAACATAAATTTGGGCTATCATAAGGTGGTTACCTTCTCGCTTGAGAAAGAAGGTTGGGTCAACCGAACCTTGTTTGAATTTGGACATTTTTAAGAAACGAGTGAGAGTTTCATACCATGCTCTGGGAGCCTGTTTTAGGCCATATACAGCTTTGTCAAGGACATAACAATGATTTGGATACTTTTCATTCACGAAGCCTGGCAGTTGCTCAACATACACAGTTTCTTCAAGTTCCTCGTTGAGAAAGGCACATTGACGTCCATCTGAGAGACTTCAAAGTTCTTGTGAGCTGCATAGGCAAGAAAGATATGAACAAACTCTAATCTTGCAACTGGAGCGAAGGTATCTTCATAATCGATGCCTTCTTCCTGACGGTATCCTTTGACCACCAGCCTTGCTTTGTTACGAATGACATTCCCCTCCTTGTCCATCTTGTTTCTGAATACCCATTTGAGACCGACAACCGAAGCATCCTTTGGAGTTGGAATAAGACGCCATACTTTGTTTCTTTCAAACTCATTTAACTCATATTGCATGGCTTGAACCCAGTCTGAATGATCAAGTGCATAGTTAATGGTCTTCGGTTCAACTTTGGAGACAAAGGAGTTGAACATGCAAAACTCTACTTGAGAAAAGAGTGCAGCTTGTTTCGCTTTGATTTGAGATCGAGTTAACACCTTTTCTGAAGATTCCCCGATAATTTGACTTTGAGGGTGATCTTTGGTCCATTTGATAAGTGGTGGGTAATTTGGATCGTAAGTGGGATCAAATTCGGCATTTATTTCTTCTTCTAATTCAGACATAATTTCATCATCATTGATGTTGGAGTTCTCCCCCTCGAAGAATGACTCATGTTCATACCAGTATTGGTATTCCCTCCTTTGATTGGATTCTCAAAAGAGCTTGAAGAATGAGATGATAAGTTCTCCCCCTGGAACGATGAACCTTGATCATGATGAAGAGATGGACCCCCCCCCCTAGACATTAGGACAGTCACTTGAAGGTTCGCTTGCTTCTGGCCTTTCAGTTTCTTTGGATTGTTCATCAACCAACTTTTGAGTAGCGTCGTCGATAATTTGTTTTAGATTATCAACTTTGTTGTCTTTTGCAGTTGATTCAGAGTCAATCGCCTTTTGAGACTCATCAAACAGAAGCAAGTATGGCTCGAAAAGATTTGAGATAGAGGTCATAACTTGACCATTCTTTGGAAAGATTTCTTGCATTGCACCTTCAGTTGATTTCATCTTCTTAACATAACTATCATCAAAGGTGACATAGTATGTTTCTTCAATCTTCTTTGAGCGCTTATTGAGAACTCTATATGCCTTGGAGTTCAGGGAGTAGCCTAAGAAAATTCCTTCATTAGCCTTAGCATCAAACTAATTTCAATTCTCTCTAGAGTTAAAGATGAAGCATCTTGAACCGAACACATGAAAGAATTTCACATTTGGTTTACAATTATTCAAAATCTCGTAAGGTGTAATGGTGAATCGCTTGTTCAAATATGATCTTTTTTGAGTATAACAAGCAGCGGCAATTGCATCCTCCCAAAAATACAGAGGTAAGGACGCAAAACATAGCATTGTTCGAGCTGCTTCACACAAATATCAGTTTTGTCTTTCAACGATACCATTTTGCTGTCGAGTATAAGGGGCTGAGAAATTGTGAGTCGTTCCCTTTTTAGCAAGAAAGTCTTCAAAATCTTTGTTCTTGAATCCAAGCCATTGTTGCTTCTCACATTACGAACGACTTTTCTTAGTTGTGTTTCTATCTGTTTTATAAAGAGCTTAAGCTTTGGAGTGGCTTCAGACTTTCGCTTCAGCAAGAATACCCATGTAAATCGAGAGAAATCGTCCACTATAACCAGAATGTATTTGTTTCCCCCAATGCTTTCAATGGACGAGGGACCACACAGGTCAATATGTAACAGCTCCAATGGTTCTATCACCTTAGTATTGATAATAGAAGGATGACTTTTCCCACTCTGCTTTCCCATTTCACATGCTACACAAAGAAGTTCTTTATCAAATTTTAGAACTGGAAGACCTCGAACATGATCACCCAAAACCAAATTGTTGATATCCTTGAAATTCAGATGAGAGAGTCTTCGATGCCATAACCAGCTTTCATCAGAGTGAGCCTTTATGAGTAAGCAAACTGCTGGTTTGCCTCGAATTGGGTTGAGGTTCAAAGGATACATTTCCCCCTTTCGCTTTGACTTCAGCAGAACTTTATTAGATTTCTTCTTGACAATCTCTGAGCTGTCATCGTCAAATGATACTTTCAATCCAGTGCCAACAACCAGCTATGATACACTGATAAGGTTGTGTTGGAGCCCTTCAACATAAGCCACTTTTCTTATAGAGAACTCGCCATTAGTGATCATTCCATAGCCTTTGATAGTACCAAATGAGTTGTTTCCGTACTTCACAATACCACCATCCTTGAGAGACCGAAACTCCCTCAGTTCTTCCTTCCTGTCATGTGACGAGAGCAACCACTATCAATGTACCATTCTTCGTCAAACTGCTCGTCACGAATAACCTGCAAAATATTAAGCAGATTTAGGAACCCAAAGTTTCTTGGGTCCTTGTGAGCTTTTTACAAGACAGGGAATAGTAAGAGAACTATCAACAATGTATGTGCGTTTAACTAAATTTGTTTCATCTTTTCTTTTTATGGTAAAAAATTTAATTTTGGTTGAATTAGCAGGATTGGAATTTGTGGTGTTAATGTCAGCATTCTTTTGGATCTCTTTTGGAAGACAATTATCTTCAGGAAAGAGTTTTCCTTTTCCCTTTGAATCAATAGAAGGACGAGAATTGGAATGTGAAGTGTTGGATTCAGAAGTGACATCGGTTCTCCTGTGTTTCTGATTGGACTTGTATGGATGGGGACCAAAACTGCTCTTTCGGTTGCAGTTGGGCGGAGATCCGAGACCGCTCTTTCGGTTGATATTGCTTCGAGGACCGAAACTATCCTTTCGGTTCCTTTCGGTCGAGGGACCAAACCTCTCATTTCAGTTCCTTTCAGTCGAGGGGCCAAACCTCTCCTTTCGGTTCCTTTCGGTAGAGGGACCGAAACCTTCCTTTCAGTTCCTTTCAGTTGAGGGACCGAACCTCTCCTTTCGGTTCCTTTCGGTAAAGGGACCGAAACCTTCCTTTCGGTTCTTTTCAGTCGAGGGACCGAACCTCTCCTTTCGGTTCCTTTCGGTAGAGGGACCTAAACCATCCTTTCGGTTGGTGTTGTTCTGAGGACCGAAACTACTCTTACGGTTCATTTCGGTCGTGGGACCGAAACTCCCCTTTCGGTTCCTTGATTCCTCTTGCGATTTGTGCTTCCTATCAATCCTTATAAAGTGAGGATTTTGTGATTTCCAAAATTGTTTTCCTCCTGAGAGATTCTTCTTGTATCTCAGATTTCTTTGGTGCTTTCGATCAGCCACCTATTTTGGATTTCTGTGGATGTTGGCCTTTCTTTTTGAAGCATGAGCACATCATTCACTTTTTGCTGAGGATGTTTCACTAGTGGTTTGCACAGGTTCGCCCAATGAGGTTTTGGTTCCACTTGTGCTTGGCACATCATATCTTGCAGGCTCATTTAGTGGTTCAGGTATATATCTACCTTTCACTCTCCATGAGGTCTTCTGAGATAGGCCCTTAGTCTCATCAGCGTTGTCTATTGGGGCTGACCAGAAAAACTCGTCACATCCGCCAACATTGTCTTCTTCCACCATAGCTGTCAATTCTGCAGTTTGTTGTGGATTGATACCCGAAACTGTGTAGACTTGATTTGGAGTGGATTGTACCTTTTGGTACACAACAGCTTTAGCTTTGAGAACTTTGGTCTTGTTAGTAGACGAGCGAGCAAACTCAACAGAGTTTTCAGAAATCAGGTTTTTGCGTGACTTAGGTTCGCTTTTGACAAATTCTGAACAGTCCACCACATCCTCTACAGAGATTTCACTCAAATCATCATCCTCATTAACTTCATATTCATTTTCAACATCAATTTTATTTTCTGAACTTAATTTGGCATTCAAAGAGTCAAATTTCTGTATGGTTTCGGTTCTTAATTTCAATCTATCATTTTCGTCTAACAGATTTTTAAGCATGTCCTTGTGGTCTTTGGACTTTATGTAGGATTCAATTTTGTCCAGAACTATTTTATATGCTGGAGAAACCTCGTCAGAAGATACAACTCTTTCACACTTGTAGGCTTCAGCATCGATTTCATCCTCCTTTAACTCAAGGAAGGGTAAAATCATGCGATGTATCTTCTTTCCTATTTCACAATCAAGATGCAACTGAGTGATGTTAAAATAGAGTCTTTTAGCAATTAAACAAAACACATTTCGCTGTTTAAGAAGTTTAAGATTGTCTCTTTGCAAATAAATTGAATCATCCTTAGACCTAAACAACTCCTTCTCCTTTTGCTCGATCCACATCCTCTTTTCCTCACTCTTTGATGAAATCCTGCTAATTTGATCAGTTAGGTTAGAATTTGTGACACGGGTTTGGGTGAGACTGCTGCTTATGCTTGAAAATTTAGATTTTAAGTTATTTAATTCCTTTTCATAGTCAGTAACAGATACTTTTAGAGAAGAAATAATATTTTGTACCTTTTTGATCACCTCATCACATTCGTTAATCTATGCGCTGATAGGTTTGGCAGCAAAGCACCTGTCCTCTCGCTCCTTCTCGTCTTCTACTCCCCTGTCGGTTGTATATCCTCTCATTTGAGACACACCTTCGGTCACCACAAAGCACCTTCCTGTTACATGTTCTTCTTTTGCCAGCATAGCCTTCGCATGAGTGGGCTTCCTGACTTCTTCATCCTCTGAATCTGTGGACCAAACTTCCACACCACCAAATTCATCACAGTTGTCTGTATCCTGCACAATTAAAGCATTCATGGTAGTATTGTTAGCAGCAGACTTTCTTTTCTTGATTTCCTCCAGTCTTCTCAGGAGGCTCGCTTCCTCATCTTCTACATTTATCTTTTCTTCTTTCTTTCTCATCATACAATCTTTTGCAAAATGGTTCTTGCCTCCACAGTAATGGCAGTCGAATCCTGAGTCTCCTCCAACTTTCGCTTCTTTCTTTGACTCTTCAGACTTTGACCCCATCTTTGGTTCCTCCTTGATCTTTTCGGCGCTGTAACTGCCCTGCCAGTTTCGGTTCTTGTTGGCTGGGAATTTCTTCTTGATGAATTTTCTGGGATTAGACACCATCATGGCATATTCTTCACCGGTTAGATCACAATTGGCAAGATCCAAATCCTCTTCTTCTTCAACCGAGCTTTTTCGTTTAGAGACAAGAGCTAAAGAACCCAGACTAGAAACCACATTCGTTTCCTTAGACAATGCATTTTCATGGGATTTCAAAATACCCACTAGTTTCGCCAGAGAATATGACTTGAACTGTTCATAAGCTTTAACTGTAGATACAACAGCCATCCATTCGGATCTGAGACCGTTCATGAAAGTAAACTTTTGTTCGATAACTTTCCTTTCAATCCCATGCTTTATCATTTTACTTAAAAGATGATTGAAGCAATCAAAGGCTTGAACAAGTTTCTATTTAGGCTTCTGCTTAAAGTCTCCAAATTCAGACAGCAAGAGAGTTTGAATTGAATGTTCCAAGTCTTCGTCAGTGGAATACAATTCTTTTAATCTGTCCCAGATCTCTTTAGCCGTGGCACAACAACTTACCAAACGTAACGTATCTGATTGCAGCACAAACCTTATCCTCCTGAGGGCCTTAATGTTGCATTGAAACTTTTCCTTTTCGTCTTGAGGAATATCTTTGACACCGTTAACAAGCTGATTGTACTCTTTCTGAGTTTTGACAATCTTAGAGGTGCTTGAGTGAGAGAATGGGCCAACAGTGATTGCTTTCCAGATTAGGTATCCATTATCCTCCGATCCAATCACATAATCTTCAAAGTGATGCGTCCAAACTTCATAGTCTTGTGTATACAAGATTGGTATCCTTGTCGTAGAACCAATGCTGTTGGAGATGTTGATTGGATTGGTTTGTGAATCATCCATGGAAATTGTAATGACTTTTTATCGATTACCTGTAAATGATCGGACTTGTAATATATCGTTAGGGTTAGACCAATAATTAATGAGATACGTCAATATGGAATGACAGATCAATTAATATCAATCAATGCGGAATTAAAAACCCTAATAACTTCTTCGACAGAAGAGATGTGTATGAATTACATAGTCTCCTGCTCTGATGCCAATTGATGAGAATTAAATTCTAGATCGATTAGATCTTTCATAGGTATGATTATGAATATCAAACAAGACAAATACAGTAAGTTAATGAACACAGAATGTAATCAAATGTATGCTTATGATTCAATAAAGTCACGCCTCAACAGAGCTCGATGAAGAACTTCCGTTGTAGAGGCGATCTAGGGTTTTCAAAAACTCAGAGAAAAAAATTATAAAAGCGTTAACGTCTAATACTGCATGCATGCAGCTTATATACTAAACCCTAGAACAAAACCATGCATGGTTGGACAGGCCCAATACCGACAATCAAAACTGGGCTAACGACCGAGCCCATGACGCAATCTAATAATCCCAACAACCATAAAATCCGAATGCAAAGTTTATAATCAAATAAGATTATTTGATAATATATTATTCGTAAATATATTAACCCAGCCGGCCTAATCGCGACGTTCTTTAGGCGTCGGAATGTTAACGACATTTGTCACCCCAGGCCTACCGGCCTGTGTGACAACCGTTAATTTCTGGTCAAGTCAAAGTCAAATAAAGTTAACAAGTCAAACCGTTCAACTCATCTAACCCTTGTATATTAGTTTTACATTATGTTACTGTTGTACAACTCGCTATTTTAATAAGAAGTTATCACTTGGAAAGTTCGTACGTTTAGAAATTCTAAACCCTAATTGGGGTAAGTGATGAAACTATTTGATAAAACATTATTCCATACCCCTCGGGGACGTATATCAGTCATAACGAGGCTTATCGGGGTGTACGAACCTTGCGTTGCGAACCTAAACATCCAAAAAGGTCACAAATGAAGTCTCTATCAATCTCTCTTTATCAATCTCTCTCTCTCTCTCTCTCTCTCTCCCAAATCTATCCCAAATCTCTCTCATAACCTCCCTCAACTTTTTCTAATCATTTGGGACATCCCGACCCTTAGTTTAGCCAAAAAACTACGCAAAACGGGGAGTTTATGCGAAAATCAGCCTTATAGGGTCGAAACCCTAAGAAGCGAAACCCTAAGAAGCCTCTTGGACCGAAAATAGCCTTATAGGACCGAAGTCCCTATTAGAACCGAAAGTAGTAGGAATGAAGCCGAAGCAGGATGAACTAAAGCTGCTTGAGGACTGAACCTCGCCTGAACCGAACCCGAAGGTCCCACAGGACCGAGCTTCGCTTTCGCTTCTTTCCCTACTCTCGCCTTGGCTCATTCCCTTCTTGTCTGTGAAAGTTCTCGGGCCGAACCTCCTTTCGGTCCTCATCCTTCCTAGACCGAACCTACCCTCGGTTCTCAACCCCAAAGATCGAACCCTCAGCTCCGGATCCGAATTTCGCAGATTTCGAATCAGTTTCCAATTTTCGACCATTTTCACGTTTTAAGCCCGTTTTTCATGATTTTGACGTGGGATTTTCACCCAAACTCATATTTTGACATATAAAACACTATATATTCATAATTGAAACACATTTTAAGGGAAATCTTTGCCTAAGAATACAATCTAGTGGGTAAGATATGTAGGTGGAGTTTTGACCTTACCTTTAAACTATGACACAAGCAATCCCCCACACCTACCCCAGGGCCATACCGAGTCACTATTCCTCCATACTTAGTCAACTAGTTGTCCATTCACCCACTTTCACCAGCCCATAATCAGATATAAGGCTGGTAGTTATTACATCTCCTCCCACATTATTCACTCTTTCTCAAGAAGAAAAAACACACCTCTCTCACCTTCTCTCTCGCTCTCTCTCACTTTCTCTCTCTAAAAACTCAAATTTGAATGTTTTTCTTGAGCATTTCCCTCCATGTTTGGTAAGTAAATTCATCCTTCACTTGATTATCTTGAACCCCTTCACTCGAAACATGGATTTCTTACACAAATATCATCATATTTGTTCATAGAACCTTCGAATCTTCAAGCATCTCCCAAGTGTTCTTGACTTGGAAACTTCTTTTCTTCATCATCCATCTACCGAAATCACTCAAGGTGAGTTCATACCTATATTTTCATGTTTTTCTTAAGTTTTAAGGGGGGGGGGGGGGTGAGGATACAAGTTAAAACACCAAGAACACAACTAAACTCAAACATCAGCTTTCAACAGAAAAGTTAATGTTCATTCACGGACAGTTTTGAACATATTAAAATTTTTAGTTTTCAAAACTGTACTAGATGTAAATAGTTCAACTTTATACCTTTAAATGACTACTTGTACATATTCATACGATTAACTACAATTTTTGGTGATTTTTACAAAACTGCTTATCACTATAGCTACGAATTCGGACCAGCCTGTGAATATGAACGTTTCCACACCAGTTATAGACTTAAGAAAATCATGATAAAAATTATGAAAAAACTAGACAGAATTTCTAAACTCTCACAATTTACGGAATCAGTTTTCGACTCTGTATGAATTTTCTATAATTATTCCAAGAACAGGAACATAAAAGATAAAACTAGTAAATTGTTATTAACTCATTTACACCTTGTAACTTGCTGAGAAAGGTGTGTATTATCATATATAATACATTTTATTTATATTACATGTCTTTTACCTCATTATATAAGGTTTAGATCATATATAAAGTGCATTTCTACCATTACAAAACGTTTTTGATAAGCCATAATAGGTATAGTTTATGTTTCCATTATCACAACAAACACATTCGGAAGGTTTTATTCCCACAGAAAAAGGTTTTACACTCACACACACTACACGTAAACTTGTTAACATAAATTGTGAGACATTCTTCTTAGTAATCCTAGAGTACGGGTTAAAATTCCTGGTAGTTATAACCAGAGTCTCTTATAGGGAGAACGTGATAGTTCTATATAGATCTATATTGGGTTTGACAAACCACACCTGAGCTGCATATAACAACTAGACCGGCAAGTCTCGGGCGACAAGTGTCATTATCTATTTCGATGCCTGAAAAACATCGTGGCAGGTTCAGTTAGTCATAGTATGGTAATAGCGACTCACATAGGGAATTAACAACACACAAAATTTACGGGAATTTTCACAAATCAAAAAGGGTTTTATGTCGATTTAAAATCACTTTTTATATCAATAAGCATGGATATTACTTGTACACTTTCGGTCTTGGAATTAAAGACTACACACCACTTTTGTAAGGAAAATATTGAATTTTTCTTGGTAACACACAACTCATTACAAATATCGGTTTTCAAACTCTTCATCTAAAAAGCTTATGAACTCACCAACTTAACTGTTGACACTCTTTAAAAACTACTTGTATTCTCAGGAAATTAACGAAACCAGGTAAGCACAAGCTTTTGAGGATGGAACGCTACGGCATTGAACTACTATTTTTATATCATGTTGTAATCAATCATTAAAATATGTAACACATGAAACCATGTAATTCTTTTTTGATTATATTTATGATTGGTTTTGTTGATTTGATCACTATTATACTCGTTGTTATGATACTATACATGAAGTCCGCCACCCCCGGACGTTTCCGCCATCGTTGGTTTGGGACTGTGACAGCCTGACTGTAGCTAACAGTCGGGATGTGGGATTGTCAGTCCCAAATAGATCTATATACAAATATCTCGCTCTCCCTATAAGGGATTCTGGTTATAAGTCAGGACTTTTACCCATACTTAGATAAGTACACAAAGACATCTCACAATTTGCTTCAATGTGTTTACTAGTAATAACTGAAAACCCTTTTTCTTTATATGTCAACATGTACTTTGTAAAATAGTTCCTTTTATTCCATAAACTATACCCATCTATAGTTTATAAGTTTGTTTCCATTTTGTAACATGAACTGTGTAAAATACTATCTTTGTTCCATAAACTATACCTATTATAGTTTATAAGTTTGTTTCCATGTTATTGTGAAAATTGTTTCATCTTAACATGTTTTGTAAATCATTTGTAAATTCAATAGTAACGATATTTCGTGTATTTAGTAAATTTCATGTTTAACAATATGTTACGGTAACAAAATATAATAAACAATTTATATTTTTAAACACAAGATTTCTTGTGTTTTACTTGTATCCCCCCTGAAAACAATTTAAAAATCGTGAAAACGTAGGGGTATGAACTCACCTTAAGGTTAGTCGTGGTTTGATAAAAGAGATAAAAGCAGTGACCTTTGGGCTATAACACGGGAAGGATGTCGTATCCTAATATATTTAAACACATAATGATATGTGTGAAAAGTGATGAAACTACAATTTATGTGTTGCATAAACACCAAAATGAAGAACAATTACTAACCTTATAACTAATATAAAGAGAATGGTCTCTGCAGTTTCTTGATCTTAAGAGATGAATGGAAGAGATTTTGATATTTGAGAGAGAATATGGAGTGAATTTGTTTACTAGATTGTGAAATAGAAATGATCTCTATTTGGTAACTTATATAGGAAGGAAAAGATAAGGGGTTGAGGTGATGTTTACGTTTGTTACTGGATTTATCTCTTTGGGAAGCTAAATAGGATAAAATATCTACATATTTAAGGGTGTTTTCGGATGAATTACATATATATAAAGAGGATTTTTGGACTAGGCATATTCTAGTAATGAGTTTTCGTTTCTAAGTTCAAAAGGGAAAGAGTTTTTAGATCTATAGTCAAAGGGAAAAGAGATTTCGGTCAAGGTCTTCTAGAAAGGAGGTGTTTTAGGATCTAACCTCTTCAAGGTATGTGTTATCAGATCAAGTCAAACCGAAAACAACATTTGGAAAATAATTCCCATCCGTGAACACCTTCTTGAATCAATTCCAAAACCGAAACCCTCTTTGAATTGATTACCTTGGGCGAAAACTCCTTGGTTCTAGAATCCTATGGCCGAAAACACATATATGGGGTGATATTTATGGTTTAAACCTTATAATTTTAGCTTATGTTGATATATAGGTTTTAAACCATACATAGATACATGCTTATAAACATGCCCTAATGGCCATAGAGGATAGAATGCAACGAGGATTGCAATGTAGTTTCACTTGTACTAGGTTAGGGTTTAGCTTCTGTTGGATCTAAAATTTCCTAGTTGTGATATCATCCCCCCATTAGAAGGAATTTTGTCCCGAAATTCGAATTCTGTGTGGTTATTCATGAACAAGGGAGAGAGGTGGGTACTTCTATTCCATATGATCTTCTTGTCAACAAGTGAATTCTGATACTCACTTGGCGCTCCAGCGGATCATCACTATTGCTTCTGCTGTCTAGATTGGTAGGGACTATATAGGTTCGGGTTACTTTTTTATGCTTATCCGCATGGTAGAATGCTCACTCATAGTCCTGGGTAGCTTCGTCCTGAAGTTCATGCTAAAACTCATACCTGGTACATCTATCATCACCTCGTGCATATAATTCGTATATAATTAAGATTGATAAGGCGGTAGGATGGGTGACTCTGCCCCAAGTTCATAACCAGACAAGGAATAGGTGATAGGGCGGAAACATACATCCTAAGTCTGTATAATCTTAACTATATACCACCCTCGCGTATACATTTAATAATTATAGGTTAGCCGCATTTGTCTCTGGCCTCTGAGCTTGAACTTGACTTGTTGTACGCTTGGTATTCCCGAAAGGTCTGATGGGGATACTTCTGGAAGGTTATGGAGGGTGTGGTACTCATTGCATAAATACTTATGAGTTTTGAAATGGGAGATGATTTGGAGGTGTGTCGGGTTTTTCGTTATAGATTGAAAGGATTTCATTAGACAGTCGGTTAAGGCGAAGGATCTTTTCGTAGCTCTAAAAATTGGTATGGAGAGGACCAAACCAATACATGTCGAATGACGATGTTAGAGCTTTTCATGGTAACGGGTGTGAATTTGATTTGGAAGGAATTATTCTTTAGAGTGATAGTATATTCTATGTTTATGTATTAAGTGCTTTCTATTTTATCCTTGTTATTACTACCGTGAATAGTTGTACCGTATTTAGCTAGTATGGGTAATAAGAGTACTTCGATAATTACTGATGAAATCTCGTAATATGATTCTTAGAAAGTCCCTCTATAATCGCTTAGTGTATACAAATCGTACATATTTAAGATTGAGAAGACATTCGACTAAGTAACTCCGCCCTAAATCCACAATCAAACAAGAAACGGGAAATAAGGCGGAATCACTCACTGTAAGCCTGCATATTCTTAATTATATATGACTCTAATGTTACACGAATCCATCATAGCTTGCCTGTAAGAATTCTTAGTTTTTATATGAATGATGTGTTTTATTTGAATGAGATGACAAATTTATGATTTTGATTTTTAATTGTCAAAAACTTTGTGACAATATGATACTTAATTATTATTAATTGAAGACGTAACAAATAATCCTAGTAGTTTCCTAGTTTCTCCGTTATGTCTTGCCGTTAAACTCCTCCCTCTCGTCCATCATTCATCTGTGTTGGAAAATCTCTCTTGAAATGTCCCGTTTCACCACATGCATGACATACTTGACTTGTACTAGCATCGATGGTTGAAGTGATGTGTTGGGCGGAGTCCTATAGAAGCGGGCTCAAATGTCCATTCATGTTACAGTTTTTACAATGCATCACCCGGAAGACTCCCTTGTGATGGAAGTCACACTTGTTGCATTTCGGTAGAGTTTCGGCATATCGACTGGCTGGTATTGGAGCGACAGATGTTGTGGCTGTAGGGGCTGCCATAGGTTGTTGTCTCTTGGCAAGTTTTTGAGACAACTTGCGCTTTTTTTTTGTTCCAGAACTTTTGTTTATTGCTCTTAGGTTTATGGGTTGAGGTATCTTTGATGATAGACACTCGTTGGTTTCTTTGGTTGTTACCACTGTTTTAATTGTCGACATAGTTTCCATTTTCGTTTCTGTTGTTAGCGTTGAATTGTGCCATGACAGCCGTCATAGCAGCTGTTACAGCAGCTTGGAATGTATCGAAGTCTATATGTAGAATCGGGGTTTCGTTGGTTGGCCGGTTATTTCCATGTAAAGACATGATTCTGTTACATGATGTGGAATAAGATCATAAGTAACTATCGTCGTTGCTAATTGTACTTTGTTTATTTATATATACATATAGATTTCTCGTTTTGTTGTATGATTCTCAATGTTTTAACCTACATCCCTATGATGCATTCATGGTAGAGAGTAGAAATAGGTTTTGTACAAATGTTAAGCTTGAAATAATAGAGTATAAATATTGAAATCTTAAGTTGATCGGGTTTCATAGGTTTTGGAAGGGAGTGTCTCTCTTGATTTTACAATTACTAGTTGTGATGAAGGGGTACTGTCACACCCCGAAACCCAGGGCGGAAACGTTTCCGGGGCGGACTCCACATTGAGTATCAAATCCAATGTACATAGTAACCAAAGTAAACAACCATTACATTACATATATAGATTTACATTTGTTTGAAAACCAAGAGATATAGTTGTTATACATATGTATATAAGAACAAAAGTAAAGACGCATCTTCAACGCACTTCGTCTTCGCCAAAAAGGATGACTGGGTACCTGCCTAATGTGGACCTGAGAATACAAGCAGTTTGAAAATCAGCATATAGCTGGTGAGTTCATAAGTGGTTTTGTTTTCTGAAAATGTGCAAGTTTCCTTTCGTTTTCTAAAAAAGTTACACACCCAAGAAAATCCCATGTTTTCTTAATTGTAAAGTTTGGTTATCTATTTTGTTACACAAATCTGGTTATGAACAACTGTTATCCCATGAAAAATCCCACATTTTCCTAAAAGTTGGTTACCGAGCTGAGATGTAATGTAAAAGATGTATACTGAAAACCTGATTATCCTTGTGAAATGTATTGGTTTTATCATGTACATAAAACTAATAAGTGTAAAATAAACCGGTTACTAACCCATTACTACTAATAAGTAAATCTCTGCTATCCAAATTGCGAGTTCCATAACCATACGATAGACTAGATATGGCGATAAGTAGTCCACATCACCTTATGACTTTTGTCACCCTTGAACCTTTCGGTTCGGCTGTAGCTAGCAGCCAGGTGTGTGGGGTAGTCAGCCCCGTATAGATCTATACACTCAAGTCATGCTCTCCCTCCAGGATATTCTGGTTACGGGGGCGGTCCTCCACTCGCGTATCTCTGTGGAGTGTTACCGAGGACGTGTCTCCAATTTATAGGAATAACAAATTAACTAGTAATAATACAGAAAGATACTGATGCAAACGATGATCCTCCACTCGTGTATCTTTGTGGAGTGTTACGAGGACAAAAATATGTACTAGGTTTCTTGTTCAAAGTTCAAAGGTTATGATTTTAACTGATATAATATAGAAAACCATTTGTGAAAATATAAAATACCACATTATATAACGTTTTTCACAAATAATATGATAATGTGTTCTGCAAGTTCTAACTGTTATCTGTTGAGATTATTAGTGTTAAAAGCATATGTAATATGGAGCACAACACATGTAAAAGCAAGTTTTGAGTACAAGTATTCCTTGTACTTTGCTTGTATTCCGCCCCTGAAAATAGTGAAAAACATTGAAAAGAGTAGGGGTATGAACTCACAGTTTAATCTAGGGTTCGTGTGTCAACGGATGCCCTGAACGCCAGTGGCCCCTAATAATCATGTGATGACACATACATGAGTTAGAACTAAGGTGTTTCATGACTAAACATGATGGGAAAACATCCTTAGGGCTTGGAACTACTAAGAATAAGTGTCTTATGATCCAAACTTAATGATTTATGCAAGTTTAGGGCCAAATATGGGCATTAGAGTGGGTGTATGGTCTTGAAAATGAGTGTGCAGTTGGGGAGTGAAGCTAGGAGAGTGTGTGTGAGGCTACACACAAGAGTGTGCGGCCGTATAGAGGGTGTGTACGGCCGTACACAGGAGTTTGCGGCTGTACACTCCTCATTTGAGTCCATATGTTGATTTTTGAAGTGTATGCTCTTCATACTTGGGAGTTTTGAACGTGTGCTGCCCCCATATGAAGGTGTGCGGCCGTACACCTTCAAGGGATGATGCATATGATGAACATGATGAGTTTTAAGCTTGGGATTCAAGTGTTTACCACTATAATCAGCTTGAAGATGAAGTAGATCACGAATATGAAGCCTTCAAAGTGTTCTTGGTTGATGATTTAGAGAGAGAAAGTAGAGAGAGGGATGAGAAACATCTAAATGAATGAATGAAGGGGTATCCATCCATAAATTGGATTGGGTGAGAGGTTTAGGGTGTTTGCGGTTGGGTGTGTGGCCGCACACACCTTATTTGGTGAGTTTGGCCTGATTTTGTCATACTAAACACTCTCCAACCCTTCCTAAGACTCATATCTAGATTATACTAAGTCTAGAGCACCCATATGGAACCACAAGATTTAATAAAAGGTAATGAATTCCAGTTTTAGTGCTGATACCCGGATCAATTACATAAGTTACAAGTTTCGAGTTGTCACATTATCCCCCCGTTAGAGGGAATTTCGTCCCGAAATTCAGAATTAAGATACAAATCATGGATTTGGAAAGAGATGCGGATAGTTCTGTCTCATCGAGCCTTCGCACTCCCAAGTGAATTCCGGTCCCCGCTTGGCATTCTAGCGAACCTTCACTATTGTGATGCGACTTTGTATCGTACGTTTGATCTCTCGATCCACGATTTCGATTGGTTCTTCCACGAAGTTCAGATTTTCGTTGATCTCGATTTCATCAAGAGGGATCACAAGGGTCTCATCGGATAAACACTTCTTAAGATTAGAGACGTGGAATACCGGATAGATGTTACTAAGCTCACAGGGTAATCGAAGTTTATAGGCTACCGGACCTATCCTGGCGAGGATCTCAAAAGGTCCAATGTACCTCGGATTAAGTTTCCCACGCTTTCCAAAGCGTACCATGCCTTTCCAGGGCGAGACCTTCAACAGGACATGGTCTCCAACCTGGAACGCTAGAGGTTTCCGTCAGTTATCAGCGTAACTCTTTTGGAGATCTCGTGAAGCTTTCAATCGTTCCCGGATTTGGATGATCTTTTCGGTGGTTTCGCAAATGACTTCAGGACTAGTGAGAGCACTGTCGGGGAATCGACTCTTGGCTAGCTGCGTGTCCCCTACCTCAGCCCAGCACAGAGGGGATCTGCACTTGCGACCGTAGAGGGCTTCAAATGATGCTGGTGTGGTAACTGTTATTATATGAGAACTCGATCAGGGGTAGATGAGTGTCCCATAACTTTCCAAAATGAATGACACATGCTCTCAGCATGTCTTCCAGAGTTTGGATAGTTCTCTCACTCTGTCCATCTGTCTGAGGATGGTAAGCCGTGCTCAAGTTTAGATTACTTCCAAGAGCCTTTTGTAGAGATTGCCAAAATCTCGATGTAAACCTGCTATCTCGATCGGAGATAATGGACACAGGTACACCGTGCAATCAAATTACCTCCTGGATGTAGATTCGCATAAGTCTTTCCATCTTGAATGATTCTTTGATCGGAATGAAGTGAGCGGATTTTGTCAAACGATCAACAATTACCCAAATGGTATCGTACCCACTCGGAGATTTGGGTAACTTGGTGATGAAATCCATGGTAATCATCTCCCATTTCCACTCGGGTATTTCGGGCTGCTGGAGCAGACCTGAGGGTTTCTGGTACTCAACTTTTACCTTGGCGCAAGTCAAACACTTGCCCGCAAAAGTAGCGATATCGGCTTTCATGTTTGGCCACCAATATTGTTTCTTGAGATCCATGTACATCTTATCCGAACCTGGGTGAATAGATTATCTAGTCTTGTGTGATTCCTCCATGACAATCTCCCTGAATCCTCCGGACTTTGGAATCCAGATTCGGTCCATGAAACAGTAGACTCTGTCACCTCTGATCTCAAGTTTCTTATCCATTCCCCTCAAGGCTTCACTTGACACGTTCTCGGGTTTGAGGGCTTCTAATTGAGCTTCTCGGATTTACATGGATAAATAGGAATGGATAGTCATCGTCAGGGTCTTCACTTTGTGGCTCGAACTTTCCTTTCGGATAAGGGCATCTGCCACCACATTTGCCTTGCCAAGATGGTAGCGAATATCGCACTCATAGTCACTGAGTAGCTCTACCCATCGTCGTTGCCTCATGTTTAAATCTTTCTGATTGAAGATGTGCTGCAGGCTCTTATGGTCAGTGAAGATCGTACACTTGGTTCCATAAAGATAATGTCTCCAAATTTTTAGTGCAAAGACTATGGCTCCTAACTCCAGGTCATGAGTGGTATAGTTGACTTCGTGTGCCTTCAGCTGTCTCGAGACATATGCAATCACTTTTCCCCTTTGCATAAGCACACAGCCTAAGCCCTGGTTAGACGCATCACAATAAACAACGAAGTCCTCTGTTCCTTCGGGCAGGGACAGGACCGGTGCGCTACACAAGGCTTGCTTTAACGTTTGGAATGCGTTTTCTTGCTTTTCACTCCAACAAAAGGGTACACCTTTCTGTGTCAGAGTGGTTAGAGGTTTGGCGATTCTGGAAATTTTTTGGATAAATCTCTGATAATAGCCGGCGAGACCCAAGAATTGACGAATTTCTATGGGTATATTCGGTGCCAACCAATTCTCTATCGCTTTGATCTTGGATGGATCCACGTGAATACCCTCTTCGCTTACCACGTGACCGAGGAAAGTTACCTTCCGAATCCAGAACTCACACTTGGAAAATTTCGCATACAGCTTTTCGGATCTAAGGGTTTCCAATACTAACTTCAAGTGTTGCTTGTGATCTTCTTCACTTTTGGAGTAGACAAGTATGTCGTCAATGAACACGATGACGAACTTGTCTAAGAAGGGACGACACACCCGGTTCATTAGGTCCATGAACACAGCTGGTGCATTGGATAGACCGAAGGGCATCACTACGAACTCGTAGTGTCCATATCGAGTCCTGAAAGCTGTTTTGGAAACATCACTTTCATGAACTCGTTGCTGATGGTACCCTGACCTAAGGTCTATCTTTGAGAAGTAGCTAGCTCCCTGAAGTTGGTCGAAGAGGTCATCGATTTGAGGAAGAGGATATCGGTTCTTGACGGTTAACTTGTTCAATTCACGATAGTCGATACACATCCGGAAGGATCCATCTTTCTTCTTCACAAACAAAACCAGAGCTCCCCAGGGTGAGGAACTCGGTCTGATGAACCCTTGCTGAGTAACTCGTTGAGTTGACTAGATAAATCTTGCATTTCCGCTGGAGCTAAGCGATATGGAGACTTGGCTACGGGGGTAGCTCAAGGGATTAGGTCGATACAAAATTCAACTTGACGCTCGGGAGGAATTCCCAGAAGATCTTCAGGAAAGACATCAGGAAAGTTACAGACTTCGGGGATGCTCATGTGGTCTTTAACTTCCTGTTTCTCGTTAATGACATGGGCTAGGAATGCTTGGCACTCCTTCCACAGAAACTTTTGAGCTTTGATGCAGGAAATGATATGAAGATTGGAGCTAAGCTTATCTCCATAGATCATGAGAGTCTGACCAGAAGGAAGGTTGAGACAGATAGTTTTTTCGTAACAAAGGATATCAGCATGATTGGGACTCAACCAATCCATGCCAATGATGACATCAAAGCTCTTTATGAAAACTGGAATAAGATCAATGGGAAAAGAATGGTTGTTTAGGGTAAGGGTACAACCTATGAAGATATTGCTAGCGTTTTCTTTCTCAACGTTATCCATCTCGACGGTAAATATTTCGGTTAATGGTTGGGGATTATGTTTAAAGTTATGCTTGAACGAATGACTAACAAACCTTCTTTCGGCACCCGAATCGAAAAGAATACTAGCATAAGATTTATCAAGAAGAAACGTACCCGAGACAATGGTGGGATCGACGATTGCCTCCTTTCGTCCCATGGCTAGGACTCTCCCGGTGTTATCAGTTGTCGCCTTCTTGGGGCAGTTTCTCTTGAAATGCCCGACTTCTCCACAATTGTAGTAGGCTTGACCAACACCTGCTCCAGAAGATTGATTGGCTAATTGGGCTGGTGCTTTGCAGGATCGGATCATGTGCCCCTTTTTACCACAGTTGGTGCATGTAAGTTCACGGCAGGGGCCGGGGTTATGGTGGTATTTGCACTTTTCACATTGGGGAGGATTACCAACATATCTACTAGTAGGTGTTTGAGCGGTAGATCCCGCAACAGAAGCAGCAGCAACGGGGATAGTAGCAACATGGACTGCTATAGTATGTTGTTTCTTTGAGGATCCTTGGGAAGATTGGCCCTTCTTCTTCTTCCAAAACTTCCTTTTCTCACCACTACTCTTGGTCTGTTCGGGGGTGGCGGTTGTTTCCTCAACATCATCACTGTGGTCAATTAGGGTCTGGGCTAAACTTTTGGCGTTGTCATATGTATCTGGCTTCGCAGCTAAGACATTCCTTTTGTTGGTTGGGTCAGCCCCAAATAAATCTCTCTATCTTCTTACTCTCCGGGGTAACCAATCCCGGACAGAGTAGCGCCAGGTCGTCAAATCTCGAAGTGTATGCGGTAATATCGGAACCCTTCATCTACAGGTTCCAGAGCTCGTGTTCTAACTTCTGAATTTCGCCCCGAGGGTAGTACTCAGCTAGAAGGAGTTCTTTCATGGCTTCCCCACCCATAGCATTGGCTACAGGTAGAGTTAGGGTTTTGAATCGGCCATTCCACCAAGTCAGGGCTTTATCGATAAAGGTACAGGCTGCGAACTTCACTTTGTCAGATTCTAAAGAGGCACAAATCTCAAAGATAGATTGATTTTCTCGAACCATCAGGTGAGTGAAATGACACCTCCAGTGCCATCAAAGGACGTGGGTTTCGCGTTCATGAAATCTTTATAGGAACCCTATTTTCGGTGTCCCTGGCTATCTTCTTGGTTTTGGGGCTGGGGACCACCTCCTAAACCACCGGGGTTCATTTGAGACATGGCGGCTGCCACTGCGGCAGTAACGGCTGCCTGGAACATCACAGGGTCAAATTGAGGAGGAGGTGGTGGCGGAAGAGGATTGTTTTACTTTGAGCTGGGTCTCTTTCTTGGAGGCATCTTGATCTATAAAGATTAGGAAAGAGAGGATGGTAAGTTCTCTGAATTGAATCAAGAGATATGAAAGATATATATGCCGAATAAGCGATAAAGCAGGAATGAATTATCAAAGTAGATAAATTATCGCTAGGAGAATGAACGAGGAGCAATGCTTGAATGAGGATTTATACAAAGGATTGACTCGTGAAATACTCCCATAGTATTTCATGATTCGCTACGACGACGGTTCATTGTTTGGGTATTGGGTAAGTTTTAGGTATGCCGCATACTACATTCACTCCCAAGCACATGATGGTCGTGTCTCGAATGAATATAGTTGGCCAGGCTATATTGATCCTAGACACGATTACATAACTGCCCAGGTATAACCGTAGCATACAACACCTATTTACTTATGTTTTGTTCTACTTGTAATTACGGATCTCGACGGTTGGGTATACTTATATACTTTTTGAAAATACTTATATTTTAAAGTATACTTTTAGTTCAGAGCACTTAGGCCCCTTAGTGTTTATAGTCTTATACCATGTAAGGTTTGGTATACTTAGATCACTATAAACATGGGCTCTGATACCAATCTGTCACACCCCGAAACACAGGGCGGAAACGTTTCCGGGGCGGACTCAACGTTGAGTATCAAATCCAATGTACATAGTAAGCAAAGTAAACAACCATTACATTACATATATAGATTTACATTTGTTTGAAAACCAAGAGATATAGTTGTTATACATATGTATATAAGAACAAAAGTAAAGACGCATCTTCAACGCACTTCGTCTTCGCCAAAAAGGATGACTGGGTACCTGCCTAATGTGGACCTGAGAATACAAGCAGTTTGAAAATCAGCATATAGCTGGTGAGTTCATAAGTGGTTTTGTTTTCTGAAAATGTGCAAGTTTCCTTTCGTTTTCTAAAAAAGTTACACACCCAAGAAAATCCCATGTTTTCTTAATTGTAAAGTTTGGTTATCTATTTTGTTACACAAATCTGGTTATGAACAACTGTTATCCCATGAAAAATCCCACATTTTCCTAAAAGTTGGTTACCGAGCTGAGATGTAATGTAAAAGATGTATACTGAAAACCTGATTATCCTTGTGAAATGTATTGGTTTTATCATGTACATAAAACTAATAAGTGTAAAATAAACCGGTTACTAACCCATTACTACTAATAAGTAAATCTCTGCTATCCAAATTGCGAGTTCCATAACCATACGATAGACTAGATATGGCGATAAGTAGTCCACATCACCTTATGACTTTTGTCACCCTTGAACCTTTCGGTTCGGCTGTAGCTAGCAGCCAGGTGTGTGGGGTAGTCAGCCCCGTATAGATCTATACACTCAAGTCATGCTCTCCCTCCAGGATATTCTGGTTACGGGGGCGGTCCTCCACTCGCGTATCTCTGTGGAGTGTTACCGAGGACGTGTCTCCAATTTATAGGAATAACAAATTAACTAGTAATAATACAGAAAGATACTGATGCAAACGATGATCCTCCACTCGTGTATCTTTGTGGAGTGTTACGAGGACAAAAATATGTACTAGGTTTCTTGTTCAAAGTTCAAAGGTTATGATTTTAACTGATATAATATAGAAAACCATTTGTGAAAATATAAAATACCACATTATATAACGTTTTTCACAAATAATATGATAATGTGTTCTGCAAGTTCTAACTGTTATCTGTTGAGATTATTAGTGTTAAAAGCATATGTAATATGGAGCACAACACATGTAAAAGCAAGTTTTGAGTACAAGTATTCCTTGTACTTTGCTTGTATTCCGCCCCTGAAAATAGTGAAAAACATTGAAAAGAGTAGGGGTATGAACTCACAATTTAATCTAGGGTTCGTGTGTCAACGGATGCCCTGAACGCCAGTGGCCCCTAATAATCATGTGATGACACATACATGAGTTAGAACTAAGGTGTTTCATGACTAAACATGATGGGAAAACATCCTTAGGGCTTGGAACTACTAAGAATAAGTGTCTTATGATCCAAACTTAATGATTTATGCAAGTTTAGGGCCAAATATGGGCATTAGAGTGGGTGTATGGTCTTGAAAATGAGTGTGCGGTTGGGGAGTGCAGCCAGGAGAGTGTGTGTGAGGCTGCACACAAGAGTGTGCGGCCGTACAGATGGTGTGTGTGGCCGTACACAGGAGTGTGCGGCTGTACACTCCTCATTTGAGTCCATATGTTAATTTTTGAAGTGTATGCTCTTCATACTTGGGAGTTTTGAACGTGTGCTGCCCCCATATGAAGGTGTGCGGCTGTACACCTTCAAGGGATGATGCATATGATGAACATGATGAGTGTTAAGCTTGGGATTCAAGTGTTTACCACTATAATCAGCTTGAAGATGAAGTAGATCACGAATATGAAGCCTTCAAAGTGTTCTTGGTTGATGATTTAGAGAGAGAAAGTAGAGAGAGGGATGAGAAACATCTAAATGAATGAATGAAGGGGTATCCATCCATAAATTGGATTGGGTGTGAGGTTGAGGGTGTTTGCGGTTGGGTGTGTAGCCGCACACACATGTGTGTGGCTGCACACACCTTATTTGGTGAGTTTGGCCCGATTTTGGGATACTAAACACTCTCCAACCCTTCCTAAGACTCATATCTAGATTATACTAAGTCTAGAGCACCCATATGAAACCACAAATTTAATAAAAGATAATGAATTCCAGTTTTAGTGCTGATAACCGGATCAATTACATACGTTAGAAGTTTCGGGTTGTCACAGGTACGGTAAACTTAATACATAGTGCGAGTAGTGTAATCACTAACCCACTGAGTTATATCAGTTTATAAATTACTAGTGTGACGTATAAAGTGCTTTTTGGTTTGTTCTTGATTGGGTAAAGTTCGTTAATGATCTATCTAGTGCCTTTCTCTTCGTTCGGTTCTTTCTCGGAATCCTCCTCATGAACCCTATTTTGGTTCTTCCTCAACTCCTCTATTGGCTATTATAGTGAAGTGGTTACCTCTACCTATGTTGTTCGTTAGAGATGGGAGTGTCTAAAGAATCTACGAGATTAATAAAACATTTTTATTAAAAATAAATTTTTACGAGGATGATCCCTATGGGGTTTTCTATAGTTACTTAGTGTGTATAGATTATATATAACCAAGAACAAATAGACCTTCAAATAAGTGATCCTACTCTAAAACCACAACCAAACAAGGAACACGAAGTAGAGTGAAAATCACAAATTCTAAGTGTATAGTATCTCAACTATATATAACCTTAAAGTATACACTGAGTAATTATAGACCTACGAGTAAGGGTCTTTCAGTTTCCACATGAGTTAGTTATTGTACTTAAGATACTCCTATAGCATTTTAATAGTATGTTTGATTCTAGAGCTTCTTGGTATATGAAGTTGATAAGTTTCTAGACTTGTTATAGTATCATACAATACTCCTATAGTATTTTGAACTTTATGTTTGGTTCTAGCATTCCTTTGTATATAGAGTTGGTAAGTTTTAGATTTGTTGCAACACCACTATCACTCCCAAACACATGTTGGTCGTATCTCAAATAAATATAGTTGATCAGGCTATATTTATCCCATATATGATTACATAACTGTCTAGGTTTGACTATAGTGTTCAACATCTAAATAGTCGAGTTTGATGTTTTTTCAAAGAAGAGTTAAAAATGGTTCTTCAGAAATATATGTGGGTTACTGATATTCCTCTATTTAAGGAGAGAGCCATATGAGAGCTAGGGTAAGCCCAATCTCACCATCAAATTCTAACTTTTTAACACACACACACAAACACACACACACACGCACACACACACAGATATATATATATATATATATATATATATATATATATATATATATATATATATATATATATATATATATATATATATATATATATATATATATATATATATATATATATATATATATATATATATATATATATATATATATATATATATATATATATAGGAAAGTTCTTTTTGAAAACTTAAAGATTTATGGAAACTTGACAACTCCTAATCCGCACATCATTTTTCAAAACAGAAAAATACTCTTGGACTCCTAGACCAACGATTAAGAATGATTCGTGTTCCATAAATAGGGGTATAATAGTAATCTTAAGTTTAATTAATAATATTAACTACTTAAATAAAATATTAATCCCTCTTGTCGTCGTCATCGTCCTTATCACATCCTATGTTCTTCCTATGAGTTAATCCTCGCATAGAATAAAGAATGGGAGACTTGATTGTCACAAAGCAAAATAATGGAGGTTTTTCTTAGTATATCATATTTTTATTTTGTTTTTTATTGTTTTGTTTTTTAAATTCTCATTCAACATACCTTCGTCTTATTCATATCCGTGTGATTTCTTCATCATACTTACATCCGAATTCGGAACATAAATGGTTGTTGTCACATAAACACCATAATAAAAGATATAACAACGTAATACTAAAAAAATGAGAAAATCACACCGAAATTGGTTAAGTTTGACTTTCCTTCAGAATGATTAGATGTACTGTATGCCTATAAATATTTGTATGCGATTGTTGTGATATTTAGCCACCCACGTTGTCTTAGGCTAATCTAATTATTTCTATGTATGTTTTTAAGCTTTTGCTTATGTATGCGTATTTAGTTTTTTAATGTATGATTGAAGTATCAAATGTTTAGTTCAATGATAACGAGACCATGTTTTGAAGTCCTACATCATTCGCATGGTATATTTGGCAAAATATATTTTTTTAGTATATTAATTCATTTCTATCCTAATTGAATATAAATTATACAAAGAAAAGATGGTATTCCCATAATGGTAGTGAAATATTTCTTTGGAATATGTCATCATCCATGACTTGCTTCTTATTTTCTGGATTTATTTTTCTTTTTGCAGATTATGTATTGCTTCCTTACCCACTATCCACGTTGAACGTAACATGCTCTTCATATTTGATAATATGTTTATACTATGCTGTCAGAATACAATGTTTTTTTCAAGATAATCATGAACACATTCTATTAAAATGTCCGAATTAATATAATTATTATCAAGAAAAATCATATTTTAAAGTTAAGAAAAATAATTATTCCCTAAAATCTGCAATTTTCCTTTTTTAAATTTATGTTAATTGAGAAAAATACCTTTACAATGAAATTAGATGTTATTTTTCTTTTATCTATAATTCATTAATATGTATTAATCATTTTCTTAAAATAACTAAACTAATGTTTCTTTGCTTTTTTTTTGACGTTTTGAAGTTACTTTTCTCTTAAATGCTGCTATTAAAGTCCCACTATTGTGTAAGTTTTTGAAAAAAATTGAAAAAAAACACAAATGTGTGTGTGGTTAAGTTATTGTGAACTTGAGATCTTCTAACCCCACATGATTTTTCAAAGCGGAAAACACTCTTGGACTCCTAAACTAGCGATTGTGACGACCCGCAGTTCGTTCCGTCGCCGTAACCCGTTCCGTCATTAAAAATTCGTCGTCTTGAATTGTTTCCGTTTCATTTCTAAATTAAGCCATTAATTTTGAGTTTGCTATTATGACTTAATAGTTGTCCAAAAACATTAGAAACTCATGAAAATGCCCCAATCTAGTAATTAGAAAAAATTTAGTTTCAACCATATCGGGTTACGACAACTTAATCGGGTGCGACCAAAAGTCTCGCTTAACATTAGTATCGGGTAGAATTCCACAGTGTCCCAAACTTTAAGCATATATAAAGTTGAGAGAGCCTCATTTGAAGCCTTTTTCACTCTCTCTCTACTCTCTCTCTAACCTCTCTCCTCAAGTCCAAGTTCTTGATCCAAAATCACTCATTTCAAGCTCCAAATCTTCAAGGTAACTATCCTAGCTCCTAGTGTATCATCTTTAGCTTTCAAATTAGTGGATAATCTATGAAATAGGACCATTTGCATGAATTTACGGTCCTAGAACAGCCCTAGGCCATGAACTCACATAAAAGGGATTTTTGAGCCTTAAAACCCTCCCGAATCACATTTGGAGCTTAGATATGACCTAAGGAGTTATTTGCATGGACTTAGAACACCTTAAATTCATCATTTAGAGTGTAAAAATGAGTTTACGGCCCAAGAACATTCTTGGACCGTAAACACCTATTCATGGGGAGTAAACTCATTGGAAGATGTTAAAATGCCACTTAAACACCTCATAAGCTTTGGAATAGAGTCTGGAAGCAACCACAATCAAGTTAAGGACCTTAAACATGCTAAAACTACCCCACAAGAGCTTACGACCGTAAACCTCCCCCCCCCCCCCCCAAGAATGGGTTCCTAGGCCGTAAACTCCTAAAACTTTGTTAAATGGTGCCTTAAATTCATTCCATGTCTTGTAGATTTAACTAGAAACACTTGTAAAGACCCTGGACCACCAAAACATCAAAGTAAGGTGTGTGGGGGAGTTTACAGCCGTAAACTCTTAGTTTACTGCCGTAAACTCTTAGTTTACTTCCGTAAACTCCATTAGATGGTCCATATGTGTGTTTTCATGGGCGAAATACAAGCAAAAGTACAAGGAAATATTGTACTCAAACTTATGATTTCATTTGATCTATTTCATATTTAATATGCTTTTAACACAAAAAACTGTATTAACCAATCGTTCAACTTGCAGAGTAAATCGTCATGTTATTTGTGAAACTCATTTTAAAATGTTATATTTTATATTTCACAAATGTATTTCCACATCATTATTGTTAAAAGCATGAATCTTAAAACTTTAAAATGTTCTTGATATAACTCCCCGTAGATACGAGAGTGAAGGAATAATAACATTAAACATAGAACTTTATCACTCCCCGTTGATACGAGAGTGCAGGACTAATAACATTAAACTTAGAACTTTACCACTCCCTGTAGATACGAGAGTGAAGGGATAATAACACACAGTTAGAAGCAGAACAAATACAAAAGCACAGTTAGAAACAGAACGAATACGAAAGTACAGTTAGAAACAGAGCGAATACGAAAGTACAGTTAGGAACAGAGTGAATACAAAAGTACAGTTAGGAACAGAGTGAATACGAAAGTACAACTAGGAATAATACGAATATGAATATGAATACGAATACGGATACGGATACCGATACGAATAGGAATAGGAATAGGAATACGAATACGAATACGAATACGAATACGAATACGGGTATGAATAGGAATAGGAATAGGAATACGAATACGAATACGAATACGAATATGAATACGAATAGGAATACGAATACGAATACGAATAGAAATACGAATACGAAAACATGCCTTTGGATACATTCGAGTGTAGGACAACTAGGACATCAGAATACCTAGCTTATACAACAAGTATGTTAGATACTTGTACATTACATTTGGATTCAATAACTGAACTTTACTGTTAGGAAAATAAGGGTTTTTCCTGGGATAACAAATTGTACATAACCGGATCGTATAACAAACGGATAACTCAACTATACTTATAAGAAAATATGGTATTTTCTTGGATAACAAACTTTTCGGAAAACCAAAGGAAACTTGTACATTTTCAGAAAACAAACCTCTTATGAACTCACCAGCTTTATGCTTATTTTCTAACTGCTGGTATTTTCATGTCCATATTAGACAGGTACCCGCGATCTTTTGAAGAAGACGGAGCGCCTATCAGACTCGTCTTAACTTTTGTTCATATGATATATATGTATGACACTTGTAACACTTTGATTTCAAAAAAATGTAATAACTCTATGTAATGTATTGTTTTGAGTTTACTATGCTTACTATGTACATTGGTTGTGATATACATGATGTTCTCCACCCCGGAATGTTTCCGCCTTAGGTTTCGGGGTGTGACAGATTGGTATCAGAGCCCTTGTTTATAGTGAACTAGTATACCAAACCTTACATGGTATAAGACTATAAACACTAAGGGGCCTAAGTGCTCTGAACTAAAAGTATACCTTAAAATATAAGTATTTTCAAAAGTATACAAGTATACCTAACCGTCGAAATCCGTAACTACAAGTAGAACAAAACATAAGTAAATGGGTGTTGTACGTTGCGGTTAAACCTGGGCAGTTATGTAGTCGTGTCGAGGATCAATATAGCCTGGCCAACTATATTCATTCGAGACACGGCCAGCATGTTCTTGGGAGTAACTGTGGTATGC
This sequence comes from Lactuca sativa, assembly GCF_002870075.4. Taxonomy (NCBI): domain Eukaryota; kingdom Viridiplantae; phylum Streptophyta; class Magnoliopsida; order Asterales; family Asteraceae; genus Lactuca; species Lactuca sativa. The sequence goes on along the minus strand of NC_056626.2, from coordinate 164,834,576 downwards.
GTTATGCCTAAAACTTACCCGATACCCAAGAAACGAGCCGTCGTTGCATCGAATCATGAAATACTATGGGAGTATTTCTCGAGCCAAATCTGTTAAGGAGATCCTCATTCCAGCATTGCTCTTTAATCATTCCTTTAGCGATAGTTTATCTGCTTTGATAATTCATTCCTGCTTTATCGCTTAATAGAATTCTATGTTTGTCATAAACAGATATCCCTTGTTCCATATCTCTTAATTCAATTCAGAGGACTTATCATCCTCTCTTTCCTGATCTTTTTAGATCAACATGACTCCAAGAAAGAGACCTAGTTCAAAGAACAACAATCCTCCTCCGCCACCACCTCCTCCTCAATTTGATCCCGTCATATTTCAAGCAGCTGTCAATGCTGTTGTGGCTGCTACCCTATCGCAAATGAACCTTAATGGCTATGGTGGGCAAGGAGGTGGTCCCCAGCCCCAAAATCAGGAAGGTAGACAGGGACACCGAAAGGAGTGTTCCTATAAGGACTTGATGAATGCGAAACCCACATTCTTCGATGGCACAGGAGGTGTCATTGCCCTAACTCGGTGATTAGAGAAAATAGAATCTATCTTCGAGATTTGTGCTTGTTCAGAATCCGACAAGGTGAAATTCGTCACTTGCACGTTCACCGATAAAGCTCTGACTTGGTGGAACGGCCGAGTCAAATCCCTAACCCTACCTGTAGCCAATGCTATGGGTTAGGAAGTCATGAAGGAACTTCTGTTCGCGGAGTACTGCCCTCGGGGCGAAATGCAGAAGCTGGAGCATGAACTCTGGAACCTGAAGATGAAGGGTTCCGATATCGCCGCTTACACATCTAGATTCAATGACTTGGCATTATTCTGTCTGGGAATGGTTACCCTGGAGAGTAAGAAGATTGAGAGGTTCATCTGGGGGTTGACCCAACCAACCAAAGGGAACGTTTTAGCTGCAAAGCGGATACATACGACAGCGCCAAATGCTTAGCGCAAATCCTGATTGACCATAGTGAGGACATGGAGGAAGCAGTCACCACTCCTAAGCCAACAGGGAGGAGTGGTGAGAAAAGAAAGTTTTGGGAGACGAAGGAGAAAATTCAGCCTTCACAGGAGTTCTCGAAGAAACAACAGATAGTGGCAGTCAACGCTGCCACTACCCCTGTTGCTGTTTCTGTCGTCGGTTCCTCAACTCAAGCACCTATCAACGGATATGCCAGTATTCTCCCGTGGTGTAACCGATGCATTTACCACCACCGCATTCCCGGTCCCTGTCGTGTGAAATTTTGCAAAAATTGTGGCCAAGAGGGTCACCTTGTGCGAAGTTCAAGAACACCAACCAATCAAGTCTCCGGAGCAGGTATCAGTCAGGCCTGCTACGGTTGTAGTGAAGTCGGGCATTATAAGAGAAACTGCCCCAAGACAGCAACAACTGGCAACACTGGAAGAGTCCTAGCTATAGGACAAGGTGAGGCAGCTGCTGATCCCACCGTTGCCACAGGTATATTCCTCTTCGACAACCCTTATGCTTGCAATCCTTTTCAATTCTAGTACTAAAAGATAATCTGTTAGCTATTCATTTGAACATCTTCATAAACATAGTCCTCATCTAGTAACCGAAACGTTTACCGTCGAGATAGCTAACGGTGAGAAAGAAGGCATGTTACATTCTGAAACGTGTATCCCGAGGTACATAGACCTTTTCAAAATCCTCATTAGGATCGATCCCGTAGCCTACAAACTCTAACTACCCTCAGAACTTAGTAACCCCCTTCATGATACCAAAATCAACGAATGTCTGAACCCCATAGAATAACCAATCGAAATCATAGATCAAGAGATTAAACGTATGAATCAAGCCGTATCCCGATAAGTGAAAGGTTCCCTGGAATGTCATGCGAGGATCCGAATTCACTTGGGAGCGCGATGATCCGATAGAACAGAAGTATATGTATTCTCTTTCCAAATCCACAAGTCGCATCTAAAGTTTGAATTTCGGGACGAAATTCCCTCTAACGGGGGGGATAATGTGACAACCCGAAGTTCGTTCCGTCGTCGTAACCTGTTCCGTCATTAAAAATTCGTCGTCTTGAATTGTTTCCGTTTCATTTCTAAATTAACCCATTAATTTCGAGTTTGCTATTATGACTTAATAGTTGTCCAAAAACATTAGAAACTCAAGAAAATGCCCCAATCTAGTAATTAGAAAAAATTTAGTTTCAACCATATCGGGTTACGACAACTTAATCGGGTGCGACCAAAAGCCTCGCTTAACATTAGTATCGGGTAGAATTCCACAGTGTCCCAAACTTTAAGCATATATAAAGTTGAGAGAGCCTCATTTGAAGCCTTTTTCACTCTCTCTCTACTCTCTCTCTAACCTCTCTCCTCAAGTCCAAGTTCTTGATCCAAAATCACTCATTTCAAGCTCCAAATCTTCAAGGTAACTATCCTAGCTCCTAGTGTATCATCTTTAGCTTTCAAATTAGTGGATAATCTATGAAATAGGACCATTTGCATGAATTTACGGTCCTAGAACAGCCCTAGGCCATGAACTCACATAAAAGGGATTTTTGAGCCTTAAAACCCTCCCGAATCACATTTGGAGCTTAAATATGACCTAAGGAGTTATTTGCATGGACTTAGAACACCTTAATTTCATCATTTAGAGTGTAAAAATGAGTTTACGGCCCAAGAACATTCTTGGACCGTAAACACCTATTCATGGGGAGTAAACTCACTGTAAGATGTGAAAATGCCACTTAAACACCTCATAAGCCTTGGAATAGAGTCTAGAAGCAACCACAATCAAGTTAAGGACCTTAAACATGCTAAAACTACCCCACAAGAGCTTACGACCGCAAACCCCTCCCCCCCCCCCCAAGAATGGGTTCCTAGGCTGTAAAGTCCTAAAACTTAGTTAAATGGTGCCTTAAATTCATTCTATGTCTTGTAGATTTAAGTAGAAACACTTGTAAAGACCTTGGACAACCAAAACATCAAAGTAAGGTGTCTGGGGGAGTTTACAGCCGTAAACTCTTAGTTTACTGCCGTAAACTCCATTAGATGGTCCATATGTGTGTTTAATCCTTTCCTATACCCTAGATTTGATCCTAGCCAATTTTCCCAAGTGAGATAAGACCATTTAGCACCCTAGAACACCCACCATGAGTTTATGGCCGTAAACGCATGGGGAGTGGGTCATTAGGGCCATAACCTCTCTTATGTGTTTACTCTAGAAGGGTAAACTCCATATCCAAGCCATATACGTCCTTAGATGTCACCCGAGTCACTCCAAACATTTATTTTAAAGTGTTTTTGCGTCTTGGAGTGTATAATCTTATCTAATTAGTGGTTCAAAGTCTAATTAGATACATTTGTGTATCATTTCATATTACATAGGAACCTCGTAGGCGTTCAAAACTCGAACTGGTGTTTAGCATCCAAACTGACACATTCCACGATTGGTGAGTTTATACCCCTACATTTTTTCAAATGTTTTTCAATGTTTTCAGGGGCGGAATACAAGAAAAAATACAAGGAAATATTGTACTCAAACTTATGATTTCATTTGATCTATTTCATATTTCATATGCTTTTAACACAAAAAACTATATTAACCAATCGTTCAACTTACAGAGTAAACCGTCATGTTATTTGTGAAACTCATTTTAAAATTTTATATTTTATATTTCACAAATGTATTTCTGCATCATTATTGTTAAAAGCATGAATCTTAAAACTTTAAAATGTTCTTGATATAACTTCCCGTAGATACAAGAGTGAAGGAATAATAACATTAAACTTAGAACTTTATCACTCCCCGTAGATACGAGAGTGCAGGACTAATAACATTAAACTTAGAACTTTACCACTCCCCGTAGATACGAGAGTGAAGGGATAATAACACACAATTAGAAACAGAACGAATACGAAAGTACAGTTAGAAACAGAGCGAATACGAAAGTACAGTTAGGAACAGAGCGAATACGAAAGTACAGTTAGGAACAGAGCGAATACGAAAGTACAACTAGGAATAATACGAATACGAATACGAATACGAATACGAATACGAATACGAATATGAATACGAATATGAATACGAATAGGAATAGGAATAGGAATACGAATACGAATACGAATACGAATACGAGTAGGAATAGGAATAGGAATACGAATACGAATACGAATACGAATACGAATACGAATATGAATACAAATACAAATACGAATACGAATACGAATAGAAATACGAATACGAAAACACGCCTTTGGATACATTCGAGTGTAGGACAACTAGGACATCAGAATACCTAGCTAATACAACAAGTATGTTAGATACTTGTACATTACATTTGGATTCAATAACTGAACTTTACTTTTAGGAAAATAAGGGTTTTTCCTAGGATAACAAATTGTATATAACCGTATCGTATAACAAACGGATAACTCAAATATACTTATAAGAAAATATGGGATTTCTTGGATAACAAACTTTTTGGAAAACCAAAGGAAACTTGTACATTTACAGAAAACAAACCTCTTATGAACTCACCAGCTTTATGCTGATTTTCAAACTGCTTGTATTCTCAGGTCCATATTAGACAGGTACCCGCGATCTTTTGGAGAAGACGGAGCGATTATCAGACTCGTCTTAACTTTTGTTCATATGATATATATGTATGACACTTGTAACACTTTGATTTCAAACAAATGTAATAACTCTATGTAATGTATTGTTTTGTGTTTACTATGCTTACTATGTACATTGGTTGCGATATATACATGATGTCCTCCGCCACGGAACATTTCCGCCTTAGGTTTCGGGGTGTGACAATTAAGAATGATCCATGATGTTTAAAAAGGTTTGAAGATTAGTTTATTTCAAACTTGCATATATATATATATATATATATATATATATATATATATATATATATATATATTAGATAAAATAATAACAATTAAAAACCATCAACTATTTTTTGAGCTTAGATTTGTCTTAGTCGTTGCTTTGGAAGACGAATGATGGTTTTGGTTTTGAAAAATGATGAGCGGTTTAGGAGTTCTAACAATAACTTAACCACACACACACACATACACACACACACACACACACACACACACACATATATATATATATATATATATATATATATATATATATATATATATATATATATATATATATATATATAGGTTTAGGTTCTATGGAAAACAAAAAACCCTAAGAATCATAGAGATCACAAATTTTTTATTAAATTTTTTATGAAAAAATCGCAGGTTTTTAAATAAATTCGCTGATTTTGTTTTTGAAAAAAAAAGTTTTTTTTTTTTCAGCGAATTTATTAAAAAACCTGCGATTCTTTTATAAAAAAATAAAAAAAAGTTTTGTAATCTCTAAGTATTTTTTATGCATTTTTATGATTTTTAGGGTTTTTTTTGTTTTCCAAATAACATTTCCCTATATATATATATATATATATATATATATATATATATATATATATATATATATATATATATATATATATATATATATATATATATATATATATATATATATATATATATTGGTTTTTTGGTTAACCATGTGTGGCAGATTTTTAACCAAACCAGAAAACCGAAGATTATATTATCTCATTTAATCAAAATACCTTTACTCTCCTTTTCTATTAGGCAAGTGTACTCGTCGTATATTATTTGAATGAAGAAATATGTCCGAAAGAAAATATATTTTTAGTCTTTATATTGATAAATGAGCAAAAATAAATTATTCGCCTCTAGAAACTATTTTTTGAAATGAAACTAATCACCACCACCATAAAGATATTATATTGATATAACACAAGTACATTGTCATTATTTAATCATTCTAATATAAGGTTAAACAACAATTTGTCACTCCTTTGGTCATTATTTTGATAAGTTTGCATTCGAAGGAAGACCCTCCCTTTTCCTTTAAACATGCTCTCCCATATCAACTCATTTCTCAATTACCCCTTGTCTATCTAAATCCCTAATACTTTCTTCCATCTATGATACTCTAGAAAAACTAGCCTGTAAAATACATGTCGCCTCCATTGTCTCCACCAGCTCACCATCTACCATTAGCCATCGCCCATTGCATTTATATACCGTCATCTTCACCATCTCTTCCATCTATTACCCTCTGGTTTCACCCAACTTTATCACCCAACTACCCGACACCACGCTCGCAACACCATCACCACATCTACTTACATCACCACCATCACCGCTGACGGGAAAACCCATGAACCACCGATACAATCATCTCTAAAAGAACACCACCATACAACGATAGATTCATCATCTTTGAATGATTCCGAATAATTAATGACTCAATCTTTGTGATTGATTTCGCTCACCGGTCGATGCAAGCATACATATGCAAATGGTTAAAATTAAAGGGTGATTTATGTAGTTTTTACTCTTCTTCTTTATGCTTTCATGTATATTCATTTAGGGTGCCTAACCATATTAGTCTATTTAATGCAATTATCAAAAAAAAAAAAAAAAAAAAAAAAAAAAAAACGGTAAAGGTAAAATAATCATTTTAGGTGTGTGAATCTATCTTGCAAACCATGTTTATGTTGCCTTTTGTTGTATTTTTTGCCTTATAAATGGATGTTTCTATTTCTGGGATTTATCAATTTTGGGTTAAATGCAAGAAATAATAGTTTCATAGTAGTGTTACAGGAATGTATGTGTGACCGAACGAAATGGCATAAATTAAGCAAATTGACATGCATGATTTATGATAATGATTTTATTTACTTGCATTACAGATAAACATGTGAAATTGTTGAACAAAATTTCTCTTAATTTCTTTTATGTTAAGGAAGAAATATTCAACAACATCACCAAAGGGTTTATGGACAAAATAAAGATACAAAAGAAGAAAATAATTACTATCAAAGTATTTAAAGTTGTTGATTTTTGGATTTTTTTTAAGTCAACAAAGGGAACATGTTGATAACTACTATGATTCAATGAAATATATTAATTTATTCTATAATCAATAATTCTTGAAGTTTGATTGTTCGGATGGTTTATTTTCGTTTTCTAATCGTGTAAGTTTACACATCTAATGTGCACTAAATTTCCTTTAGTTTTTTTTTCATTATTTTAAGAAAAATCTCCAAAAATGGTCCTAGTGGTTTCCAGAAATATCAAGTTAATTCCATATTCTTTATTTATTATTATGTTTTTATAATCAATAACATCACCCTAACTGTGTTTTCAGCAGCGACAAGAAACTACTGGCCGCTCGCCGCTTTGCACAAAAGAATTAATCGCCTATAGAAACTAATTTATCAAAGAATTTATTCGCACTCGTCGAGCGGTGCGGGTAAACGGGTAGTACACACATAAAGACACACACAAGCGCACACACACATATATATATATATATATATATATATATATATATATATATATATATATATATATATATATATATATATATATATATATATATATATACATGTACATTACAAAGAATAAAAAAATATATCATATATATTTTTGAGCGTATATTTAGATTAGTAATTGCTTTTGAAGACTAACGATGGTCATGGTTTTGAAAAATGATGAGGGTTTAGGAGTTTTCACAATAACGAAATCATATATATATATATATATATATATATATATATATATATATATATATATATATATATATATATATCCAAAATTAACAAACTAATTTGTAACCAAATTATTAAGTGTCGTGTGATGTTTACAATAAGATAATAGAATGTAAAGTGCTTAAGATCTCGGAATGTTCCAAAGATATTGGTTGTGCACAAGATCTAGTAGAAAATAATTAAGTTTAGAGAACTGTTTAATAAACGTGTGTTACTTCATAATGAAATTAAGTGTACTTGGGATAAAATAGTGTTAAAGTGATTTAACAAGTGGATTTGTGTAATAAAGCTTAAGATACTAAAAAAGATACCAAGATACCACAAAGTACATTGAAATTTTTTATAATAAAAATAGATTAACCATCAAATGAGTAATAGAATAACGTTATGACAATCAAATAAGAGTAAGTAAATCAAAGTAAATGTAAGAACACAACAAATTACGGAAAAATCTGTTAATGCTTTTGATCTCCAGCAAAAAGCCACGTGAGTTGATGGAATCACATGCCTTAGAACTTATATTAAATCTAAATAAAATTACAAGTGCTATATGATTATAGAAATGATGTAAGATCAACTAGGCATTTATACATAACAATTGTAACTAAAATTATGACATTTTTGGGATCTTTCTTGATCTACGCTTGACCTAACTTTTATGATAAATGTCAATGTTCATCAGGCATTGACTGGTGGATTAGGTGTCTAAGTCAATAACTGTGACAACCCGATATTTCAACTCTTTGTAATGACCTAAAAGGTTCAAGTATTGTAACCACTTTTGAGTTAATAAAAGTAAATTTCATAATAAAATGTCCAAATAGTTCTATTTAAATTCCTTCTATGTTTAAATGTCTTTAAACCATGATCGTACGTAAAAAGAACGCCCAAATCCGACATCGTATATTGAAGTTATGATTTTTCGAAGTTCAGCTTAGCAACAGACAACTAAAAACTCGAATCGGAGATCGAGTGACTTTTGGCCGGAATGACCTACACGAGAATCGAAGGTCTCGACAATGGTATTTCAGCGGTAAAAGTCTGGCAAAAACCGACGTCAGATAAAGAAGTTATGAATTTTTGAAGAAATTCCTTAAACACAATGAGTTATAAAATAAATAATAAAAATAATTTCGGAATTTACCAACGGAGTCTAAACGAAAGTTGTAGAGCGTAGTCTCACCTACGCGTGGATATAAAGACCATCGAAAACGGAGTTCGTATGAAGAAGATATGAATTTTTGAAATTTATTAAATAAAATTATATTTATTTAATTCAAAAATCACGCATTATCCGAAGAGGAGTCAGCGTCCTCATCCGAGGTACGCGCTGCGTACCCGAGGGCCTTGGCCTCTGATCGTCCACGTCGCCCTATGCGAGGCTGCCGACCCGTCCGACCCGCCCGTCCGACCGACCCGTCCGACCCGCCGTCCCATCCGACCCGCCAGACTGATCCATCCCAGCCGAAGCCGAGGCAGTCGAGGCTTCGGTCCTGCATGACGTACGCGTACGCGCTGCGTACGAGCGTACGCCTCGCGTACGAGGCTTCTCAGACCCCCTATAAATAGCATGCGAAGGCTTCCGAAAAACTTGCTCATTTCTCTCCTTTCTCTCTCGATATTGCCTCGTTTTCCGTGCCCGTTCAAACCCAAAGCTCTGGTCTTTTTGCTCAAGACCCGAGGGTCGATTTTACTCCCGAGATTCCCAAGAATCCCGAGAAAAACCCGTTTCCCGAGAGGAAACTCTGCCCGGTTTTCCATCTCGCTATCTTCAAACTTTCAAGTGAGTTCATACCCCTTAATTTACCTTTTAAATGTTCTATAAATTCTTTTATATGCTTTCAAGGGGGGGATTACAAGTAAAACACACGAGTATTATCGTGTGTTACATAAAGAACTATTTTATATGCTTTTATATATCCAAATCACATGCGATTTACAAACTTTATAAGGAACTTTCATATATATATATATATATATATATATATATATATATATATATATATATATATATATATATATATATATATATATATATATATATAACATATGTTAAAATAGCATTCTATCTTTTGAAATATAAATTTGTTGTAATGCATGTATAAACTAAACTTCTTAGATTATACTTGTCTATCTTAGACTCTACATCCAAACATCTATGCTTTCATAACAAATGATTCCTTTTCTAGGTATTTCTAAACAAACGAGACACACTTTTAGAAAACTATAATAGGTATAGTTTTACGAACAAATTTCTAACTCTTATGTACTAGAAACATGAATTTCAAGAAGTCACTTTCATATACAAGAACAAACGTAACATTTTAACAAGTAGATCTGTTTTTATACCACGGTTTTGTGAGACACTAACTTCATGTACGTTCGAGTACACATTTCAAGTCCTGTATTATATACCAGAATCCCTTGGAGGGGGAGCATGGTGTTTGTGTATAGATCTATACGGGCTTGACAACCCGCGCCCTGACTGTTAGCTGCAGTCCACCGTTTGGGGTGACAAACGTCATAACATTCCAACGCCTGAAGAACGATGTGTATAGGCATTCCGAGTCAATAGTATGGTTATAAAACTCACATGGGGTATTAAAAATGCATTGATTTACAAGGTTTTCAAACACATTGGTTATTTTACACTTACATACATTTTAGAAACAAACATTGGTCTTGAGTGAAGGCTACTTTTATACTAGTAGAAAATATAGGATTTTCTAAACACAAACAAACAAAGACAAAACATTTCATTTCATACAAAAATTATCACTTAAATACTTATGAAACTCACCAGCTTAAATGCTAATCTACTCTTTCAAAATTTCTTGTATGTCCCAGGAAATCAGTAATTTCAGGTATTCATTTTGCTTTTGACAAAGGGAGGCTGCGACGCCAGTTTATTCTCGTATTTGGTCATCATATTGTAATTGGTTTTGAACATGTAACTTTTGACAAATGTAAACTTTCAATTATATATATGATGGTTGTATTGCTTTCTTTACTATGTATTCATTTGTTATGTTACCACATGAAGTCATCCGCCCCCGAACGTTTCCGCCGTTCAGGTTTGGGGGTGTGACAGATTGGTATCAGAGCAATGTTTATAGTGAACTAAGTATATCGAACCACATAAGATATACAAACTATAAATGCTTAAGGGACTAATACTCTCTGACAAAACAAATCTTCTTTTTACGCCTAAGCAGCATTGCGTTCAACTTAAATTGATAGTTCATTTAAGTACAATTACATGCATACCACAAATTATTTTCATGTTATCTAACTATACAAGTATTTAGACAAGTTGACACTACGATTGAGACTCGATATATGTAATCAGATTTTGGACAAATATAGCGTGATTAACTATATTTGCCTGAGATTGGACCAACGTATATCGAGGAATGATCTTAGTAAGCAACAAGTCAAAACTTACCAAACCATTACTAGAATCAAACACAAGAATTTAAATACTATAGGAGTATTTGCTATCTAAACTAGTTTAACTTACATGTTTTGCATGTTCAACTTTATTCCATTCTTATAACCCTATTTCTCGTACAGTCAAATGGCTGAATTTCACCACCCTGGCGACCCCTACTTTCCCAACCAAGGAAACGGAGGATGGATCGAAGATGATCCCGAAGAGGACGAGGAACCCATAGAAGTGGGTGATGACTCCGGTACCGACTCAGAGTCGGAAGTTATCGATCCACCACCCATTCAACCTCCCGTCTTCGTAAGGAACTTTCAAGGACCGACTCCCGTCTGGGGAAGTCACCTCCACCATTGGAGCCAACAGCAAAACCTACGCCCTCCCTACGGCATGTGCCGGGACTTCTATGATGTTCGTGGCGGAGGTTCGGCTGATCGAGCACTCCCGGTAATGGTGGGTAAGTTAGCCAATCAGTCCTATCAGTCCGGAGTTCAAGCTAGCCGACTCCGGGATGTCAACGTGGAAGTGCAGGTTCACACTTCTGACATCCGTAGGCTGGACAAGATACAAGACAATGCTCAACTCCAAACCGAAGCATTTCAAGCGCAAATTATTGCAGCCCTCGCCGAACTGAGGGAACAACAATCCGCTTTTGATAGGCGTCTAATGGAGTCGAAGCAATCAGATGCAGAGTCAAGCTCTAAGCGCAACCTGCGTCGCAAGTAGTGCTTGTCAAGGACTCAAATTTTTTTATAGCTTAGGACATCGGCTAAAAGTCTTTAAAAAAAAATTTCTCGAACTTTGTAATCGGAGACCCTTATAGGGGTCAAATTTTCATGATCGTTGTAACAACTTTTATATTTATATAAGTGACACTATTATTACTATGTTAAGTATTTCGTTCAAACCTTGAAAGGTCTTTGTGAAACCAAATACTTGTTTCATACCTTCAGTCTTACAAATAACTTTCATTCTTCTATTTTAAGACTCATACTATCATCTGTTGTTGAGCTATAGCGATTTAGTTCATGACACACATACATTTTCTATTCTATGAAATTCTTATCCTTGTCTTTTCAACCTGTAGTTGAAGGATGCCTCCGCGTAGGAATCCAAGGCGAAACAACGGTGGGGAAGCACCTGTACCACCACCACCTCCACCACCTCAATTTGATGCTGTTATGTTCCAAGCAGCAGTCACCGCAGCGGTGGCAGCTGCCATGTCACAGATCAATAACTCGAGTACTAATGGCTCGGGATCTGGCACACACCCATCCAACCATGGCGAGAGTCATGGACCACCTCAAGAATGCACCTATAAGGACTTCACTAATGCCAAACCCCGGATGTTTTATGGAACTGGTGGTGTGATGGCCCTGAGGCAGTGGATTGAAAGGACGGAGGTAGTCTTGAAATCTGCTCCTGTCCCGAGCACAGCAAAGTCAAATTTGCAACTTTCACCCTTATTGATAAAGCTTTAACTTGGTGGAATGGCCACGTTAAAGTACTTACCCTAATCGTGGCAAACTCCATAAGCTGGGAGAGCCTGAAAGCCATGATGATGAGAGAATACTGCCCACGGGGAGAGATTCAAAGGCTCGAACACGAACTATGGACTCTCGGAATGGTTGGTACCGACATCGCTACTTATACCAACAGATTCTGCGAGCTGGCAATCCTTTGTCCAGATATGATTGCTCCCGAGAGCAAGAAAATAGAAAGGTACATCTGGGGACTGACGCCCCAAATACGATCAAGCGTGTTAGCTTCCAAACCTGACACCTTTGAAAGTGCTAAGGAACTGGCACAATCTCTGATTGACTACGGAGGTCATCAGAACTCAACCACTTCTGCACCAGAACCTCAGAAAGGAAACAACAACAACAACAACTACAACAACAACAACAACAACAATAGCAGAAAGAGAGTGTGGAATAAAGGGAAGGGTGGGTCTTCCCAAGAATCCGCAAAGAAACAACTGGTTTCAGTGAATGCTGCCACTGTACCTACTACAGCTCCTACAAATACCTACCCAACAAAGCCTTATGTAGGTAACCTCCCAAAGTGCACCAAATACAATTACCACCACCATGGACCCTGTCGGGAAATGCAGTGCGCCAACTGCAACAGAAAGGGTCACACAGCCCGTTTCTGCAAAGACCCCGCAAAGCCGATCACTCAAGTTCCCAGTGCGGGTGTAGGGCAGACTTGCTACGGTTGTGGCGAGGTGGGCCACTACAAGAGGAACTGCCCTAAGGCAGCAGGCACCGGCGGTGTGGGACGAGTTTTGGAAATAGGCCACGACGAAGCTGTAGCTAACCCAACTATAGTTGCGGGTACGTTCCTTCTCGATAATTCATATGCATGCATATTATTCGATAGTGGAGCGGAGAGAAGCTTCGTGAGTCAAAACTTTATTCATTTACTTAAACCTGAACCTAGCAAGTTAGAAAAATCATTCACTGTAGAGATGGCCAATGGAAAAACCGAAAACACTAACTGCATATACATGGGCTGTACGTTAACTTTAGACGGCCATTCTTTCCCAATCAATCTCATGCCGGTCCAAATTAAAAGTTTCGACGTCATAGTCGGCATGGATTGGTTGAGTCTTCTTCGCGCCGACATCATGTGCTTTGAGAAAGCAGTCCGTCTTAATCTCCTTAACAACGAAACTTTAGTTATCTACGGCAACAAATCTAGTACAAACCTTCGCATCATTTCGTACATCCAAGCTCGAAAGTGCTTGCGGAAGGATTGTCGAGCATTCCTAGCACACATCGTTGATACAAGTCAAGAACTGAAGGACATCAAGAGCATCTCGGTAGTACGCGACTTTCCCGATATCTTTCCAGAAGAACTACCAGGATTGCCACCGCAACGCCAAGTCGAGTTCAGAATCGACTTAGTTCCAGGGGCTACCCCAGTAGCGAAGTCACCTTATCGTCTCGCATCAGCAGAAATGCAGGAACTTTCCAGTCAACTTAATGAACTCCTTCAAAAAGGATTCATAAGACCAAGTTTCTCACCTTGGGGAGCACCGGTCTTGTTTGTAAAGAAGAAAGACGGATCGTTCCGTATGTGCATCGACTACAGAGAGCTGAACAAACTTACTGTCAAGAACCGCTATCCTCTACCCCGTATTGACGACCTATTCGATCAACTTCAAGGAGCGAACTACTTCTCAAAGATAGACCTACGATCCGGATACCACCAATTACGAGTTCTAGAGGGGGACATTCCAAAGACAGCTTTCCGAACTCGTTATGGACACTACGAATTTGTAGTGATGCTGTTCGGATTAACCAATGCACCAGCAGTATTTATGGACCTAATGAATAGGGTGTGCCGTCCTTACTTGGATCAGTTCGTCATCGTCTTTATCGATGATATACTTATCTACTCCCGAAGTGAGGAAGAGCATAATCAACACGTACGAAAAGTCCTAGAAACACTGCGAACGGAGAAACTCTATGCGAAGTTCTCTAAATGCGAATTTTGGATTCGAAGAGTCGAATTTTTAGGCCACGTTGTTAGCGAGAAAGGTATACATGTGGAACCCTCCGAAATTAAGGCCATTGAGAACTGGTCGGCACCAAAGACACCTACAGAAATTCGTCAATTTCTAGGTCTAGCTGGCTACTATCGCAGATTCATAAAGAACTTCTCTAGCATTGCGAAACCTCTTACTACATTAACCCAGAAAGGCGTGGCCTTTGACTGGGAAGCGAAACAAGAAAAGGCATTCCAGACACTAAAACAGGCCTTGTGCACCGCACCGATACTATCCTTCCCTGAAGGGATAGAAGACTTCGTAGTGTATTGCGATGCGTCAAATCAGGGACTTGGTTGTGTTCTTATGTAGAGAGGGAAGGTAATCGCTTATGCCTCACGACAGCTTAAGACACACGAAGTGAACTATACGACACACGATCTCGAGTTAGGAGCAGTGGTATTTGCTCTGAAGATCTGGAGACACTACTTATACGGAACAAAGAGTACTATTTTCACCGATCACAAGAGCCTTCAACACATTTTCGATCAGAAGGAACTCAACATGCGACAACGACGATGGGTTGAGTTACTAAATGACTACGAATGCGAAATTCGTTATCATCCTGGCAAGGCCAACATAGTAGCTGACGCCCTCAGTCGAAAGGAATACACTGGTCGAAGGGTCAAATCTCTGACTATGACCATCCATTCCCACTTATCCACACAAATTAAGGAGGCACAAATAGAAGCTTTGCAACCCGAATATGTGGCGGGTGAATCCCTACGAGGAATGGAAAAGAATCTAGAAGTCAAGGGTGGCGGAGCCTACTATCTCATGGACTGAATCTGGACCCCGAAACATGGTGGTTTCAGAAGTGTAGTCATGACCGAAGCTCACAACTCAAGGTATTCCGTTCACCCGGGTTCAGATAAAATGTATCTGGATCTTAAGAAACTGTACTGGTGGCCTAACATGAAAGCAGAAATTGCTACCTTCGTAAGTAAATGTCTTACTTGCGCTAAGGTTAAGGTCGAGTATCAGAAACCGTCAGGATTACTACAACAACCAGAGATACTAGAATGGAAATGGGAGCGGATTACTATGGAATTCATAACCAAGTTACCCAAGACGACAAGTGGACTCGATACCATATGGGTCATTGTCGACAGATTGACCAAATGCGCGCATTTCCTACCCATCAAGGAGACTGACAAAATGGAGAAGCTTACAAGAACTTACTTAAGGGAAGTAGTGCGACTGCATGGTGTTTCGATATCCATTATCTCCGATAGAGATAGTAGATTCACTTCAAGATTCTGGCAGTCACTACAAAGTTCCCTGTGGACTAGGCTAGACATGAGTACAGCCTACCATCCACAAACAGACGGACAAAGTGAGAGAACGATACAAACTTTAGAAGATATGCTGAGAGCCTGTGTGATTGACTTTGGAAAGGCATGGGATATGCATTTACCCCTTGTCGAATTTTCATACAACAATAGTTATCATACAAGCATAAAGGTTGCTCCGTTTGAAGCCCTCTATGGTGGAAAGTGCAGATCCCCTCTGTGATGGACTGAAGTTGGCGATACCCAATTAGCTAGAGGAAGGGTTCCTGAAAGCACTCTCACCGGTCCGGAAATCATACGAGAAACGACAGAGAAGATCGTTCAGATTCGTGAATGATTGAAAGCCTCTAGAGACCGACAGAAAAGCTATACTGACCAAAGGACGAAACCTTTGGAATTCCAGATAGGAGACCACATCTTATTAAAGGTCTCACCGTGGAAGGGTTTAATACGCTTTGGAAAGCGTGGGAAACTAAATCCAAGATACATAGGGCCTTTCGAGATTCTTGCCAGAATCGGCCCTGTGGCTTACAAGCTTAACCTACCGCGCGAACTTAGTAACATCCATCCCACCTTCCACGTCTCAAACTTGAAAAAACTGTCTGTCCGATGAGACTCTTGTTATTCCACTCGACGAGATCGAGATCAATGAGAGCCTCAACTTTGTGGAAGAACCAGTAGAAATCATGGACCGAGAGGTCAAACAAACAAAACAAAGTCGCATACCCATCGTGAAGGTTCGCTGGAACGCCAAGCGGGGACCTGAATTCACATGGGAACGCGAAGATCAGATGAAACAAAAGTACCCTCATCTCTTTCATGTTCACTAGTATCTTTACTACTTTAAATTTCGGGACGAAATTCTCTCTAACGGGGGGATGATGTGACAACCCGATATTTCAACTCTTTGTAATGACCTAAAAGGGTCAAGTATTGTAACCACTTTTGAGTTAATAAAAGTAACTTTCATAATAAAATGTCCAAATAGTTCTATTTAAATTCCTTCTATGTTTAAATGTCTTTAAACCATGATCGTACGTAAAAAGAACGCCCAAATCCGGCTTCGTATATTGAAGTTATGATTTTTCCAAGTTCAGCTTAGCAACAGACAGCTAAAAACTCGAATCGGAGATCGAGCGACTTTTGGCCGGAATGACATAAACGAGAATCGAAGGTCTCGACAATGGTATTTCAGCGGTAAAAAGTCTGGCAAAAACCGACGTCAGATAAAGAAGTTATGAATTTTTGAAGAAATTCCTTAAACACGATGAGTTATAAAATAAATCATAAAAATAATTTCGGAATTGACCAACGGAGTCTAAACGAAAGTTGTAGAGCGTAGTCTCACCTACGCGTGGATATAAAGACCATCGAAAACAGAGTTCGTATGAAGAAGATATGAATTTTTGAAATTTATTAAATAAAATTATACTTATTTAATTCAAAAATCAAGCATTATCCGAAGAGGAGTCAGCGTCCTCATCCGAGGTACGCGCTGCGTACCCCTGTACGCCCTGAGTACCCGAGGGCCTTGGCCTCTAATCGTCCACGTCGCCCAATGTGAGGCTGCCGACCCGTCCGACCCGCCCGGCCGACCGACCCGTCCGACCCGCCGTCCCATCCGACCCGCCAGACTGATCCGTCCCATCCGAAGTCGAGGCAGTCGAGGCTTCGGTCATGCATGACGTACGCGTACGCGCTGCGTACGAGCGTACGCCCCGCGTACGAGGCTTCTCAGACCCCCTATAAATAGCATGCGAAGGCTTCCGAAAAACTTGCTCATTTCTCTCCTTTCTCTCTCGATATTGCCTCGTTTTCCGTGCCCGTTCAAACCCGAAGCTCTGGTCTTTTTGCTCAAGACCCGAGGGTCGATTTTACTCCCGAGATTCCCGAGATTCCCGAGAATCCCGAGAAAAACCCGTTTCCCGAGACGAAACTCTGCCTGGTTTTCCATCTCGCTATCTTCAAACTTTCAAGTGAGTTCATACCCCTTAATTTACCTTTTAAATGTTCTATAAATTCTTTTATATGCTTTCAAGGGGGGATTACAAGTAAAACACATGAGTATTATCGTGTGTTACATAAAGAACTATTTTATATGCTTTTATATATCCAAATCACATGCGATTTACAAACTTTATAAGGAACTTTCATATATATAACATATGTTAAAATAGCATTCTATCTTTTGAAATATAAATTTGTTGTAATGCATGTATAAACTAAACTTTTCTTAGATTATACTTGTCTATCTTAGACTCTACATCCAAAAATCTATGCTTTCATAACAAATGATTCCTTTTCTAGGTATTTCTAAACAAACGAGACACACTTTTAGAAAACTATAATAGGTATAGTTTTACGAACAAATTTCTAACTCTTATGTACTAGAAACATGAATTTCAAGAAGTCACTTTCGTATACAAGAACAAACGTAACATTTTAACAAGTAGATCTGTTTTTATACCACGGTTTTGTGAGACACTAACTTCATGTACGTTCGAGTACACATTTCAAGTCCTGTATTATATACCAGAATCCCTTGGAGGGGGAGCATGGTGTTTGTGTATAGATCTATACGGGCTTGACAACCGGCGCCCTGACTGTTAGCTGCAGTCCACTGTTTGGGGTGACAAACGTCATAACATTCCAACGCATGAAGAACGTTGTGTATAGGCATTCCGAGTCAATAATATGGTTATAAAACTCACATGGGGTATTAAAAATGCATTGATTTACAAGGTTTTCAAACGCATTGGTTATTTTACACTTACATACATTTTAGAAACAAACATTGGTCTTGTGAGAAGGCTACTTTTATACTAGTAGAAAATATAGGATTTTCTAAACACAAACAAACAAAGACAAAACATTTCATTTCATACAAACATTATCACTTAAATACTTATGAAACTCACCAGCTTAAATGTTGATCTACTCTTTCAAAATTTCTTGTATGTCCCAGGAAATCAGTAATTTCAGGTATTCATTTTGCTTTTGACAAAGGGAGGCTGCGGCGCCAGTTTATTCTCGTATTTGGTCATCATATTGTAATTGGTTTTGAACATGTAACTTTTGACAAATGTAAACTTTCAATTATATATATGATGGTTGTATTGCTTTCTTTACTATGTATTCATTTGTTACGTTACCACATGAAGTCATCCGCCCCCGAACGTTTCCGCCGTTCAGGTTTGGGGGTGTGACAATAACTAAATTGGTATATACTTAAACTATTAGGAAAGACCTTTTGGGTTGCCCTCAGAACTGGTAATTAAATAGGATGACTTTTGGAGAGAGAAACCGATTTATTGATTTATTATATGATTAATAACTAACAATAAATTATTTATTAATATGTTATGAGAATAATATATTAAATAAACATAGTAGTATTTAATTAAGAATTAATCAGAAATTAATTAGAATTAATTTTGGGATTAATTGGATATATTAAAAGTGTAAGGACCTAAGTTGTAATTATTTAATAGTTGAACAAAAGGTTTCAAAACCTTTCCCATGAAAGGTTGGCGATTTTGGGGGAATATTCCATGGTTTCTAGAATATCCCTTGATAATAATTATGAAACAGCTAATTACCTTATTTGATTTTTTTTTAATCAAGTAACGGTTATCTAGGTTGTTCCTATCAGCAATAAAAAGGTCTTCACCCCTTCATATATTCGACCACTAGCTCTCTCTAGAGTTTAACTCAAATATAGATCCCCTTTCCTCTCTCTCTCTCTCGAGGTTTTCTTAGTTGCTAGGGTTTGAGTGTGAACTATTAAAGGCACGTGAATTCTGGTGCTTTAATGCTCACGAAATGAGTACAGTAAAAATCATAATTCTATTTTCTGTCAGACTGATCTCACCAAATGAGATTCAATGCTCACAACGTGAGCACAGCAAATTCAAAAGTTTTGGATTTTCTTGACTAATTTAGTTTATATCGTTGTTATTTGGTAATTATCTCGTATAATATCTTCTAAATCTGAATTTTTCTTATAATAGATACTTAAATAAAACCATAATGTTTGGAGATATTCTTAGAATAGATAATGAATAATTATAAGATAAATTAATATTATCCTTATAGATCTTATTATTAATTTAATTAAATGGTTAATTAAAAGATAATTAAAAAAATCCATAAATGGTTTGAATTCATTTAAATTAAAATGTTTAATTTATAAACGATTAAACCTTGTATTTTGAAATGTTTTCAAATACACCCTTATATATATATATATATATATATATATATATATATATATATATATATATATATATATATATATATATATATATATATATATATATATATAATTAGATTAGTTACTATATGTATAAGAATCAATCTGTCAAATCGCTACTACGACTCATTTACGAAACCATGCTATAAAGATGTCATTAGGAAGCGGCTTATGAAATGGCCATTGAATGGGTCTCCATTCTCGCCCACCGCTCTCCTATGTGGTCGAGGGTCGTTAGTCAAACGGATTTGATATGGAATAATCTCATTAATAATTATAATGATATTAAGAAACTAAACTATTTAAAAAAAATCCCATTCTTAGTTATTTTAGGAAAAATGTGAAAAGTATGCTAGTCCATGAAAACGCACATCATGCTTTATATGTCGTTAGTGGAGCGTGTGGTTAACCAAAACAGTAATAGGTACTATAAAGAGATATGATGGGCATCTCGAAAATTATCATTGTTGATGGAACGTGTGTAGTTGATCGGCACATCAATGTTAGATGATAAATGACATCGAGGTTCTCAAGTGGGGTTGCATGGTTATTCACATATTGTTTCTGATCCTCGGCATCCTAGTAACAAAAGTGAGAGCATAATCCAAGATTAAACATGCCATTGATAAGATTCAATGAATATCAAAAGATCTAGGAGTTTCATAAGATTGGAACTTGTAAAAGCCTTACCTACCTAAAATAAATTCGAATTTGATTGTGACATCCCTCTTCAAAGTTCGAATCGAAAATATGGATCCTAGCCTTAATTTAAATTTTGTTTTAATAGTTAAGGATTAAAATCAACTAACTTGAATTTTTCTCTTATTTTATAAAAATATCTTATGCATATAGAAATGGTCTTCCTCATTCTTAAGGAAGTAGTTTTCCTCAATCTTCCACATATGGTCTTCCAATCTCAATTCATGGTGAAATTATTTTTCCCTTACACAGGAAATGATGGAACTAGACATCATCTCTCTTCCACCTCCTCCTCATACGACTCAATCCCTATTTGTGTGTAAACATCAAGATGGAAACTTTATTTGTGGGCATGTTCGGAAAAGAATTCATACATTGACAAGTTGCATAGATTGGGTGTCGTTTTCCCAAGTGAGAAAGCCGTTGATTTGTTTTTCTCTTGCTACCTAAGTCAGGTGGTTAGTTTGTTAAAAACTTTCATATGAGGAATCTCAATGTGACCCTAATTGATATGACCCAAATGAAGATTGTTGCTGAAGCAGAAATGCTTAAGAGCATATCTAAATCAAAGAAGCTTATTGGGTCTAATTCCAAGGATTCCATGGACATTGAAAATAGTAAGAATGTTGGTCCAGAAAACATTTCTCTTCCCAATGGAAAGGGGTCATCCAAGATCAAACTGTTTGATCGTACAAAAAAGAGAAACGCTAGCTTGCGATCGTTCCAAATGTTGACCTCAAAGAGCCCTTTGTTTCTACTGCAAATGAAGCTGCCCAAAATACCTGAAAGATGTAACGCCCGTGTTTCTAGGCTAGGCATTAATATTGACATAATGGTCTAGGTTAACCTTTGTAACTCATTTAGAAGAAATGAAAAGGAATTATGTGAATTTTATGTGAATTATGTGTTTTATGCTTAATTATTAGGGTTTAATTAATTAAAAAAAAATAAGCGTCAAAATTAAAGTGTGAGATAAGCCCGATATCTTTACATAAAGTTGTAGTGGTCGAAACAAGGATTTCAGGGATATAAAGAATACCAAAATCCGAGTTATAACGAAGAAGTTATGACCTATTGAAGTTTCGCGACAAAACCGGCACGGTGCTGAATGTCGTAAAAAGTGAGTTTTTGATAAACTACTTTTTAGCCTTAGTAATCTAAACAAAAGTCGTATTATTCGTTAAACCGAGAAGTTCGATAAAAAGAACACCCAAATCTGACTTCGTATGAGGAAGTTATGATTTTTCGAAGTTTCAGCATAGCAGTAGACAGCTAAAAACTCGAATTTTAGATCGAGCGATTTTTAGCCGACACAACCTAAACGAGAATTGAAGGTCTCGTCATTAGGAGCACAACGGTAAAAAGTCTGACGAAAACGGACGTCAGATGAAGAAGTTAT
Source organism: Lactuca sativa (assembly GCF_002870075.4). NCBI lineage: Eukaryota > Viridiplantae > Streptophyta > Magnoliopsida > Asterales > Asteraceae > Lactuca > Lactuca sativa. The sequence goes on along the minus strand of NC_056626.2, from coordinate 164,812,269 downwards.
GAATTTTTAACGGATTTCCTATCCCGGTCTGTTAAAAATAATAATATAAAATTTAAAGTCAAAATTAGCCGACGAAGTCTAAACGGAAGTTGTAGATCGTAATTTTAGCTACGCGTGCATATAAAGAACGTCAAAAACGGAGCTCGTATGCGAAAGTTATGGATTTTAGAAGTTTTGGCACGAAAACCGAGAAATTTCGCATAGTCACACAATTGCCACGTCACCCTCGCTTAGAAAGTGACACGTGTCCTGCTGAGTCACCTGGCTGCTGAGTCATTAGGCTGCTGAGTCACCGAGGCTGCTGAGTCATGCGAGCCACGTGTCCTCTTCTAATTCGACCGAGGAGGAGGCCCAATCCGAAGCAGCCAGCTCCCCAGCCGAAGCTTCGCCCAGCTGCCGCGTGTGTCCGAGCCTCGCATAGCCTAGCTCCGAGCCTCGCAGGTGCGCCAGCAAGCCGCGGTCCACTTAGAAGCCGACAGCGAGCCCTCGCATGTGCGAGCCAGGTGCGAGCCATGCGAGGCATGTGCGAGACCCTCTGCGAAGCCTCTTAGCCGTCGGATCCGGAGACTTCTCAGCCGTTGGATCAAACTTCGGACCCTATAAATAGAAGGGTACCTGCGAGGGTTTCCGGTTACTTTTGGAATTTAGCCATTTTTAGCCCCTCTCTCCATATTTTCTTCATCTTAACATCCCGCAAAGCCCCGGTATCAATTGTAAAGCCCGGAATACCCCACGAAGAGCCCGAGAAGCCCGGAAAATTTATCTTTTCGGTTTCGAAGCCCGACCTTTCGCAGAGCCCGGTTTCTCAATAAAACTCCCGGTTTTATTAGAAACGATCGTTTTAGGAAACGAATTGTTGCCCGATTTTCACCAAAATAAGTGAGTGTGTAGTTACTTTCAATTTACACATAGATATGAAGTATTTACCTTGGAATACGTGTTATGTGTAAATATATTAATTGTTTGACTGAGGTGACTGTTGAATTGATGTTTTATACAAGTTTTAAACTGTATATGCTTTTTTATCTACAAAATATGTTGGGTAGAACATGGGTAGATGAAATAGTGGGTATGATGAAAGGTGAGTTGGATAAAGGAGATGATCAATAATATTGATCATGAGTTGAGGGTGAGTGGTGAAAATTTGAGAGAATCACTTACCCAAATTGTTGGCCCCCGTCATTCAGCAGAGTATGGATGACAACCATGGACTATTCTAGACAGTCTATGGAACACTAGCAGGCCCGCAACCTGTAGGTGTAATGAACTATATGTTCATTTGCTGTACTCTAAAACCCATTGACATGTATTGCAGGAGAGAACACCTGTAAATAATACTGTCGATAAATGAGAGCTATGGACTTAGCACATGTTGAATAAACTTTGGCAGCTATGGAATTAGTGCCCGTTGTATAAACCCGGTCACGAGGTGACTTTGTGTCTATTCCTTAGGATGAATCCTTAGGAAGGAGTGATAGTTGATTCTTAGGGTAAACCCTTAAGAAATAAATAAAATAATGGGGTTTAGGGTAGTTAGGTTGATTGATTGATGTATAAACATAATAAATTTATGTATTGTGGGTTGAAAACCCTATATGCTCACCAGGCTTCCAAGCCTGACCCACTCAGTTGTTTATATTACAGGTAGAGGACCCCGAGCATAGTCGGATGATGATGATGAGTGAATTTTGGATTATAGGCCAGTAGTTACAAATAATTGTCGTAAGGCTTATAATGTCTTGTTTATGCTTTTGATCTGTATTGGAACATGACATCCCGAGGTTTTGATATAAAAAGAAATGATATATTTCTTAAAGAAAGGTTTTGACAAACTTTTATCATATTTTGTTTTGGGGACCAACTCCGCAACATCTTTTATAAAGATTTCTCTGATTTGATTTTTAAAAAGCATAAATTAAATCGGTTTTTTCTGGCCGAGAAATTTGGGGATGTCACAGTTGGTATCAGAGCATTAGTTTAAGCGAACTAAGAAATTGTAGAATTTCTAGACTTGAACTTAGAATGCTAAGTGATGATTGTGAGATGAGTGTCTACCATATTTTAGACACGAGCACTAGTTTAGTTTAGGGAAGATGCCTAAAATGCCCTTATGTGCTAAATGTTTTGTGTTATAGCTATAATGATGCTATTATTTGTTTGGATCTATGGTCTGTTGCCGACCGGATCTGGAAACCTTATGTGTGTAGGATTCTAAACGTATGACTACGATATTGGAACTAACATATAAACGTTTCGAAGACTTAACATCTAACAAAAAAAAATGAAGATCTAAATTCACCTACGATTGGTGTATAGATCGAAATGCCGAGTACTCAAAGTGGGTTCGGAAGTGATAATCCACAGCCTGAGCCAATCACGATGACTGGAGTGCAGGAAATGGTACGTACGATGTTAGGTGAACAGATGGAAGAAACAAAACGTTTACTTCAACAAAGTAAGGATGAACTTATTGTGCCAGTACTTCAGGCATCTGTTCTTGAGGCAACTATTAGGGTTGCCAAGTCTATTGAGGAAATGATCAATGACACAACCGCCAACAAAGTTGAAGTTGGCAAGAAGAGGAAATTTGAGGGGTCTTCAAGGCCCAACAAGAGCAACATATCCACAAAGTTTGGCAAAAGAAGAGATAAAGGAAAATGGTGCGGGAAGTGCAAAAATAAACACTCTGGGAATTGTGACGGGAAGGTGAAGTGCTTTAAGTGTGGAGAAATAGGGCATTACGCCAATAAGTGTACGATTCCCAAGGAGGTGTGCTACGGATGTAAAGAAGAAGGCCATATTTCTAAGAATTGTCAGAAGAACAATGAAGTAACAAGGCCAAGTGCACCATCAATGCCAAAGGAATTTCAGGATATCCTTGAAGAAGCGATTAATAACACTAGGAAGTAGAAGTCAAGACTTGATACCCGAAGATCAAGTTACGAAGTAGTAATGTGAATAGTAACAAGTAGTTTAGCCTATGAGAGGCATAGTATAGGGTAAACTTGAACCTTTGTGTAATCGTTTCAAGGAAATAAAATAAACCCTGGTTTTGTCGTCTGATGAATAGAATGGCTGGTGTAATTTTTGAAGTTGTCCCAATCATCTGAAATTTCCATCACCAACCAAGTTGAAGTAGAGTTGATCATTGAAGATACGCGTGAAAGAAGTCCTAGTAGAGTCTAGGAAAATTTTATGATTAATTGGACACATTTGTATGTGTTAAATTGTTTTGTGATTTTAGGACTTGGGGACTGCGAGACAGTACTTGGGACGAGCATGAGTAGGTGTGAATAGTAGTAGAGATCTATACTACTGGAAGCACAGGACTCGCACTTGGATCAGAGAAAGTCACAAGGTTACCAAGAAGCTATTATTTGATTCCGTCTTGTTCTAGTCTGTCGTTACCATCGTTTCGGTAATGACTAAGAAGATGATTGTTATTCCGACCTTAGAGGTCATATTGAATCGAGTCCGACTAAGATGAGTATGTTACGTGGTTCAGAGAACCAAGTTCGATGTAGCATTTGACTTAAGCCAGAAGATTGAAGTAAAAGATGATTAAAGCGATCAACAGAAGTATCGCACTCATTGTTAAAGAAGTTGATAATTAGGAATCATACATGTTGAACTGTGATTGTATCACATTAGAACATGAAGGAAGGTGTAGTTTGTTTTGGAAATTGTCCCAAGGAGATCTGAGTCTAAGTAGTGCAGTATACAATGAGAGATCATTAGAACATGACCCATCGGTCTATTATAATAAATGAAGGAAAGTACTTATTCCAAGAAGAAGAAGGAGTCCTCAATAAGGAATTATTTTGTAACTCGAAGGTTACGATTGAAGGTCCTATAAAGATCTGAAACTTTTTAGGATTAGCTGGATATTATTACTGAATTATCCAAGGCTTTTCTTCGATCGCGATTCCATTTTGACCCACAAAGGAGTTGTCTATACTTGGAATGAGAAGCATAGGAAGCTTTGAGAAGTTAAAGAAGAAGTTGTGTGAAGCATCGATTCTGTCGTTACCTAAAGGAGTTGATGACTTCACAGTTTATAGTAATGCCTCTGGAGTTGGGTTAGGATGTGTTCTGACCCAAATGGATAAGGTAATAGCATATTCATCGAGGCAATTGAAAGAGCATGAAAAGAACTACCCCACTCACGATTTGGAGTTGGCAGCGGTAGTATTCGCCCTAAAGATATGGAGGCATTATCTTTATGGCACAAAGTGTAAAATTTTCACTGATCATAAGAGTCTTCAATATCTCTTTAATCAGAAGGAATTGAACATGAGGCAACAACGCTGGCCAGAGTTACTCAAGGATTACGACTGCGAGGTACTTTACCACCCTGGTAAAGCAAATGTGGTTGCTGATGCTCTCAGTCGGAAGGTAAACCTTGAAAAGTAAAGGCCAAGAGCGTTGAGAATTGAAGTTGTCTCGACAATTGTGGAAAGTATAAAGAAAGCTCAAGAGGAAGCTTTAGAGAAAAATGACCGAAAGGAAGCACGTTTGGGCAAAATGTTAGTATTCGGTACAAACAACCAAGAGTTGAAGGTATTCCAAGATAGGATTTGGGTACCTAAGACGGGCGGAGTAAGAGATCTTCTGATGGAAGAAGCTCACAAGACCATGTACTCGATTCATCCCAGCAGTAGAAAAATGTATAGGGATTTAAAACCCTATTATTGGTGGCTGACGATGAAGCTCGATGTTGCTAGGTATGTGGCCGAGTGTGTAACTTGTGCTAGGGTTAAGGCACAACATCAGGAACCGTATGGGAGTTTAGAACCTTTACCCGTACCCATGGGTAAATGGGAAGACGTCACCATGGATTTTGTGACTAAACTGCCCAGAACAAGGAACGGTCACGACATGATTTGGGTAGTCGTTGATCGCTTCACTAAGAGTGCGCATTTCATAGCAGCAATCGAGAAATGGTCTATGGATAAACTCGTGAATTCTTATGTGAAGGAAGTGTGAGGCTTCACGGTGTTTCGTTAACGATTGTATCCGATCGTGACAGCCGTTTTACCTCAATGTTTTGGAGGAGTCTATAAGAGGAAAAGCAGTTTATGGGACTTGAAATAGCCCATTAGATTGCTGAAAAGTTGTAAGTGATTAGGAAAAAGATGTTAGCTGCTCAAAAGAGCTATGCTGACAAGAAAAGACAACCGATATCATTCGAAGTTGGAGATTCGGTTTCACTTAAAGTCTCATCGTGGAAGGGACTTATAAGATTTGGTAGAAGGGGAAAGTTGAGTCCAAGGTTTATTGGACCATTTAAAGTTCTTCAGAGAATCCGGAATCAAGCTTACAAGCTAGAGTTACCGGAAGAACTAGAGGGTATTCATAACACCTTTCATGTGTGTTATTTGAGAAAGTTCACGGGAGGTGTGCCCGACATAATTCCCATTTCTGAGTTAAGGTTGGACGAGAACAAGAGATTAATTGGAGAACTTGAGGCAATCGTTAACCGTAAGACTAAGAAGTTGTAACATAAGATAGTCGATTTAGTGCCTGTACGTTGGAAACTTATAAATGGGCCAAATCCCACCTGGGAAACGGAGAGTGACATAGTGAGTCGCTACCCGTAGTTGTTTGTCGTTGTATGATTCCGGGGACGGAATCATCCTAAGGGGGAGAGAGTTGTAACGCCCGTGTTTCTAGGCTAGGCATTAATATTGACATAATGGTCTAGGTTAACCTTTGTAACTCATTTAGAAGAAATGAAAAGGAATTATGTGAATTTTATGTGAATTATGTGTTTTATGCTTAATTATTAGGGTTTAATTAATTAAAAAAAATAAGCGTCAAAATTAAAGTGTGAGATAAGCCCGATATCTTTACATAAAGTTGTAGTGGTCGAAACAAGGATTTCAGGGATATAAAGAATACCAAAATCCGAGTTATAACGAAGAAGTTATGACCTATTGAAGTTTCGCGACAAAACCGGCACGGTGCTGAATGTCGTAAAAAGTGAGTTTTTGATAAACTACTTTTTAGCCTTAGTAATCTAAACAAAAGTCGTATTATTCGTTAAACCGAGAAGTTCGATAAAAAGAACACCCAAATCTGACTTCGTATGAGGAAGTTATGATTTTTCGAAGTTTCAGCGTAGCAGTAGACAGCTAAAAACTCGAATTTTAGATCGAGCGATTTTTAGCCGACACAACCTAAACGAGAATTGAAGGTCTCGTCATTAGGAGCACAACGGTAAAAAGTCTGACGAAAACGGACGTCAGATGAAGAAGTTATGAATTTTTAACGGATTTCCTATCCCGGTCTGTTAAAAATAATAATATAAAATTTAAAGTCAAAATTAGCCGACGAAGTCTAAACGGAAGTTGTAGATCGTAATTTTAGCTACGCGTGCATATAAAGAACGTCAAAAACGGAGCTCGTATGCGAAAGTTATGGATTTTAGAAGTTTTGGCACGAAAACCGAGAAATTTCGCATAGTCACACAATTGCCACGTCACCCTCGCTTAGAAAGTGACACGTGTCCTGCTGAGTCACCTGGCTGCTGAGTCATTAGGCTGCTGAGTCACCGAGGCTGCTGAGTCATGCGAGCCACGTGTCCTCTTCTAATTCGACCGAGGAGGAGGCCCAATCCGAAGCAGCCAGCTCCCCAGCCGAAGCTTCGCCCAGCTGCCGCGTGTGTCCGAGCCTCGCATAGCCTAGCTCCGAGCCTCGCAGGTGCGCCAGCAAGCCGCGGTCCACTTAGAAGCCGACAGCGAGCCCTCGCATGTGCGAGCCAGGTGCGAGCCATGCGAGGCATGTGCGAGACCCTCTGCGAAGCCTCTTAGCCGTCGGATCCGGAGACTTCTCAGCCGTTGGATCAAACTTCGGACCCTATAAATAGAAGGGTACCTGCGAGGGTTTCCGGTTACTTTTGGAATTTAGCCATTTTTAGCCCCTCTCTCCATATTTTCTTCATCTTAACATCCCACAAAGCCCCGGTATCAATTGTAAAGCCCGGAATACCCCACGAAGAGCCCGAGAAGCCCGGAAAATTTATCTTTTCGGTTTCGAAGCCCGACCTTTCGCAGAGCCCGGTTTCTCAATAAAACTCCCGGTTTTATTAGAAACGATCGTTTTAGGAAACGAATTGTTGCCTGATTTTCACCAAAATAAGTGAGTGTGTAGTTACTTTCAATTTACACATAGATATGAAGTATTTACCTTGGAATACGTGTTATGTGTAAATATATTAATTGTTTGACTGAGGTGACTGTTGAATTGATGTTTTATACAAGTTTTAAACTGTATATGCTTTTTTATCTACAAAATATGTTGGGTAGAACATGGGTAGATGAAATAGTGGGTATGATGAAAGGTGAGTTGGATAAAGGAGATGATCAATAATATTGATCATGAGTTGAGGGTGAGTGGTGAAAATTTGAGAGAATCACTTACCCAAATTGTTGGCCCCCGTCATTCAGCAGAGTATGGATGACAACCATGGACTATTCTAGACAGTCTATGGAACACTAGCAGGCCCGCAACCTGTAGGTGTAATGAACTATATGTTCATTTGCTGTACTCTAAAACCCATTGACATGTATTGCAGGAGAGAACACCTGTAAATAATACTGTCGATAAATGAGAGCTATGGACTTAGCACATGTTGAATAAACTTTGGCAGCTATGGAATTAGTGCCCGTTGTATAAACCCGGTCACGAGGTGACTTTGTGTCTATTCCTTAGGATGAATCCTTAGGAAGGAGTGATAGTTGATTCTTAGGGTAAACCCTTAAGAAATAAATAAAATAATGGGGTTTAGGGTAGTTAGGTTGATTGATTGATGTATAAACATAATAAATTTATGTATTGTGGGTTGAAAACCCTATATGCTCACCAGGCTTCCAAGCCTGACCCACTCAGTTGTTTATATTACAGGTAGAGGACCCCGAGCATAGTCGGATGATGATGATGAGTGAATTTTGGATTATAGGCCAGTAGTTACAAATAATTGTCGTAAGGCTTATAATGTCTTGTTTATGCTTTTGATCTGTATTGGAACATGACATCCCGAGGTTTTGATATAAAAAGAAATGATATATTTCTTAAAGAAAGGTTTTGACAAACTTTTATCATATTTTGTTTTGGGGACCAACTCCGCAACATCTTTTATAAAGATTTCTCTGATTTGATTTTTAAAAAGCATAAATTAAATCGGTCTTTTCTGGCCGAGAAATTTGGGGATGTCACAAAAGATCTTAGAGATATTAAAACCAGGTCATGTGACTGTATTTCAGGTACATCCATTATTTGGATCCATTGTTTTATAAGTTCTTTTTCACACACTCTTAATACATGATTTGATGATCACATTATTATTGTATTAAAGGAGTTAAGAGAAAGAAGTAATCTTGAGCAAGGTGAGCTAAATTTGATAATGACAAATGGATTTTGTTTACATGGTTCGAAGATCAGAATTTGGAGCTACTACTAAGGAGTTGGGATAATTTAATAGATTGTTATTACTCTTCGAAGATATCTAGAAACATGGTTTTCATTTTATACATTGTTAGGACCAATTCCAACTTTTCATTTAATTTCAATAAAGTGAAATTTTTGTTTATTTGATTGCCTTATTTATATTTTCTTGCAATGGCATTTATGAAAGTTTTGGCTACATTTATAATATTGGGAATATTAATTGTGGATTTGATTCTTAAAATATCACGTGTGGTATTGGTATAATTGAACAAGTGAAAAGAAATCTCATCACCATCTGGAAAAATACTTGGTATTGTATAATACGCATTGTATAGTGTATGAGAATCTTGTTCACTGGAAACATATAACTAATTCATTGATCACATGTTTATGTGAGGCAAGTGAAGGATTGATGGATCTAGTACATGTTGATATTGACTATTTAGATCCACCACAAAGGACGATAATTCAATTCGTTATGATTTACTGATGTTTCAGCAAATATGGTTGTGTTTATATTATGCTACTTTGAAAAGATTCACAGTAGCAGAAGGAATAAGAAGAATCTATTAGGCAAAAATATAAAAGTTTCTCCAATCTGAAAGGAAAGGAGATTACTTTGGTATCATGTTTTATGATCACCTTAGTGATTGTGGTTTTATATTACAACTGATCCTCTACGAACATCTTAGTGCAATTGTATGACTAAGAAGAGGAATTGAACATTGATGGAAATGGGTCGATCATGGATGAGTCATACTTTATTCCAATCAAGTTTTAGAGTCATACTATAGTAACTACAAATCGTATCTTGAAACGCATTTGAAACTAAGAAGGTTGAAAGCACCTCGAGATATGTTAAGTAAAAATGTTTTCTTACTCTAGTAAAAATAAATTGGAGTTGTGATATGTCACACCCCGACCGGCGACATAAATCGCCGAGGTTGCGACGTTATTCAACTGGATCACAGTCAACCACATATATCGAACACTTAACATATTTAAGTCAATATATTACAAACCTTAAAGTTTTGGAATTGAAATTTCATATTTATAGTTTAAGCACACAACGGTAACTAAAAACAGTTTAAGATTATTCCCAAAAGAAAGGAACTATAGTTTCCTTAGAACCGATGTCCTACCTCCGGCTCCTTAGTTACCTGAGAATACACATTTTTAAAATACGCCAGCAAAAATTGTTGGTGACTTCCACGGTTTTTGACTCCGTGAGTTTTATAACAATCATATTTATAAAACATTGAATTTTTAACAAAATAAGTTGCGCAAAACATGGTCAACAATGTAACCAATATGCTTCGTGTGAGACCCGATACTTGAAATATAGTACGAGTATCTATGTTACATACTTACAATTAAAAGTAAATTTTAACATATTTTTGGGAAGCAAAATATTTAGTGTTCGTATAAATAGACACAAGCAATCGATTTAACAATCTACAAACAAAATTTATACTACATACATCCTCATCCAAGTGTGTATTAGTATATTTATACCCAGGACTTTGTTATAATTTCTGATTGTTTGAGTTTGAAGACTTTTGGTTAAAATGCTTAATAATGTAAAGCTACCAAAGTTCTAACGGGATAACACTCGTATGTGTCCCTATACGAGTTTAAACAGTATGTCGACTGTAAGTGACCATATGTGACAACCCGAAGTTCGTCCCGTCGTCGTAACCCGTTCCGTCGTTAAAAATTCGTCGTCTTAAATTATTTCCGTTTCGTTTCTAAATTAAGTCATTTTGAGTTTGTTTATGACTTAATAATTGTCCAAACGCATTAGAAACTCATGAAAATGCCCCAAATTGCGAATTGGAAAAATTTGGTTTTATTCTGTCAAGTTATAAAATAATTAAATCGGGTGCGACCAAAAGCCTCGCTTAACAACAGTATCGGGTAGAATTCCACCGTGTCCCAAACCTTGAGCATATATAAAGTTGAGAGAGCCTCATTTGAAGCCTTTTCCACTCTCTCTACTCTCTCTCTACTTTCTCTCTCTAGAAATCGAAATCAAGCCAAAATCATCCAAAACAAGCTCCAAATTGTCAAGGTAACTATCCTAACTTCTAGTATAACACCTTTGGCCTTCAAATTCGTGAAAAATATGAGGAATAGGACCATAAACATGTGTTTACGGTCCTAGAACCTCCTTAGGCCGTGAACACATGTAATAAGGGATTTGAGCCTTAAAACCCTTCCAAAAGTCATTTGGAGCCTAGATATGACCTAAGGACTTGTTTACATGGACTTAGAACACCTTAAACTCTTCATTTAGGGCATGAACATGAGTTTATGGCCCAAGAACATGCTTCGACTGTAAACACCTATTCTTGGGGAGTAAACTCAATTTAAGGTGTTAGTTTGCCCCGAAACACCTCCAACAAGCTTCCATGAGAGTATAGAACCTTATAATCCTTCAAGAAATGCACCAAAACTTACACAAATGGGGCAAACATGAGTTTACGGTCCAAGAACATTCTTAGACCGTAAAATCATCTTCTTAGACCGTAAACTCATCTCCTTAGACCTTAAACTCATCTTCTTAGAACTTAAACTCATCCAATGGGTGTTAAAGTGCCCTTGACACCTTGTATGACTTAGAAATGGGTCTAGAACTTAGAATACTTATCTTTCAACCACCAAAACTCATGAATCATGGACAAACATGAGTTTAAGGTAGTAAACTTGTGTTTAAGGTAGTAAACTCGAGTTTAAGGTAGTAAACAAGTGATTAAGGTAGTAAACTTCCGAAGAACATCTTCATAGACCGTAAAATCTTATCCAAGGTCATTTAGAGACCCAATCACTTCCTAAGCCATGGAATCAACCCTAGAACATTCCCGTGTGCCTTGTATGACCATTTGGCATCCAAGAACCCACCACCCATGAGTTTACGGCAGTAAACTCATGGGGATATGGTCAATGGACCGTGAACTCCTCAAGGAGTTTACTCTTGAAGAGTAAACTCCATATCTAGGTCCTACACATCCATAGATGTCACTCGGGTCACTCCAAACACTTGTAATGAAGTGTTTTTGGGTCTTGGAGTGTATAATCATATCTAAATTGTAGTTCAAATCCTAATTAAATACAAATGTGTATCTTTTCATATTACATAGGAACCTCACGGGCGTTCAAGCCTTGAACTAACGTTTAACATCCAGTCAGACACATTCTTCAATCAGTGAGTTCATACCCCTACCCTTTTTCAAATGTCTTTCAATGTTTTCCAGGGGGAATACAAGCAAAAGTACAAGGAAATATTGTACTCAAACTTACGATTTTATTTGATCTATTTCATATTTCGTATGCTTTTAACACAGAAAACTATACTAATCGATTGTTCAACTTGCAGAATAAACCGTTATGTTATTTGTGAAGCTCGTTTTAAAATGTTATATTTTATATTTCACAAATGAATTTCCATATAATTGTTGATTAAAAGCATAAATCTTAAAGCATTAAAATGTTCTTGATATAACCCCCCTTAGATACGAGAGTACAGGACTAATAACATTAAACTTAAAACTTTACCACTCCCCGTAGATACGAGAGTGAACGGATAATAACACACAATTAGAAATAGAACGAATACGAATAGGAATAGGTATATGAATACGAATACGAATACGAATAAGAATAGGTATGCGAATACGAATACGAATACGAATACGAATACGAATACGAATACGAATACGAATACGGATACGAATACGAATAGGTATACGAATACGAATACGAAAGCATGCCTTTGGATGACGCCAAGACTTCGAATATACAACTAGTGTACGCCTTGAATGTCACCAGAGTTTCGAAAATAAATCGAAAGTACGCCTCTGGACATCGACTGAGTTTCGAAAACATACGCCATAGGATGTCGATAGAGTTTCGAAAATACATCTAATGTACTCTTTTGGAAATCACCAGAACATCGAAAATACTGTAATGTACGTTTCTGAATGTATCCAAATATTTGAAAATACAACTAAGTATAGTAGATAATTGACATTCGAATATAGGGTAACTAAGATATCATAATACCTAACTAATACTATAAGTATGGTAGATACTAGCACCTCGAAACCCGAACTAAGAACTAACCGTAACATTAGGAAAATATGGGATTTTCCTGGGATAACATAACAACTCGTAAACAAATGGTGTAACGAATGGAAAACTAAACTAATAGGAAAATATGGGATTTTCTTGGGATAACATAACTACTCATAATCGAATTGGTAACAAATGATAACTAAAATGTTTTTATAAAAAAAATATGGGATTTTCTTAGATAACAACTTTTCAGAAAAACCTAAGGGAACTCATTCTTTTCAAAGCTAAACCGCCTATGAACTCACCAGCTTTATGTTGACTTTCAAACCGCTTGTATTCTCAGGTCAGCATTAGACATGTACACCGCCATCCTTTGGAGAAGACGAAGCGTTTGGAAGAATCGTCTTTTCTTTTGTTCATATGTTATGTATATGTATAACGTATGTAATCCTTTGTTTTCAGACAATGGAAATAAATATATGTAATGTAAAGTTTTGTGTTTACTATGCTTACTATGTACATTGGTTGCGATATTCATGACGTCCTCCGCCCCAGAATTTTTCCGCCTTTGGTTTTGGGGTGTGACAGATTGGTATCAGAGCCCTTGTTTATAGTGAACTAGTATACCAAAGCTTACATGGTATAAGACTATAAACACTAAGGGGCCTAAGTGCTCTGAACTAAAAGTATACCTTAAAATAAAAGTATTTTCGAAAGTATACAAGTATATCCAACCGTCGAAATCCGTAACTACAAGTAGACCAAAACATAAGTAAATGAGTGTTGTACGCTGCGGTTAAACCTGGGCAATTATGTAGTCGTGTCTAGGATCAATATAGCCTGGCCAACTATATTCATTCGAGACACGGCCAACATGTGCTTGGGAGTGACTATGGTATGCAGCATGCCTAAAAATTACCCAACGCCCAAACAACAAGTCGTCGCTGCAACGAGTCATGAAATACTATGGGAGTATTTCTCGAGTCAATCCTTTGTAGAAATCCTCATTCAAGCATTGTTCCTTGATCTTTCCTTTAGCGATAGTTTATCTGCTTTAATAACTCTTTCCTGTTTTATCGCTTAATGGAATTCTATATCTGTAATGAGATATCCCTTGTATCATATCTCTTGGTTTAATTCAGAGGACTTATGATCCTCTCTTTCCTGACTATTCTAGATCAAGATGCCTCCTAGGAAAAGACCCAGCTCAAAGAACAACAACAACAACCCTCCGCCACCACCACCTCCTCCTCAATTTGATCTTGTCGTGTTCCAGGCAGCTGTTGCTGCCGCAGTGGCATCCGCCTTATCTCAGATAAACCCCGATGGATCAGGAGGTGGTCCCCAGCCCCAAAACCAGGAAGGTAGCCAGGGACACCGGAAGGAGTGTTCCTATAAGGACTTTATGAACGCAAAACCCACATTCTTCGATGGCACAAGGGGTGTCATTGCTCTAACTCGGTGGCTAGAGAAAATCGAATCTATCTTCGAGATCTATGCCTGTTTAGAATCCGACAAGGTGAAATTCGCCGTCTGCACATTTACTGATAAAGCTCTAACTTGGTGGAACGGCCGAGTCAAATCCTTAAGTTTACCTGTAGCAAATGCTATGGGTTGGGATGTTATGAAGGAACCTCTATTCGCGGAATACTGCCCTCGGGGAGAAATACAGAAGCTGGAGCATGAACTCTGGAACCTGAAGATGAAGGGTTCCGATATCACCGCCTACACATCCAGATTCGATGACCTGGCATTACTCTGTCCGGGAATGGTTACCCCGGAGAGTAAGAAGGTTGAGAGGTTCATCTGGGGATTGACCCAGGCAACCAAAGGGAACTTTTTAGCTGCGAAGCCGGATACCTACGATAGCGCCAAATGCCTAGCGCAAAGCTTGATCGACCATAGTGATGACCCAGAGGAGGCGGCCACCACTCCTGAGCCGACAGAGAAGAGTGGTGAGAAAAGAAAGTTTTGGAAGAAGAAGAAGAAGAGCCAGTCTTCCCCGGAGTCCTCGAAGAAACAACAGATAGTGGTAGTCCATGTTGCCACTACCCCTGCTGTTGTTTCTGTTATCGGTTCCTCAGCCCAAGGACCTATCACCGGATATACCTGTATCCTTCCATGGTGCAATAGGTGCAGTTACCACCATCGTATCCCTGGCCCGTGTCGTGCAAAGTTTTGTAAGAATTATGGCCAAGAGGGTCACTTCGTGCGAAGCTGCAGAGCACCAACCCAATCAACTAGTCAAGCTTCTGGAGCGGGTATCGGTCCGTCCTGCTACAGTTGTGGAGAAGTCGGACATTACAAGCGAAACTGCCCTAAGGCAGCAACATTTGGCAACACCGGGAGAGTCCTAGCTATAGGACAAGATGAGGGAGCCGCCGATCCCACCGTTGCCATAGGTATATTCCTCTTCAACAACCTTTATGCCTGTAATCCTTTTCGATTCTCGTACTGAAAGATAATCTGTTAGCTATTCATTCGAACTTCTTCATAAACCTAGTCCTCAACTAGTAACCGAAACGTCTACCGTCGAGATAGCTAACGATGAGAGAGAAAGTATGTTACATTCTGAAACGCGTGTCCCAAAGTACATAGAACTTTTCGAAATCCTCATTAGGGTCGATTCCGTAGCCTACAAACTTCGACTACCCTCAGAACTTAACAACATTCATCCGGTATTCCGCGTCTTTGTCCTTAAGAAGTACCTAATCGGCGAAACCATAGTAATCCCTTCGATGAGCCCGAAACCAATGAAAGTCTGAACTTCATGGTAGAACCAATCGAAACCATAAATCGAAGGATTAAACGTATGCAACAAAGTCGCATCCCAATAGTGAGGGTTTGCTGGAATTTCAAGCGGAGACCCGATTCCACTTGGGAGCGTGAAGACCTGAAGCAGTAGATTCATACATATCTCTATTCAATTCATGAACTATATCTTAATCTTTGAATTTCGAGACGAAATTCCTTCTAACGGGGGGATATGTGACAACCCGAAGTTCGTCCCGTCGTCGTAACCCGTTTCGTCGTTAAAAATTCGTCGTCTTAAATTATTTCCGTTTCGTTTCTAAATTAAGTCATCTTGAGTTTCTTTATGACTTAATAATTGTCCAAACGCATTAGAAACTCATGAAAATGCCCCAAATTACTAATTGGAAAATTTTGGTTTTATTCCTTCAAGTTATAAAATAATTAAATCGGGTGCGACCAAAAGCCTCGCTTAACAACAGTATCGGGTAGAACTCCACCGTGTCCCAAACCTTGAGCATATATAAAGTTGAGAGAGCCTCATTTGAAGCCTTTTCCACTCTCTCTCTACTTTCTCTATCTAGAAATCGAAATCAAGCCAAAATCATCCAAAACAAGCTCCAAATCGTCAAGGTAACTATCCTAACTTCTAGTATAACACCTTTAGCCTTCAAATTCAGGAAAAATATGAGGAATAGGACCATAAACATGTGTTTACGGTCCTAGAACCTACTTAGGCCGTGAACACATGTAATGAGGGGTTTGAGCCTTAAAACCCTTCCAAAACTCATTTGGAGCCTAGATATGACCTAAGGACTTGTTTGCATGGACTTAGAACACCTTAAACTCTTCATTTAGGGCATGAACATGAGTTTATGGCCCAAGCACATGCTTGGACCGTAAACACCTATTCTTGGGGAGTAAACTCAATTTAAGGTGTTAGTTTCCCCAAAACACCTCCAACAAGCTTCCATGAGAGTATAGAACCCTATAATCCTTCAAGAAATGCACCAAAACTTACACAAATGGGACAAATTTGAGTTTACGGTCCAAGTACATTCTTAGACCGTAAACTCATCTTCTTAGACCGTAAACTCATCTCCTTAGACCTTAAACTCATCCAATGCGTGTTAAAGTGCCCTTCACACCTTGTATGACTTAGAAATGGGTATAGAACTTAGAATACTTATCTTTCAATCACCAAAAGTCATGAATCATGGACAAACATGAGTTTAAGGTAGTAAACTCGTGTTTAAGGTAGTAAACTCGAGTTTAAGGTAGTAAACTCGTGATTAAGGTAGTAAACTTCTGAAGAACATCTTCATAGACCGTAAACTCTTATCCAAGGTCATTTAGAGTCCCAATCACTTCCTAAGCCATGCAATCAACCCTACAACCTGCCTGTGTCCATTGTATGACCATTTGGCATCCAAGAACTCACCACCCATGAGTTTACGGCCGTAAACTCATGGGGATATGGTGAATGGACCGTGAACTCCTCAAGGAGTTTACTCTTGAAGAGTAAACTCCATATCTAGGTCCTACACATCCATAGATGTCACCCGGGTCACTCCAAACACTTGTAATGAAGTGTTTTCGCGTCTTGGAGTGTATAATAATATCTAAATTGTAGTTCAAATCCTAATTAAATACAAATGTGTATCTTTTCATATTACATAGGAAACTCATGCGCGTTCAAACCCTGAACTAACATTTAACATCCAGTCAGACACATTCTTCAATCGGTGAGTTCATACCCCTACCCTTTTTCAAATGTTTTTCAATGTTTTCAGGGGGGAATACAAGCAAAAGTACAATGAAATCTTGTACTCAAACTTATGATTTTATTTGATCTATTTCATATTTCGTATGCTTTTAACACAGAAAACTGTACTAATCGATTGTTCAACTTGCAGAATAAACCGTTATGTTATTTGTGAAGCTCGCTTTAAAAATGTTATATTTTATATTTCACAAATGAATTTCCATATAATTGTTGATTAAAAGCATAAATATTAAAGAATTAAAATGTTCTTGATATAACTCCCCTTAGATACGAGAGTGCAGGACTAATAACATTAGACTTAGAACTTTACCACTCCCCGTAGATACGAGAGTGAACGGATAATAACACACAGTTAGAAAGAGAACGAATACGAATAGGAATAGGTATACGAATACGAATACGAATATGAATAAGAATAGGTATGCGAATACGAATACAAATAGGAATAGGTATACGAATACGAATACGAATAGGAATAAGAATAGGTATACGAATACGAACACAAAAGCATGCCTTTGGATGACACCAAGACTTCGAATATACAACTAGTGTATGCCTTAAATGTCACCAGAGTTTCGAAAGTAAATTAAAAGTACGCCTCTGGACATCGACTGAGTTTCGAAAACATACGCCTTAGGATGTCGACAGAGTTTCGAAATTACATCTAATGTACTCTTTTGGAAATCACCAGAACATCGAAAATACTGTAATGTACGTTTCTGAGTGTATCCAAATATTCGAAAATACAACTAAGTATAGTAGATAATCGACATTCGAATATAGGGTAACTAAGATATCAGAATACCTAACTAATACTATAAGTATGGTAGATACTAGCACCTCGAAACCCGAACTAAGAACTAACCGTAACATTAGGAAAATATGGGATTTTCTTGGGATAACATAACAACTCGTAAACGAATGGTGTAACGAATGGAAAACTAAACTAATAGGAAAATATGGGATTTTCCTGGGATAACATAACTACTCATAATCGAATTGGTAACAAATGATAACTAAACTGTTTTTACAAAAAAATATGGGATTTTCTTGGATAATAACTTTTCAGAAAAACCAAAGGGAACTCATTCTTTTCAAAACTAAACCGCCTATGAGCTCACCAGCTTTATGCTGATTTTCAAACCGCTTGTATTCTCAGGTCAGCATTAGACAGGTACACCGCCATCCTTTGCAGAAGACGAAGCGTTTGGAAGACTCGTCTTTTCTTTTGTTCATATGTTATGTATATGTATAACGTATGTAATCCTTTGTTTTCAGACAATGGAAATAAATCTATGTAATGTAAGGTTTTGTGTTTACTATGCTTACTATGTACATTGGTTGCGATATTCATGACGTCCTCCGCCCAAGAATGTTTCCGCCTTTGGTTTCGGGGTGTGACAGATTGGTATCAGAGCCCTTGTTTATAGTGAACTATTATACCAAAGCTTACGTGGTATAAGACTATAAACACTAAGGGGCCTAAGTGCTCTGAACTAAAAGTATACTTTAAAATAAAAGTATTTTCGAAAGTATACAAGTATATCCAACCGTCGAAATCCGTAACTACAAGTAGACCAAAACATAAGTAAATGGGTGTTGTACGCTGCGGTTAAACCTGGGCAATTATGTAGTCGTGTCTAGGATCAATATAGCCTGGCCAACTATATTCATTCGATACACGGCCAACATGTGCTTGGGAGTGACTGTGGTATGCAGCAAGCCTAAATATTACCCAACGCCCAAACAACAAGTCGTCGCTGCAGCGAATCATGAAATACTATGGGAGTATTTCTCGAGCCAATCCGTTGTAGAAATCCTCATTCAAGCATTGTTCCTTGATCTTTCCTTTAGCGATACTTTATCTGCTTTAATAACTCTTTCCTGTTTTATCGCTTAATGGAATTCTATATCTGTAATGAGATATCCCTTGTATCATATTTCTTGGTTCAATTCAGAGGACTTATGATCCTCTCTTTCCTTACTATTCTAGATCAAGATGCCTCCTAGGAAAAGACCCAGCTCAAAGAACAACAACAACAACCCTCCGCCACCACCACCTCCTCCTCAATTTGATCTTGTCGTGTTCCAGGCAGCTGTTGCTGCCGCAGTGGCATCCGCCTTATCTCAGATAAACCCCGGTGGATCAGGAGGTGGTCCCTAGCCCCAAAACCAGGAAGGTAGCCAGGGACACCGGAAGGAGTGTTCCTATAAGGACTTTATGAACGCAAAACCCACATTCTTCGATGGAACAAGGGGTGTCATTGCTCTAACTCGGTGGCTAGAGAAAATTGAATCTCTCTTCGAGATCTGTGCCTGTTTAGAATCCGACAAGGTGAAATTCGCCGCCTGCACATTTACCGATAAAGCTCTAACTTGGTGGAACGGCCGAGTCAAATCCTTAAGTTTACCTGTAGCAAATGCTATGGGTTGGGAAGTTATGAAGGAACTTCTATTCGCGGAATACTGCCCTCGGGGAGAAATACAGAAGCTGGAGCATGAACTCTGGAACCTGAAGATGAAGGGTTCCGATATCACCGCCTACACATCCAGATTCGATGACCTGGCATTACTCTGTCCGGGAATGGTTACCCCAGAGAGTAAGAAGGTTGAGAGGTTCATCTGGGGATTGACCCAGCCAACCAAAGGGAACTTTTTAGCTGGGAAGCCAGATACCTACGACAGCGCCAAATGCCTAGCGCAAATCATGATCGACCATAGTGATGACCCAGAGGAAGCGGCCACCACTCCTGAGCCGACAGAGAAGAGTGGTGAGAAAAGAAAGTTTTGGAAGAAGAAGAAGAACAGCCAGTCTTCCCCAGAGGCCTCGAAGAAACAACAGATAGTGGCAGTCCATGTTGCCACTACCCCTGCTGTTATTTCTGTTATCGGTTCCTCGGCCCAAGGACCTATCACCGTATATACCTGTATCCTTCCATGGTGCAATAGGTGCAGTTACCACCATCGTATCCCTGGCCCGTGTCGTGCAAAGTTTTGTAAGAATTGTCGCCAAGAGGGTCACTTCGTGCGAAGCTGCAGAGCACCAACCCAATCAACTAGTCAAGCTTCTGGAGCGAGTATCAGTCCGTCCTGCTACAGTTGTGGAGAAGTCGGACATTACAAGCGAAACTGCCCTAAGGCAGCAACATTTGGCAACACCGGGAGAGTCCTAGCTATAGGACAAGATGAGGGAGCCGCCGATCCCACCGTTGCCACAGGTATATTCCTCTTCGACAACCTTTATGCCTGTAATCCTTTTCGATTCTCGTACTGAAAGATAATCTGTTAGCTATTCATTCGAACTTCTTCATAAACCTAGTCCTCAACTAGTAACCGAAACGTCTACCGTCGAGATAGCTAACGATGAGAGAGAAAGTATGTTACATTCTGAAACGCTTGTCCCAAAGTACATAGAACTTTTTGAAATCCTCATTAGGGTCGATTCCGTAGCCTACAAACTTCGACTACCCTCAGAACTTAACAACATTCATCCGGTATTCCGCGTCTTTGTCCTTAAGAAGTACCTAATCGGCGAAACCATAGTAATCCCTTCGATGAGACCGAAACCAATGAAAGTCTGAACTTCATGGTAGAACCAATCGAAACCATAAATCGAAGGATTAAACGTACGAAACAAAGTCGTGTCCCAATAGTGAGGGTTTGCTGGAATGTCAAGCGGAGACTCGATTCCACTTGGGAGCGTGAAGAACCGAAGCAGTAGATTCATACATATCTCTATTCAATTCATGAACTGTATCTTAATCTTTGAATTTCGGGACAAAATTCCCTCTAACGGGGGGATATGTGACAACCCGAAGTTCGTCCCGTCGTCGTAACCCGTTCCGTCGTTACAAATTCGTCGTCTTAAATTATTTCCGTTTCGTTTCTAAATTTAGTCATTTTGAGTTTCTTTATGACTTAATAATTGTCCAAACGCTTTAGAAACTCATGAAAATGCCCCAAATTATTAATTGGAAAATTTTGGTTTTATTCCGTCAAGTTATAAAATAATTAAATCGGGTGCAACCAAAAGCCTCGCTTAACAACAATATCGGGTAGAACTCCACCGTGTCCCAAACCTTGAGCATATATAAAGTTAAGAGAGCCTCATTTGAAGCCTTTTCCACTCTCTCTATTTTCTCTATCTAGAAATCGAAATCAAGCCAAAATCATCCAAAACAAGCTCCAAATGGTCAAGCTAACTATCGTAACTTCTAGTATAACACCTTTACGCATCTAATTCGTGAAAAATATGAGGAATAGGACCATAAACATGTGTTTACGGTCCTAGAACCTCCTTAGGCTGTGAACACATTTAATGAGGGATTTGAGCCTTAAAACCCTTCCAAAACTCATTTGGAGCCTAGATATGACCTAAGGACTTTTTTGCATGGACTTAGAACACCTTAAACTCTTCATTTAGGGCATGAACATGAATTTATGGCCCAACCACATGCTTGGACCGTAAACACCTATTCTTGGGGAGTAAACTCAATTTAAGGTGTTAGTTTGCCCCAAAACACCTCCAACAAGCTTCCATGAGAGTATAGAACCCTATAATCCTTCAAGAAATGCACCAAAACTTATACAAATGGGACAAATTTGAGTTTACGGTCCAAGAACATTCTTAGACCGGAAACTCATCTCCTTAGACCTTAAACTCATCTCCTTAGACCTTAAACTCATCCAATGGGTGTTAAAGTGCCCTTCACACCTTGTATGACTTACAAATGGGTCTAGAACTTAGAATACTTATCTTTCAACCACCAAAACTCATGAATCATGGACAAAAATGAGTTTAAGGTAGTAAACTCGTGTTTAAGGTAGTAAACTCATGTTTAAGGTAGTAAACTCGTGATTAAGGTAGTAAACTTTCGAAGAACAACTTCATAGACCGTAAACTCTTATCCAAGGTCATTTAGAGTCCCAATCACTTCCTAAGCCATGGAATCAACCCTAGAACCTGCCTGTGTGCCTTGTATGACCATTTGGCATCCAAGAACCCACCACCCATGAGTTTACGGTCGTAAACTCATGGGGATATGGTCAATGGACCGTGAACTCCTCAAGGAGTTTACTCTTGAAGAGTAAACTCCATATCTAGGTCCTACACATCCATAGATGTCACCCAGGTCACTCCAAACACTTGTAATGAAGTGTTTTCGCGTCTTGGAGTGTATAATCATATCTAAATTGTAGTTCAAATCCTAATTAAATACAAATGTGTATCTTTTCATATTACATAGGAAACTCACGAGCGTTCAAACCCCAAACTAACGTTTAACATCCAGTCAGACACATTCTTCAATCGGTGAGTTCATACCCCTACCCTTTTTCAAATGTTTTTCAATGTTTTCAGGGGGGAATACAAGCAAAAGTACAAGGAAATCTTGTACTCAAACTTATGATTTTATTTGATCTATTTCATATTTCGTATGCTTTTAACACAGAAAACTATACTAATCGATTGTTCAACTTGCAGAATAAACCGTTATGTTATTTGTGAAGCTCGCTTTAAAATGTTATATTTTATATTTCACAAATGAATTTCCATATAATTGTTGATTAAAAGCATAAATATTAAATAATTAAAATGTTCTTGATATAACTCCCCTTAGATACGAGAGTGTAGGACTAATAATATTAAACTTAGAACTTTACCACTCCCCGTATATACGAGAGTGAACGGATAATAACACACAATTAGAAAGAGAACGAATACGAATATGAATAGGTAGACGAATACGAATACAAATACGAATAAGAATAGGTATGCGAATACGAATACAAATAGGAATAGGTATATGAATACGAATACGAATAGGAATAAGAATAGGTATACGAATACGAACATGAAAGCATGCCTTTGGATGACGCCAAGACTTCGAATATACAGCTAGTGTACGCCTTGAATGTCACCAGAGTTTCGAAAGTAAATCAAAAGTACGCCTCTGGACATCGACTGAGTTTCGAAAACATACGCCTTAGGATGTCGATAGAGTTTCGAAAATACATCTAATGTACTCTTTTGGAAATCACCAGAACATCGAAAATACTATAATGTACGTTTCTGAGTGTATCCAAATATTCGAAAATACAACCAAGTATAGTAGATAATCGACATTCGAATATAGGGTAACTAAGATATCAGAATACCTAACTAATACTATAAGTATGGTAGATACTAGCACCTCGAAACCCGAACTAGGAACTGACCGTAACATTAGGAAAATATGGGATTTTGCTGGGATAACATAACAACTCGTAAACGAATGGTGTAACGAATGGAAAACTAAACTAATAGGAAAATATGAGATTTTCCTGGGATAACATAACTACTCATAATCGAATTGGTAATAAATGATAACTAAACTGTTTTTATAAGAAAATATGGGATTTTCTTGGATAACAACTTTTCAGAAAAACCAAAGGGAACTCATTCTTTTCAAAACTAAACCGCTTATGAACTCACTAGCTTTATGCTGATTTTCAAACCGCTTGTATTCTCAGGTCAGCATTAGACAGGTACACTGCCATCCTTTGGAGAAGACGAAGCGTTTGGAAGACTCGTCTTTTCTTTTGTTCATATGTTATGTATATGTATAATGTATGTAATCCTTTGTTTTCAGAAAATGTAAATAAATCTATGTAATGTAAAGTTTTGTGTTTACTATGCTTACTATGTACTTTGGTTGCGATATTCATGACGTCCTCTGCCACGGAACGTTTCCACCTTTGATTTCGGGGTGTGACACCATATACAGGTTTAAACAATACCCCGAATGTAAGTGACCATAACAAATGTTTAGATAGTACTCTGACTATAAGTGACCATATATATGTTTAGACAGTACTTCGACTATAAGTGACCATATATATGTTTAGACAGGACTCCTACTGTAAGCGAGCAACAAAGTTTATACAACACCCTGACTGTGAGTGACCAAAGTCAACATATTCAAAACATCTTATGTTATAAGGTTTTCAACATGATCATATTAGAAATACTTGTTATAATTTACAATTTCTTAACTCTTAAAGTATGTGTGAATTAAATAATATCATAATTGGTGTATTTCTTATTTACCAAAAAACTTTGTGTGTGTGTGTGTGTATATATATATATATATATATATATATATATATATATATATATATTTGAAAACCACTCAGCAAGATAAATCAAAAGGGCAATTATGTCCATGATATTAGAAGAATCATAGATTAATCATCGTAATTCAAAGTTGGGATCCGTAAACTTTCAGAGTTTAGAAAATTAGTCTAATTTTCCCATAATTTTACCCTGACCTTAAGTGATTCCTAACCAGAGTGAAAATGTTCATTTTTACAGAATGGTCCGGAAATGTTCCGAAATGATAGACAATTTTTAAAAATCGTCATAAATTGTAGAAAAATCGTATGAGTGCGTGCGAGTAGTCCTTGAAAAGGTATTGACGTGAAGAGTTTGCATATTGTACAGTTTACAAATCCATTAAGTTTAAAAAGCGAAAAATAGTCTGTGAACAGACCACAACTTTTCTATAAAAAGCTGAAATTTAAGTGTAGATATGTTTAGTGGCATAACTTGTGTTTTTAGTTTGAAAAGCCTTTATATCATCCAAATAGGATTTTTTAGAGTGTATTCTCCCCCAAAACTTGTAAAACACAAAATAGGGGTCGTAGAAAACTCACTTTTGTCGTGTAGAGTTATTCGGGTTGAGAATGGTTTGTGCGGTTTCCGATTCCGCTCAATCTCGTGATTAAGTATTCTTTTGGGGGTATTAACACATAAATACATATACTTACATGCATATTAGAATACTATCATGTACTAAATCATTTAAAATAAGTGGACTTGATGATAAAAAGAAAGAGTAGAAAGCAAGAATATACCTAGCTTTAACTTGGATCTAAAGTATGTTGCCAAAAGGTGGTGGAAAACAAAAGCTTCTTGAGACATGAAAGGTTAAAATTATCAGCGGTTTTAAGTGTTTAAAAGTTGCTACATATGGTATAATTTGAATCTCGATAATAGGTAGTAAAATGAAGAATTTTTGGGTGTTGGTTTGATGCTCCAAAACAGCCACTATTTTGTCTATGTTGTTGTCACGAAAACTTCATAATAAAAGGGTAAGGAAAGGATAGTTTACTCACTGTTTTGAGTCTCTATTATAGAGTAGCATAACAACTAACTTCCAGGGGTATTTGGTGGTTAAAATATCAAGCAAAAGGATGGTGTAGATGGGTGAAATGGTGGCTGAAACATCAAGGTACAACAACCCTTAAGGTTCAGGGGTATTTGGTGGTTAAAATATCAAGCAAAAGGATGGTGTAGATGGGTGAAATGGTGGCTGAAACATCAAGGGACAACAGCCCTTAAGGTTCACGATTTTGATGGATTTGGAAGGGAGTTTTTGTGGCTGAAAATGATGTGAAGATTGAGAGCTTCTTCCCTGGAATACTAGCAAGAGAAATGAAAGAATAATGAGGGAGGGATTTCGAGATTTTTAGGAGGAAAGAGAGAAAGAAAATAAGAAGTAAAACCAAGACTAGCTTGTGATGGGATGGGGGTTTATGTGATGTGATCTTGCCTAGCCACTTGCTTGGTTGGTTTCTTATAGATAGGATTAGTTAAATAACTAATTATCATTTAGTTAGTTAGTTAGAGGTTCTAGTTATGGAGGTGAAAGGTGTTAATCTCGAAAATTAGAAGAGAGATTAAGAAGTATTCTTAGTAAAATGTCTTAAGTGATTAAGAACTTATTAGTTACGTTGGCACTTATCTCAACCATTTCTCTTAACTTAATTGATTTAGACACCATATTCCTTACATGTAATAACTTTAAGTCATGACCCATAACTAGTTATCCACTAGATAATAATACATGTGTACAAATACATACATCTATTCATAGTGTAAAATAGAAATGTAGTTCTTTGTGTATTTGAACTTAAATGTTCATGTTTTATTCTTTTTATTCAAAAAAACTTAAATACATTCTAATTATGCCTTATAATAATTCATTTTATATTTTTATTTATTTAAATATAAAATTTATTGACCAAGGTATAATTTCGTGACATTTAACCGGTTAACCATATCGTTAAACACGTTTCGTCACTTTGGTTCGTATATTTGTCAAATTTATATCCCACAACTATTAAGCATAAGTTTTACATAGAACTTAACTTACTCATCAACTGGCGACATGTTGATATAGAAATTAAGTTTTTTACGTTTAAATGACGTTATATGCTAATTTTCACAAACCGGTGATGGTTCGTAGTCATACGTCATAACGAAATTTATCATTAGTTACTTGTTTTATTTTTCACAAGAACTTATCTAAATAAAACAATTTAAATTCCTTCAACCATTTTGATAAAATACTCATATTGTTAATCATCAAAACATAGAATCGTACAATCATTCCTATTTGTACCAATTGTTACATGATGTTTTCGTTAATCGATAAACAAAGGATAAACTGAGACCTATTATGTGAAGTGTTTTCTTATAGGGAATCCACACAAACTATTCAATATTTGTTTTAGCTCATCAAGGAATGCTACTTAAGAGAAATGTCATATGTGAAGAAATCAATGGGAGTCGTAATGATCTTGAAAGTTTCTAGAGTCAACCGAGAATAAACCTTTTAGTTATCATTATCTCTAAAACTAATAATGAGTGTTTTACCTACAAAGATTTCATTGATTTAGGAATTCTCGGAAATAAAAAGGAAATTAATATTTTCTAAAACAAAAATACTTATCAAGTCTAATTTTTTTCTTTAAGTTTCACAGCCCGACCCATGTTCAGTGTTATAGGCATAAAACATAACTCGTAACTCCAAATGAGCTGATATGGGACTTTTTAGAAACTAGACTCGATTTTGTCCAGATTTGCAAATCTTGACCAAACCACTATAAACTTAAAGATTAAAGAAAATGGATTAGAGTTATTCCATTTGCACCCAAATAATCTTGATTGAAGGTATAAAGACATAATTTAAGTGCTACTGAAAATACCAAAGAGTAGATACCACATGGAAGTGAAATTGATACCAATAACATAAAAAACACAAACTTCCATCCATCTTCCAAGAATTCATTAAGAACCAAATTATGAGACATGTTAAGATGGAATTTGGGCAGACTTTAGGTACACATTATGTGGCATTCAAGGATGTTGTTTCAGCCCCCAAGTCATGGTTTTAGAGACAAAACATACAAAGCAATACAACCAATAGTTGTGAGAAACTTCAAGGCAGATATTTAACATTATCTTTGCTAGTCAAAACTACATCATAATTAACCACATATCAAGGCTTTTTGAAGCTATTTCAAGAGTCTTAAGAAGTGCTAAAAACATGACTTCTATGCAGGAAATTACCCATAAGAATTTGAGATAAAAAGAAACAAGAAACATAACATCAAGAAAACAATTCATTATTCCAACCAATACTTGAGCACCAATTCTAATTTATGAGGGAGAGTTTTAGACGGATTTTCTCAGCCACAATTGATAAAGAAAACACACTCAATATGGATAGACATTCATCACACATAAACTCTAGCATTGAGAGTAGGAAGAAGAAGATTAATGGAATCAATGGGAAAATAATTCAATATCATAATAACAACCAATTTCAACCCAATTGAAGTATGAACATATGGAGTGGATGATCAAAGACATACCAAGGGAATAATGTCACACCCCGAAACTGACGGTGGAAACGTTCCGGGGCGGACGACGTCATGCGTAGTATCACAACCATTGTACATAGTAAGCATAGTAAACACAACCATTACATTACATAAGAATATTTACATTTTTTTGAAAGCGAAGATTATACATATATTAAATACATCAGTATAAACAAAAGTAAAGACGAGACTTCTATGCTCCATCTTCTCCAAAAGTAAGTGAAATATTTGTCTAATGTGATCCTGAGAATACAAGCAGTTTTAGAAATATCAGCATCAAGCTGGTGAGTTCATAAGCACGTTTTGTAAGGAAAAACTAGTTAATAAATCTTGTGAAAATACTTTCAGTTCCATTGTTAAAGAATGCAGTAAATTTCGAAAACTATTGTTACTGAGTTATGAAATACATATGCATGTTTTCCAAGAAAATCCCATATTTTCTAACATGTTTGTCGATTTCCATATGATAAGAAAAACCCTGGTTATTACCAGTAAGTATAGTAGTTTTACTACTTAAGATAAAACAATAAGTTGTGTCCCTGGAATACCATCCAATAAGTAAGTAGGTAGTTTTATTACATAAATAAAACTATAGAAGAAAGAAAGTAATCCGTGAATAAAGTTAGTTTATACGTATTATGAGTCCTATAACCATACTAATTTGACCCGCGGCCTCCTTGATGTTCTTCAGGCGTCGTTCGATTTTGCAAAATTTGTCACCCCAGGCGTACCCGCCTAACTGTAGCTAGCGGTTTAGGTGTGGGATTGTCTGTCCCGAATAGATATATCTACAAATTTCATTCTCTCCCTCGAGGAGACTCTGGTTATACTACCGGAGAGGATTTATTGGTACCCCGAAGGGTATAACGAAGATAAGTCTCACAAGCTAGTATTAACTAATTCACGGGATAATTGGTTGTTATCGAGTTTCGAAATCGTTTGGAACAAAGTAGAGTATAAATAATTAAACACAAGGTAATTATTAGCATGATACTCTAGATTAATAATGGATAAACTAAATCAGACATAGTTTATATAATGACTTTGCATGAAATTCGAATCCGTAAAACAAGTAATGAATTATTCCCATAATAATTTGAATGGTTTGATAAGTTCCCACGCTGTTTTGAAAACTATGTAATTATCTTTAGAAAGCGTCCCTTTTGCTCCGCATATTACAAAAGGGATAAAGTTATCTAAAAGTTTGATAGAAAATCGTTATAATTACATCAAATTTTAAATTACAAAATCCTTTATGATTTGCTTGTATCCCCCCCCCCCCCCCCCTGAAAACATGAAAAACTCAGAAAAGTGTAGGGGCATGAACTCACCTGGTGGGAGTGGAATGAATGGACGTGCCAGGTAGGAGGCTAGGTGTCAATTGAGGACTTGAACACACACGAGGATCTTATGTAACATGAAGCGATACAATATTGTATCTAATTAGTTATCTAATCACTAATAAGTAAGAAAATACACTCTAATGCGTGAAAACACTTTATTCCAAGTGTTAGGGGTGATACGGGGTGCATCTAAGGAGTGTATGCCTTCATTATGGAGTTTACTATTCAAGTGGTGACCTTAAGGGGTGTTTACGGTTTCAAGACCATATCCCCCATGAGTTTACGACCCTAAACTCATGGGAATGGTGACATTGGGTGCTCAAAGGTCTTAAACTACTCAAGGAACCATGCTAGACTCGAATCAAGGGCTATGGAAGTGTTTGGGGCTTGAAATGTACCTTCCTTGGAGTTTACGGTTTTTGAACCATTCCTTGGGGAGTTTACGGTCGTAAACACATGATTTTATGACCGTAAACTCATGTTTGTTACATTCTTCCATGGTTTGGTGCTTCTAGGGTAAGCCTACAAGGTTCTAGCAAGTCATTCAAGTCATAGAAGGTGTTTAAGGGCACTTTAACACCTTAAAAAGGTGTTTACGGTTTTGGGACACCCCCAACCATAAACTCATGTTTACTCCTCTCATTCCATGTTTTGGGGTTCTAAGATCATTCATACAAGCTTCTAGGTCAATAGCCAAACATTGGAAGGGTTTTGGGGCATCAAAACCCCCTTTTAGGGTGTTTATGGTTTTGGGATGCTCCCAAACCGTAAACATATGTTCTTGGGGTATTTGGATGATTAAACTACGAATTTGCAAGTATACTAAGCTAAAAAACGAGTTAGGAGGGTTAACTTACAGTTGTGAAGCTCAAAAGGGGCATTTTTCGATCAAAACCCGATTTGTAGAGTGGGAGAGAGAGAGTAGAGAGAGAAAGAGTTCCTAGATTGTGAAAAGGGTTCAAATGAAGACTGCTCAACCCTTATATAGGGTTGAGTTTACGGCCAGGTGGGGTTCCACCCAATCCCGACATCAAACAGAGTTTATGGTTGTACCCGATTAAATGGCCGTAACCCGACTTGGTCGTGAACTAAAAACTTTCTAAAGGAAATCGAGGGTATTTCGCGTGATTTATCGTTTTTCGACATGTATGAAATTACGACAATAACCCTAAATAATTTACTTAACTTAAGAAGTTAAAAGAAAACTTTAATAATAAAAATAAATTTTATTAACGGAAGTGGGTTACAGTGACGGAATAAATTTCGGGTTGTCACAAATAATAACTTCAATTTTGTTAGAACAAAGTTTTTCCAGGATCGAATGATTCTATGCAAGTTAAGGAATAAAGACACAATAAAGAACACGAGAAAAGAGCTGAATATGTCGAATGATTAATGCTTTAACACCTCAGAAGAGCTCGATAAAGAACTTCGACTGTAGAGGTGTTTTAGGGTTTACAATAATGAACGTCAAAATCAACACCTTATCATGCATACATGCATGCATATTTATAGTAAAACCCTATTAGCTAATCTAGAAAATCACGGATGGACAGGCCCAACCCGGATACAAAACTTAAGGCCCTAGACGCAACACAAACAGACTCAACAAATTTTATCCTCTGGAGGAAGTCAGCTGCCTTACGATCCTTCGTGCCTCACCCTTTCTCGTGCGCTTCCAGTTATTGCCCCTATCATGATTGGAATCAATGTCCTTATTTTTTACTACCTTAGGATGTATGAAGCATGACCAGACCATAAACCTAAGAATTTTACATTCAATTGTGATGTACTTAGAAGAAAGAGAAGAAAACAAATGAGAAGTCAAAGAGATAGAGGCACATAAGCTGTTATATTTTAAATTTACCGTTTAGCCCCTTACATGATCAACCTTGTATTCCATTAACCCTAACCCTAGGTACATGGAATTTTAGGTTTCTTTTAATGATAGTTTGGCCCCTCCTTTCTATTTAAACATTTTAATGAATTATAATTACTCTATTTTCTCTAAATAAATTTAATTAAATTCCATTCCCCTAAATTTTGATTATTTTAGTTAATTAACATCATCTTATTTAATTTAATTCGACTAATATCACATAAAGAAATAATTCAAGTAACAAAAACTAACCTCGCTGACGGAAGGAAAAGTGGGTCGTTACACCATAATAGTTTTCCATTTCTTTAATATGTTGAAAACATCAGAGTGTAACAACCCGTTATTTCGAATCAATTTAATAGTATAGATCAACTTGTAGTTCTTTTTAAAGTAATAAAGAGAAATTTTTTAATATTATGTGCATTTACATAATCGACCCTCAAAATGAAATGGTAAATAAACTTTTCTGGGATGAATAAAGTGGTAGAGATCGTGCCAAGGATTCCAAAAATATAAAGAACGCCCAAATCCAAGTTATAACGAAGAAGTTATGACTTATCGAAGATCTGCGACAAAACCGGCAAAACATTGTTTAACGTAAAAAGTGAGTTTTCAATAAAATGCTTTTTATCCTTAACTATCTGAATGAAAGTTGTAGTATACGTTAAACCGAGAGTGTCCATAAAAAGAACGTCCAAATTTGATTTCATATGAAGAAGTTATGATTTTTCTAAGATTCGACATAACAGTACACAGCCTGAAATTCGAAGTAAAGATCAGACAATATTTAGCCGACACAACCCAAACAAGAATCGAAGGTCTCATCAATAGTAGTACAACGGTAAAAAGACAGACGAAAACGGACATTGGATAAAGAAGTTACAAATTTTTAATGAATCTTCCTATCCCTGACTGTTAAAAATATAATATTAAAAATAAATTCAAAATTAGCCGACAAAGTGTAAACGAAAGTCATAGAGCATTATCTCACCTATGCGTGGATATAAAGAACATCAAAAAAGAGCTTGTATGAGAAAGTTATGAATTTTTGAATTTCGAGGCACAAAATCCGAGAACCTTCGCATATGCGAGGCCAGGGTTCGGCTACGTCGCCCTTCCCTCATGAACCGCCCCGTGTCCGAGCAGGTGACTCATCCGAAGTGCGGCCAAACCAGAAACCAGCACGTGTCACATCCGTGGAGGCATCGGAACCGAGCCGTGTGTCCCGCCTGCCGTCCGACGCGTGCCTCCCTTTCGCATCCGAGGCCAATGCGTACTCATCCCCTCTCCGGATCCGAACCTCGCACCCTATATAAGGAGGTGCGAATTCTCCCGGTTCCTTCACCACTTTTACATCATTTTTCACACTTTTTCACTTCTTTCACTCCCATAAACCTCCTTACAACCCCCCGAAGTCCTGGTAACATGTCTAACACCCGAAGAACATCCCGAAGCACCAGAAGTCCACAAGAAAAGAGTCTTTTGGTTTCTAACTCAACCCTCGCAAAGCCCGGATATTAGCAATAAAGTATTTTATAGCAACGAAGTGCTATCCAAATCGTCAACTTTCTCAATTGAGTTCATACCCCTGCATTTTACAATTTTTCACTATTTTAGGGGGGGTGAGGAATACAAGTCAAACACAAGAATATAGTGTTTACAAATAAATGATTTCTAAACATTTCTAATACAGTTTTAAATGTTTTATAAACTCTTTTTAACATATAATTTACCATAAATCATATATATATATATATATATATATATATATATATATATATATATATATATATAAGTTATTTCAATCAGATTTATATTCCTTTTTGTAATATGTCGAACAAAGGGAATACTTTCATGAATATTAAATGTCAAAAAAATACATATATAAATCATAATAGGTATAATTTATAGGACTCTCATGCTATTTTCATTAATCAGTTATATAAAGTTTAAAAGTGTACTCTCATACAAATACTTTACAGTCAAGTATATTAAAAAAAAGGACATACTATCAGTTCATAAATTTCATAATGACTTTTTATCATTATTATACTTGACTGTAAATCGTTAATACAGTTTTTGTGAGATAAAGTTTACTCGCTTATTAACTTAAGCAATACTATTAATGTCATGATAATTATAACTAGAATCTCTGGACAGAGAGCGTGACAAATGTGTATAGATCCTGCAGTCAGACTGTTCGCTACAGTTAGGTTGGTATGCCTATGAGTGACAAATGTCGTTGACAATTCCGGCGCCTACAAAACGTCATATCATGCCATCTAGTCATAACATGGTTATAATAACTCAAAAAAATATATGAACAAATACGATTATTGTATAAATAATTAAACCAAAAAGTACAAATACAAAGTACGGGTTTTACAATAATATGAGTTACAGTATTACATTACAATTAATGCCGGTGGAGCCAGGCACACACACTTTTACAAGGTTTTCAAAAAGTACAATTACAGAACTTGGAAAACATAAACAGATACAGAAAATAGTCTTCTTAATAGTTTTACTATGAACTAAAACTATGTTATATTATTTTATAGTACAATAATACTTATATACAATAGTTTTATGGTATTAAAACTAATTTTTTTATTGTAATAGAAAATATTGGATTTTCTGGGACAGCAAACATACTCTCTATTTCAAAGAAAAGAAAACAAGCTTTTAAACATAAATACTTAAGCACTCACTCAACTTAAATGTTGATACTCTCTTTTTCAAAATACTTGTATTCTTAGGGAACCAGTAGACAGGTACATTCCTGGGATTTTTTAGAAGACCAAGTTGTATAGTGTCATGTCCTCTATCTTTTGCTATATTTTGGTGTCAATGTACTTTGATTGAACACACTATGTAAAACTATTATTTCTTTAAATTCAATGGTTCTTGTACTTTGATTACTATAATGCGTGTGTTGTGATACTTAAACATGAAGTCATCCACCCCCGAATGTTTCCGCCGCTCTGGTTTGGGGGTGTGACACAAAGTTATGCTTCAAGAAATAAACCTAACCTTTCCTCGTGTAATCGCAAATGAATGTAACATAGTACCGGGATCCTCCCACCAAAGAAGCTGAATTAGGACCATAAACATCTGAATAAACTAACTCTAACTTCACAAACTTAGGCGGATGACCTATCTTCTTGAAAGTAACTTTCGTCTGTTTACTAAGAACTCCAGTCTCACATAAATCATGCCTCACCGTCATCAGATATGGGATTATTTCTCTGGATACTAACATCTTTATTCTCTTTTCACTCATATATGTAAGTATTTGATGTTATAGAGTGGATGCCCCAACTTCTTCAACAACATATGATTCAGTATCGAAAAGCTCCATCATATAGAGTGTACCCTACTTTTGACCTTTCACAACTACTGAGTTTACCTTTGTAAGTTTCCAGTATTGATAACCAATTGTAACTTGGTGACGTTCATCATCAAACTGTCCCACTAATATTAGCATTCTCTTCAATTATGGCATGAACTTGAGATTCTTTAAAGTCCAGTTCATACTCAAAGTCGTCTTGAGGACTACATCCCCAACAATAGTAATATCTAGGCTCTTGTTGTCTTCTAATCTAACTTTCCCTATATACTGCCAAAAATTATTAATTACATCTCTAGAATTACAAGGATGGAACAATGAACTTGAAACTATGATCGATTTTCGTTGAGTTTTCGAGACAACAAATGAGTGCATCATCTTCAGAATCTGTTGCCATATTCACATCCTTTTTGGCCTTATCTGTTGACGGTTGTAAGCACTAATTTCCAAAATGACCTTTCTCATTACAATTCCAAAACAAGAATCTATGATACCATTTTGATTGTAATAATTCTCTTCATTTTTTAATATAATTGTACAAGCAATCTTTTAGTTGTATACATTGTTAGGAATCTAATTTCCTCTAAATTAAGTTAGTACATTAATTATATTTATGCCCAAGTATATAAATGTATTTAATTATTCCTAACGGTTTAGTAATACAAGGTAAGAAAGTAGCATAACATTAAAAAGCACGATATATTTGAATAAGAACCATCAACAACGGAATATATATATATATATATATATATATATATATATATATATATATATATATATATATATATATATATATATATATAATTTTTTAGTATCTCAACATATCGATAATGCTCAATGTAATAAAAATGTCAATAACTCAACGAATCAAACTCACGAAATTACTATATA
Source organism: Lactuca sativa (assembly GCF_002870075.4). Taxonomy (NCBI): domain Eukaryota; kingdom Viridiplantae; phylum Streptophyta; class Magnoliopsida; order Asterales; family Asteraceae; genus Lactuca; species Lactuca sativa. The sequence continues at coordinate 164,777,041 of NC_056626.2, read as the reverse complement.
GTAGACGAAAGTGAAAGATTTTCAATCATCATAAATTATATATATATATATATATATATATATATATATATATATATATATATATATATATATAGTCTCAATCTCATTAATTTATTGAAGTTATGTAATAATTATTATTCAAAATAAAAAAAATCATAAATTTATATGAACTCATTCTTATAGCCGGGTAAGTATAATGTTGATCTTGAGTTATCATCTATTTGTTTAATTCTGTAAATTCAACTATATTTCCCTGATCATTGAATATTTGGTGACAGTTATGTAGGAGGAATATTGTTGAATGTAGATGTAGAAGTAGAAGTCCCTTGACCTTGGTTTGACTGTTTGCCAAGAGTAGATGGTGAATGTTGATGAACAATTTCTTGTAATAGAAAGATTTGTTTTTTTCGAAATGTATGCTTAAGAGTATCTTGTATTACTTCAAGACATTGAGAAGTAGTTGTGACGGTGACTTCCCCATTGTCGGGATTCAGTGATGCTAGTATAACACCACTAACTCCAGAAATTGTTTTTTTGACTTTTCGTATGCATCCTTCACAGTTATGGAACGGGTCAATTTTAAAAGTATATGTAACCGCAATCGTCATGTTTGATGTTTGCTGAAAAGGTTAAACATCAATTAAACGTGTATCTTATTCTTATTAACCAAACAAATTATAATAAATGTTTATAAACGAAGTTAATTTTTAAGTTTTAAAACAAAGTTGAATAGATATTAAACGTATTCTTTATAAAAGAAATTAAATATTATTCTAATTTTTGTTCCTATTCATCTTCCTACTAATAAAAACTAATGACACATGAAATCCACTAATTGTCTCGCTTAATCTTTTTTTTTTTACGCTTGTCTTATTCTAGTGAGTAAAGAGATAAATAGGAAAAAACGAAATATAATTTTATCGTAGAATAATAATTCATATACATCAAGGTTCAAGAAACGAAACGAAATAAAAATAAAAACTAAATTAATTAATGAAAGGCATTACTTACAATTTCCTCTTTCAACTTTAGGTATTCGGTGACAGTCTGTTTTATTTTGAAGGAAGTAAGATTTAGTCACACAAGACCGTGTTGTATGTAACTATATATACATATAAAATCACTCTGTGTTTTTAATTGGATATATTCTATTTTGAAAAAGAAATATATTTGTATTAAGTAATCATTTATTCAAATATTTGTTTCCATTATATGGAATATTTCTTTTCATTATATGCAATATTTGTTTTCAATTTATGTGACATATACTAGTACTGCACATACCGTGGTTTTTTGGTTTTATCCACACGTTGATTTATTTGTATAAAACACAAAAAAAATTAATATACGAATTAATAAAATTACAAATCTAGCTTTAATTCTTAACGTTTTTTTAATAAAATCCATGAAAATTAGATTTTTGTGAATGTTGCCTATGAATCACGGATGATTAAGCTCACCTGCGATTTCATGTTTGCTAGTTGTGATCTCGTCTAGTTGGGTTGTAAACTGGGCGCATTTTCGACCCATGCCCCGAAAATAGTGTATAGGTATACAATGTTTTTCTTTTAACTTTTTTCTTGAAATCACACATGGCTAAAGGCCACCTACGATTTCCTTTGCTGCACCTGTGATTTCCTATATTTATTTATGTTCCTAATAAAGTGTGTAAGTTTGATTACTATTTTGTTGATTTGGACTATGATTTCTAACATCACTGACTATGATCTCGTTCAGTTACACTAGTCTATATATAAAATGTTCTACAAAAATGTAAGATTATCAACGTTTATATTTTTAAAAACTTTTTCATTGTACTTTTTTTATAAAAATGAATTCTACTGAATATTTTGTTGTGTTGTTATAGAATAACAAACTATAAACTTATATGTACATATTTATAAAAACTTAATCGTTATAAGCTATTAAATATGTAAAAACAAGAAGAATTTGGAAAAAAAACAAACATTTTTCAAGTCACCTATGCACAAAATCATAGGTACAAGTCACTCATGCATAAAATCACAAGTACAAGTCATTGATGCATAAAATCTAACCTAATAGCCTACCTGTGATTTCATGCCATTTAGCTATGATTTCCTCACAGCTAGCTGCAACTTTCTCTACAAGACTTAACTGCCTACGATTTTAGCCACTCCACTTGTGATTTCATGCTTGCCAGATGTGATTTCCTCTTAAAGAAACAAATCATTATTTTTTAGGTAAATAAGTAAAATAAACCTATCATAATTATTTAAAAAACTAATACAAGACCATTATAACAAGGACTAATTAGATTAATTACAATGTTTTCAGGTGAATATTGATCTTGTGACATTGAGAGGATTGGCATAATTTTTGAAGTTGAAAATAAAAAAATGTGTGTTGTTTCTATATTTTTAGGTTTATATACTTCCACCCCAAGGCCCCAAATAGACCCAATTCGTAGCCGAATTAGCTAAGCTTGCACATGGCAAGCATGAAACCGCATAATAGCTTAATCACCTACAATTTTGTTGGTAATTTTTGGAAAAAGAATAATTTTGGCTATTTTCTCATGTATTACCGACAAATTTTTCTCAAATTCTACAACCATAATCTACCCTAATAAATAAGAATGATTTTGCCACATGTCATTCTCTCATTCAATTTGTCACATGTCATTTTGTCATAATTTAGAGATATATTTATTTTCCACTTATCAATTATTTTATTTTCCATTTCTAATATATTATTAATTAGTTTCCATAAATTAAACCTACCATAATGATATTAATTTCAAATTTTAAATTTTAAATTTCAATTTCAATTTCAAATAAATTTACAATTTAAACCTTTATGTTTAACATTTTGTTATAATTAACCTGTTTAGTATACGGGTCTGATAACTAAACAATAATTATAATTTATTTATTTTTTGCATGTTTTTTTTTCTCATAATTTTTATTTATTTCAAATTTCAAATTCAAATAAATTTCTCATTTAATCGTTTATATTTAACATTTTGTTTTAATCAACCCATATAATATACGGGTTTCACAACTAGTTTCTTAATAAAGTAGTAACAAATTTAGAATTTTAAATGTTGTGTGAGGCTAAAAAATGAACATAAGAATTTAAATGTATTATTGCCTTTTTCAATAGAGTTACTACTTTTATTAAACTATGTTCTCCAATTAATATAAAACTATGTTCTTACTATATCTACTATCTACATTTTGATAGTCGAGTTTGACGTTTTTTTTCAAAGAAAAATGAAAAATGGTTAGTGGTATTACTCTATTTAAGGACAGAGTCACATGAGAGCTAGGGTAACCTAATGTAACCATTAAATTCTAACTTTTTAATATATATATATATATATATATATATATATATATATATATATATATATATATATATATATATATATATATATATATATATATATATATATATATATATATATATATATATATATATATATATATGAAAACTTGACAACTTCTAATCCGCACATCATTTTTCAAAACAGAAAACACTCTTGGACTCCTAAACCAACTATTAAGAATGATCTGTTGTCAAAAAAATGATTTGACGATTTTTTTCACACACACACACATATATACATACATATATATATATATATATATATATATATATATATATATATATATATATATATATATATATATATATATATATATATATATATATATATATAAAGAGAGAGAGGTTCGTGTATCCTAACTATCTACTGTGTGGATATAGGATTCAATGTAGACCAATAATTTCTAAAACATAAATAGGGGTATAATAGTAATCTTAAGTTTAATTACTAATATTAAGTAATTAAATAAAATATTAATCCTTCTTGTTGTCATCGTCCTTATCAC